>NW_028317874.1:4259166-5460833 GCF_062004578.1 Staurois parvus
GAGAGGTCCAAGAGTAAGAGTACAGATAGTCACCGTTGTTTTTAACTCTTAGCAAGTTGTTTGTGAGTATTAGGAGAGCAGTTTCTGTGGAGTGTTGTGGGCGAAATCCAGACTGAAGGGGATCAAGGTTATTCTCAATGAGGTAGCAGCTCAGCCGGTTGTAGACTACACGTTCAAGGAGTTTGGAGGCAAAAGGAAGTAAGGAGATGACTCATAAGTTAAGATTGGTGAGGTCCAGTGAGACCTTTTTAAGTATGGGGGTGACTAGTGCATGTTTTAAAGGGTTAGGAAAGATGCCAGTAGAAAGGGAGTGATTTAAGATATGAGTTAAAGAGTGTAAAATAGAGCCAGAGGCTGACTGTAGTATTTGCGAGGGAACAGGGTCCAGGGGGCAGATGGTTAGGTGGGCATTAGAAAGAAGTTTAGTGACTTCCTCTGTAGTAGCTGGGTTAAACAAGGGAAGTATTGATTGTGCAGGTGGACAAGAAGTGTAAGGTGTGGGATAAACACTGTACAGTGGAGATTGTATCATGAATTGTATCAATCTTATTTTTGAAGTGATTAGCGATCTCCTGGGCAGTGAGTGAGTTAGTGGTTGGAGGTAATAAAGGATGGTGTAGAGAGTTAAAGGTAGAAAAGAGTTGATGGGGACTGCATGACAGGTTGTTAATGAGAGTGATAAAATAGGTCTGTTTTTCAGTGTGGAGGTAGGAATTGTATTTTTGAGGGGCAGATTTATATTGGTTGAAGTTTTGCTCGGACTTAGTCTTGTGCCACAAACGCTCGAAAGCGCCAGGTTTTTTAAGGCATCTGGTATTGTCTGTTTGCCAGGGTTGTAGCAGTAGGAGCCTGATTCTGTGTGTAGTTAGGAGGGCCAGTGTGTCCAGGGTGGGTGACAGTGAACTGTTGTAGACAGAAGTGGCCAGGTTGGGGCTGAACAGGGCTGGGATTTTGTCATAGAGGCAATCTGTTGCAGTAAAAAGAAGAAAAGGGTTAAGATGGCAAAGGTTTCTACGCGTAACTGTTAGTTGGAAAGCAAGGAGGAGGAAGACAATAAAGTAGCATTCAGAGAGAGGAAAAGGAATGTTGGAAAGGTTGCATAGGTAGGAGAATACAAGGTCAAGGCAGTTGCCATCAGAGTGAGTAGAAGTGTGTGTCCATCGTTTTAGGTCAAAAGTAGAGGTTAGGCTCAGAACTTTAGAAGTAGCAGAAGTGTTAAGATTAACAGGGATGTTGAAGTCATCGAGAATGATTGTGGGAGTTTAAGAAGTGAGAAAGTAGGATAGCCAGGCAGAGAAGTCATTAAGGAAGCTTGATACATGTCCAGGAGGTGGATAGATCACAGCAATTCTCAAAGAAACTGGAGAGAATAGACAAATGCAGTGAGCTTCAAATGAGGAGAGGGACAGAAAGGGAGGTGACTAAAGGACCTAAAAAGTGCTTTGAGGGGATAAGAGGATTCCAACTCCACCTCCCTTCTGTCCACTAGGCCTGGGAGAGTGAGTCCAGAATAGACCACCATGGCAGAGGGCAGCAGGAGAGGGAAAGTCAGATTTGTGAAACCAGATTTCAGTAACTGCAAGTAAGTTAAGAGTTGTTGATAAAAAGGTCATGGACAGAGGTGAGTTTGTTACAGACAGAGCTGGCATTACAAAGGTGCCACGAAAAATGGGAGGCTGGTTCTAGGAAGAAGGGGAATAGAAACCAGATAGTATGGATTGCGGCCGCTGTTAGAGGATAGGAGGTGCTGGGTGTGTTGGTCAAAGAAAAATTATGGCGCCCCAGGATTTGGGGAAATATCTCCAGATGTTAGGGAAAGCAGGAGGGTGAGAGAGGTAATATGGTAGTATGACTTATATGGTGGGACATGTCCCAATGTCCTGGAGGTTTTATTAGTATGTGGGTTCAGAATTAGCAGGAGTTTATGAGTGCAGTAATAAGATGAAGACAGGAGTGAGGGTGATATATATAAGCTGTGGGGCAGAGAAGAGGGGTGAAGGAAATAAAGGTGAGAGGATACAACTGTGAGGAGAAGTAGGGAGTGCATGTTACAGAGTGGTGAGATTAAGAAGCACACTGAGTGAGAGATGAAATAGCTAAAGCTGGATGGGGAAACAAGTCACCTGCAGTCTGTTTAGTGTTTTGCAGTATTCTGCTGTGGAATCTCGCTTTGTGCATTCGCTGAAGTGCAGAGCCGAAGTGCAATATGCTATACAGTATACTGTGTATGCACTGCTTAAAACAAAATTAAAGAAACACTTTTTAATCAGAGTGTAGCATCAAGTCAATTAAACTCCTGGCATATTGATCTGGTCAGTTAAGTAGCAGAGGGGGTTGTTAATCAGTTTCAGCTGCTTTGGTGTTAACAAAATTAACAACAGGTGCACTAGATGGGCAACAATGAGACAACCCCCAAAACAGGAATGGTTTTACAGGTGGAGGCCACTGACATTTTTTTCCTTACTCATCTTTTCTGACTATTTTTACTAGTTTTGCTTGTGGCTAGGGTCAGTGTCACTACTAGTAGCATGAGGTGATACCTGGACCCTACAGAGATTGCACAGGCAATCCAACTCCTCCAGGATGGCACATCAATACGTGCCATTGGCAGAAGGTTTGCTGTGTATTTAGATACCCTAACAAATTGAATCCATACTCCAGGTAATACTTTATAAGCAGTGACAGCATACAGTTTTTTTTTTCCTTTTAGGGTAAGGGTTTTATATACAGTAAATAAATAAAAGCTGACCATAATAAGCACCCCTGCTAGTGTTAAATGACTTATCTCTTCTCTGTAACTGATACATTCTACTTGAGAGTTTGTTCTTTTGAAAAACAACTGACGCACTGGGTGGATCAGCTGATGAAAATAGAAGAAAGAACCATCACATCTAAGTAATAACAAACTGCAATATAATAAATGTTTGCTTTTGGGTTTAATACTACTTGCAGTAGCTCTTTAGGAGTATCTTACCAAAAATGACATTTTTGTTGAAGGGGATGCCTGAAATGTGACTTGCATCTTGTTGCAGACTCGTGGGGAAATCATTGAGCCAATAACACAAGCAGGAAATTACATTTCTGGGGGCGTTCCGTATACCAACTGTCTACAGGTGTTCTCCAGGTTGCCATATTACATTGAATTTTACAGAAAATCCCAGCACTGAAGATTGAAAAGGAAATACAATTTTTACTAACATTAAATTACAAAATGACTCGTGTAGCAATCCTATATGCTATATTATAATTTTTATTTTGCTACATGTTTTCCCCGAGAAAGTGGAGTTGCCCTTTAAGATAAGAAGATGAGTGTTTTATTAGAAGGCCTGTAGCATTCTTTATTAAAATTGTAAAGCAGGTTTCTCTACAATCAGCTATTTTAGGTTTGATATGAGGTTAGGTAAAAAGGACCACAAAATGTTAATCAAAGAAGTTAACCAAAACCATTAATTTCCCATTTTATCTCTACATTTTGATGCTGATCCTATAATACCCCTATATGCATTATTACTTGAAAGCCTATGCAAAAAATGTTTCCCCTTTAAACAAACTCGTATTTTAGGAGCATATTTATATAAGATAAAAGATTGGACAGCACAGTGGCTAAGTGGATAGCACTTCCACCTAGCAGCACTAGGGTTCTAGGTTTTAATCCCAACCATGACACTACGGGGTTTATTTACTAAACCTGGTTGACTCAGAATCTTGTCCACTTCTGCATAAAAACCAATCAGCTTCCAGGTTTTATTGCTGAAGCTTAACTGAACATGCTGAGGTTAGAAGCTGATTGGCTACCATGCATAGGTGCCCAAGATTCTGAGTACACCAGTTTTAGTAAATCTCCTATTACTTGTCTGGAGTTTGCATGTTCTCCTTGTGCCTGTGTGGGTTTCCTCCCACTCTCCAAATACATGCTGGTAGGTTGATTGGCTCTTATCTAAATTGTATGTATGAATGTGAGATAGGGACCTTAGATTGTAAACTGCTTAACCATTAGCCGCCCGGCCAATGGCCGTTTGGCGGCTTGAAAAGCGCTGCAGCTTTCCGGGTGCACGCCATTTAGTGTGCTCCCGCACATGCGCGGTTTGCGCGGTTGCAGAGCGACGCAGCAGTGCGATCTGTCACCGCCCGTGCACCTCGGACACGGCCGATGACAGATCCGAGTACCGGCTCCCGTTGCCGGTACCATGTGACCTGCTGTGACCAATCACGGCAGGTCACATGACAGTTGTATACAATGGATGGCTTCATTCATGATGCCATCCATTGTATACTAGTGCCTAGCTGTGAATGGTCACAGCTAATCACATGCACATGTCATGTGATTAGCTGTGACCAAATCACAGCTAAGCACAAAAAAAAAAAAAAGCTGAATGAATCGATTTCATTCAGGTAAATGCTTGCTTATAGCAAAGTAATTCTTTGCTATAAGCAAATTGTGTAAAAAAAAAAAAAAAAAATACTGATCACTTCCCCAAAGTAGTACAGTGTTACTATGGTAACATTGTACTATTTTGGTCATAGTAAAATATGAAAAAAAATCTTAAAAAAAATAAAAAAAATGTAATAAAAAATTAAATATAATAAAAAAATAAAAAAAAAAAAAAAAATATATATATATATTTTTTTTTCATACTGTCACCAGTCAGTGTCGCTGTTCACCGCCATGCCAGTTATATGATGACGCTGTACTGCACTGGTGACAGTATGTAAAAAAAAAAATAGTGAAAATAATTTTTTTAATTTTTTCATTTTCCGAAAAATTATGACAAAAAAATACAACTTCAAAAAACTCGCCATGCCTCTTATGAAGTACGTCGGACTGTCTACTCTGCAAAAAGGGGTCATTTGGGGATATCTGTACTATTCTGACATTCTTGGACCTCAAGAAATTAGATTGGCTGTCAGTACTTCAGGATTGATCAATATTCAGATCTATACCATAGTTTGTGAACTCTATAACTTTCCTACAAACTAAAAAATACATCCTAATTTGGGTTATTTTCACCAAAGACATGTAGTAGAATACATCTCGGCCTAAATTTATGAAGAACAATTATTTATTTGTAAACTTTTATAACAGAAACAAAGAAAAATGTGTTTTTTTTTCAAAATTTTTGGTCTTTTTTTGTTAATTTAGCAAAAAATAAAAACCCCAGCGGTGATTAAATACCACCAAAAGAAAGCTCTAGTTGTGTGAAGAAAATGATCAAATTTTAGTTTGGGTACAATGTTGTATGACCGCGCAATTGTCATTCAAAGTGTGAGAGCGCTGAAACCTGAAAACTGGCCTGGGTAGGAAGGTGTAAAATTGCACGGTATTGAAACGGTTAAGGACAAGAAATTGATGGCGCTATATAAGAACCTGTAATAAATAATTAAGTCCTTCATCTGCAGATGTAAAAAAAAACCTTTTTATCAATAGTTTCATTTCTTGCTGAATTTTAAAAATATAAAAAATAGGAAATGTGCATGTATTGCAGAGATGTACTGCATGTACTTTTTTTTTGTTTTTGATTTTACTTTACTTTGAACTGCTGCAACACTATTTGTAATCCTGATAGAAAATCTATAAAAGAGAATAGCAGATTTATCATATCTGTTGGTACAATGAGCTGATCCTTTTCTGCATTGCAGCTCACTGCAGCCTTTCCAATTCATAAAATGTTGTGGAGCCAGTTAAATATAGTAGACATCAGCATAAATGGCACTCAAACAACTGCGGTGCCAACAGTGAAGTAATGGATCACCAGGGGGAGATCTGCTGTGCTGTAGCTGAGAATCATTTTTGTGTTTAATTTCCTTCTATAATTGACCCCGACTCAAAAGTACAATATGTTCTACTGAAGATCCCTTCATTGTGTCTCTTCAGTTTGAGAAACACCTTATATCTATAGGCTGTTGATTGTTTTGATCGCAATAACTAACCTTTAGTTCTTTGTCTGGCAATCCTTGCCCTCTGGCATGCAGAAAATATTGAATTATTAATATCCTTTGTGAAAAGCAGTTGGCTAAATGTGATATATTGCTCGGTAACAGGTGCAGTGCCTAGGGGTGCCGATAGCATTTATACTTTGCCTAATGGTCTCCAGGTGATGAATATGCAAATGTCATAATCTGACTGTGACCGCAGCCTCCACTCGTCTATTTTGTGTATTTTTTATTTTAGTGTAAGTGCCCTGCCTAATCAGGTTGTGCGCTGTATAAACAAGCTATCCATTTTCCGGTATGTTATGGTAATTTAAGGACTGTAAATACATTAATGGGAATGCTACTCATTTCCCTTGCTAATAGCGCATAGTCATGAATTACTGACAAGTGCAAGCAATTTGAGCATTTAATTATATTTTTCAGCTGAAAAATAATCTAAACGAATTTGTTGGCAAAGAGGCCCCTTGGCAATAAAGCAGTTTAATATATCAGTTTTTGTTGGTTGTTATTATTACTATTATTATTATATGTAAAATGCACAATTCACATGACAATTCTTTGTCTCTGTTAGTCTCAATTGCATTTTTTAATATCTTATATCTTTTAGAAACTGTAATCATGTTCAATTTGTTTTAGGAATACAAAAGCTGGATCTCTATGGGTTATGCGGTTTCCTTATTTGTTTTACTATAATGTGCATAAGCAGAGAGCTGTGCCTTTTTAGTCATTTATCTTCATTAAGATGTCTCCATAATAAGTGCGCTGGATATATGGCATCATTCACAGAAATGTATTTCTAAAATTTATCAGAGTGCACTTACAATGCACCAGCAATTTTTACTTATCTTTTCATTTCTTTTTGATGCATTTTCAAAGAACATGCACTCATTGCCCAGATTGTCAATCTAAAGCTGAAATCCAGGCAATCAACTTAACATACCTGCAGGATCCGTCTTATATGCCAATGAATTTGTAGTTTGTATTTTAAATAATCAATATACAGCTATCATGTGATCCAGCTTTTTCCCATCCTATCTGCATCTCATCCTCTAGTCCTTCTAGTTCTCTGCTGCTGGTCACATGTTCCAAAGGAAAAAAAAAGCCTACAAAATAAAGGAAAATACATAGGTAATATCAAATAAATGTTTTAAATTGTCATACAAATATGTATGCAAATTTAAATCTTTCTTAATTTTGTTCAAAAACATTTTTGTGAAAAGACATGGAGTGGGTTATCTAGGGGGAGGAGCTGCCAATCACAGTCTGTTTCACGCCCCCCCCCCCTCCAGCCTGTGCCTATGGTGTGTATGTGCTTAGAATTAGAGGGAGGTGAAGCCTCCGTCAATGAACACGTAATATCCTGTTCCCAGAGGCGTCCCTAGGGTTGGTGTCACCCGGTGAGGTAACACTTGGGGACACCCCCTTTGACGATCCCCGCTGAATGGATCAGATCTGCAAATTGAGCATAATGGATCGGACTCAGATCCATTATGCTCAATCCGCAGATTCGATCCATCCTGCGGGGATCATTAGCTTTCTTTACAACTTACCTTTTCTTGGAGCGGGTCCGGGACAACTGCGCATGTCCCGGTTTCAGGCATGATCAATCGATGATCGCAGTAGTTCTATCATTGATCGTGCCTGAAACCGGGAAATGCACAGTTGTTTCAGGGGGACATATCTACATGGGAGCAGTAGTGTATTTAGATTTTGTGCTGCCCTAGGCAACACAAAAATTTTGCGCCCCCCCCCCTCCCCAATGAGAGAGCTAGAGAGTTCAATAAGTGTGTGTATGTATATATATTTATCTCTCCCTTTCTTTCTGTTCTCTCTCTCTTCCCTTTCTCTCTCTCTCTTCCCTTTCTCTCTCTCTCTTCCCCTCTCTCTCTCTTTCTCCCCCCTCTCGCTCTCCCTCTTTCTCCCCCCTCCCTCTCTCTCCCCCCTTCTCCCCCTCCCTCTTTCTCCCCCTTTCTTTCTCCCCCCTCTCTCTCTCCCTCTTTCTCCCCCCCCTCTCTCCCTCTCTCCTTCACCCCCCTTCTCTCTTTCTCTCCCTCCCTCTTTCTCCCTCTCCCTCCCTCTCCCCCCCTCCTTTCTCTTCCCTCTTCCTCTTTCTCCCTCTTTTTTTCTTTCTCTCTCTCTCCCCCCTCTCTCCCCCCCTCTTCCCTCTCTGTCTCCCTCTTTTTCTTTCTCTCTCTCTTCCCCCCTCTCTCTATTTCCCTCTCTTTCCTTTCTTCCCCCCATCCCTCTCTCTTCCTTCCCCCTTTCTCTCTCTTCCCTCCCTCTCCCTCTTCCCTCCCTCGCTCTCTTCCCTCCCTCTCCCTCGCTCTCTTCCCTCCCTCTCCCTCTCTCTCTTCCCTCCCTCTCCCTCTCTCTCTTCCCTCCCTCTCCCTCTCTCTCTTCCCTCCCCGTCCCTCTCTCTCTTCCCTCCCTCTACCCTCCCTCTCCCTCTACCCTCCCTCTCTCTCCTCCCTTTCTTTCTTTCCCTCAGATTGTATGGGACCACACCCACCCACCCCTCCCCCTCTCCAAGGGCTGCTGATATCCGTGCAGCAGGAAGGGGGGGGGGGTGTGCAGTCCCATACGATCTGTCTGTGATCAGTGTCAGTGTAATCTGCTGGATGGATGACAGGAGGGAGAGCCCACAGAAGACAACACAGCTCACCTCTTCCGGGCTCTTTCATCGCTTCTCTCTCTGCTCCAGGCATTCCCCTGGTCCTAGCTTGTCAACTGTTGGAGGGAGAGGTGCACGATCATCACTCTGCAACTGCCATCCCCCACATTGATCTTCCTGGTGTCTGCCGCTGCTCAAAGAGTCCCTTCTTCGAGGGGAGGGGGGGCGGTGCCGCCCCCCTAAAAATTGCTGCCCTAGGCAAACGCCTTGTTTGCCTCGCGGTGGATATGCCCCTGCATGGGAGACAAATCTTGCCGATACACCGGTGTCACCTCGCAGGCAGGATCGTCCGCATGCAACCTATACTGGGTGACACCGGACCCGCTCCAAGAAAAGGTAAGTTGTAAAGAAAGCCGACGATCCCCGCAGAATGGATCGGATCCATCCTGCGGGGATCGTCGGCTTGCTTTACAACTTACCATTTTGTTGAGCGGGTCCGGTGTTACCCCGTGCGGTCACGGTCACCCGGTGCAGACCGCAACCCCTGCACCTGCCTCGGGACACCACTGCCTGTCCCCATAGTATTTAGCTGTTTAGTGGGCATGGAGGAGGAAGGAGGGAGTGGGCTGTCATTTATTCGGAGTGTATACACCCACATGTGTGACTCTATAGTCATGAGGGCTGCACAGATAAGAAAAAGCTTTGAAACAGGAGCAACAGCTGGTCTACACAATCTCAGGCTGCAGCAGAAACACAGACAAGGAGGGAGGAACAGTGAACAGCAGGATCAAGAGAGTACAAAACGAAGGAAATTACCTTCAAAACTAGGAGACTTTAAAGGCACCGTACTTAAATCACAATACAGTTGATAAAAAATGAATGTACCTAATAAAGCACATGTGAACGGTGAAAGGTGTCTGCATTTTTCAATGGGACATAACATTAGCCATGTATTTATGTGATTTTATAAAAGTTGATGTGTAATTACATGTTAAAATGTCCTTATACAGTGATTATGTATTTTCCCACCATTTTAACGAGATATAATAAACAATTTGTTTATCAATTGTAGTGTGATTTAAGTACAGTGCCTTTAAAGTTCCATAATTTTGAAAGTATTTTACTTAGTTTTGTACTCACTTGATCTATTGGGATGTGGCGCCATGCGCCTACTCCCTGATTTGTGGTAAATTCAAGTTTTGTAAGTGAAATCAGGTTTTTTGCAGAATACAGAAAATGAATCCCATTGACTGAGTGAGTATGAACAGCATGTAATTCAGCATGTAGTGACAGTTTTGAATGATGGGGGTTTAATGACACTTTAAGTTAGAGTTTCAAAGATTCTGGTTAACTGCTTTTTCAGTGTCCAGTGCTATGATACTTTTAATGACAAATACTCCATCATGCAACACTGTCCCAAATTAATTTTATATAATTTTTTGAGACAGATAGACCTTTCATTTGGTGGTATTTAATAATCACTGCTTTATTTTTTTTACAATGTAAAGGAAAAAATTCCAAACATTTTAAAAGAAATGTTTCCCTCACTTTCTGTTAAAGTAAAAAGGCCAAGACAATATAAGGCCTCATGCACACTGGGCATCAAAAATGACACATTTACAGGCTTTGAATTTTTTTTCTGCCTCTAAATGCTCCTCCATGTTCGCCTATGCCTCCTTGCACATATACTGTAGGTGTTTACAGGCATTTAAAGGCAGAAGTGTTTAGAGGCAGAACATGCATAAAGGGCAACAAGCTTTAAGCATTTCAATGGCCAGAATAAATTAACATTCTGGCCAATTAAATGAATGAATACCCAAACGTGCCTGAACACATCTAAATGCGCCTAAATGAGTCTAAACACATCTGCAAAGCATGGCTTTAGGTGTGTCTTTACCTGCAATTTTTCAGAATGAGGAAACATGCTGGCATTTTGGGGATTACTTTCTAAAATCCAGAAGTGCTATCGCTACACTCAGCACTCTGACAGTAGAGATTGCTCTTTCTCACACAGCAAGTGCTTTGCCCTCCCCTCTGCTGTCCATTCACAGAAGGCTTCATATTTTGTGAATATGTCTACATAATACAAAGCGTGATTGGGAAACAGGAAAGGAGAGGTGGACAGAGCAGTTGCAGGAGCTGATACCCGAAGGTTTGACAGCAGAGTGCTAGAAGTATAGCAATAGCTACACTCCCGGTGCTCAGTAAAAATGTTTGATTGGCTGCCTTGGACTACAGAGGAAAGATCTGGGGTCCAACAGACCCCAGATCTCTCCATAAAGTGGATCTATTACTACCCATGTTATCACAAGGGATGTTATTTATCTCTTGTGATAGCAATAAAGTTGAATCAGAAAAAAAAATTAAAAAACTGTAAAAATAAATAAACAAATAAATAAATACTTTTTTTAAAAAATACAATGCATCCCCCTCCCCGTGTTCTCACATGCAAATGCAGTCGCACACATAGGTCACTCATTACATATGTAAACGATTATTGCACCACACATGTGAATCCCTGTAAATGTCAGTGCAAGCTATAATTCTAGCACCAGTGCTCATGTTTAACTCTAAACTGGTACCAGTAAAGGCTTTTAAAGCTTTGCAAAAACAAAATAGTCGCATGAGTGGGTAAAGCCCACCCCATGAGACAAGTGGTTAATTCGGCAGCAAACAAGGCTTGTATCAGGCTGTGCGATTTAAAAATATTTATTGATTCTTAGCAAAAACTATTTTGCAATGCAACAAAATTGGGCTGCAGGGCAGTATTCCAACTGGGACTGGGCCGCAGGGCAGTATTCCAACATGATAACGACCCCAAACACACCTCCAAGACGACCACTGCCTTGCTAAAAAAGCTGAGGGTAAAGGTGATGGACTGGCCAAGCATGTCTCCAGACATAATCCCTATTGAGCATCTGTGGAGCATCCTCAAACAGAAGGTGGATTAACGATTATTGCACCACACATGTGAATCCCTGTAAATGTCAGTGCAAGCTATAATTCTAGCACCAGTGCTCATGTTTAACTCTAAACTGGTACCAGTAAAGGCTTTTAAAGCTTTGCAAAAACAAAATAGTCGCATGAGTGGGTAAAGCCCACCCCATGAGACAAGTGGTTAATTCGGCAGCAAACAAGGCTTGTATCAGGCTGTGCGATTTAAAAATATTTATTGATTCTTAGCAAAAACTATTTTGCAATGCAACAAAATTGAAGTAACGGGCAGTGCTCAGTAACCACAGCATACATGTAGACATACAGTACAAACAAAAATTAAAAACAAACAATCTCATAGTAAGGTTGTCCCGATGTCAATTGTGCTATATGCATGTATTGTATTCCCCATGAGAAGCTGTCCCAAAATTGAGATATATCAACTATCAAAATGTTTAATTACAGCACCGCAAGATCTACAGTATCTCACAGAAGTGAGTACACCCCTCAGATTTTTGTAAATATTTTATTCTATCTTTTCATGTGGCAACACTGAAGAAATGACACTTTGCTACAATGTAATGTAGGGAGTGTACAGCTTATATAACAGTGTAAATTTGCTGTCACCTTAAAATACCAACACACAGCCATTAATGTCTAAACAACTGTCAACAAAAGTGAGTACACCCCTAAGTAAAAATGTCCAAATTGGGCCCAATTAGCCATCTGCTCTCCCTGATGTCATGTGACTTGTTAGTGTTACAAGGTTTCAGGTGTGAATGGGGAGAAGGTGTGTTAAATTTGGTGTTATCGCTTTCACTCTCTCATACTGGTCACTGGAAGTTCAACATGGCGCCTCATGGCAAAGAACTCTCTAAGGATCTGAAAAAAAGAGTTGTTGCTCTAAATAAAGATGGCCTAGGCTATAAGAAGATTGCCAAGACCCTGAAACTGAGCAGCAGCACAGTGGCCAAGACCATACAGTGGTTTAACAGGACAGGTTCCACTCAGAACAGGCCTTGCCATGATCGACCAAAGAAGTTGAGTGCACGTACTCAGCGTCATATCCAGAGGTTGTCTTTGGGAAATAGACGTATGAGTGCTGCCAGCATTGCTGCAGAGATTGACGGGGAGGGGGGTCAGCCTTTCAGTGCACAGACCATACACTGCACACTGCATCAAGTTGGTCTGCATGGCTGTCATCCCAGAAGGAAGCCTCTTCTAAAGACGATGCACAAGAAAGCCTGCAAACAGTTTGCTGAAGACAAGCAGACTAAGGACATGGGTTACTGGAATCATGTCTTGTGGTCTGATGAGCCCAAGATAAACTTATTTGGTTCAGATGGTGTCAAGCATGTGTGGGGGCAACCAGGTGAGGAATACAAAGACAAGTGTGTCTTCCCTACAGTCAAGCATGATGGTGGGAGTGTCATGGTCTGGCGCTGCATGAGTGCTGCCAGCACTGGGGAGCTACAGTTCATTGAGGGAACCATGAATGCCAACATGTACTGTGACATACTGAAGCAGAGCATTATCCCCTCCCTTCGGAGACTGGGCCGCAGGGCAGTATTCCAACATGATAACGACCCCAAACACACCTCCAAGACGACCACTGCCTTGCTAAAAAAGCTGAGGGTAAAGGTGATGGACTGGCCAAGCATGTCTCCAGACATAATCCCTATTGAGCATCTGTGGAGCATCCTCAAACAGAAGGTGGAGGAGCGCAAGGTCTCTAACATCCACCAGCTCTGTGATGTTGTCATGGAGGAGTGGAAGAGGACCCCAGTGGCAACCTGTGAAGTGCTGGTGAACTCCATGCCCAAGAGGGTTAAGGCAATGCTGGAAAATAATGGTGGCCACACAAAATATTGACACTTTGGGCCCAATTTGGACATTTTCACTTAGGGGTGTACTCAATTTTGTTGCCAGCAGTATAGACATTAATGGCTGTGTGTTGAGTTATTTTGAAGGGACAGCAAATTTACACTGTTATACAAGCTGTACGCTCACTGCTTTACATTGTAGCAAAGTGTCATTCTTCAGTGTTGTCACATGAAAAGATATAATAACATATTTACAAAAATGTGAGGGGTGGACTCACTTCTGTGAGATGCTGTACATGCATACAGTCAGGTCCATAAATATTGGGACATCGACACAATTCTAACATTTTTGGCTCTATACACCACCACAATGGATTTGAAATGAAACGAACAAGATGTGCTTTAACTGCAGACTGTCAGCTTTAATTTGAGGGTATTTACATCCAAATCAGGTGAACAGTGTAGGAATTACAACAGTTTGCATATGTCCCTCCCACTTGTTAAGGGACCAAAAGTAATGGGACAGAATAATAATCATAAATCAAACTTTCACTTTTTAATACTTGGTTGTAAATCCTTTGCAGTCAATTACAGCCTGAAGTTGGGAACGCATAGACATCACCAGACGCTGAGTTTCATCCCTGGTGATGCTCTGCCAGGCCTCTACTGCAACTGTCTTCAGTTCCTGCTTGTTCTTGGGGCATTTTCCCTTCAGTTTTGTCTTCAGCAAGTGAAATGCATGCTCAATCGGATTCAGGTCAGGTGATTGACTTGGCCATTGCATAACATTCCACTTCTTTCCCTTAAAAAACTCTTTGGTTGCTTTTGCAGTATGCTTTAGGTCATTGTTCATCTGCACTGTGAAGCGGCGTCCAATGAGTTCTGAAGCATTTGGCTGAATATGAGCAGATAATATTGCCCAAAACACTTCAGAATTCATCCTGCTGCTTTTGTCAGCAGTCACATCATCAATAAATACAAGAGAACCAGTTCCATTGGCAGCCATACATGCCCACGCCATGACACTACCACCACCATGCTTCACTGATGAGGTGGTATACTTAGGATCATGAGCAGTTCCTTTCCTTCTCCATACTCTTCTCTTCCCATCACTCTGGTACAAGTTGATCTTGGTCTCATCTGTCCATAGGATGTTGTTCCAGAACTGTGAAGACTTTTTTAGATGTCGTTTGGCAAACTCCAATCTGGCCTTCCTGTTTTTGAGGCTCACCAATGGTTTACATCTTGTGGTGAACCCTCTGTATTCACTCTGGTGAAGTCTTCTCTTGATTGTTGACTTTGACACACATACACCTACCTCCTGGAGAGTGTTTGATCTGGCCAACTGTTGTGAAGGGTGTTTTCTTCACCAGGGAAAGAATTCTTCAGTCATCCACCACAGTTGTTTTCCGTGGTCTTCCGTGTCTTTTGGTGTTGCTGAGCTCACTGGTGCATTCCTTCTTTTTAAGAATGTTCCAAACAGTTGTTTTGGCCATGCCTAATGTTTTTGCTATCTCTCTGATGGGTTTGTTTTGTTTTTTCAGCCTAATGATGGCTTGCTTTACTGATAGTGACAGCTCTTTGGATCTCATCTTGAGAGTTGACAGCAACAGATTACAAATGCAAATAGCACACTTGAAATGAACTCTGGACCTTTTATCTGCTCATTGTAATTGGGATAATGAGGGAATAACACACACCTGGCCATGGAACAGCTGAGAAGCCAATTGTCCCATTACTTTTGGTCCCTTAACAAGTGGGAGGCACATATGCAAACTGTTGTAATTCCTACACCGTTCACCTGATTTGGATGTAAATACCCTCAAATTAAAGCTGACAGTCTGCAGTTAAAGCACATCTTGTTCGTTTCATTTCAAATCCATTGTGGTGGTGTATAGAGCCAAAAATGTTAGAATTGTGTC
Organism: Staurois parvus; assembly: GCF_062004578.1. NCBI lineage: Eukaryota > Metazoa > Chordata > Amphibia > Anura > Ranidae > Staurois > Staurois parvus. Next base: position 4,274,388 of record NW_028317874.1, read on the forward strand.
AATCTCCCAATATTTATGGACCTGACTGTATAAGCCCCTAGGCCCATTTACGATAGATGGATATAGTGTAGATGATAATAAATAGAATATTAATCCCTGTGGATTAATGTAACAGTAAAGCCAGATGGCACATCCAGAGATCACCGTTAGTTATCCTATTGATGGAAATCAGAGGGATCATGAGTGTCATTTGCGAGTAGGTGGAACATGTAAATTAGGTATTTAGTCACAAGTCCATATAGATCAGCTAGATGAAAATGACACATTGCCCTGGACAATATAACCACATAACTGGTAACAGCTGATGGTAGTTGAATAGTTGAAGGGACACTAGAGCAGTGAATTGCCCATAGGTACAGCAATGATTATCCAGAGCACGATGACATGTGCTTCACCAATATATTTACATATAAGGAACAAGGACTCCACCTCTGCATCTGTCCAGTGAGGGAGTCAGGTCTACAGTGAGTGTAGCATGTTTGCAGGCTCATTAGCCATATGTTAATGTCCTGAGAGTTAAGGCAATCATCCACCTGGCTGCTAGGTAAAAAAGTCTGTGCAGCTTGATATATAAAATCCTTGGTGATCACAGTGCTGTTCTGGGCAGTATATAGGAACACTCTTACCGCACCGCAGCTGTCCCGATATCAGTAGTGTCCATGGTCAGCGTATGATTATCGCTGCAAGATTTCCAGGCCATAGTGTGTCAATTGTTCCTCCGCCTACAAACAGGCCATCGCCATTGTGGTAAGGCCAGGGGGCGTGAAGGTGTGACGTCACTGACACCTCATGACATCAACGTGTTTCGCTTACATACAAGCGTAGCTTCCTCAGGACCATCTTTGCCTATGGATAATTTTAGGTAGAGTAGTTTGTTGCCATTTCACAGGTGTGTACAATTTTAGATCTTGTAAATAACCAAAGTATAAATCTGTGCTAAGACCCTAATTTACATAAATAAGCAGCCACTATAAACCATAATACCAGTTAAATAAAATATAAAACAGAGAGCAGTGCTAAAATTAATAGGTGATCAACACAAAACAATTATGTGAAAAAATATATAAACATTAAATTCATATATATAACACAATTAAATCATAAAGCATAAGTGTTAAGAATCACAAAAAGTGTCCATATAAAATTGTCCAAAGAAAGATACTGTATCATTCAATCAGAACTCCTTCACCCCAAGAGAAATTCAATCCACAGGTATAAGTGCCAAATAAAACTTCTGCTGCTTTAGTGCCAAAACAATGTGCCAAGACTGGAAAAGATTCCACCACCTCCACCACAATGCAAAAGGGCCTCTTACTAGACCAGATGTACCATGACATTATAAATAGTTACAGTCATTACATGTATTAAGTAGACTCGGCTCCACTGCAGCAGACCGTTGAAGCCAATCACAGATGTTATCAGCAGGTATGGAACAAAAATTCATACATTGTGAAGTACACTTAAAAACTTATTTATTAAAATATTCACTTCCACATATACAGTAGGTATAAACAAATTTTAAAAATGCTTACAATTAAAAGCAATGTGGCAAGCTGAAGGTTCCTGCATTTAAAACGCCAAACTTGGCCAGCAATCGCATGAACTGACGTAGCTACGCAATGACGTCACACATACAGTTGTATTCAAAATAATAGCAGTGTGTTGAAAAAAGTGAATAAAGCTCAAAATCCTTCTAATAGCTTTTATTTCCATACACACAAATGCATTGGGAACACTACACATTCTATTCCAAATCAAAACATGAAGAAAAATATATCAGATTTGTGTTGTTCCTCTAAAAAAATTGAAGAAAAGTGAATATTAGACTGTTCAAAAAAATAGCAGTGTTTGTATTCTTCTTTACAAACTCAAACATTCACTATATAAACTGAAAAATGTTTGAAGATTTTGCTTTCCTTTGAATCACTTAATTAATATTTAGTTGTAGAAGCACTGTTTCTGAGAACTGCTGTACATCTGTGTTGTATGGAGTCAACCAACCTCTGGCACCTGTGAACAGGTATTCCAGCCCAGGATGATTGGACTACATTCCACAGTTCTTCTCTATTTCTTGGTTTTGCCTCAGAAACTTCATTTTTGATGTCACCCCACAAGTTTTCTATTGGATTAAGATCCGGGGATTGGGCTGGCCACTCCATAACGTCAATCTTGTTGGTCTGGAACCAAGATGTTGCACGTTTACTGGTGTGTTTGGGGTCGTTGTCTTGTTGGAACACCCATTTCAAGGGCATTTCCTCTTCAGCATAAGGCAGCATGACCTCTTCAAGTATTCTGATGTATTCAAACTGATCCATGATCCCTGGTATGCGATAAATAGGCCCAACACCGTAGTATGAGAAACATCCCCATATCATGATGCTTGCGCAACCATGCTTCACTGTCTTCACAGTGTACTGTGGCTTGAATTCAGTGTTTGGGGGTCATCTGACAAACTGTCTCCGGCCACTAGACCCAAAAAAGAACAATCTTACTTTCATCAGTCCACAAAATGTTGCGCCATTTCTCTTTAGGCCAGTCAGTGTGCTCTTTGGCAAATTGTAACCTCTTCAGTACATGTCTTTTTTTCAACAGTGGGACTTTGCGGGGGCTTCTTGCAGATAGCTTGGCTTCACATAGGCGTCTTCTAATTGTAACAGTACTTACAGGTAACTTTAGACCTTCTTTGATCTTCCTTGAGCTGATTGTTGGCTGAGTCCTTGCCATTTTGGCTATTCTTCTATCCATTCGAATGGTAGTTTTTCGCTTTCTTCCACATCTTTCAGGTTTTGGTTGCCATTTTAAAGCATTTGCGATCATTTTAGCTGAGCAGCCTATCACTTTCTGCACTTCTTTATATGTTTTCCCCTCTGCAATCAACTTTTTAATCAAGGTACGCTGTTCTTCTGAACAATGTGTGGAACGACCCATTTTCCTCAGAATTTCAGAGAGAAATGCACTGTAACCAGCATGTACAACATTTGCTGCCTTCCTTCCTTAAATACAGGCAATAATTGCCACCTGTTTTTCAAAGAATGAATGACCTCACTATTAGAACTCCACATTGCTTTTATTTTGAACATGCCCCTTTCAATTAGTGATTCAATTACACAGAATCAGCAGCATGCATGTCATGACTGTTGGGTCTGTTGGATTTCTATTACTCTACTACACCTGCTAGTAAATTATTTGCCATGTAGAAATATCATTTCTACCAAAAACAGTGATTGATCAGGTTAGTGATGTCTGACTGCTATTATTTTGAACACAACTGTACAAGCCAATTTTAAATCTTGACATGTCTGAAATCTGTTTACTCAATGCAACATCATCTTCTATATTTTACCAAAATTTGGGCATTGTGTTATGTTTGTGTCCGCTAAAATTCCTTTACGTATATTTTTTTCCTGAAAATTTGTGTTTCATAAACGGCTGCGTAAATATTGTGTGACATAAAAAATTGCAAAAACCACCATTTTATTCTCCAGGGCCTCTGCTTTCAGGAAATATATGTCGGGGGGCTCTATGTAATTTTTTAGTAACAAATTCCTAATTTTAACATGTATGTGAAAAATGTCAAAACTGGCCTGAATGCAAGTGGCTTGTTACTGTAAATTTTTATTTCACAGTAATGGAGTTACCCTTTTAAGGTATAATTATAAAGTGCAGCGCTAAAAATGTGACTTAAAAATAAAAAAGGGGGAAAAAAGCAAAAAAAGGAAAATTAAGTCCCAATGTAAAAAAAGGTCCCAGTAAAGATGACTTCAGGTGGCCATGCACGCTGGCCAGAGGTGCATGCAATGTGGCAGAGATGGAGTCCAAGATGTAGTCAGGGAACAGAGGTAGATGCAATCCCTGGATCAGTGAAGATCCTCAGACCAAAGCAGCACACGTTCCACTAGACAGCAAGGAAGAAATCACAGCTCCACCGGAGAAAACCACCACTCCTCCACTCCACATCAGCGGTATCTAGGAGGAGATACTCCCCACAAAGGAATCAAGAAAAATGCCCATGGTGAGGTATAATCGAATAGGTTTAATAAGTATAAGACAGGATGCATCCAGTAGCAATCAAGTAAAACAGTACACGGCTAGCAAAGCAAAAAGCTAGCAACAAAGCAAACAGGACTAACCGTCCTGTCAGATGTAGTGGCCGCCGGAGCTCCACAATGCTCCGACGGCGTGGCGTCAAGGCGTGCGCAGGTTCCTCCTTACGCGTTACGTGCCAAGCACATCCTCAGAGCAAAGAACCGGTTCTTTGCTCTGAGGATGTGCTTGGCACGTAACGCGTAAGGAGGAACCTGCGCACGCCTTGACGCCACGCCGTCGGAGCATTGTGGAGCTCCGGCGGCCACTACATCTGACAGGACGGTTAGTCCTGTTTGCTTTGTTGCTAGCTTTTTCCTTTGCTAGCCGTGTACTGTTTTACTTGATTGCTACTGGATGCATCCTGTCTTATACTTATTAAACCTATTCGATTATACCTCACCATGGGCATTTTTCTTGATTCCTTTGTGGGGAGTATCTCCTCCTAGATACCGCTGATGTGGAGTGGAGGAGTGGTGGTTTTCTCCGGTGGAGCTGTGATTTCTTCCTTGCTGTCTAGTGGAACGTGTGCTGCTTTGGTCTGAGGATCTTCACTGATCCAGGGATTGCATCTACCTCTGTTCCCTGACTACATCTTGGACTCCATCTCTGCCACATTGCATGCACCTCTGGCCAGCGTGCATGGCCACCTGAAGTCATCTTTACTGGGACCTTTTTTTACATTGGGACTTAATTTTCCTTTTTTTGCTTTTTTCCCCCTTTTTTATTTTTAAGTCACATTTTTAGCGCTGCACTTTATAATTATATTCATGTGAGGAATTTTTTTGGTTGTTCCTATGTGTTTCAGCTGCTTGTCCGTTTAAAGCGCTCACTTCTTTCTTTGTTCTATACCCTTTTAAGGTAGGTTGGCTATATGTGAATATAGAAAGCTAGCTGCTGTTATTAGTACATTTATTTTTATGATTTAAGTACAGTATCTAACATTATCAATTAACCTGTGCTGTACTGTTGTTATGTACTGGGTACCTCTTTTGATCAACAGATAGGGCTCATCTATTATCCCAGCACTTGAAAACATTGTGGTATTGGGCCATTATCTTGTAATATTCTTATTTGTTTATTTCCTCCTTGTCACATTTCTGTTCTTTAAAATTCTAAAACAGCCTCCCTCTTCTGCTTGCCTTATCTTTTCTCTCGTTGTTGTTTTTAGGCCAGAAAATATAATGGCCGGTCAAGTTAGAATGCTGGCTTATCAAAAGTAGTCATTTCGGCCCTTGGTCATAGACACACAATCGTATCATAGATTCTAGTCATTTCCCCCAAATACTGTAACTGGCTATAAGGAGCTGGAATACAGAAACACAGAGGTGACTTTTTCCTATAGAGAATCACACCATAATACTGTAACCCCCTATAATATTAAAAGTTACTTTTCTATAGCCAGCAATGACATTAAAATATTACCTTGACATTAGTATCCCCCCCGCCCCCCAGGAAGCAATAGCATTGAACCAGCCAGCAATAACATTATAAGACCACCAACCAGCAAAAACAATATAGTAGAAAGCAATACCATAATATTCCCTATAATGTTATTTCTCACAGCTTGCAATTACATTATGATAGCCAGCAATATTACAAAATCCTCCGGCCAATAATGACATTATGATATTCCTCATTCCCCAGTCAGAAGCACATCTGCATTTCTATTTTTATCTGTGCTTTATCGTAAAGCTTTGCAAGACAGCAAATTCTATTCAGCAAACAACAGGACTAGTGAGTATTATCACTATATTCTCAAAGTTGCCTTTTTTGTAATCAAGCAGTTTATATTTAAGAAAGTCTTAAAGTCTTAAGATTTTTTTTTGCTGTGCAAACAGTACAAGAGGAAACACAAAGTGGCCCCAACAGGGGGTGTACGTTTCTCACGATACACTGTAGTCGACTTCCATATAGACCAGGGGTCTCCAAACTGTATAAACAAATGGCCAGTTTACTGTCTTTCAGACTTAAGGGGGGGGGGGTAGACTGTGATCACTGGGAGTAGAAAAGGACCCGACGTCAGTGGGAATAAACAGTTTACCTTCTTTGGTATCAGTGGGAGGAATAGTGCCCCATCCCTGGTATCAGTGGGGGGAATAGTGCCCCATCATTGTGTCAGTGAAAAAAATTGTGCCACCTCATTGGTATCAGTGGGAGGAATAGTGCCCCATCACTGGTTTCATTGTAAGGAATAGTGCCCCATCATTTGTATCAGTGGGAGGAATAGTGCCCTGTCTTTGGTGTCAGTGGGAGGAATAGTGTCCCATCGCTGGTATCAGTGGGAGGAATAGTGCCCCATCATTGGTATCAGTGGGAGGAATAGTGCCCCATCTTTGGTGTCAGTGGAAGAAATATGGCCCAATCATTGGTATCAGTGGGAGGCATTGTGCCCTGTCATTGGTGTCATTGGCAGGAATGGTGCCCCATCGTTGGTTTTAGTGGGAGTAATTGTGCCCTGTTGTAGGTATCATTGGGTGTAATTGTGCCCCAATGTTGCTGTCATTTGGAGTTGTGCCCTATCTTTGGTGTCAATAGGAGGAATTGCACCCCATTGTTGGTTCATTGGGAGGAATGGTGCCTCATCATTGGTGTCAATGGGCCTATTGTTGGTGCCATTGGAAGCAATTGGGCCCCATCTTTGTCATTGGGAGGAATTGTATCCCATCGTTGGTGTCATTGAGAGTAATTCAGTCCCTTCACTGGTGTCAGTGGGAATTGTGCCCCATTGTTGGTATCAGTGAATGTAATATAAGGCAGTATATCCACTTGGCATTACAACAGGGCATATACCACATAACTTACGCAGAAGTACTGCATTTTTGCCTGGAATTATCAACATAAAAAAATTACTTCAACCAAAAGAATTGTGTGTGTATTTGTTGGTAATTCCTATGGTATAGCTTGTTTGTTATATGTGTCTGAATGACCTGAAAGACCTTATATATGGCACAGTATATAAAACCTGGGGGTTTAAGGGTACAATAACGCCAGTCACTGCAATAACTGTTGCAGAATTAATAAGTGGGTTGCCAGGTCTGCAGAGGATGACCATCCATTCCACAATAAAAAAATTGGGGTGCAACCCCTACATTGAAAGCTTAATTTGTCTTTTGATAGGCTAGAGTTAACGTGGGACTTCCAGTGTTGAAATGTACAGTAGGTGGAACTGGGGGAAAGTCATCTTTGTGCTGTCAATTTCATGCTAGAAAAAGAAATCTAGTGGCTGGAGTTATAGAATCAGATTGATAGAGTTCCTCGTCTATTATGCCTAACAAACATTTGGATCCAGTTCAATGTTAACTTGATAAGAAGGATTCATGAGATAACCTGTACTAATTTTCTCCAGTATCCATTCATCTTGGGGCATCTCCATAAAATGTGGATCAGGTCACCTGATCCTGTTAACTATTTTATTTATTGATGTGTTAATTTTTGTGACATAGTTTCTTTAGGGCCCATTTACACCAGGAACTGGCTGTTTACTGCGCATTTTAGCATGCACAGTGATGTGCATTTGACATGCGTTTTTACGTGCATTTGCATGCACTTTTCCTAAGCTTTCATTTCCTTTGAGGTCAATTCTGTCTTCTTTCTTCTTTGGGCTTTTATGTGCACTGCATTGCAATGAATTTTCATGCATTTACATTGCTTTTGTGTGCATTTCTGTGCATTTGCAGTACAGAAAAATGCAGCTTGATGTACTTTTTTCCCTTCAATGCACTGCAATAGTGTGAGCTATAGTATGCCCATAGGATAACCTGGATTTTGGACTATCTATGCAGTTGGAGTGCAATCAGAAACACATCCAACTGCATCCCCCTGCATCTGGTGTGAATGGGCCTTAAAGTGTATCACTAGCCCAAACGTTTTATTTGTTGCAAATGGAAAGAGAATGGTTAGAATCCCTGTCAAGGTTTTATTTGCCATCTGTAGTCCCATTGCTGTTATTTACCTTTGTTTCCCATTCCAGAGACACAATAGGACGTAGGAAGAAAGCCCTTACATGGGATGGGAAAACCCTCTTAGAAGTCATATGGTCCCATTTGGAAGATTTCCAATCACCTCGTGTTGGTAGTGACAAACATAAAATATTGCATTCTGTTGCATTGACAATGGCTACTAGGACAAATGGAGGTGACTCTCCTCAGCAGGGAGGAAAAAAAAGAGGTTCTAACCCTTTTTTATTCCGTCAAAATCAAATAAAAAAGTGTTGACTAGAGATAGAATTTAATGTGTTTTTTTTTTCTGTTTTCCTCTGCTGTAATGACTGGTATAGAGTATCGACATGAATAATTCTTTGCAACTCTTTTTTCTTTACTTTGCGTTGATATGGGCAGCACAGTGGCTAAGTGGTTACCACATCCGCCTGGCAGTACTAGGGTCATTGGTTTGAATCCCAGCCATGGTGCTACCTGCCTGGAGTTTGCATGTTCTCCCTGTGCCTGTGTAGGGTTCCACCAGGTACTCCGGTTTCCTCCCACACTTCGAAGACATGCTTGTAGGTTGATCCTGTCTCAATTGGCCCTAGTATGTGTATGCATGAATGTGAGCTGGGGACCTTGGATTGTATGCTCCTTGAGGTTAGGGACTGATATGACTGTACAATATATATGTAAAGTGCTGCGTAAATTGACAGCTCTATATAAGTACCTGGAATAATTAACTGTATATTGTAAACATAAATGTAGCCACTAGAGGGTGCTTATAACACTGTCTGTAGCTAAAGATATACAATAAAAGATTTCTAATATTATATAGTGCACCTGTAGATGGCAGACCTAGTGTATAATATATATCTATATATATATATATATATATATATATATATATATATAAAACAAATCATTTTTTCAGTTTGTTTTTCTGATGTGAGTGCTTCCTTTATTTTTGTCAAAATGGTTGCTGGCCGTTTAGCCTGACAGTACTGGGGTCCTTGGTGTAAGTCCCATTAAAGGCAGCATGTACAAGGAGTTTGCATATATGCGCTGTGTGTGTTTCTTCTCGCAGTCTATAAACATGCTGATAGGATAATTGGAATCTGACTATACTGACACTAATCCGAATAACCTGTACAAAAGAAAGGTCAGCCAATCTAATTATGAGCTTGTAACTTATCAAATAAACCCCATAGTAAAACAAATTAAATTATGGACCACTACACTAACAATTAACAGGAAGTGATAATAATTTTGTACCATTGCTGTTTATGCTAACAACAATGCACTCTCTCTGAATGCCAGGAGAGAAGTAAAGCAACCCAAACTTCTTGGTATGGATGGCTAGTAACACTTTCCTCTCTCCCTTGTGACAGCTCCCAGCACTGTCACATGAGGGTGGGGAGAGAGTTCTTAGCCCTGTGTAAGCTCTAAGCCCCCGTTCACATTTGAGCATTTTTCCCTGGTTTCCCAATGCCTGATGATGCAAAATTCCATTCTTTCTAATTATGCCTGTTCACACTTGTACGTTCAGCCACCCTACACTCATAAAAGTACATGAGCTTTTTTATAGTGTATTCTGGTATTTTTGATACCATAGACTTCAATAAGAATGCCTGTTAATGGATGTTAGGCACGTTTACATGTGCATTTTTATGCCTGAATAATTCCTTTCCCCCTGTAGAACTGCACTTCTCCCCTTGCTTGGCTTAGGAAAAATCTCCTGAAGCATGATGCACATGCAAAACGCCTGCAAAATTCCTCCAATATGCTTACAACCCACCTGAAAATAACACTACAACTAAAACTACCAGGAATATGCTCTGCTCAGGTGTACATGCAGGCTAGGTCTACACTTCAGGCTTTCACAGAAATTCCATTTCTATGGGCCAACATAGAGGTGGGTAGGGCTGGGGTTGCCACTAGACCACATAGGCCATGAGCTAGGGTGCCATCGCCGACTACAGGCAAACTCGAGCCCAGGACTAGTGGATTCTATGGACACTTCTGAGGCAGCAATTTCCCTGTGTTGGAATAATATGTTTTCCATCACCAGGAACTGCTTATTCATGCATCATGGGGAGAAAACGGAAATCAAAGATTCCTCTGATGCACAGCTGTGCAACCTCGGTTGAAACAGGAAGATGGGGGAAGTTTTACTTTAGACTGGGTGTTCATACAGAAGGGGTCTAAAAAAGAAGTGCAAATAGGGGGGCATCTTTGCACGCAGCTCACTTGAGTGTCTCCCAGCACCTGAAATGTTCTCCAGCTCGTTGCAGTGCCCCCCAGCTCACTCCTTAGCCCCCTGCCTTCTCTAGTCTCATCAGCCTTCTCAAGTGCCTCCAGCCACCTCCACAGCCCCTTGCATTGCCTCCCCTACCCCACAACCCCGTCAGTACCCCCTAGCCCCCTTCACAGTACAGAACTTTCTGCAGTAACCCCAGCTCTCTCCTGTGCCTCTTATTCCATCTCCTGGAGCTTGTCAGACCCAGTATGCCCCACAGCCCCAAACCCTCCTGTAAATGGGAAGGTGGCACAAGACAGCTGGCCTTAAAGACAAAGAAGTATAAATCCAGCTATGGTGGTGGAGGAGAGAAGAGAAGGTAAGTATACTGTATGTAACTTGTGGGGTCACCAAAGTAAACCTATTGCTCTGTCCTTTGTGAGCAAAGCTCAGGGTCATGTTATAGGATAAGTTCACCTTTCATAACATGATACACCCATATTCAGGGTGTAACATGTAACATGTTATGAAAGCACCGGCTCCAGCTCCCTACCAATCCCCCACTGTGACAGCTAGCTTATCACACCCCCCCCCGCTAGCTGTCAAATTTAAAAAAACATGGCCATACGGGGCCCGGCCTGCCTGGCCGTTTCACTCTTCTGTGAATGAGACACTACAAGTCCAAACAGCCTTAGTTGCTGTCAGCTTGTAGTTCTGAATGAACTACCATGGCGCTATGGAGCACCATGGTAGTTAATTAAATCTTCCTGTCAGCATATCTGCTTGCTCGTACATCCAGTATGGCAAGCAGATATACTGACAGATCTGCAGGAGAACTGCTTGGCACCAGCCATCTGCTGATCGCTGGTGCAATGCTTTACAGGCTCCTGCAACCAAAAATAATAAATGCACATTATTTTTGCTACACAAAAGTGCGCATTTAATATTTTATATCAAAAGGTGAACTTATCCTTTAAGGCAAAGAATCTTCATTGTGCTTTCACAAGAGGGAGAGGATTTACTAAAGCTGGTTCACTCAGAATCTCGTGCACCTGTGCTTTGTAGCCAATCATCTTCTAATCTCAGCTTGTTCAATTAAGCTTTAGCAATAAAACCTGTAAGCTGATTGGTTTCCATTCATAAGTGCATGAGATTGTGAATGACCCAGCTTTAGTACATAAACCCCGAAGTGCATCATAAAGTCCTTGATTTCACTAATCCAAATTACACTTTGGGTTTTCTACTCTACTTTACTCATCAAAATTTTTCTCAATCCTGTTTGGAAAATCAGTACATTTTATTCTTACAGAAGAAATAAAGGACAGTGAAGGCAGATACATTTTTTTAGGGTTTTACCCTTAATTCTGTCATCGTGATAAATGTGTATTCCAGTAGATTCAGTTTATGCACCCAACGAACAACCAATGACTTTCAGTATTCACTGATGATGATGAAACTTGGGGCAAGTTTCATTTTCATACTTCTATTTTTAGACACAGCAAATTCCTCATTAATCCTGGTTCACCTTTAGACATTAAAAAATATTAGATTTCTCAGTGACTTCTGGCACACAAACTCCTCTGGAAGGAATTATACTTTCTATCCTTCAGCCTAACAATATTCCCAACTAGATTATCTTTTCTTTTACAGCAATCTCCCAAGACTAACAACTACCTTTATAGACAATTTTAGATCATGCTCATAATGCAGCCTTTTTCAGTCAGGGTGCCTTCAGGTTTCTTCAGGGGTGCCTTGGCAAAATGTCTAAAAATTGTATTCAAGCCAGTGGGTGGATCAAGCCTGCCATTTATTTACACAAACCCACAGATTTTCTTTGTGCAGCATTACAACCTTCTAGCCTCCGTTGTCTTAAAACCCAATGATGCTATCAGTTGATAAGGAGGAGTTCAGGCACCCTGCATAGCATCCTTGTTTACCCCTGCCTTTCTTCTTCAGAACTGGGGTCACATTAACCTCCTTGGTGGTATTCACTAGTGTAGCTTGGGGTAAAATTTCAGTACCAAGAGCGGTAACCCCGAGCTACACTCGGGTTTACCATGCGGCGTTGCTCAGGGAGTCCCTGCAGCACTTACCTTGTCCTTCGCTCCCGCGATGTGTCCCCTGCAGCGTCCCCGGCCATCTCCTCCGGCCGATGCCGGCATCCGACTTCCATGTTCCGGTCCCTGTGACGTCGGGACGTACGGGCGCCGGAGCCGGCGGCAAATTTGAAATTTTTAAAAAATGTCATTTTTTAAAAAATTATTATTATATAGTAAAACATTGCTGTTTCAATGCATTTCACATATATTTTGTCCCTACTGCTTTGTCCTGTGCCCTGACTGTTCTTTCTGCCTGGAAACTTAGAAAAGTCCATGGCGTCCAAAAAGCGTTCCGTTATGTCAAAAGCAGTTGTAGACCAGCTAGAGAACAGTGATAGTAAATCAGAACCACTTGCAGAATTGAGTGATAATGATTTGTGGGGAAATTCGTCATTAGACACTGAAAACGATTTTGCGACTTTGCTCAGCGATGTGCGAATTTGCCTCTGTATTTCAAATTTCAGTGTTTTTGGTTTGATTATATTATTGAATTAAATATATTATTATTATATTATTATTTTTTATGATTATTTATTAAATTATAATTTATGATTTCGTGTTTCAAGTTTTATCATATCCGGAATGTTTACTAGACTCTTGTTCGGACAGATTTCAGTGAGTTATTCCTAAAAATTACAGCCTACAATTAAAAACTACATATTTCCATGCAAAAAAATGGTACCGCTTTCAGCACAAAAAATCGGAAATAATCATACCGCCAAGAAACATTAAAATAATGTGTGTGAACATTGCTGTGATATATAAAACAAATAGTTTAGTTTTTACGTTTTAGAATGGGGTGCCTCGAGACTGTGCAGAATTTTAAAGGATGCCGTGACTGAGAAAAGGTTGAGAAACACTGTCTTAATTTATGAAGATTAAACTCCCACTTATAGAACTCAAACGATGGAATTGGAGGCAAGCAGACTGAACAAATCAGCGTCCCTTGGTGAATTCTTCAGTTTAAACTCCATTCTAAATGTGAACCTGCCTCAGTCTGGGCATCTTAATTTACTCACAACAAGAAATGAATAGAAAAAATAAAATTATGCTCACATTAACTCTCTTATCCAGAGTAGTATTTCCCACCTTTTTCATCTTCACACTCTCAATACAGCCTGAAAGAACTAATTAATGTAAAGAAATGCTTCTCACATAGCAATAAATTATAAATGCAGAAAATAATTTACAGTCTAAAATAACATTTTAATATTAATCAGGAAAATAATGTGCAACAAATAAAGAATTAGTCCATATAAGAAATCAAAAGACATAGATGGAATTTGCTACTCATGTGCCGATATTTCCAACAAATTTCAAGATTATCAGACCTTATTGTATAACCTTCCTTTCAAAACCTGTGCTAATTTTGAAAATGCCTGTAAGCCAGCTTGGAATATCAATAATATGAAACCCATAGTCCTGCATCTTCAGTTTTGATTCCGGGGATCACACCTTACTTCCCTAAATACCTCCTTCAATGCCCGGGATCCCTTGTATGGTGATCCAGATAAATATGCGTCTGTTAAAGCAACCCTATGAATCCTTCATCAAAAGAAGCTGAATTATCAAAAATATTTCTAGTTTTTCAAATTAGGCAATGTACTGTAGGTACCTATTGCAACAGCTTGCGACATCCTCCACCCAGTCTTCTAATCTTCCAGCCAACTTAGAATATGGAATTTGCTGCTCATCTCTCGATATTGCTAAACAACTTCAAGGTTATCAGACCTCATTATATGGCCTTCCCATCAAAACCTATGCTAATTTTGAAAATATTACAGCCAACTTAGAAGATGGAATGTTCCAGCCAGAGTAGAAGATGGAATTTGCTACTCATCTCCTGATATTGCCAAACAACTTCTAGGTTATCAGATCTCATTATATAACCTTCCTATCAAAACCTGGGCTAATTGTGAAAATGTTTGTAAGCCAGCTCGGAAAATCAGTAAAGTGAAACCCATAATCCTGTACCTTCAGTCTTGATTCCTGGTATCCCACTTTGCTTCCCTAAATACCTCCTTCAATGGTCTGGATCTCTTGTACAGTGATCCAGATAAAGATGTGTCTGCTAAAGCAACCCTATGAATCCTTCACCAGAAGAAGCTGAAGTAATCAAACTATTTCTAATTTTTCAGGTTAAGCAATATACAATTGTGTTCAAAATAATAGCAGTGTGTTGAAAAAAGTGAATAAAGCTCAAAATCCTTCTAATAGCTTTTATTTCCATACACACAAATGCATTGGGAACACTACACATTCTATTCCAAATCAAAACATGAAGAAAAATATATCAAATTTGTGTTGTTCCTCTAAAACAATTGAAGAAAAGTGAATATTAGACTGTTCAAAAAAATAGTAGTGTTTGTATTCTTCTTTACAAACTCAAACATTCACTATATAAACTGAAAAATGTTTGAAGATTTTGCTTTCCTTTGAATCACTTAATTAATATTTAGTTGTATAAGCACTGTTTCTGAGAACTGCTGTACATCTGTGTTGCATGGAGTCAACCAACTTCTGGCACCTGTGAACAGGTATTCCAGCCCAGGATGATTGGACTACATTCCACAGTTCTTCTCTATTTCTTGGTTTTGCCTCAGAAACTGCATTTTGATGTCACCCCACAAATTTTCTATTGGATTAAGATCCGGGGATTGGGCTGGCCACTCCATAACGTCAATCTTGTTGGTCTGGAACCAAGATGTTGCACGTTTACTGGTGTGTTTGGGGTCGTTGTCTTGTTGGAACACCCATTTCAAGGGCATTTCCTCTTCAGCATAAGGCAGCATGACCTCTACAAGTATTCTGATGTATTCAAACTGATCCATGATCCCTGGTATGCGATAAATAGGCCCAACACCGTAGTATGAGAAACATCTCCATATCATGATGCTTGCGCAACCATGCTTTACTGTCTTCACAGTGTACTGTGGCTTGAATTCAGTGTTTGGGGGTCGTCTGACAAACTGTCTCCGGCCACTAGACCCAAAAAGAACAATCTTACTTTCATCAGTCCACAAAATGCTGTGCCATTTCTCTTAAGGCTAGTCAATGTGCTCTTTGGCAAATTGGAACCTCTTCTTTTTTTCAACAGTGGGACTTTGCGGGGGCTTCTTGCAGATAGCTTGGCTTCACATAGGCATCTTCTAATTGTAACAGTACTCACAGGTAACTTTAGAACTTCTTTGATCTTCCTGGAGCTGATTGTTGGCTGAGTCCTTGCCATTTTGGCTATTCTTCTATCCATTCGAATGGTAGTTTCTTCGCTTTCTTCCACGTCTTTCAGGTTTTGGTTGCCATTTTAAAGCATTTGCAATCATTTTAGCTGAGCAGTCTATCATTTTCTGCACTTCTTTATATGTTTTCCCCTCTCCAATCAACTTTTTAATCAAGGTACGCTGTTCTTCTGAACAATGTGTGGAACGACCCATTTTCCTCAGAATTTCAGAGAGAAATGCACTTTAACCAGCATGTACAACATTTGCTGCCTTCCTTCCTTAAATAAGGGCAATAATTGCCACCTGTTTTTCAAAGAATGAATTACCTCACTAATAGAACTCCACACTGCTATTATTTTGAACATGCCCCTTTCAATTAGTGATTCAATTACACAGAATCAGCAGCATGCATGTCATGACTGTTGGGTCTGTTGGATTTCTATTACTCTGCTACACCTGCTAGTAAATTATTTGCCATGTAGAAATATCATTTCTACCAAAATCGGTGATTGATCAGGTTAGTGATGTCTGACTGCAATTATTTTGAACACAACTGTAGGTACCTAGTGCACGATCTTGTGATATCCTCCAACTAGTCTAATCTAGTTCTAATCTTCTAACCCACCCCACACGGATCCTTGAACCTTGCACCTAAGCGGACATTGATTATGTGGCTGATTTTCTCCCTCAGCTGGCTTCATAATGATCTTAGTAACTGTGAACCAGAGTCCCTTACTCTCTCTACCAAGAAAATATACCATCGCATTCTTATTGTAAAACACCATAGTATTCTTCAAAACATAGTTTCTAATTGGGTTCTACAGTTTCTGTATTCTGGAAGAGCAGGTTTTGGAATTACCTTGTCCATGTTTTCTACTTACTGTCCATCCACTAATGCTAATAAAGGAATGTATAAGGTGATCAACTTCTAAGCTGCAACAATATCCTATTTGGTAATATTTCCAAATCAGATACTTTCATTCAAAGTTCCAAAACTACTTAGATCCAACCTTTTGGAAAAAAAAAAATTTTTGGGTAAAGTGCCAAATAGGCAAGTCATGAACTGGATGTATTCCCTTCCGGGGTTCCATGCTTGCTGGTCGTTGACTTATGTGAAGACAAAATGAATACAAGATAACTTCAGAGTTTATAGGAAAGATGTCTGTTTTTAATTTATATTAGCAGTAATTTGCAAGAAACTAATTATAATGTTTAATACCTTATGTCGCTAATGATTTCAAAGGTGTAATTAAAAACGGCCCCAGTTCCATTTCCTAATCTCTGTAAAGCCCAACTCCAGACAAAACATTTTTTAAATATTTAAACAGAGTGGGGTACAGATTGAACTGCAAAATTTTAATGCAGTCTGTGACCCCATTTGATAGTTTTTTCTTCTTTTCTTGTCTCTTCAACACAGAAAGAGACTGCAACAAAACACCTCATTTTATGTAAAATAAAAAACAGTTAAATCTCTGCCAGGACATTATTGTTGTCTGTTCTTTTTCAAATTGAACTTTATGCATTGACATACCTCCTTAGACCCAATCGGTTTGGACAATATAGTCTACTGCTAACTTGGCACCATCTACAGGCAGATTAACTTTTCAATAAGACACATATTTTGAATCCAATATAATTTTCTTCAGGTAATTGGGGTACAGAGGGTGCTTTTCAAGTCTTTGAAGAATAAGAAGAAAATGATTTCCTAAGCCTTGTCTCTATGAAGAACTAAAAGTGACTGAGGTAACATGAAAGAAACAGGAATGGTCTTGCTAGGAGTGAACTACCTAGTGCTAAACAGGAGGGAAGGACAGAGGTAGATACTAAGTCAAATAAGTAAACAATTCATAGTAGCCCTAAACCTTTAGGTCAGTATGAAGCAGTACACTGGGCATAATAGTATACGGCTGCTTTCACACTGGTGCACTGCGGTTTACCCACACCGCAGGTGCAGTGAAGTGTACCTGCAGATTTCCTGTGGGTTTGCTGTGCTTAGCCATAGACTTCTATTATATCCTGCGGGTTTGGTGCATTTTCTGAAAGCGCACCAACACACTTGAATGCAGGAGTTTTGGTGTGCTTTCAGAAAGTGCACCAAACCTGCAGGATATAATACAAGTCTATGGCAAAGCGCAGCTAACCCAGGAAAGTTGCAGGTGCACTGTGCTGCACCCACGGTTCAGGTGAACCGCAGCACATCAGTGTGAAAGCAGTGTTATAGGGAGCTCAGAACAAGAAGGGTTCATTTACATTTTCTGTTTGGGGGGTGGTAAAACCCCATAGTTAAGACATGCTTTTATCACCTCTACCCCAATCTCACCCCCTTTAGCTGCAGTGGCCAGGGGTGTTACAGCCACTGCAGGAGTTATACGCCTTGTCATAGTTGGTGGGTGTTGCACCTGCCAAGCATGACCCATTCAAGTGAATGAGCCCACTCTGCAAGTGCCCTGCAACCTTTTGCAGTACAACAAACAAGGGGTTAAAGCAGGCAGCATTGTGTTGCTTTCTCACCACCTGCTTTAACCCCTTGGACCCCACAGAAGTATACAGTTGTGCGGTGCTTACAGAGTGGCTCCATTTACTTGAATGGGTTGCGACTGGCAGGTGATAGCACCCACCAAAAGCAACAAGGGGTTTACTTCCTGCTGCGGAATGTGTACACCTTTGACTGCTGTCTCAGCAGCTAAAGGGGGTATAGATTGGGGGTGGTAAAACAGCAATTAAACTGCAGGGTTTTACCAATCCCCAACTTTATGTGTGAATGAGCCTTAAGGGTGAGGCTGCCGAATGCAAATTAAGGGCTCATTCACAAGTGCAACAGGTACTGTTATATGTTTGACAGATGGTGGGGGGGGCAATATGTTTCTTCCTCACCATCTATTTAAACCCATGATTGCCGTGCAATGCACGCGATTGCAACACAGTAGTACAGCAATTAAAGACTTAAATTAGGTGTGAGGAGGCGACACTGTACCTGGTGATCTTTGACTTCTCCCATGTTGTTCAGGTGGACCTCCACCTCTTTAACCCCTAGACACTGAAAATATGCGGCCTCTCGGCATCTGGGCCCAGTGGCCGCATGTTTACGTGCCATTAGAAAATACATATATGCTGAAAGCGTGCGCCCTGCTTGCTCTCAGCACATATGTCCGTGACTCACGGAAAGGTCCCGATCTCCCCTTGCGACCGGGACCTTTTATGGTCATGTGACCACTGTGACGGCGGTCACATGACCCTAAAACCCCACCCGGCTTCTGAAACTCTTAAAGGGCCAGGAAGCGCTGGCGCAAAGGGGTTAAGGTTGCCTACCCCTGCATTAAATTGTAACTAAAGGCGTAGCTCCCGACTGTTCCCAATTTCGAACAAAGTTCCTCTTTCCTCCTCATTTGTCCTTCATTTTAGTTTTAGCTATATAGTTGTATATAAAATGCACTTTTTATCTTTCAAGAAGTGTTTCCCAGTGCTAAATTTTTCATCCAATTTCTAAATTGCTGCATTTGTAAATTTCAAAAGCAAGTATGTAGGAACAGCAGTGGTAAAGAAAAGCTCTTCTGTGTTTAGTTAATTTTTTTTGGTATATGTTTCCTTTAAGAGGACGTGGCATGCCTACATACAGTATGTATGCTAATAGGTGTCCCTCATTCCCATCTCAAAAAGTTTGAGTTATAACGAAAGGAAAAACTTTTTTTTCTTAGTTCTGGATATAGTGGAGAGGGATTAGTGCACTTGTCAGAATTTTATTGCTGTCTGTGCCCCGTTGGGAAGATTCACCCTCTCTATTTGTCCGATTTACTATTATCATGGAAAGTAAAAATAAAAGAAAAATCCCAAATTATGGGTTGACACCAGAACAGTAATAGAGGGGGGAAATCTTCCAATGGGGATACTACTGTAGTTCTGGTGACTCTGGTAACATCCTGGGATTCCCTCACTGTGGAGAGACTTCCTGTCTCGTTTTGGCTATGGTGCAGGAAGTGAAGGGAAATATAGCCAATGGGACACAAATGGCAAAAAATAATAATACATAAAATGACAAGGTTATAAACTTCTCTCTGTATCCAAAATACAAAAAAAAGTTAGTTACACTTTAACGTTTTCATTGCCTACTCTTATTATATTGGATTGAAGATTCATTGATATCATTAAAGTTGCTGTGTCTGAATTATTTAAAATACAGCCCATATATTTTAGAATCTTATCCTCACCATTTGATATTTACTTTAATGATAGACGTGAACGGTTTTAATATTCTTTATTCATGACCGTGTGCCGAGTGTAAACAGTTATTTATTTCTAAGTATAAAGCACCCATGAATTATTTTCCCATTAGCATTATAAGAGGGTTTATTGAATAGATAAGGTTCAATATGTTTTTGCATGAGTGTTTAAATTGCATGAAGTTTGATGCAGGTATAGTGATGCTATTTGTTGGTTGCACTTTTTTTGTCTTTTGATTTAATTTTACAACAAAAGTATTGTAAACATTTTGCATTGCTTTTATTTCTCTCTTTTTATCTTCTTTTAATTGTACTTGAAGAATGTATTTAAAATGGAGTTCCACCTGAAAAAAATAAAATAAATCAGCAGCTACATAAACCATAGCTTCTGACTTCCAGCGGTGTCCTCACCATCGCTGGTTTCACTGGCCATCTTCTCTCCCTGGTACCGGCATCTTCAGTGTGGACAATCAGCTGTGACAGCTTGCGGCTTCACAGCCAGATGCCCACTGCAGATGCGCGCGAAGCGCTGCGCTTTGTAAATGGCCTTGTAGTCTTCTGGGACCTGTCACATGTACCACAAGACTACGGGGAGAGAGGGGGGAGGAAAACGTTTGCTTCCGATCGCCTTAGGAAATCGCAGCAGAAGTGGGAGTGGGTACCTGTCAAATTCGGGTACCCGCTCCCCAAAGGTGCCAATCCTTAATGGGGTGCAGGGGACAAAGACTGGAAGCAGAACTTCCCCTTTTGGGTGCAGCTCCACTTTAAGAAAAAGATTATGTTTTTAGAACTTACCCCTTCCCTTCCTTGGCACTTGCCTAATCACTTTTAGCAAACCATGCTATTTGTTAATAATTTTCTATACAGTCATATACAGTGTAAGACTGATTCAATTCACACATATTTTATTGTTTCTTCTACCTTTCTAAAATTTAAAAAGAAATGATAAATGTGGATCTACTGTATAACAAAGAAATCAACAGCATGTTATGAATATATTGCTCAGGCTTCTTAATTAAATTTTTTTATAATATTTAGATTGTCTGGAAATGCTAGTTGTCTGGCCTTCATATTGACCCTCTTATCTCACTTCTTTGGAAAAATATGCAGACCAGGACTTCCTTGAACATACTCTTTCCAGGGTAGTGATTCAGGGTAGTGATTCAAGTTTAAAGCCAGTAGACCAACATAACAGCCAGGCAACTATTGTTTTCAGAAAGTCAGCAATAGTAGTCCATGTGTTTCTCGATAGACAGGTGTATTTTGATTCAAATTTGGGTATACTCCTCTTTTATAAACTGGAGACTTTCAACTTACATGCACATTCAGGATTCCTCAAAATATATGAGAAATATGGTATTGTACATTTCATAACTGTGATGGTTCCAAGGCACTGAAGACTTCACTGAAGACCTCTGCAGTGGCTAAGGAGCCCAGACCAGGGGTGTCCCTGAGATGAGGAGTGGTGGGCTAAAGGAAACTCCCCTTAGTGTGCCCTAGGAACCAGGACAATCTGCAGAATGGTAGTGGATGCCCTGGAATATGGAGTGTTTCAGTATTTGGCACTGCTTTATCAAGAATCACAGTAGACATTGTAGATCAATGCTTTCCCTAATGCCAATAATGCAGAACAGCTACAGACCTCTTTTCAGCACAGGTGCCCACCATTGGGTGAAGTCCCATTTTACCTCTCCTGATCATGTGACCTGTCATGTGAACATAGAGGTTGAGAACATGTTTCAATTTCACTTCCCATGGGGCCACCATACTGACAGCAGGTCTGAACAGTAAGCAGGGACTGGTGGGGCGGTGGGAGCAGTCTCTTTTGCACACTATACCCTGCAAGTGCCCCCCTAGTCACCTACAATGTAGTGCCCATCTAGTTCTCCTAAAACCTCCACAGTGTAGTGCCCCTTACAGTACTGTGTTCCCATCCCTGCTCCAGAGCCCACTTCTCTTCATAATCCTCATTGCCAGCTTTAGAGCTCCATCCTTCTAATGTACCTCTCTTCAGAGGGGTAGGCCCCCATTTTGCTCTTGTAACCTTCTGCAGAATGCCAAGTCACCCATAGTGCTTCCAAGCCTGCCTCAGAGATCCTTCTAGGCTTAGAGCCCCACAGCCCCCTGCAGAGCTTTCCCTCTGTCTTCAGAGTCCTTAGTATTTTTCCCACCATTGGTACTAATATCAGGGCATTTCGTCCTCCTACTGATCACTGACACTCTCCAGATTGGTGAGTCTCTGGCAATAGATTGGGAGATCACACATGGATCCAACTGAATTGGACAATTGCAGGGCTTGCCTAGAATATATCCATACTGTACTGGGCTCTGCTTTTTTGGCTTATCCCTCTTCTAACCCTTTTGTATGAGGGTGCTCCCCCACTTCTACAATCGAGGGGGCTGTTTGACCATCTCGATGGATCCTTGAATAGTTTGTATTAAGGGCATTTGGATACTCTGGTTGCCCGTTGTAGCTCCTTGACTGAACCTTCAGGTTTCCCCTCTTTATTTAGGTTTCACTACACTTTATAGGGTCTCTTCCCAGGCTGTTCTGGCCTCTCCACACCCTGAAGTTGTAGTTTCCTATTCAAGCAGAAATTCGACTACAATTACTATGAAAAGGCCCGACAAGAAAAGAGTCTGTTTTCAGGATTCTTGTTGCTGGACTTCTTAGGAGGAGCCTTTTACCTGCAAACTTCACATGGACTCAAACTGCATGTTGCTCTTACCCTTCAGCTAAGTCCTCCCTTCCAGAGTTTGGGTACCCCCTCTCTTTACCTGTAGTGGACAACTCCTTTCCATCCACCTTTGGCACAAGAACACTCTCCAAGCAGGGTTTCTCTTTTCTTCATAGCTGAAATCATTATTTCAGGACAAGGCATCCAGGAGGCCTGGGTAGTTCAATCAGTGGGTGTGAGCAAGATTCCTTTTCCCTTCAGCTTGAGATGGATGGATACCAGGTTAGACAGATGCTGCTTCATCCAGTGATTCTATTGACAATTAGTTTCCTGACCGGATTGGACATCACCCTTGTTAATTTAGCACACTACCTTTAGAAAGGCCTGGGAGCTCTTTGTACTTGGTCTGATGACCTGGCTCTATGTCTGATTATGCTGAGGGTGATATCCCTGACTACACTGTTTGGCTTAGAGGAAAAGCTTCCCTACTGGATCACCTTCTTAGCTGGTCTCCTCATCATGGAGAGGTGAGAATTTCTTAAAGGGGTGCTCCTCATTCTCTGCATTGACCACTGTTAGATGGT
Source organism: Staurois parvus (assembly GCF_062004578.1). Taxonomy (NCBI): domain Eukaryota; kingdom Metazoa; phylum Chordata; class Amphibia; order Anura; family Ranidae; genus Staurois; species Staurois parvus. The sequence continues at coordinate 4,297,432 of NW_028317874.1, forward strand.
CTAGTGATTTCCAGGACATTTGGCAGGCACCATTATTTGCACCCCCTAGGGGAGAAGATAGGTTCAGAGGACTATGTGGGACCTGCTCACCAAAAATATGACCTTTTTTGGCTGGGATTTAGCTTCTGGAAGAGTTTTTGTCAGGCCCCTTTATATTTCTGCTCCTCTTTAGGTGACTATTCTCAGCACTTTGGCTAAGGCTTCCACCCCTCGTTCCTCGGCTGAGGATTCTACTCTGGTTTGGAGCAGATGGTTCTTGGGATCATGTTTTCTGTCCAAGGTTAATCAGGCTTGCCAAGTTCTTTTATCTACCCAAGGTCACTCTTACAGATGTTTGTTGAATGTCTACCATCCTTTCCTCTGCTGGTGTCCTTATGCGCCAGTTTAGACTGGCCATCTCTCTTTTTCAAGTGTTTTTCGGAAACCTTGTGTCTCCTAAGTCAGGCTGACTTTGGAGTAATTCAATATCCATAGAGATAGCATACAGTAAGGATTCTACAGCTTGTGCTGTCTAGGATTAGGAGTTTAAGTCCTTTTTAGACAGAAAGTGTTTAAGTTAGGTTTAGATGGATATAGCCAGTGATTTGTATTTAGGTGTACAAATACCATCAGATTTCACAACAATTTTTTCAATAAATTTTTCTCCCTTTTATCTTTAACCAAATTTGATTTGCATAACTAGAAGGCTCTTCCCTTATCCTTTTTTGGCAGAATGCATGCCACTTGATAGATATTTTACTGGATTTTTATACATGTTTCAATGAGTTCCTACTTTTATCTCACTCATAATGAAGATTATATGGCAATTTTCTAGGCCTAGACTAAATCATTGTATCTTTTTTGGAAAAAAAAGAATGGCGTGCAGGACTGTTCGATTTTGAGATGTAATATAACGCTGTTCTTCTCACATGGGTGTTGGATAGGTTCCATCAGATTCCTAACAATAAATAGAAATGAATCCTTTGACAATACAGTACACCCCAAAGCTGCCTTGTGGATCCCATCTTTCCCCTAAATCAAACATTCAGAATAGCCCCTACTTACGTATACTACCATCAAATGCATGCAGAACAACTTACTATTCTTCTCGCTATCCTTCCCTGAAGACCTTTGTGCACCCACTAAGTTGGAGTTGGACAGATCCTTCTAATCCCAGCTCAGACATATCACTTCGCTCTTCACATCTCTCCTTTACAGAACATCAAGCCATTCATGTCCTCTTGGAGGGCTGTGTTTCACCTATAAACATTAAAAATGTATTGTAATACTTTACATCCTAGATCCAACATACATAGACCTCTGACCTCAATTGAAAATCCTTGTGTTCTTTAGAATACAGTCTCACTGTTACATTCTCTTTGTTTAACTATGCTTGTTACTCAACTGCCATCTTATTCTCAAAAATTGGAAACAAAGCTTTCCATATCTCTTTCTCTAGAAGAGTGGGATGCAGCATTTATACTAATGCAAAAACACATTGTCTCTAGCAAGATCTAGGAAGGCAACAGTACAGTAGGACAACTCTTCAACCCTTTATGTATTTGAGATGTGCCCAAATAAAAAATGAATTGAAAGAATTCTTGTGTCCCTCAATGGTCTCCAAGAAAAAAACATTTATGGTAAAAGCAAAAATCTTATTTTTCCCCTCTGATCACTGACTTTTTTCTACTGAACACTGACAAGGCATTTTTTACTGACAACAGACAAGACATTTTTCCTTCTACTCACAACCAACACCAGGGAATTTTTTACCTGCACTGGCCACTGATACCAGGGAATTTTTTTCTCTTACTCGCCACCAATACGAGGGGCAATTTTTCTTTCCTCCCACCTCACAATATGTTACCTCCTTACTGCCTGTTTTAACTCCTAAATTCACAATACTATGCTACAACTGCTGCATTTGCAGCGTGGCCCGTTCACTTTCATGGTTGTGTTTGGCAGGCAGTAGTGTCCACGTGATTTCTAGTTACACCCCTGTACCCAAGGAAATGTCACAGCTACATTTTGTTTAGCAAGACAAGAAAGACTTTAAACCTGCATCAGGGCTTTGTTAGAATGGATTGATATTTAAACAACCAGTCCTTGTAAAAACATAATGGGCCTTTTTAAGATAATCTTATCTCTAAATTCTGGAAAAGATTTGGAATTCTCAAACAGGAGTGTTAGCTTGCCTACCCAAAGACTACTAAACCCTATACAGCAAACTTGATTTATTAATTATTTATTAATCTTTTTATTTATATTATTATTTCATATTTAATACAGTATTATATTATTATATTAGTTATTATAATTATTAATTTATAAATCTACATTATATTGTATTTCAATCTTTTCAACAATTGTTAAAGGAGAAGTACAGCCAAAGCTCGTTTAGCTGTACGTCTCCTGCGGATCATAGAAGTGCAGTTAGTTCTGCACTCCTGTGACCCACTGTCGGCTGACATCACAGAGCAGGTCCAGGTTGGGGAAGATTGCAACCATATGGTCATGATGCACCCAGGAGCCTGGACTGGCACCTGGCTCAGCCTTTCAGCGAGCTGCTAAGAGCCTGAGCCAGCTGCTCTCGGCCCCTCCACAGCCCAGCGTTCCAGTGAGTGCTGGGGGGGTGCTGAGCAGACAGCAGTGACTGACTGTCACCACTCTCTGCTCAGAGCAATAGGGAGAACTAAGCGATTAGCAGTGTTTGATCGCTCAGTTCTCATCTTTTGAGGTGGAGATGGATCAATGCTGCATCCACCAAGGTAGGTACGATAAAAAAACAAAAAAAAATCTAATACTACTCTTTTAAGAAAAAAATTAGTCTCCCAAGGAAGAAAAAAATACAATCTTACAGGCAATCTACATTATACTGAAAACCTTGAATTCTCCTATAAACAAAAATTTGCTGAATTTATAAACATTACACATATCGCTGGCTGTAATCTCTAAATAAATATAGCACCCTCCTAGGTAGGTTGTTAACAGTAGAGGCAAATGTAGTTTTTGGCTCCCCTGTAGCATAGAAGCAGTGTTCAGTTTCTTCATTGCTGTTTTATGTTCTGCTGGTTGCAGTCTCTACTCCTTTCCCCTGGATTCTGGCAGGTTCCAGAATTTAGTGGGTGGAGGAGGCAGATCCTCACCTGCATATTCATGCAGCCTCAGCCAATCCCAAATGAAGTCATTACATTTTGTGGTCATGCTTTGCACCCATTTTTTCTCCACCAATTCTCAAGGTAGAGATTTCCAGGACGTTCTTGGGCCAGTTCTCCTGCTCATTATATGCAGACTTGAAATCAGATGCAGTTTATATTGCCTTGTTATCTAAGTGTTCTTTTGTTTCAATAAATGATGCCTCTTTGCACTCTGCAGACATTTGAATAGGATTCATGTATCAGCAGAAGAGGAGACTTCCCCACACACATTGACAGAGGAAGAGAGGAAGGAGATCTATTTTCCGATATGACTGCAGCTGAAAATAACTGCTATCACAAAACTGTACGTTTATTGGTAATGTACAGTGCTGTCTCTGCCATGTCAATACTGAACTTGTAAATTACAGAAGCTACACACGCAGGCAGCCTGTTTCCATATACAGTGGGGCAAAAAAGTATTTAGTCAGCCACCAATTGTGCAAGTTCTTCCACTTAAAAACATAAGAGAGGCCTGTAATTGGCATCATAGGTAGACCTCAACTATGAGAGACAAAATGAGAAAAAAAATCCAGACAATCACATTGGCTGATTTGGAAATAATTTATTTGCAAATTATGGTGGAAAATAAGTATTTGGTCAATATCAAAAGTTCATCTCAATACTTTGTTATATATCTTTTGTTGGCAATGACAGAGGTCAAACGTTTCCTGTAAGTCTTCACAAGGGTGGCACACACTGTTGCTGGTATGTTGGCCCATTCCTCAATGCAGATCTCCTCTAGAGCAGTGATGTTTTGGGGCTGTCGCTGGGCAACACTGACTTTCAACTCCCTCCAAAGGTTTTCTATGGGGTTGAGATCTGGAGACTGGCTAGGCCACTCCAGGACCTTGAAATGCTTCTTATGAAGCCACTCCTTCGTTGCCCAGGCAGTATGTTTGGGATCATTGTCATGTTGGAAGACCCAGCCACGTTTCATCTTCAATGCCCTTGCTGATGGAAGGAGGTTTGCACTCAAAATCTCACGATACATGGCCCCATTCATTCTGTCCTGTACATGGATCAGTCGTCCTGGTCCCTTTGCAGAGAAACAGGCCCAAAGCATGATGTTGCCACTCCCATGCTTCACAGTAGATATGGTGTTCTTTGGATGCAACTCAGCATTCTCTCTCCTCCAAACACGACGAGTTGTGTTTCTACCAAACAGTTCTATTTTGGTTTCATCTGACCATATGACATTCTCCCAATCCTCTTTTGGATCATCCAAATGCTCTCTAGCAAACTTCAGACGGGCCCGGACATGTACTGGCTTAAGCAGGGGGACACGTCTGGCACTGCAGGATCTGAGTCCCTGGCGACATAGTGTGTTACTGATGGTAGCCTTTGTTACGTTGGTCCCAGCTCTCTGCAGGTCATTCACTAGGTCCCCCGTGTGGTCCTGGGATTTTTGCTCACCGTTCTTGTGATCATTTTGACCCCATGGGGTGAGATCTTGTGTGGAGCCCCAGATCAAGGGAGCCCTCTCTCTCTCTCCCCCCTCTCTGTCTCGTCTCTCTCCCTCCCTCTCTCCTCTCTCTCTCCCCCTCTCCCTCCCCTCTCTCCCCCTCTCTCCTCTCTCTCCCCCTCCCCCCCTCTCCCCCCTCTCCCTCTCTCTCCTTCTCTCTCCTCTCTTTCCCCCCCTCTCTCTCCCCCTCTCCCCCTCTCTCTCCCCCCCTCTCCCCTCTCTTTCCCCCTCTCTCTCTTCCCTCTCCCTTTCTCTCTCTCCCCCCTCTCTCCTTTTCTCCCCCCCCATCCTCTCCCCCCTCTCTCTCTCTTCCCCCCACCCTCTCTCCCCCTCTCTCTCCCCCCCCTCCTTCTCCCTCTCTCCCCCCCTCTTCTCTCCCTCTCTATCCCCCCCTCTCCCCCTCTCCTTCTCTCTCTCTTTCCCCTCCCCCCACTCTCTCTCTCTCCTCTCCCCTCTCTCTTTATCCCCCCTCTCTCCCTCCCTCCCTCCCTCCCTCCCCTCTCTCTCCTCTCCCATATCTCCCTCTCTCCCATTCCTTCCCTCCCTCCTCTCTCTGTCTCCTTCCTCCCTCTCTCTCGCCCTCCTCTCTCGCTCCCTCTCTCTTCTATCTCTCCTCTCTCTCCCCCCCCTCTCCCCTCCCCCTCTCTCTCTTTACATTGTACACAGATCTGACCCAACAAGGTGTCCTGCATTTACCGTATATTTCGCTCCATAAGACACACTTGGGGGGAAATGTCTGTGCGTCTTATGGAGCAGCCAGTCCAGTATTCCCGCCGCCGTTGTATGTCCGCAGTCTCTGGTCATCTCCTGTACTGTGTCCGCATTTGTTCATAGTTTTTTTTTTTAAAACTATAGTCCGGCCCTCCAACGGTCTGAGGGACAGTGAACTGGCCCCCTGTTTAAAAAGTTTGAGCCCCTGCTTTAGAGCCTTGTAGAGACTGTGCTACTACATGTAGCGGCATGTTAGCCTGATTGAGTTGCAGAGACATTGCTTCTCATGTTTCTGTGAATTGGCGGTGGAGCAGTTGAATGACAGGATTCCACTCTCCATTCACAGAACATCATGCATTGTGAGATGAGTTCTATGAATGGATGAGAGAGTAAAAGGGGGTGCGTTGGGTGGGAACTTTTCTGGGTAGGCAAGGCTGCAGATAACTTTTACAGAACCAAAAGACAGCCACAAAGGACAGTGCCCAATTGCGGTGAGGAGGCACAAAGGGGAAGATCTGTAGCATAAGCAGACACCTTCAGGAAATGGTAATACACATCATTACACATAACTAATATGTATGGTGTTGTATCTAAAAAGAAATATTTTAAACTTCAGCTTTAATCTCTGTGTGATCATTCAGCCAATTATCCGGTCTGTTAGGCTAAGTTCCTACTAGCCAATCTTCTGAAAAGCAATACACATTTTCAGACTGTGGCATTCTGGAGACAATCCAGCTGCCTTCTAAATGCCTGTTGATTTTTTTTTTTTCTTGCTGAACAGCAGTTTATAATGGGGCTATTGTGCTGGTGGGGGGGGGGGGGGGGGAATAGTTTTCAAAGGTCTTTCTTTAATTGTTTCTGCTCAGTGTACATATATATGGCCTGGGCAGCAAGTGGTTAAACTAGAATCATGGCTGCAGCTGCATGCATGATCCTGGTACTTTTTTTTTAGAGCCAGCGATCGGCTTTCCCGTAATATTGATCTGAGTGGCTTAACAGCCACCCAATCACTTTTACAGCTCAGAAGGGCCCCCCTCACCATCATTTGTAACCATTCCTGGACTCTCCTATTCCACTAGGGATCCTGGGACCAATGTAAGAGGTCAGGATGGCTGCCCACAAAGGAGATGGAGGACTGTCCATTTCTAGATCTTTTCTGTGACGAATGAAGCCAGAAGCGACAAGGATTTTGTCACTTCCAGTAGTAGTGCTGTCATTCGCTGGCTGGTGCAGACAGGAAAGCAACTGATCAAACATGTTCTGTGTTTGATCAGATGCTTTGAAGAACAGGGGAGAAAGTACTTGTTACTGCTCATAGTCATCACAAGGGGCTTGTTCACCCATTTGATAGCAATAAAGTTAAAAACAGTTTTAAAAATTGTAAAAATAATTTAAAAAAATTATAAAAGCACCTCCATAAATGGTGATTGCACCACACATTTAAGGTATCACTGTGAACGTTAGAGTGAAAGCAATAATTCTAGCACAGGGGCTCATGTTTAACTCTAAACTGATAACCTTTAAAAGGCTTTTAAAGCATCGTCTATGGACAATTTTAGGTACCGTAGTCAGTCATACAGGCAAGCACAATTTTAAATCTTGTTTGGTATCTATTTACTCGATACAACATCACATTCTATATTGTACAACAAAATTGTGTATTATATTGTGTTTGTGTGCATTAAAATTCATGATTTTTTGATCCATAAGACGCCCCTGACCATAAAACACACCTAGATTTTAGAGGTGGAAAACAAGAAAAAAAATATTCTGAACCAATGGACTGCAAACACAGTACAGGAGATGACCAGAGACTGCAGACATAGTACAGGAGATGGGCAGAGACTGCGGACATAGTACAGGAGATGACCAGAGACTGCAGACACAGTACAGGAGATGACCAGAGACTGCAGACACAGTACAGGAGATGACCAGAGACTGCGGACAGTACAGGAGATGACCAGAGACTGCGGACACAGTACAGGAGATGACCAGAGACTGCGGACAATACAGGAGATGACCAGAGATTGCAGACATACTACAGGAGATGACCAGAGACTGCAGACATAGTACAGGAGATGACCAGAGACTGCAGACATAGTACAGGAGATGACCAGAGACTGCGAACACTGTACAGGAGATGACCAGAGACTGCAGACACAGTACAGGAGTTGACCAGAGAATACAGACATAGTACAGGAGATGACCAGAGACTGCGGAAATAGTACAGGAGATGACCAGAGACTGTGGACATAGTACAGGAGATGACCAGAGACTGCGGGCGTACTACAGGAGATGACCAGAGACTGCGGACACAGTACATGAGATGACCAGAGACTGCAGACACAGTACAGGAGATGACCAGAGACTACAGACACAGTACAGGAGATGACCAGAGACTGCAGACACAGTACAGGAGATGACCAGAGACTACAGTCATAGTACAGGAGATGACCAGAGACTGCGGAAATAGTACAGGAGATGACCAGAGACTGCAGACATAGTACAGGAGATGACCAGAGACTGCGGACATACTACAGGAGATGACCAGAGACTGCAGACATACTACAGGAGATGACCAGAGACTGCGGACATAGTACAGGAGATGACCAGAGACTGCAGACATAGTACAGGAGATGACCAGAGACTACGGACATAGTACAGGAGATGACCAGAGACTGCGGACATACTACAGGAGATGACCAGAGACTGCGGACATAGTACAGGAGATGACCAGAGACTGCGGACATAGTACAGGAGATGATCAGAAACTGCAGACCTTTGGTGAGCCGGGTGCTCGCTCCCACTTCCGCGGAGTTGTCCTCCCCCCTCCCTCCCTGTAGTCTTGTGGAACACGTGACAGGTTCCAGAAGACTACGGGGCCATTCACAAAGCGCAGCGCTTCTCGTACATGCGCAGTGGGCACCTGGCTGTGAAGCCGCAAGCTGTCACAGCCGGGTGCCCACATCGAAGATGCCAGCACGAGGGAGATAAGATGGCCAGTGAAAGTAGGACACCGCTGGACCGAGGAACAGGTAGGACCGAGGAGCGGGTTCTTCTGCACAGTAGAGCCGAGTGTCCTGCCTGGTATTCTAGCACGGCGGCTGTGGGAATACCACGCCGGCTGCTCCATATTCACTCCATAAGACACACAGAAATTTCCCCCCATTTTTTGGGGGGAAAAAGTGCGTCTTATGGAGCGAAAAGTACGGTAAATGTATTTTTTTCTAATAATTTGCATTTGATAAATTGCTGTGCAAATATCGTGTGAGATAAAAAAACTACAACAACCGCCATTTCATTCTCCAGGTCCTCAACTTTCAAAAAATATATAATGTTTGGGGGTTTCTGGCAAATTTATAGCAAAAAATGCTGATTTTAACATGAATGTGAAAAACTTAAAAATTTCCCCTGTAGGCAAGTGGAAACATCCCTCTTTTCTCTACACCTCTATAAATTAATATTATGTTTAAATACCAGAAATATATAAATTATGTTTTACTTGTGTTAAGAGCCCGGCCTTTATTGTACTGTATTGCTAAAATATCAATCACGACAAGTGTAAAGACAAAGATAGGAATTAATAAAAAGTATCTGAAACCAATTTTGTCTCAACTGGTGACATCTTCCATCTTTAATTTTTTTATAACACATTTAAAAAATGAATATTTAAATATTTCAAAACTGTTTGGCTGTACTGCATCTGCGACCAAGTTTGTCTCAGACTCTTTTTTTATTAATTCCCCTCAAAAGTGTTGGTCCTAGTGATAAACAATGAAATGTTTATTTTTATTTCTTTTGGCTAATAAAGAATGTAAATTGCTTTGGGGAGCACAGCTATTTCTAAACAATTGTTGGTGCATTGACGTGACCTCTATTTTTTTTTTAGTGAGAAAACATTGATCTAAAAAGTCAGTTTTTAACAGGAAAGCAGAGGCACTGGCAAGAAAACCAGAGATTTCACATAAAGGAAGCAATACAAAGAGAACAGGATACTTTTTCATACAAGTACATGGTACAGCAGGCACATATCAAGAATATTAAATGTTGGGTTTTCATATTCTTCAAGTCATTGACCCACATCAAGCATTTTGCTACTGAAGTCAGCAAAAAGTCAGAACCCCTAATGGACTTGCTTGTTCTGCGTCAGTAACAGACCATTTTGAAGTCACTGGATGAGCACAATAGCTATCTGAATGGCATTTTCAGAAGCAGAGGTCAGCATTGCTCTGCGTTTTTCTCAATACTGGTTTCCTTCGTTTAAAGGTGTAAATGTGGATAGTAGTAGTTATAGTAGTATAGAGCATATACTGTATCTAAAAAGACCTTCAGCTCCCACTCTCCCTAAGTTTTATTAGCCAGGGAGTATCTGCAGAGGGCACAGATTATCAGAACTGACCACAAATGGCCAGATTGGACGACAATCATTTCATATCTATGGCTGCCTTTATTTTTATTTTTTTTAAATATTGACCTTTCTATCTGTCACGACCAGAGGATAAAATCACCTGGGACAGTAAACTCAAGATCTAGCGCAGGGCTTGAAATTACCACTCGCCTGCTCGCCAATGGCGAGTGGAAATTGTGGTGGGGGCGAGTGTGTCCCCCAGGGCCGTTTTGCTGAGCAGGCTCGGAGCTCAGGCCGGATCTGTCACTCGCATTGTGAGCCGTCAGACTGCTCAATAGCTGAGCACAGTGAAAGCAAAGCAAGGAGTGTGTGCTGTGCTCTCTGCCTCCCCCTAGAGTACCTGGCTCTGTGAGTGAACAACGAAGTACTGCAACTTTTTATGGGGGGGTGGGGAGTGGTGGTGTGTGTGTGTACGTGTACATGTGTGTGTGTGTTTGTGTGTGTGTGTGTATCTGTGTATGCATGTACAATTGTACATGTGTCTGTGTGTATGTACATGTGTGTATCTGTACGTGTCTCTGTGTATGTACATGTATGTGTGTATGTACATGTGTCTGTGTGTGTGTGTGCATGTAAATGTGTGTGTGTATGTACGTACATGTGTCTGTGTGTATATGTCTGTGTATGTATGTACATGTGTCTGTACGTGTGTATTTCTGTGTATGTACATGTGTCTGTGTGTATGTACATGTGTCTGTACGTGTGTATTTCTGTGTATGTACATGTATCTGTGTGTATGTACATGATTATTTCTGTGTATGTACATGTGTCTGCGTGTACATGTGTCTGTGTATGTATGTACATGTGTCTGTGTGTATGTACATGTGTCTGTACGTGTGTATTTCTGTGTATGTACATGTATCTGTGTGTATGCGTGTCTGTACGTGCCTGTGTGTGTACAAATGTGTCTGTGTGTGTGTGTGTGTACATGTGTCTCTGTGCGTGTATGTACATGTTTCTGTGTGTGTATGTACATGTCTGTGTGTGTGTACAGGTGTCTCTGTTTGTTTGTGTTTGTTGGTGGCGAGTAACTCTAAGGCCTGGTTAGTAGCTCAGGACTTGAACTTTTAAGCCCTGATCTAGTGGGCCAGTGGAATCAACTAAACTGGTGTACCCAGGTACCGGTTCTCGCACATGCATGAGCAGTGTGACTGCAAGCAAATAGAGTTGTGTCAGAGTCACAAGGTCGAAGGAGCCACTTGGTCTTCACCAGTCACTGGAGGTGTGGATGTTGCTCTGTGAGGCAGCACCCAGGTTGCGGTTCTCTAACACACCCATGCGGGCACAGTGCAACCAAATGGCACGCAGAAAGGACATGGGGTACATACAGGATACTAGGAACCAAGGCAACCTACTGCAGCATGCTAGGGGACTCCAAGGCAGAGGACACAGGGAACAAGCGTAAAGAGCATGACTAGTGCACCCGAGATAGGTTCATCCAGACCCCACTACACCACCATTACCCTTCCATACCAATCCCCTTTACTTACTATACTTACAGAAAACACAACACCAATTTTGGAGTAAAATGGCCAACACAGCCTTTTATTAACAAATCAAGTTTAAATACATCAACCATTCCTTATAACAGAAAACATAAAGAGTTGTCGTTGGTCTTTGAAGGCACCCCCAAAACAATCCGAAATGCACCTGCGGACAACCATATTCCACTAGGCCTCCAGCCGCAACCAACCAGCTCGGAGACAACCATACCGTTCGCAGTGCAGCACCACCACCTTCCAGTTAAACCTCGGTTAACTGGGAATGTTCCCGGGCACACCATACCAACGATGGGTCCCACACCATTTTGTACCTCCAAGATAAGAACCGCCTCCAAAGACCAACCACCGCCCAGGAACCAAAATAACCCCCCCCTCCAGGAGGAACACAACATTCACCAAACAGGGAGGGCGGGAGGGAAGCTCTCTCTCCCATGTCCAGCTCCCAACTGACGCCCCTCCCCAGAACACCCCACCCTAAAGTGCAGGAGACCCCACCTACACTCTCCTCTACCAACCAGATCCCCCAGCTATCCTTTACCAACTCTAATACAATCATTAACCCTCACACGTCTTCCTTCCCGCTCTGGGCCTAGTCATGCCTGCCCTGCGCTAATTCTTTTCTTCTTTTATCGCTGCGGGCATTTCTGGAGAGTGGGGGATGCTGAGAGAAAGAAACTAAGCAAGTTGGAAAGGGCTGCAGGGCAAACAACAAGAGACAGTGCTGAGAAAGACACACAGCAACAGAAAATGAAGAGACCCACAGACAGAAACCAAAGGGAATACGACTGTACAGCCAGAGGGAAAACACTGAAAACAAGGACAGGATCAAACAACACACTGAATTTTGTAAGCTCTAAGGAGCAGGGTCCTCTGATTCCTCTTGTATTCAATTGTATTGTAACTGTACTGTTTGCCCTCACATTGTAAACCTCTTCACAAACTGTTGGTGCTATCTAAATCCTGTATAATAATACAATAATAATATGGAATTTTCAAGCAGTGGCGAACACCACAGAAACCAGAGGGGTCCAGCTTCTATGTGAAGACATTTTGCTCGAACACTAACACACAGGTACAAAGGCTTATAGTACCTAGATTGAGGGCAGATAGGCAGAAACCCAAGCAAATCAGACAGGAGGCAAAACTCAGCACCAGATCGATGTGCATGGACGCCTGACAATATCACAATCACATGATCAGACGCTCAGTGACCCTCTGTGGAATTATTAAGCCAATACTTGTGCTATGTAAACGGTTGACGTAACATAAATCCTGTATAATAGTAATACAGGACATCCATCTACTTTTAACTTATTTGTAGAATTGTACAATTGATGTAGGCTATTTGATTTGTAAAACTATCTCTATGTTTGGCACTACAAGGTACACCACTGAGATGCAATTACTATTGGCAACGCAAATGTTTCTCTGTTTTCTTATTGCTAATTTAAATACTTACGTATACCTTTACAATGCACAGTTACACCTGAAACCGAGTGTCCAATGTGCTCCAGTACAATAAGACCAGTGCATGCATTTGTTTCTGAGCATAAAGCTTGATATGTGTTAGCACCCAGAATTGGATATATATTGGCGTCTGCGCTAAGCAGGGTGCACATAGGTGAACATGCATGCTCAGCACTGGTACTGGCGCCAAATGGCCTATTTAGGCTGGAAAGTGACATGAACAAATTGTTGAGTGGTCTTCAACTAGTTATGGGTCTACCTGTGACCTGATTTGCTATGTTTGTCTTCCCATGTACAACCAGACTTACCTTTGACCTGTCTCTTGACTCTTATCTACCTGTTGTGACCCCCACCTGTGTTTGGGACTCTACATCCTGCTTTCTGATCCATTACCTCACTGCTCAGCTGTTAACTGACCTTGGCCTGTATCCTGACACTGGCTCTGCCTTATGTTCATGTACCTCATGTTGCTGACCTTGGCTTGTATCCTGAAGTTGTCCCTGTCTTCTGATTTGGTACTTGCCTGGCTATTTCCAACCTTCGACTTGTGTCCTGGGTTTGTTCCTGTCTACTGACTGATTGCTGCCATGTTTCTGCCTCTAATTCTTACTCAGTAGTATAGATCACAGTAGGCTAAAATGTGACCTCTGGACGCAGCTGCACTCTATGCTATGGCCACATGGGCAGCACAGTGGCTAAATGGTTAGCACTTCCATCTAGCAGTACTAGGGTCATTGGTTCGAATCCCAACCACAGCACCACCTGCACAGAATTTGCATGTTCTCGCTGTGCCTGTGTGGGTTTCCTCTAGGTACTCCGGTTTCCTCCCACACTCCATGCTGGTAGGTTAATTGGATCCTGTCTAAATTGGCCCTATGTGTATGTATGAATGAGATTTAGGGACCTTAGATTGTACGCCCCTTGAGGGTTAGGCACTGATGTGAATGTACAATATATATATGTAAAGCGCTGCATAAATTGACGGTACTATACCTGAAATAAATAAACATACAAACTGGTCAATTAGCTGTAGCCAGTTTGTGTGTTACCAAAAATTCCACAAAAAATGTTGTCCCTGGGCATACACTATCTGTCCAGGGTTGATCATGGTAACACAGACTGTTCTCTTTCTCAGTGAGGACTACATATAATTAGTTAGAAGTGATATTTTCCTGATTGCTGCTGTAGTGTAAATAATGATTCTTGCAGAAATATCAGTATTTGATGTGTAAGCTAGTATCGCACTGCCATCACAATAAAACATTGGCAGACATCGTGTCTTGCAGGATCTTGTAACCTGAGAAATATAAGTGCATTTACAATAAAGTGACACTGGCCTTGCACAACAAGCTGTGAATGGAAGCCATTTTTGCAAATGTGTATTGTTGCAGCTTGCCAAGTCCGCTGTGCAGCATACAATGTGTGAGCAGCGATATAAATGATGTCCTTCAATGAGTTATTTTCTCATTTGCTCCAGCAGCTGAAACATGGAATCCGAGAGACTTTCCATTCAAATTATATTTGTATGAGAGGTGTAGATTGCTGAACAGCAGTTGACCTGCACTAAACCTCTGTCTGATGACAGATTCTCTTTGTACTGGCAACAACCTCTAAACAGATACACTCTATTCTCATGTTCCTCCCCTTTGTTCAATGTTCTTCTAATATTTCTACTGTGATGAGAATGTAGCGTGAGTGAAAGCTCAAGCTGTGTTTTTTTATCATCCAGACACAAAGGAAACAAGGCTTGGACAAATTTTAATGATGAAATGCTACTTTATTGCCAGTATGGCTGACCTTAGTAACTTTAGGTCATGCAATCTTCTTCACGTCCAATGACTTTATTGGCAAGTGTTGGTTTTTTATAGTGTACAGCTAAAATCTTACAGATTTATGGAGCATTATTGCTAACAGTTGTTGACAAGCTTTTTCATAGTTTCTAAAATATACAGAATATTGTTATGTTAAAGAAATACCATGGTACCCTTATTACCAAAACTCAGCATAGCACTCAAAATAATAACAACTGCACTGTATAGAACTGAAGGCATTCTACAGGCCAACCACTGTACATTAAATGTATTGTATCTATATACATAGATAACATTATGGGCACTTAAGTTTGAACAGAGTAATTTTGGTGAACCAATTTTGCAAAATTTCACCAATGCTGAAATTCTCCATTTCGTTTTTTGAACTAATTAGGTGAAATCTGCACACAAACAAAATTAGATAAAGAATGCTAAATTTGTGTAAATTGCATACAATCCAGTCTTTGTTTCTTTTTTTGTATTTGTTCCTTATTTTTTGCTGTTGCAGTCCATTTTCCAATTTACTTTTTTCACTGTTTGCTTTTTATTTTGGTAAATCAAATGTAAATATAAACTGTACAAATAGATAACATTAGGGAATATTATGAAAAAAATGGAAAAAAACTGCAGTCATTGCTTATGCTATTCGATAAGGATTTATTGTACAATTGATTGGTTGCTCCACTGTACTTGGGGATGAATGTGCAGGCTAAATAGCTTGGTGACTATAATTGAACCTTCTGAACAAACATTTCCTTGAATGATATTTTGGGCATTGTATATAACATAAAAACAGCTAGCCCTGTGTGCATGTATGGAAATTACCATAAAGTAAAAGCTGCATTACTGCAAGCAGTTTTATTATGAGCTCCCTAAATTAAAGTGATCATAAATTCCACATGCCCTGAAGAGTAAATGCAAAAATCCTGAAGCAAAATGGATCTTGTATATCTTAACTGCAATGCTATTCTAATGAGCTTATGAGAGTTAGGTAATAGATGTAGGTTAGATGGTGCTGGTTGTCTTTGTAATGAAGAAAAACAGACTGATGGGATGTGTTTCATTACATTATGGTGAATTGTACCTTTTTAATCTCCATCATGTGACATTCATCGAGAGCATATGCACCATAGGCGCCGTAAATTAACTCTGCTGACACACACTACATGTGAAATGACTCTCCTGGATTTTAACTAGCAGGTTCATTCTGCCTGAAGGAATTACGTTTTTTAATAGCTCTATTATGCTGTTGTGTTGCTGCTTCAAGTGCTATCTGTCTTCCAGATGCATTCTGCATGCATTCTTAAATGCTTTCACCTTAGGACTAATTCCCATTTTCTGCACATCGCAGCACATTAAAAAACATAGTTTGTTCATCCCACAACTGCAAGACATTGAAACTCAGGTTTGATCATTTACTGAGTTCTTTACATTATTGACATCTTATAGCCCCTTTTCTGAAGTTAGTTCTCTTGCTCTATCCTTCACTTCTGCTGTGTGGATGGACCATTTTATTTCCAGCAGTGGTCACAATGAAATAATATAGAAAACAATTAGACCGCACATAATCAAACAAAAGAAAAAAGAATAAAAAAGAAGACAAAACATGTGCATGTATTCAATCACAACCAGTCCCAAATATATGAACCCAGTGTTTGTGCTGGTGCTCAAATAAATGTTACATCTTGATCAATAAATCATCTTCAAAAAAGTGCCCCACATGGACTGACACTCACCACTATCCAATGACCATCTATTTCTAGAATGGTCATTCACGCTTTAGGGGTTAATCCCAAAATGCAGGTTATCTCCAGTTTCTGAACCTATACTCATACCCCAGGATGGTCCGTAAGGCTCAAGAAAGTAGTTGCCAAAAGATTAGTGGTCTCCAGACCCCCGCAGATACAAAGAGTTGGATAAATATATATCAGCATGTGAAGAGAAAAAAGAGGAGAAAGGGACATCCTATAGTGTAAACCGGCATGCTATATTTATTGGGGGTAAAATTGATAAAACAAACTCACAAACAAAGTGCCTGGACCCAGCACCTGGTGTAATCACCTGGTGTAATTTGTTACGCAAAGATGGAATCCACTACACTGGACGCTCACCGGAGCTGCGTAAGTTCCACGGGGCGGATGTGACGTTAGTGGAACTTGCATCATCAAACCTCAACGCATTTCGATACAAGATAGTCATCAGGAAGTGCAAAATCTGCCATTTTTGTAAAGGTATTTATACCCTTCAGCCAGATATAAATTGAACACACCTGTCCGCAACATCGCTGAGTACATTTGGTGTTACATATTTGTGGGCCACAAACTAATCCATGCTGATATTACCTAATTGCATCTAATTCACAAGTAAAATAAACCTATATGCTAAGTGAGTCTTCCGTATTTCCAAGAGTTATCCCTTTAAAGGGGACACATCTTTGTCAATTGGAACCCAGTCAGGTTCACAGGCTAAGTTTAATAATAAACATATATATATATATACATATAAAATATAATAGATAAAATTACTAGCCCATACTGCTAGCCTTAAAAGAGTACAAAAGGCATTAAAAAGGAAACATCTTAAATGGTGCCTCTAATTACAATAGATTTTGTTTTGTTACTTTCAAAAGTCTGTCAAAAAACAGTTTAAATCTATTTCAATGTTTAACTCTTCAGGTGGTAAAGTTTGGAGTTCATATATCCACTTCGTTTCATTTTTTGAAATTTCTCTAACCATAGGAGATCCCCTCCAATGTCTATCTATCTTATCAATAGCAAAAAAAGAGAGGTGTGATGGATCTTTATTATGCAACAATCTAAAATGGTTTGAGACGCTATGTTTCTGGTATCCCTTCCTAATATTAGTGATATATTCACTTATTCTTTTATTATTATTATTATACAGGATTTATATAGCACCAACAGTTTGTACAGTGCTTTACAATATAAGGGAGACAGTACAATTACAATACATTTCAGTACAGAAGGAATAGGAGGGCCCTGCTCGTGGAGCTTACAATCTGTAGTGAGCTTCTAAATAGTACTCCCTATATATTGGTACCCACAGGTGATAACAATGATGAGTCGTACCCATGGGAATAGGGGCACCACTGTTGCTGTCCACTACCAATTTGTGCCATCATCTGACTGCAAGCACCATATTCAACATAGCTAGTATCACAGTTATCCACCCATTCCTCTTTTAATGGACAAAAATATATTGGTTAGTTTTATCAGTGTTGTCACCTAGATCTTGTAAGATTCTCCATTTGTATCTGTGGAAAATCCACATGACATATGGCAACATGACTCTATATAATGCGGATCAAAATCATTTAAAATCCCTGGCAGGGGCAATGGTGTTTGGAACACAGAATGAGTGAGATCTCCCACTGAGAGTCCCATGAGGTCTAACAGATTGTCAAATCCTATAGAGTTTCACCATGAATGCAGTTTCATTTTTTGGCAAACTATTTAAGAAAAGAAAAACAATTGCCTCAAACATGAAAACAAAAAATATACATTTTGTACAATGTACAAGCATCAATATCCATCATTAATAACTATAAAATAATACAAGGTTAATACTATGAACTGTTTACCATCTATTAAAATTTCTGGTATCTTAAAAGGACATTGCTAAAATACCATTTTAATGCTCAGCTACAGAACTTGGTTATTCCCCTGCAATTTTGTCTGATTTAGCAGTAACTGAGATTTCACGAATTACTTTTGACATCAGGATTAATGAGAAAGATAATGCAACATGAGCTGCTTGATTGTATTGATGGCCAGCGTGTGCATGGTATTTCAGCATCAAAAGTGTAGCAAACAAGTGTGAAATGTGTTCCATGTTATAAGTATATCTATTTAGCTGGAATATATTTTGCAGACTTATATGCATAGAACCTTTCACATCAGTCTCTACAACAACTGAGCATACTATCTAATGTTACTCGGATAAAACGCACAATGTTAGTGATTATTTAAGCTCATCTCCCTGGCTGCAATACTTACTTTCCATCCAGAGTTTTTGCCCCGCAGGAATTTCTTTTCACCATAAGATGTTCTGATTTTTTTGGTGCTGGAAACATACAGTGAGTGCAGAATGCCATGGGCCCACCACCTGAGTGGATGTCATTACAGTGCTCTGGATTCACTGAGCAAGGCTGTAAGCTTTTTTATTAGATTAGGGCAGGTGTAGGTGATATACCAAGTGGAAACCACCGAAATAATAAAATATGCAATTTTATGAACACAAAATTTGTCTTTTGGTTAGAATGCCTATTGGGAACTACTGTATGTCTAGAGAGGTGGGAAAGTGATGTAAATAACCTTTAAGAAGATCAGTGGGAATGTGCACTGGAGTCTGATCAACTGAGCTCCTTGAATGTAACACAAAGACTTTTCCAACTATAGATTATACTCCATGTTCATTATACTCCCTCAGGTTACATAAATGGGACTTTAGGGAAACCTCTCTTAGTAGTAAGGGCCTCAGAGACCATGGGTGTTCACATGCTTTGATGTGACCACAAGCTTTATAGGAACTGGATGAGAGTCACTGAAACAATAAGTTCAGATGAATACAAGAACACACTAACGCAGCAATTTTAGAGCCTTGTTTCAAGATAGAAAGCTTATATTAAAATAGTGGAGGTCAACCCCCAACCCATCTGGAATGGATTTAGCACATGAGGAATATGCTGCATCTTGAGTGTGTTATCTTCCAACATGGGGGTGCCCTGCTAAATTTGAAAGAGTGTGGGAAAGCACACTGGCCACACCTGGCCTGTCACCTCTTGATCTTGTATTAGTCAGAATTCTGTGATACACCTTGTACTCTGGCTGTATTGTATGACTACTTATGTTGGATTTATTGGATGGTATTGTGATATTTTGACTCATTATACAATGGCTGCAAGTGCTGATCAGTGTATTCTTGTGGGGTTGAATGAAAAAAACTGAACATGTATGCCCATTTTAAGATGTACCTACTCTGAAGGCTTCTTGTATATCAAGATGACCCTGTATCCATACATTGTTCTACACTTATAAATACATAAGAGGACAGTGCTTAAAAAAGTGACAAATAATCGTAAAAAAACTGAAAAGTGTGTCAAAAAATAGTCCATCCAAAAATGAAAGAAAAGTCCCAGAGTCTGTGATGAAACAAAAGAAATCCAAGTACAGTTGTTGTTTCACCAACCACTACTACAGAAGGCTTACCAGAAAGGCATGACCCCCTGTGAAGAGTGGTCAATCGTGCTTTGTTAAACAATCCAGAAAGCCGGACATTTGAATCCTCCTCCAGATCTCCGAAAGAGCAAATAAGGATCTTCCAAACAATGGACCTTAATTAGGGTAGCTGAACCACTCAGGATAAGGCTTGGACTCATAGTGGAAAACATGCAAAGAAAGAGCGCTCTACATAGTGTAAAACCATAATCACATCATTTATTTAAAGCATGGTTGCACTCACATGTAAGCAAACATTGATTAGCAAAAAAATAAAAAATTCCCAATTTCCAAAATGGCCGTTTGTGCATGCTCAGTAGCATGTGTGCGTGGCTCCGCCCTATGCGTTTCGCCACAGGTAACGTCACTTTCTCTGGAAACCTTAAGGGCTAATTGACACTATGTGCAGTGACCAGAGTTTTACTGCATTGTAAAACACCGGTCATCACAAGGGCACATAGAGAACAATTGTTTTCTGTGTGTCCTATTCACACTGCAACACAGCCCAGAGCTGTGCCTTAGTGAGCTGGGATCAAATGCAGATGTTGCATTTTATCGCAGCACACTGATCTAAATCGCATCTCACTGTAGAGCATAGCTCTTCTGTACAGTGACTTGAATGAATTGTCACTTTTTTACACTTTAAATAAAGTTCAGTTTTGAAAAAAAGGAGCTGTGTGATGTGCTGCATTGCACAGCACACTGACCCCTATAGCATTCGGAATGTACAGCTGCAGGGCAGGCAAACCGCTGTGGTTTACCTCTCCAGCATCTTTCCATTCCATTGTGAACAGGCCCTTAATAACTGTTTCCTGATTTAAAAGATACTGTATGTCCAAGCAGGCATCTAAATACACAATTGAAATAAATTCTGTACACTGGAACAGTTTCACCAAAACACGTGTAGCTCCCTGAAGCCAGCTTAGATGCAGGGACCCTTGGCAGAAAGCCTAACCAGATTCTTAATTTCTACTGTAGCAGCATCACAACTTGGTCAAGTACATAAGGTCAAACCTCAGCTTGCTGACTGGCCAATGAAGCAGTGGCAACATAGTAATGAGGTCGTCCTTCTGCTCATTCTTCTTTCTCCTTCTGCCATCATGCTCAATACCAGCACAGGTGTCTGCTGCAGCAGTTGGTTGCTGCCTATGCTGACCATCCCTCTCCCAGTCTAAGTGATTGTATGCAGGGTATGACAGGAGACTGACAGCAAGATACATCTTGTTGCATTTAAAATGTGTTTTATATTTCTAGTAAATGCATAATTGTATTATTTGGTGTTTTTATATCAATTCAGAGTTCATCTGTAAAGCGAGGGCTCCCTCCACCTGTGTGCCTCAACCAAAAGACTGTATGTCACCAGCCTAGAAAAATACATAGTGAGAAAATAAATGGCGCTAAGTCTTGTATTACGCATTCTCCCAGTAATCAGCTATGGCTGTCTTACTGGATCTTCAACAAGGTCTTCAACCAAGGCAGGCATGTACAGGAACTATGGATTTATTGTCTGTACATTGTTTAGACCATGGGCATTTTCTGCCAGAATAAAATGATAAGGGTGAGCACATGATTACCACTCTACCATTGTGTTCAATGTTCTTAATATCACTGAGATGTCTTTATGTTCTCTTCTCAAACCTTGTTCTAATCTCTGCTATATATGTGGAGTGGAGGGTTAATCATACTTTCAGATTTGTGTTAGTTCAATGTGACAAAAAATATTGAAGAAGCAATATATATATGAAACATTTCATATTTTGGCGATGGGACATGAAGTGAATGAAAATTTCCCCAATGGGATACAGATGCAAAAAATGCATTAAGGTAAAAACCTCGAGACTTTAGAACCACTTTAATGCTGATGAGAATACCAAACAATATTGTCGCCCCTGCATTTTTGTCAGATATTGCGCCACTTCGCCCAGAAAATTGTTGCAATTACAAATGTTTAGGCATTCTGATGTTTATTCCTTTTGTTTGTATTGGTATGAAACAAAAAAGTGGAGAAACAAAAAGCCTTTGACATAAATATAAATGTATTAAAGTTGTATTATTATTTGCCACGAAGTGTGGCTTTCATAAATTATTTTATATTATGTTTGTAACAGAAAATAGTTGAAACTGCAGTCTTTTAAAAAGAATCTTTTACTCTGAGAGGAGAAGAGCCAAAGCTTAGATAGCAGTTTCAAGAACTTTCTTTTCCAAGCATAATATAAAATAATTTATGATATGAATGTTCTGTGACATTATTATGATTGATTTTTATTTTATTAGTAATTTATGCAGCACTGTGCATTCTTGACCATGAGGCTTTTCCCTGCCATAGTTCTAAAATGTTTTTCTTTGTTTTGGAGGATCCAACCTATAACTTTTAGCTTTTGTAGTCTACCCTAACTTCCCATGTATCCATTTGTCAGGACAGATAGAGCTGTTATATGGTAGAAAATTTAGATGCATGTATTTTAATTTCATGGATTTTAATTAGGAAGAAAAAAAATTATTTCAGGGTGCTGCTAATGTGCCTCTTTTCCTCTCTTTTTCTCAAAGGCACAGAGCAGTCACTTCATTTTACAGTGGCTGCTCATGTGCTCTTTTCCTCCTCCTCCTTGAGGGCACATAGCATCCACTTTAAGTACTTCTAATGCTCCCTTTTCCCTGTCCTCCTTTATTTCCTCTAATACCACCATACTTCTTTTTTTTACTGTGCTGTTCATGTGCCTTTTTCCTCCTCCTCAAAGACATCAGGCAGTCAGTTGCCTTTCTAGTGCTGCTCATGTGCCCCATTCCTCCTCCTCTTCTAATCTAATCCCATTGTAGCCCCACCAACTAGCTAGGAGGACTCTAGAGAAAATATTCTGTGCTTCTATTGGAGTGGAAGGAAAAATAAAATCCTTAAATCACCTGGCAGCTTTTGTGGTCGTTGGTTCGAATCCCAGCTTCGGCACTACCTGCCGAAGTTTGTATGCTTTTACTGAGTGGGTTTCCTCCAGGTACTCCGGTTTCCTCCCATACACCAAAGACATGCTGATAGGATAATTGGATCCTGTCTAAATTGGCCCTAGTATGTTTATGTATGAATGTAAGTTAGGGACCTTAGATTGTTCACTCCTTGAGGGTTAGGGACTGATGTGCATGTACAATATACAGTCAGGTCCATAAATATTGGGACATCGACACAATTCTAACATTTTTGGCTCTATACACCACCACAATGGATTTGAAATGAAACGAACAAGATGTGCTTTAACTGCAGACTGTCAGCTTTAATTTGAGGGTATTTACATACAAATCAGGTGAACGGTGTAGGAATTACAACAGTTTGCATATGTGCCTCGCACTTGATAAGGGACCAAAAGTAATGGTACAATTGGCTTCTCAGCTGTTCCATGGCCAGGTGTGTGTTATTCCCTCGTTATCCCAATTACAATGAGCAGATAAAAGGTCCAGAGTTCATTTCAAGTGTGCTATTTGCATTTGGAATCTGTTGCTGTCAACTCTCAAGATGAGTTTCAAAGAGCTGTCACTATCAGTGAAGCAAGCCATTATTAGGCTGAAAAAACAAAACAAACCCATCAGAGAGATAGCAAAAACATTAGGCGTGGCCAAAACAACTGTTTGGAACATTCTTAAAAAGAAGGAACGCACCGGTGAGCTCAGCAACACCAAAAGACCCGGAAGACCACGGAAAACAACTGTGGTGGATGACCGAAGAATTCTTTGCCTGGTGAAGAAAACACCCTTCACAACAGTTGGCCAGATCAAGAACACTCTCCAGGAGGTAGGTGTATGTGTGTCAAAGTCAACAATCAAGAGAAGACTTCACTAGAGTGAATACAGAGGGTTCACCACAAGATGTAAACCATTGGTGAGCCTCAAAAACAGGAAGGCCAGATTAGAGTTTGCCAAACGACATCTAAAAAAGCCTTCACAGTTCTGGAACAACATCCTATGGACAGATGAGACCAAGATCAACTTGTACCAGAGTGATGGGAAGAGAAGAGTATGGAGAAGGAAAGGAACTCCTCATGATCCTAAGCATACCACCTCATCAGTGAAGCATGGTGGTGGTAGTGTCATGGCGTGGGCATGTATGGCTGCCAATGGAACTGGTTCTCTTGTATTTATTGATGATGTGACTGCTGACAAAAGCAGCAGGATGAATTCTGAAGTGTTTCGGGCAATATTATCTGCTCATATTCAGCCAAATGCTTCACAACTCATTGGACGCCGCTTCACAGTGCAGATGGACAATGACCCAAAGCATACTGCAAAAGCAACCAAAGAGTTTTTTAAGAGAAAGAAGTGGAATGTTATGCAATGGCCAAGTCAATCACCTGACCTGAATCCTATTGAGCATGCATTTCACTTGCTGAAGACAAAACTGAAGGGAAAATGCCCCAAGAACAAGCAGGAACTGAAGACAGTTGCAGTAGAGGCCTGGCAGAGCATCTCCAGGGATGAAACCCAACGTCTGGTGATGTCTATGCGTTCCAGACTTCAGGCTGTAATTGACTGCAAAGGATTTGCAACCAAGTATTAAAAAGTGAAAGTTTGATTTATGATTATTATTCTGTCCCATTACTTTTGGTCTGTTAACAAGTGGGAGGCACATATGCAAACTGTTGTAATTCCTACACCGTTCACCTGATTTGTATGTAAATACCCTCAAATTAAAGCTGACAGTCTGCAGTTAAAGCACATCTTGTTCGTTTCATTTCAAATCCATTGTGGTGGTGTATAGAGCCAAAAATGTTAGAATTGTGTCGATGTCCCAATATTTATGGACCTGACTGTATATGTAAAGCACTGCGTAAATTGATGGTGCTATATAAGTACCTGTAGTAATAATAATAAATCACCTCTATGCCCAGCACCTTCATGCTATCTTTGCTAAACACCTATATATGTTCATTTGTGGGACTGTGCTACACCACATGCTACACATCATGTGTAAACGTTTGTTGGATTTCTGAAAGATCGCCAGTTATTCTTACCGCACTGTATGCATTTTGTATTTCAGAGATGTACCAAATGTTTTTTTAGCTCAGACTTGAATGTTAACTGATAACTTACAAGATCAACAAAAAATGTAATTTGAGCAGGGCTTTTTTACGCTCTTGTTTTTTTTTTTTTTTTTTATCTACCATGAATTAGTCTTCATTAAAATAAATATTGATATGAAAACAGCTATCAGATGTCTGTTTCACTTCACTGGTATTTTTTGCATCATTTATATTTATTGAAATAGGCAAAGTTAAATAAAACAATTTTAGTTTCTTGTATCTAGCTCTACCCCTGATTGAAAGGAAATGAAATGTCAGTTGAGAATCACTGTTATTTGATGTTCAATAAATTTGGCAGTCCAATAAAGAGGGCCGTTTGGATTTTTATTTTTCCTTGTAAGGGCTATCCTTGACCTGGTGAAGCAAGGACATTCAATGATATCAATTCCTTCATCCTCCAGGCACTACCTGCATACTCTCGCCACATGAGGCCGGGCATTGTTGTGCACGAGGAGGAACCCCGGACCCACTGCACCAGCATAGGGTCTGACAATGGGTCCAAGGATTTCATCCCGATACCTAATGGCAGTCAGGGTGCCATTGTCTAGCCTGCAGAGGTTTATGCGTCTCTCCATGGATATATATATTTTTTTACATTTTCTTATTTTTTAATTTATATAATAAAAAAACCCAGTGGTGATCAAATACCACCAAAAGAAAGCTCTATTAGTTTTAAAAAATGATATAAAGTTAATATGTACACAACATTGCATGACCGAGCAAATAGTGCAATGCTGAATAGCAAGAAATGCTCTGGTCATAAAGGGGGTAACACCTTTCTGAGATCAAGTGGTTAAACAGTTCTACAGATTCTCCATACTGTCACCCTTCCCTGCTGCAATATGGGTATGAACAGCACTGAAAGAGGCTACAATTCCTCCTTGTAGCATTTATATGTGAAAAGGTGTGTTACAATAAGCTGTGTTCTATAGCCCCCTACCACCCCTTCCAGGCGGCCCTTTAAGTGGGTGTCCTAATATCAGGAGGCATGATAGACTTCCCAATCATGTGATCACTGTGACTGCCTGTCACAGTGGTTGCATGATCAGAGGCCCATCCTGCCTGTTCCAGATCATTAACTGAGACCAGGAGCTATCTATGACAGCTCAGTTGTTGTGCTGGGAAAGTGCAGTGAGCACACTAGTGTGCAGTGTGTACGGGGTGCAATGTGCCCTGACACACACTGGCCACATTAATAAAAAAAAATCTGCATCCAACATTTCCCTGGGCCCCAAGCGGATGTGGTACTGTTGCTAGTCATCAAGAGTTTTGAAACTTTTGTTTCATTAAACCAAGCAGTTGGTAGCAGCCGGCCACATTTGCCAATGCTATGATTGTAGTTCCAGCCACCACCATCACTCAAAGCCACTGGAAGCCTGGCTGGCAGAGTGATATCTGCCTTGGCTTTCTCCTTCTAAGCCGGCCATACATGCATCGAATTCCAAAAGAATTTTCTTTTGAAAATGTTATCTAAGAATTTTTGTTCAAATTTCGCACCATTAGTGAGCCACAGAAACGGACGATTTTCGAGTGACCATCAAATTTGGGTGATCGGGTATGTTGGAAATTTTTAGAAAAACAAATGAATTTCTAATCGATGATAGAATCGTGTGAGAAATGTCATTGAAAAAGAAATGAGCGTGAGCTGTGACCTGGAAAGAAAAGAAAATTCTTGGCCACGAAAATTATTTTCTGTAGCATCATAAAGTGAAATGAAAGGCTTGGTTGGTAGAATTTTGAAATCAATGGTGGCACCAGCGGATTACAAAACACAATTTTCTAAAGAAAATTAATTCTGAATTTAACCCATGTATGTCTTGCATAAGAGTGGAGAGCTGGGCAGTGCTGAGAGTGAGAGCAGCTGCTGAGAGCAGGTAATTGCATCAGGTGGTGGGAGCAGCGGGCTTTCTTGACATGCAGCAGGGTGTCTCTATTCCTCCTATACAGCAAGTGCACATTTTTCCTGGTAAGAGTCTGGAAATGGTCTTATAAGCACAGTTTTAGTTGTTCTGGAAAGAGTCAACCGTGTGAGAGGCAGGCTGTAGCGTTTTCTATACTATTACTACTCCTGACAACTGTGCTTACCTGCCCTTTCCCATAGATTTCTATTAGATCTGGCATTTCTGGTGCATTTTCTGAAAGCACACCAAAGATGCAGCATGTAGGACTTTTGGTGCACTTTCAGAAAACACCCCCAAAAAATGCCAGCTCTAACGCAAGTCTATGGGGACGGGCAGGTAACCTGCATGAAAACCGCAGGTACACTGCGCTGTGGGAAAACCACAGAAAATCAGTGTGAAAGAAGCCTAATAATATTTAGTGCAACACTGTCTGCAGCCATGAATGAACGATGCATGATGATCATCACCATGATTAGACCTCCTTTACGCTTATGTTTGAGGGATGGTAAAAACATACAGCTCTGCCATGCATTTTACTGCTCCCCTTCCGCTCCTTGCCGTAGCCACTGTTTTTATTTGAATAAATACAAGGTTTCCTCAGATTGTTGTAGAGGTGGACAGATGACATCATAAACTCCACCTCATCCAATCAGAGGAAACTTTGTAATTACTCAAAGAATACAAAGCTTCCTGTGAGCACTCTATGTTTTGTTGCTGGAGTGGGACAGGAAGACCCCATCCTGCTGCCGAAACACTGTAGCTGAGGCTACATACAGTTCATACCACGCACCCAAGAAGCACAAGTATTAGTGTAGTAAATAGTTCATTTGAGCCAGCTTGGCCAAAGCAAACTATTGAAAAAGTTATTAATATTGGAGTTAGTCTTTAAAGGAACACATAGAAAACAATTGTTTTCTATGAGTCCTTTTTTTGACTTGCATATATCTAGCACAGCAGTGGCGTCCCTACACTGGTGCGGGGGGGGGGGGGGGGGGTGCACTCCGCACCAGGTGACACTGGACCCCCTCCATGAGCTCCACAAAAAGGAAAGTTTTAAAGCAAGCTGATAATCCCTGCAAGATGGATCGGATTGGCAGATTGAGCATAATAGATCGAAGTCTGATCCATTATGCTCCCCAATCCGCAGATCCGATCCATCATGCTCCCCAATCCGCAGATCTGATCCATCTTGCGGGGATCGTCGGCTTGCAACCTATATGTGGTTAACTGATCTAGATAAGGCTGTGCAAGATCTGGGACTTGTCTGTAACCAGGAAATGCGGCTGCTATGCCAGGAACCTCCTCCATTTGACATAACTTCTCGAGCATGTGCAGACCGGACCGGTGCTGAAAGATCAGTTAACCCCGTATAGATTGCAAGCCAATGATCCCCGCAAGATGGATCGGATCTGCGGATTGGGGAGCATAATGGATCTCCTATCCATTATGCTCAATCCTCAGATCCGATCCATCCTGCGGAGATCGTCGGAGGGGTGACACCAACCCTAGCGGCACCCCTGTAGCACAGAAACATGCAGGTTATTGCACATAGTATGAACAAGCCCCCACTTTCGTGTATGCCATTCCCGTGTTATTCAGGCATGGGAACATTTACATCAGCAGTTCCGTTTTAACCCTCCTTTTTTTTTAAACCCTTTAGCTGCTTTCAATGTATGCCGTATATCAGTGGCAGTGTGGGGGGGAAGGGGGGGAGTGTATATACTTTATAAGCCTACTGTTGGCTATTAAATGAAAACCATTGCTCTCTTTGACCCCTGGAAACTAATGGAGAGATCTGTGCTCTATTATCTTCAGTGGAGGGCATCTGAGACATCAGGGGGTCTTATCAAAGAGAAGCTATCATAACATCATATCACATAGGGGACTTTAATTTTAGTGAAAAAATAAAAAAGTGTCAAAAAGCAGTTATATGCAAGCACTTTGAAACTAAACTATTTTGAGCCGTCCCATCCCTTCCCAATGTACGTGAATGTACAAAATTAAACACACCCGTCAGGGGCACCTCTTTATGAAAATGTCACTTGCAGTACACGTTACATATTGCTGTGCACTCAGGAGTGAGATCAATAATCCTAGACCCATTATGCATTATTAAAGGATTCATTTTTTTTCCCTGGAAAATAACAAACATGTCTATACTTACCTACTATGTGCAGTGATTTTGCACAGAGCAGCCTGGATCCTCTTCTCAGGTCCCCCGCAGGCTCTCCTGGCCCCTCCCTCCTGTTGGGTGCCCCCACAGCAAGCAGCTTGCTATGGGGGAACCCACTGATCCGTGTGTCCATTCACATATGGAGCTGCGGCTTGGCCCCACCCCTCTCTCTTATCATTGGTTGACTGACTATGATTGACAGCAGTGGGAGCCAATGTCTCAGCCAATGAGGAGGCAGAGCCCTGGGACAGCCGAGGCTGTCATTCATATGGATAACGATTAGGCTCAGGTAAGTAGTGGGGAGGGGGCTGGGGGAGCTACTGTACACAAAAGGTTTTTTACCTTCATGCATAGAATGCATAAAGGTAAAAAACCTTCAGCATTTACAATCAGTTTAACTCTAAACCAATGATCTGTAGGGGCTTTTCAAGTGTTGCCTGTGGAAAATTTAGAGTACCACAGCATTTCTTATATTTTCTTGTGTGCAACTAAGCAGTCAGCATCTGTCAGCAATGTCCTTTCAGGTTTGCATGCAACTTTACCACCAGCCCTCCCTGCAACCTTTCCAGGAGCCCCAATGTCTAATGCTGGGCCCTGCCCCCCCCCCCAACGTGCACCTACAGATAATGGGAGCTGCACCCAAAAATTTCCATGTAAGTCTGTAATCTACTAAGCTTTGTTCTGATTTAAAAATAAATTGACAGTGAGTACAGGGGCATATTTCCCACAAGGCAAACAAGGTCTTTGCTTAGGGTGGCATTTTTTTTAGGGGGGCAGCACTGCCCCTGGAAGGAGGGACATGGGGACCAGGTGGGATCTGAGAGAAGCTGTGGGCTGCTTGATGGTGTATGCAGAGCCCAAATGTCGTTCCTGGGGATGGCCAGAACTGTGAAGGTGAGTGTCTTTCTTTCTGTCACCAGGGGGGGCTGTTAGTGGAAGGGTTTCTTGAGTGGGGGGCCATGTGGCAGGGGTGTTGTTGGTCACTGTCAGGCTCTCTCCTCAGGGGGGAGGGGGTCTGGTGTTAGTTGGTGGCAGGCTCTCTCTGCCAGTGAGGGGCATCCAATTTTTGTGTTGCCTAGGGCAGCACAAATCCTAAATATACCAATGAGTGCGTAAATGTGTGTGTGTATATATATATATATTAATTATAATTATATTTATAATTATATTTATTTTACATTTACAATGATATTAATAAATTGGTTAAAATAGTTTGATTTGATTATAATCACAAAGTCATGTTCCATCATCTTTGAAGAATGTGTTGCAAGTGAAGCAAAGTTACAGAGCTGTGGACAGTTGTTTGATATTTTGTATGCACAACTGTTACTATTACTTTATTGAATGTGGAAATCCAGCTTAAATTGTAACTAAACCCAGGACCCTGCATTTACTATTTCTGGTCTCCCACGGTACACAGAACATGGAAATGCAATTATTTTAGTAAATATAAACTGCTAAATACCTTTTCTCATCAGCAGTTAGAGCAGTCTTGTGACTTCTATCAGTGTCCAGTAGAGCACTGGTTAAAGCTTGTAGGAAACGTTTTCATTCTCCCGTATGAGGCTGCAGGGCCTCTGACCCTCTGTCTGGACAGTGCTGATTGGCCCTGTGCTGGTCACATGCACTCCCAAGAAACAAAAACATCTCTAGCAGTACATACTGAACTGAGCATGTGCAGCTTGCTCTAAAGGCTCTCTTCTATCAGGAGATGGATTGGGGACAGTAGAAGAAGGGGAGGATCAGAGAAGACACGATCAAACATCTTTTTTACGCAATGCGGAGAATTAACCCCTTAGGCTTCACAGTGAGTATAACAGGCATGCTTTACTGCATGTACAGACTGATTTTATTGTTGTTTGTTTGGTAACACTTTAAACCTAACTAGCCTTCATACGGCTGTGGGATCTGTGATATCTGATAACCATTGATGTATTGAGGATCGACGCCTGAGCCAGGTGTAAATCTGTTAACCTGGATGTTGTATTTTGGACACGTGGCCATGTGTAGCTCCACTTGAAGTCTGTACACCCTTTTTTATTTTCTTGTTTATTAAAAAAAAACAAACAAAAAGAAAACCTAACTACCCTTAAAAATTCTCCCTCTCTCAGCTCCCCCAACACCTTTGCTGAGTAACCTGTGCAGACAGATGTATATACTTACCTATTTTCTGGTCACTTAGGTCTGGTCACATGATCCACAGGGGAGAGGAAAGAGCAGTTGACATTGGTAGAGATTCTAGGATCGCTGACATCACCCATAGGCTCCCATGGTGCAGCCTTTATCAGCACTCCCTCCTCACCCCTACAGCCACGCTGGCTGACACAGGGCAATCATATGACTGGACTGTAGCAGGCTGAAAACAGGTAAGTGTATACTGTACATCTCTTTTTATACAGGTTAGTCAGCTGAGGGGGGGGGGAGGAGCATTTTTAAGACTAATTAGGTTTAGGCTGAATTTGTAGTTTAATTTATGCTGCCATGGCAAAGTAACCAGAAGTTCCCCTGTTATATAAATACTTAAATCCTTTTTTCGCAAAGCTGCATAATTAGTGAGCTGCTGCATGTCCAAGCGCTGTTTGCTTGAGAATGTATCTAATAGGTTGTTCTTAATAGTGTATCTAACCACAGTTACAATATTAGGCCCCTTTCACGCGGAGCAGACTCGTGCAGCGGATCCACCTGCTCAGCTAGGAATCTGCCCACTGATCCCGCTGAGCAGGTCCGTGTCCGCTCCTCTTATGCAGAGCGGACACAATCACAGCCCGCTGTTCTCTATGGGGCGGTTGGATGGAAACAGGCTGCCTGTCCATTTCTACCCGACTGCCATCTGATCCAATCCACCAGACGGATAGGGAGCGAACCCATCTGTTTTTAGAGGACAGGATTGGATGCCGTTGGGTGTCAATGGACACATGTCCATTGACATCCGCTGCTCCATAGCGGGCAACAGAGGGTCCCATCTGGTCAGCCTAAAAAACTGACAGGCAGACCAATCAGTCCGCCCATATGAAAGGGGCCTTAGAAATTATTACGCCACATATCCAATTGCTAACATTTATAGTGTAACTATGCGCAAAATCTGGCCTAACCTCAGCTAGTATTTAAACTTCAGAAGTGCAGCCAGCATTGCAATATACCAAGCACATAGAAGCCAATTACTGTCCACCACTACAATGGCATCTGCATGACATGCACTGTTCACTAAATATGTATATCTTTTCTAAGTTCTTTATTAGAGGAATTCCCTGCAAGTAGGCAAGGTTTTATACAAGAATACTGCACAGATCTGGAAGAAATACATAAAGCGCATCAAGGTTCAAGTAAGAATACACATGACTCTTTTAGACAATATTTGCTTATCCCAGAGTAATGGTACAATTGGCCTATAGACAGATATTAGATAGAGTAGAGAACTAACATTTCTATTAGTTTTTCTTACTGTATTGTCATTGAGGAGACTTTCTCTCACTTCCTCCTTATGGCCTATGGAAAGGAACAAGAAAGGCATGCTAGTAGTTCAAAGCATGCACAATATAATTTTTTTTTATATATTTTTAGTATTTTTTTTTTCTATAAACTGTACAGTGACTGTCTTGCAAATTCTATGCTCACCGTTACCCAGTCTCTCTAATTTATCTAGTCCTGAGCCTGGCAATATCCTGGCCAGGGAGTCCTAATGAATCTATACTGGACGAGGGTGCGTTTCTCTACGCACCATCTGGGCAATTGATGAATGTAAAATATATAACCTTTATTCAAATATATAGAAAATGAATGCTTAGCTAAAATGAATGCTTATTGGAGTTGAATGTACTACGCACAACAATATGACTGGATAACATTGCAGTTATTTACTTTACATTCAAATGGTTAATAACACCAGACCAAATCAAATACCATACTGTTTTAGATGACATGACGGCATACAAAGAGGCAGGGAGTCCTAATGTCCCCACCTGTGCCAGTTTCTTTGCTAATATTCTGATGCTTTTTTGCCTTTGCGTTTATCAAAGTGCTAAGTGATATTTCCGCATGAATCTTTATATCGTTGTTAAAGCATACAGTTGCAAGAAAAAGTATGTGAACCCCTTGGGATTACGCAGAGTTTTGCATGAATTGGGCATAAAATGTACTCTGAACGTCATCTAAGTCACAACAACAATCCTCCCTGCACTGTGAATGTTTACATGTTATGTGCCATTAAACCATGGCAACATCTAATGTTTGTGCAGTATTATGTTCAGCAGACTGTGTTCTTCTATTGTTGTGACTTAGATGATGTTCAGAGCACATTTTATGCTCAATTCATGCAAAACTCCACGAAATCCCAAGGGGTTCACATACCTTTTCTTGCAACTGTATGTACAGTGGGGCAAAAAAGTATTTAGTCAGCCACCAATTGTGCAAGTTCTCCCACTTAAAAAGATGAGAGAGGCCTGTAATTGGCATCATAGGTAGACCTCAACTATGAGAGACAAAATGAGAAAAAAAATCCAGACAATCACATTGGCTGATTTGGAAAGAATTTATTTGCAAATTATGGTGGAAAATAAGTATTTGGTCAATATCAAAAGTTCATCTCAATACTTTGTTATATATCCTTTGTTGGCAATGACAGAGGTCAAACATTTCCTGTAAGTCTTTACAAGGTTGGCACACACTGTTGCTGGTATGTTGGCCCATTCCTCCATGCAGATCTCCTCTAGAGCAGTGATGTTTTGGGGGAGGGACAAAGAAGCACCAACTTACTAGCTGAAGTCTATGTTTATAGTCCATAGTTTTGACAAGGTGGTCTTGAGAAAGGTGGGCTGCCATGCTAAAATATTGACAGTAACAAAACCACATTGGAAATGTCTCCTGTTGCAAGTCCTGCTGAGTGCTTCTGCTACCTGTTTCATAAATGTTTTATTTCTTAAAGCAGTCTTAAACCCCAAAACAAATATGTATTGGGGGGCGGAGCCTGAGTATGGCGGCAGAGGAGAGCTCTATGTAGGAGCTCTCGGACGGAGCTCCGTGGTCTGACCTCCCCAGGTCCCCTGTGTACCTCCCGAGAAATGTGATAAGCCTTGCGGCTTGGCTCTTACCCTGGCCCGACGGCTCCCCGGGACGAGAGGTAGAAGCTTGTGGGAGGAGAAGCGGAGAGCGGCTGGAGACTAGTGGGGAGAGGGTGCCCGGACGCTGGGAAGCCGGCGCGACCACGTGACCGGCCGCAAAGCACTCCTGGGAGATCAGGAAGCCGGCCGGCCGGCGTTCTGCGGTGGGAGAGCAGAGCGGACCTGTTGGCCGGAGACCGACTCATCCTCCCCCTATTCCCCCGAGACCCCCAGACATAAAGCAAGGCAAGAGGATACCCACTGAAACCCTGGTCAACGGAAGATCCAAAGAGATCCTGGAGGGTCCCCCCCTCCGTGAACAAAGACCCTAGGCGACCTGAAGGTGAGAGCATTCAGCGCGGTCACAGGAAGAAACACACGAGGAGGGTGAGTGACTAAAGTTGAAACCTACTATACACTAATTGTGATGTATTACATGGTCCCCTAAAGGGAAGCAGGGGGTAATGAGAAAGGGGGGACCCCCGGTCACTGCAAAAAAGGGGGAAAAAGATATGTGGAAAGAACAGCCCAAAAAAGACCAGCCGGGGGACAGTGCAGAGACTTGTATATAAGAACTTTGATTCTCTCCCCTCCAAACCCATGAATTTATAAAAGAGGAACAAA
Source organism: Staurois parvus (assembly GCF_062004578.1). Taxonomy (NCBI): domain Eukaryota; kingdom Metazoa; phylum Chordata; class Amphibia; order Anura; family Ranidae; genus Staurois; species Staurois parvus. Next base: position 4,332,063 of record NW_028317874.1, read on the forward strand.
GAATAAAAGCTATAGAGAAAATGAAAAATAAAAGTGTAAAAGGAAGTGGGCCTAAAGGGTCCCAGACTGGTACAATTAAAAAATATACCTCCCAAGGGAACGTAACCCCAGAAAGATCCCAGAATAGGATTGAAAGAGGAGAAGCAGATTTCAGCATGGAAAATAGCCCAAGAGTATCATTAGGCCTGGACACCAGCAATCAGCAATCATTAGGAAATATAGAGACGGAAAAAGACCTACAAATACCTAATAAAAAAGAAATGGCAGAAATGTTTAAAGAACTGGAGAAAACAATAAAACAAGAAATGGTAAATATCCGAAGTGATCTGGGACACCTGTTGGTGAGAGTGGAGGAAACGGAGGAGAAAGTTAAAAATCAGACCCAGGCTATCTCTGAGCTAGAAAAAGTGATAATTAACATAGGGAAAGCCCAAGAAAAACTGATATATAAAGCTGAGATACAAGAAAACAGAGACAGGAGGAGAAACGTTATGATACGAGGGGTCCCAGAGAACTCAAAGGGAGAAAACCTGCAAGAAGTGGTCTGTAAAATATTAAATACTATAACAGACAGCACCGAAATGGATAGGACTAAAATAGAAGGAATTTTTAGAAAAGGAAACATCCAGAGATACCTGGGGAAAGAAAGGCCGAGAGACATTATAGTTAAATTTTATGAGTTTCGAGATAAAGAAAAAATTTGGAAGAAGATCAAGGGAAAATCAGTTATTAAGTATGAAGGAGGAGACATACAGATATATGCGGACTTGGCCCCAGAGACCCTGTGGAGAAGGAGATCTTTGAGACCCCTATTGGAAAGGTTGAAAGAACATAATGTGCAATATAGATGGGGGACTCCCGAATGTTTAATAGGATGGAAAAACGGGGTTACGGCGTACCTCAGGTTTCCAGAAGACTTGAAATATTTTTGTGACAGTTTAAAAATACAAAGAATGGAGATCCCAGGCTGGGAAGAAGTCCAATGGGAAATTAGAATGAAGAGAAAAGAGGACTGGCAACTTGTGGGGGGGAAGAGACCGGGGGCGGGGGGGGGGGGGAGAGGTGGTGGAGGAAAAATAAGGCTTTTTTCTTTTTTTTTTCTTCCTCTACATTGGCCTGCCCTCACCCTATCGCCCATGTCTTATTGTACTGGAGATGAACCCAAGAGGGACTAGGGGAGCTATGGGGAGGTCAGACAAGGGGAAAGACGTCCATACCCAGAGTTTTTAGCCCAAGGATTAGATCAAAAGTGGAATTTATTTCCATAAATGATCAATAGGCAAATGATAGGCCTAAAAAGAGGGGGGAGGGGGGAGGGGGGGAGGTGGAAGGTTGGGGGGGCGGGTTGGTGGGGAGGGGGGTATTTTTCCTGCAAAATAAAAAAAGATATAAAAGCAAGTAAGAAGGGAGAAGGAGGGGAAGAGAAGATTTACGGAAGATGGAAGAGATTCAGTTTATAACATATAATGTAAATGGGTTGAACTCCCCTGGGAAAAGATTTAGATTGTTTAAAGAACTACACCATAGAGCAGCCTCAGTAGTATTTCTACAGGAGACACATTTTGAGGTAGAATCGAACATTAGGCTGGGGTCTAGAAAACACCCAACATGGTATTATGCAGACTCCCCGGTTAAGAGAGCGAAGGGTGTTGCAATAGGTATGGCAAAGAATACTAGGTTTGAGCTGGAAGATAGAATGACAGACCCAGAGGGGAGATTCTTGTTCTTAAAGGGAAAGTTACAGGAGATCGAATGTACACTGGCCAATATTTACTGTCCTAATAAAAGCCCGGAGATATACCTGAAAAAAGTGCTGAGGAAGTTGATGAACTTTAAAAAAGGACGCCTGATCCTCGCAGGGGATTTTAATTTTTGTATGGAACCACAAAAGGACGCTACCTCCCATGTACAGAGAGAAGGAAGTAGGGCCCTGAAACTCTTGAAAAAAGAACTACATATTAGTCAATTGGTAGATGCCTGGAGAATTACACATATGCAAGATAGAGATTATACCTTTTTTTCAAACATGCATAAGAGGTACTCAAGATTAGACCACATATTTATAGAACATCAATTAATTGACCACCTAGTTCAAGTTGAAATAGAGACAATCTCTTTATCGGATCACGCCCCAGTTACAATGAAATTGGAATGGGGGAAGGAGAAAACAGGAGGGCTGGGATGGAAATTGAATGAGACATTATTAGTAGAAAAGGAAATAGCCCAGAAAGTAGGGGAAGAGATTGAACGGTATTTCAAGGAGAACGAGACAGGTGATGTGTCTATAGCTACAGTGTGGGAATCTCATAAGGCATATATAAGAGGAATATTGATAGCGATTGGGGCAAGAAAGAAAAAAGAAAGAAGAGAGAAAATGAGTGGGCTCTTAGAAGAAATAAGTATATTAGAACAACAACATAAGAATAGAATAATAAAAGAAATAGAGCTGAAGTTAAAAAAAAAGAAGAATTAGAAGGTGTAATGGAAGAGGAGAGGAGAAAAGTATATAATAGAGTCTTGAGTGAGAGATATAGATGGGGAGAAAGACCGGGAAAATATTTGATGAGGGCCCTGAGGAAAAAGAAAAATAGAAATTATATAGAAAAAATAAAAGATGTTAAGGGGAACCTGAAACACTCAAATAGAGAAATCACCAAAGTTTTTATGGAATACTATAGAGATCTGTATAACATAAATCCCCTGCGAGAAACAGAAAATATAGAAAGTGTGAAGAATCTAAAGAGAAAGAAATATCTAGAGATGGCTGGGTTATTAAAATTAAGCGAAGTCCAATTGAACTCCCTTGATGCAGATATCTCACAAGATGAAATAAAATTAGCCTTGATGGGTACAGTGTCTGGGAAAAGTCCAGGACCAGATGGGTATACCGTGAGATATTATAAAAAATATAGTGAAATTTTAGTACCAAAACTTAGAAATGATATGAATGCATTAGGTGGAGAGATGGAAGTAAGAAAAGAATCGCTACAAGCTCAAATGGTGCTTATTCAAAAAGAGGGAAAAGATGCTACACAGTGTTCGAGCTATAGACCTATTTCATTATTAAACACTGACACTAAGCTATATGCAAAGGTCTTGGCAAATAGATTGAAAGAGCTAATGCCGGAATGGATACATGAGGACCAGGTGGGCTTTGTTCCCGGGAGGGAGGGTAGAGATAATGGGTTACGATCATTGATGTTGATCCAAAAAAGTAAAAAGGGAAAAGAACCGGTGGTGCTACTCTCTATAGACGCTGAAAAAGCGTTTGATAGAGTGAACTGGAGATTTATGATGGATACGCTGGAAGTCATGGGAATTGGGCCCAGGATGAGAGAGTGGATAGGAAAGCTGTACAGATACCCCTCTGCAGTTGTTGTGGTGAATGGGGAGAGGTCAGAACCCATCGAGATGTCAAACGGTACAAGACAGGGATGTCCACTGTCCCCACTGTTGTATGTTATATCATTAGAACCACTGCTGTCAACAATAAGGCTGAATAGAGATATAAAGGGAATCCAGATAGGGGACACAGAACACAAAGTCGCCGCTTTTGCTGACGACTTGTTGTTTTACGTAGGAAACCCCAGGATAACACTTCCAAACTTAATGAAGCTATTAAAGGAATATGGAGAATTGTCAAATTTAAAGATTAATCCAACAAAAACGGAGATTCTAAATATAAACATTTTAAAAAATGAAAAAGAAAAAATACAAAAGGAATTTCCCTTTAAATGGAAAGATAGAGATATAAAATACTTAGGAGTAAAACTCACAGCTTCATATAAACATCTATATAAATTAAACTATATTTCATTGATTAACGAGATTAGAGAGGAATTAAAGATATTGCAGGAGGGAATTCCGACATGGATAGGCCGTATTAACCTGGTAAAAATGATAATAGTACCAAAAATCATGTATAGATATCAAATGATACCAATTAAACTCCCAGAGATCTTTTTTAAGGTAATTAAGAAACTGATAACAAAATACATATGGAGGAATAAAAAACCAAGATTGTCATATGAGTTGTTGAGTAGGAGGAAAGAAAGAGGTGGTTTAGGGCTCCCAGACTTTAAAAGATATTACAAAGCTGTAATATTGGCAAGAACTATAGATTGGACACATAACTATAAAAAAAGTTGGGTGAGAATAGAGAATGAACTCAGTGGAACAAATTTGGGTAAGGTGATATGGGTACCAACACAGTATAGGGGTTTAAACGATAAGGTAAATACATACACTTTGAATGTTTTAAAAATTTGGGATAATTTACACAAAAGTTTGAAATGGACGTTTAATTCAACACTGATTTCACTAAAAAACACTGAGTTTTTCCCCCCTGGTAGAGAAAAAATAGGTGGTAGGTGGTTTAAAAAGGAAGAGGTCCAAGTAAGAGATATTTTGGTGGGGGATAAAATAGGATCATTCGGGGAATTGAAAAAAAAAGAGGGTGAGATTTTTACTAAATTAGACGAGTGGAGGTATTTTCAATTGAGGAGTTTTGTTGGAAGTCTGCCAAAACCTTTAAGGACAAGAGACAATTGGAACTTGTTGAAAAGGTTTTGGGAGTACAAGGTGATGGGAAGCACGGGATTGCCAAGGTATATAAAATACTCACTGAATTAGATACAAACACAAAGCCAACATATATAACAAAATGGGAAAATGATATGGGAAGCGTGATAGATGAGGAGAAGCAGAGGAGAATCTATAGATTAACCCACGAAAACATTTCTATGAGAGAAGTAGAGATGAACTATAAGTGTTTGACAAGATGGCGCATTACACCAAACGTAGAAAATAAGATGTGTGTAGAGAGTTCACCGTGGTGTTGGAGGGGATGTGGTGAAATAGGCACAACATATCACATATGGTGGGGGTGCCCAAAAATTCAGGCATTCTGGAAGACAATAACCCATTTGATAAGAAAAATAACAGAAATAGACATTGGCCTAGACCCAGAAGTGTGTATTTTGCATAACATGGATATATCAGTTAATAAATATAAAAAATCAGGGATATGGTGCTACATAAATGCTGCAAAAGCTCTGATACCCAGGTTCTGGAGGCAAATAGAGGTGCCGAAGGAAGAAGACTGGATTGAAGGAGTTGAGCAGATTAAAAAGATGGAAAGGTTGTGTTATGCCCAGGAAGATAGGATGGAGACCTATAATAGGAAATGGGAGAACTGGGAAAAAGCTAAGTTATATATGAAATATAGGAAAGATTAAAGAAAATAATAGGAAAATTGTACTTGCTGAGATAAAATGATGCAGAGAAAAGGAAAAGTAGGAAGATGGGATTAGGGTGGGGGTGGAGGAGGGAGTTGGAATAGAGTAAATAAAGTGGAAACGTTGGATAATATAATGTATAGATGTATATATATATGTTTGTATATTATGATGATGAATTGTATTTAAAATGAAAATCAATAAATATTTAAATTATAAAAAAAAACAAAAACAAATATGTATTATAATGCAGCTTACTAATCCTTAGATGTGGTGACTGCATTCATTTTCTAATTTTAGTTTAGTTTTTTTCTTTGTTTTACCTGCTGATCCAGTTAGTAACACACCTACTGTATTAGGGTGTATTAGCACTTTGGACAGCAGTATTGTCAGTCTGGGGAAAGGATAGTATTGGATGAACTAGCAGATTTAGATGGACTTGACTAAAAAAATTAAAGTTTAACTCCAGCTAACTTTATAAGCTTTGAGTTAAAGTTTTTACACAAATAATGAAAGCTGACCATTGTAAGCACCCTCTCAGTGGTAAATGGTTTGTCTCAATCCTCTAACTGCTACTTTGTCTGGACAGTTTGGTCTGTTATGCCTCATCACACCACGGTGCAGAGACCTCAGTTTTTTGCATGTGTTTTGCAAGGGCACAAAGAAGACAATTGTTCTCTCTGTGCCGTGTTCACACCACAACACTAGTATCATGTGCAGATTTTTTTCTGTGCAGGAATCTACAACATGTAAGCAGTTTTCTGCGCTGAAAAAAACTGACCTGACATCAACAATGTGGTGTGAACATGGCAGAATAGAAACTGATGACACGGTGTGATGTCCATCTGTGCAGAAAACTAAAGCATAAGAAAACTGTCAATGTGCATAAAACTCACTGAAATGCGCATGAAAACTGATGTAAACTTGTGTCCCTGCAAGTGAAATCTGCAGTTTTTATGCACGTATGGTGTGAAGAAGGCCTTAAAGAAAGGTGAGAAATTACAGATCACTGGCTCAATCATCAGGTGAAAATAATGGAAGAAAGTCTTTAAAAAAACCCAAAAGACTAATGAGCCACCACATCTGAAGTCTCAAGCTGCAATATAATACATTTTTATGTTTGGTTTTAATTATAAATATATATATATATATATATATATATATATATATATATATATATATATATATATATATATATTGGGGCACATGGCATGAGGGAGTAGCAAGGAGTGTCGGTTGGGGAACCCAAGAAGAGGAGGATTGGGACTGCTCTGTGCAAAATCATTGCACAGAGCAGGTATGTATGACATTTATTTTTCCTAAAAAAAAAATGGCCTTTAACCACTCGCCCTCCTGAGCATTTACCCCCCTTCCTAACCAGGCCATTTTTTGCATTATTTAAACTGACAATTGCGCAGTCATGCAACACTGCACCAAAATTAAATTTACGTCCTTTTTTCCCCCACGAATTGAGCTTTCTTTCAGTGGTATTTGATCGCCTGTGCATTTCTTATTTTTTGCGCTATAAAAAAAAAGGCCAACAATTTTGAGAAAAAAACTATATTTTTGACAATTTTGCTATTAAACATGTCCAGTAAAAAAATTTTAAAAATCAAATTTCATCATAAATTTAGGCCAAAATGTATTCTGCTACATGTCTTTGCTAAAAAAAAAATCCCAATACGTGTACATTAATTGGTTTACGTGAAAGTTATAGCGTTTACAAATGGCATTATAGATACTGGATTTAAAAAAAAAAATGTTTTACTTATAATGGTGGCGATCAGTGACTTATAGCAGGACTGCAGCGGGCATTCTGACACTGGGGGGAACTGACTTGGTGTCACTGACATCCCCTGTGACATCAATACAGTGATCAGTGCTAAAAAAAAAAGCACTGACACTGTACTAATGGCACTGGGCAAGAAGGGGTTAACATGAGGGGCGATCAAAGGGTTAACTGTGTGCTGGGAGTGTTTTACTGGGTGGTGGTATGTTGGTGCTTCACTGTAAGCACACTGCTCTGGATGGCTGTGCTACAACCATCCAGAGAAGTGTGCCCGATCCGACAGGGAAGAGGACTGTCAGTAAACAAAGCAGTCCTCCTTCCTGCCGGAGATGCTCGGTAATCACCGGGCGGCAGTGGGTAATCACCGGCCGGGATCCGGTGATTGACAGCCATGGCCATGAATATATATACATGATTTTGCGCACCCCTGACACCCTGTAGCAGTATATCTGCTATAGCGCAGCGGGGAAGCAGTTAGTATCACTTTAAAACATCAGTCCACTCACTGATATTTCAGTTTTTGGTAGACACTGAAGAATGGTCCTCAAAGGCTTAAGACCCAATACTAGCCACAACCTTTTTTTCTCTTGCATAGAGCAAGGAAGAGTTGTTTTTATTGTTGTCTGTTTCCCTTCTGAGGAAATTTCCCCTTACTTACTGTCAGGACAGAAAGTGATGGGAAATCTCTTCAACAGAACAAAACCCAAAACACACATTTAATAAAGAGGGTTATACCAGCTGACTTTGTTTTTATTGCTGTCAGTACCTTCCCATTCCAGTGACATTCACTACCCCATTTCCTGTCTTCTGTCAGGACATGAAAGGAAAAAACAGAACATGTAAGGCTTCCCTAAAAAAGTCACACTTGTTGGGCATGCCAAGATATTTAAATTTCATCCAGGAGTTCTGTGAAAATACAGTAGCTGTAATAGCTTCACTGTCAAAAAAATGGACTACCTACCTTTGGGTCCAGTTAGCACCAACATATAACAACCTATACAAACATAACTTTCCAGCTTTACTTAAACACATTACCCACTCCTTGTGTACATTCTGTTGCTGTCAATATTGGGGCGTATAACATCTGTTAAAATGACTATCCTGCCTAAAATTCCTTACCTCTTTGGGTAAAAATACAACAGAACAAGTCCCCCCACGCTAAGATGTAATCAGTAATGCTCATAAATAGGATTTATCAGCTGCTAAACACCTAACCCTATACCTGTAGGTCAACTGAAAATGAGTAGAAAACAATGGTGTAGCGCTCAATCCAAAAAGGTAATAAATAATACAAATAATAAATGCAAAATGGGTGACACTATGTGCTCCAAACCAAATCAAGGTCAAAATCAGACCTAATATGTGACTAGCATATAGTGACCCAATCCCAGTGAGGGATCAATGGACAAGTGACCCTTAGTCCCCACAAGTGGGACTCCAACCTATGAATGCGTGAATCCCTGTAGAGGAATGACAACAACTGAAGTGCTAATTAAACATAAATATAGCAAAGTCCAATGCGTGTAAATACACGTGAACACAGCTGCAGTGCTTCAGTCTTCTGGATCATGCAAACAACCGTGACCCACCGGTAGGTGCTCCTAAAAAACGGCTGCAATGGCCTCTCACCTCCACTCAGCGACCTCTAAGGGCCACAGAGTCCTAGATCTGGACCAGGGCATCAGAGAGATCTCTCCTGGATCCTTCCTGTATGGGTACTACTGATGGTCTGATGTCTGGGTTGAAAAGGACCCTTAGATGTATTGTCTTCACTAGAAACCCCTCTGGGACAATGGACAGGTCGGCAGATGGATACTTGGACACAGCTCAATTCTAAAGGTCCATAAACATAAGAACAAATCCTCCATAGTATAAAACTGCTTTATTTAAACTAGAATAGCTAAAAATGAATTGCACTCACATTTCAGCAGATGTCAAAAAGCATTACCCATGTGTGGGTGTATTGAAATGAATGCAGGGTATTCAAAGATGACGCCGCGCCAGAAGTGCGTCACACCGGAAGATACATAACCACGCTGTACCGTCGACGCGTTGCGTCACGCTGACACGTGACTTCGTCAGGACTGCGTGATTGGCCGGCAACGTTCCTTAATAAAGGCTGGTAAATTAACATAGTTACACCCTTAGATCTCGGCCATTTTAGTGTAGTCCAGGCGGTATTGAGGACCCTTGGCACATAAACCAATAATGTCAGGTAACCGATTACATAGAGAAAAAGACGGAAAATCAATAATGCACAATTTGCCACACCTCAGGCAATAATAGTTGAAACCATGTCTAAAAAGAAATATCAATAAAATTGATAAAACTAACAATGTATTAGAATAACATATATGGCAACCATATATATATTGAATAATGGATAAAAATCAGGATATATAGATAAAAAAATGAAAAATAAATAAGTGATAATTTGAACACTAAAAAACGGTAATCCAAATTATCAGAAAATATACGATAAAAATACCGAACCCAAAGAAAAAACTAAAAATAAAAAATAAAAAGTGCGATAAAAATTAAATATATAAAAAACCTCATTTCATGTCAAGACACTTATCACATGTTACAAAAATGCCAGGAAAAGCAAACACAAAAATAGAAAACACACATTAAAAATCACCTAAACCAAATCAACCTTACCTCTTTGAATCACTTTGAAAAAACTGCAAGCAGCTCTATGGAACTTAATTGAAAAGATAAATCTCATAGACTCCCCAAGTTTGTCCTTTTTGCTTCCAAAATCCAAGGAAGTCTTACAGTCCTAAATATGTCCAGATATTATTGGCAATACAGCTATAGACTCTGGCCTCCTGGGCCACCTCCCAATAAAAAAAAAAAATAAAAATCAGCAGCTACAGATACTGTGGTTGCTGATTTTTAACAGTAGGGCACTTACCTTTCCAGGCATCCAGCAGTGTCCTCACCCCGAGCCGATTCTTCAATTGGCTGTCGAATGCAGGCAATGCCATCTTGACTAAAGGAAACCAGCAGTGAAGGCTTGTGGCTTCACAGCCAGTTTCTTACAGTGCATGCGCAAAGCACACCGTACTTTGTTAATGGGCTGCAGTCCTCTGGGACCTTGGCAGCATCCCAGAGGGGGGGGGGGTGGAGGCAGAAAAGTGGAGCTTGCACTTTTGGGTGGAATTTCGCTTTAATAAGTGGAAAGCACTGGAGAAGCAAAGGTTGGCCCCTACCCACCCTAACTCCCTGCTGTGAAGTTCCTCGAGTACCTTCTTAGACCAATGTCTTTTATAAAAAATATATGGAGACAAATTTTCACTTTATTAGATACACCTTGCCAGTGCCAAGAAAAATATCCCCTACACCATTAAACCACCAGCACCAGCCTGAATCATTGATACAAGGCAGGATGGATCCATGCTTTCATGTTGTTTACACCAAATTCTGACCCTACCAGCTGAATGTCACAGCAACCAGTCTGCCCATTATCCTCTGACCTCTGACATTAACAAGGCATTTTCGTCCACACAACTGCTACTCACTGGATATTTTCTCTTTTTTGGACCATTTTCTGTAAACAATAAAGATGGTTGTGCGTGAAAATCCTTGTAAGACAGCAGTTTTTGAAATACTCAGGCCAGCCTATCTGGCACCAACAACCATGCTATGTTCAAACTCACTTAAATTTCTTCCCCATTCTGATGCTCAGTTTGAACTTCAACAAGTCATCTTCAGCACATCTAGATGTCTAAATGCATTGAGTTGCTGCCATGTGATTGGCTGATTAGTAATTTGTGCTACCAAGCAATTAAACAGGTGTACCTAATAAAGTGGCTGGTGAGTGTATGTTGCACTGGGAAACAGATTTAGGTCAGGAACTCCCTTATGCACCATGGCAAATCATATGGTAAAGGGCAAGTAAGGGCTCTGTGTGTACTTTATACAAGAGAACTCCTTCACAATTATCTCCTGTTGGTATGATAACTGAGAATGTCTCCATTCAATTTAGACTTATAATTTTGACTTCCTATGTCGGAGATGAGAGGAGACGCGGCGAGCACTTTATTCCATCTCTTTTGGATTTGTCACAAAATTTTATCATTTTGGCGTACAGTAACAGCTTGTCAATGTTTCATATTTAATTTGTCCATTTTTTAAAAGCGCAAAATTGGAAAAAAAAATATTTATTTCATTTTTAAATAACCTTTAAATGCCTTCTACCAGAACCATAATTTTTGTGTTATTTGAAACAGGACAAATTTGGAATAAAGTTTATACTTTTAAACTAACACTGATGAAAGTAGAATAGAAATGTTTTTTTTTTAGTTTTGTCACATTTCACAAGTAAGATAGTGCACAACTCACCTTGCATACTCCAAGTGACCAGGTACTGCCGTCTGTCCTTTATTAAGGGGTATGTCTTCTTTACAGTCATGCAAGCGCAGTCAGATGGTACAGCATACAACTTCTATGCTGATCAATGTTTGTAAACAATGATGTACCCATACATGTATTATGGAAATACATTTATACTTACTGTAATTTTCCTTTCCTGGCTTATATCAGCATATCACAGTGGACATGGAAATATGGGAAGGGGCTGAACTACTTTCCCAGTCTATAAGAGAAAACATGTCTGGCGAAAAGCGAAAAAAATCCTATGCTGACATGAGGATATGCCAGAAAAGGAAAATTATGCATAACATGGATGGATAACAATTTTATGTTTTCCTAGCTCATCTCATGTCAGCTTACCATGGGATGTAATCAGGTTCAACAACAGAGAAGGAAAAAAATTACAACTGAATGCAAAAAGAACTGATTACACTGTTAAAGCAGCAGAAAGTACTGGAGACCCAAAATGACTCCGTCTCCTGCTGATCACATCCAGTCTATAGTGTCTAATGAACATAGTGGCAGAAATCCCGCTGATTGATTTAAAGATAGCTGCAAAAACACTGACATAGGCAGCTCTCTGCACGCAGAGTAAAAATTGAGAATATGCTGAAGATATATCGACAGGCACCAGTAGCACAAGGAACTAACACACAGAATACACGGTAAGACATTCAGACAGGAAGAGTGAAGGAACACGGAATGCATGGGCCAGCCATTACTAGAGGGATAGCCAGAACCAGGGATATTGCACAAGGAGAGATAATCATGGAGCCAGACGGTGAGCAGCCGAACACCAGTTTCTTTAAAAAGCTCATCTATGCCTGCCCAGAAGGAAAATGTCAGCTGGCCAGAGGATGGGCTGCTGGTTGCAGCAGAAGTGGTGGAAGAAGAACTGGGCCATACTACCAGGCAACCATGAGTTGGCCCCATTGCAACTGTACCATGCCAATAACTTGGGAAACCAGGGACAGTCAGGAGCGGAGGATAAAAGTACACACAATTAGCTTGACCAACCTAAATAACAGGAGAGAGCTATTTAAGCAACATTTTCCCCCTTGCACCATTGTTGCTTTCCCACCAACAGAGGGGTCTTCCAAACAAAGAAAAGGGTGAACCTGGATTGAAGGTTGGCAAGGAGGGTTATTCTTAATTCTTCCTCATTCCAGAAACAATATAGTAGGTAGCATGAAGCAAGGACCAAAAAAAAAAAAAACTTGGGAGGGGGGAAACTCACTCGCTCACTCTAAGGGCTCGTTCACACTTGACTGTTTTACCAACTCTTGCCAAACGCCCTTAAAGCGTTTGGCAAGCGTTGGTCTGGCGTTTGCAGAGCATTTTTTAATGCTCGGCAAACGCTCCGCAAACACCACATGCGTGGTTCAGCGGCAGTTGCTAGGCGTTTGCCGAGCGTTAAAAACACCCTACAAATGCCTATAATGAAGTTTGAATGGTGTTACCGCCCCGCAAACGCCCCGCAACCACGTCGCAACCGCACCACAAACGCCGGCCGGGAGTTTGCGGAGTGGCACCAACACTTCCTGACTCGACCAGAGGCGTCCGGTTTGCCACGCTGCGACGCTAACATTCCCGTTAGAACAGCACCATGTGCTGCAATGTGCAGAATTGTCCGAGGCAATTGGAAAGCAGTAAAAACGCTTCCCAAACACCTTTCTGCCGCCTGCACACAACGCTAGTGTGAACGTAGCCTTATAGATTGGAAAGATGGTTCTATTTGACCAGGGAGGTGGACCCACTTTGTAATGCTAACATGAGGTGAGCTAGGAAGTACATATACATACATATATATGAGTGTAAAGCATTTACATACACTGCTCAAAAAAATAAAGGAACACTTTGAAAACACATCAGATCTCAATGGGGAAAAATATCATGTCGGATATCTACAGGTGAAACTCGAAAAATTTGAATATCGTGCAAAAGTTCATTTATTTAAATAATGCAACTAATATATAAGATAGACTCATTACATTAAAGCAAGATAGTTCAAGTCGTGATGATTATGGCGTACAGCTCATGAAAACCCCAAATCCACAATCTCAGAAAATTAAAATATTACATGCAATCAATAAAACAAGGATTGTACATAGAACAATATCGGACTGAAAAGTAGAAGCATGCATATGTACTCAGTACTTGGTTTGGGCCCCTTTTGCAGCAATTACTGCCTCAATGTGGCATGGCGTGGAAGCTATCAGCCTGTGGCACTGCTGAGGTGTTATGAAAGACCAGGATGCTTCAATAGCGGCCTTCAGCTCTTCTGCATTGTTCGGTCTCATGTCTCTCATCTTTCTCTTGGCAATGCCCCATAGATTCTCTATGGGGCTCAGGTCAGGCGAGTTTGCTGGCCAATCAAGCGCAGTAATCCCAGGGTCATTGAACCAGGTTTTGGTGCTTTTGGCAGTGTGGGCAGGTGCCAAGTCCTGCTGGAAAATGAAGTCAGCATCCCCATAAAGCTCGTCTGCGGAAGAAAGCATGAAGTGCTCCAAAATCTCCTGGTAGGTGACTGCATTGACCCTGGACTTAATGAAGCACAGTGGACCAACACCAGCAGATGACATAGCTCCCCAAATCAACACAGACTGTGGAAACTTCACACTGGACTTCAAGCATCTTGCAGTGTGTGCCTCTCCATTCTTCCTCCATACTCCGGGTCCTTGGCTTCCAAATGAGATGCAAAAGTTGCTCTCATCAGAAAAGAGGACTTTGGACCACTGAGCAACAGACCAGGACTGTTTTTCTTTAGCCCAGGTAAGACGCTTATGACGTTGTTTGTTGTTCAGGAGCGACTTGACAAGAGGAATACGACATTTGAAGCCCATGTCCAGGATCCATCTGTGTGTGGTGGTTCTCTTTCTCTCAGTCTTTCCCATGATTGTGATTCCTACTGAACCAGACTGAGAGACCATTTAAAGGCTCAGGAACCCTTTGCAGGTGTTATGGCTTAATTAGCTGATTAGAGTGGGACACTTTGAGCCTAGAATATTGCACCTTTTCACAATATTCTAATTTTCTGAGATTGTGTATTTGGGGTTTTCATGAGCTGTAAGCCATATTCATCACAATTATGACAAATCATGGTTTGAACCCTCTTGCTTTGCATGTAATGAGTCTATCTCTTATATTAGTTTCACCTTTTAAGTTGCATTACTGAAATAAATGAACTTTTGTACGATATTCAAATTTTTCACCTGTATACTGATATAGACTGAGTAATGTGCTAGGAACATAATCGTTTGAGGGAAATGGCAATTCTCAACCTATAGAGGACTAAATTCAGACACCCCAAAAATCAAAGTGAAAAAAAAAATGCAGCACGCTAGACCATTTTGCTGAAATTTCATTGCAGCAACTCAAAATTTTACTCAGTAGTTTGTATGGGAACCACATGTGCTTGTATGCATGCCTGACAACGCCAGAGCATGTTTCTAATGAGATGACGGATGGTGCCCTGGGGTATTTCCTCCTAGATCTTGACCAGGGCATCACTGAGCTCCTGGACAGTCTGAGGTGCAACCTGGTGTCGTTGGGTGGACTGAAACATTATGTCCCAGAGATGTTCTATTGGATTTAGGTCAGGCGAGCTTTGGGGGCCATTGAATGGTATCAGTTTCTTCATCCTCCAGGATCTGCCTGCATAATCTCGCCACACGAGGCCATTTTTCGTGCACCAGGAGGAACCCAGGACACATGGCACCAGCGTAGGGTTCAATGGGTTCAAGGATTTCATCTCAATACCTAATGGCAGTCAGGGTGCCATTGTCTAGCCTGTAGAGGTCTGTGCATCTCTCCATGGATATGCCTCCCCAGACCATCACTGATCCACCACCAAAACGGTCATGCTGAATGATGTTACAGGCAGCATAACGTTTTCCAGGGCTTCTCCAGACCCTTTCATATCTGTCACATGTGCTCAGGGTGAACCTGCTCTCATCTGTGAAAAGCTCAGGGCACCAATGGCAGACCTGCCAATTCTGGTGTTCAATGGCAAATGCCAATCGAGCTCTATGGTGCCGGGTAGTGAGCACAGCACCCACTAGAGGATGTCGGGCCCTCAGGTCACCCTCATGAAGTCTGTTTCCGATTGTTTGGTCAGAGACATTCACACCAGTGGCCTGCTAGAGGTCATTTTGTAGGGCTCTGGCAGTGCTCATCCTGTTCCTCCTTGCACAAAGGAGCAGATACAGGTCCTGCTGATGGGTTAAGGACCTTCTACGGCCCTGTCCAGCTCTCCTAGAGTAACTGTATGTCTCTTGGAATCTCCTCCATGCTCTTGAGACTGTGCTGAGTTGGACTGCCTGTGCAACCTCTGTAGGGTCCAGGTATCGCTTCATGCTACCAGTAGTGACACTGACCCTAGCCAAATGCAAAACTAGTGAAAAACAGTCAGACAAGATGAGTAGGGAAAAATGTCAGTGGCCTCCCCCTGTAAAACCATTCCTATTTTTGGCCATCTAGTGCCCCTGTTGTTAATTTCATTAACATCAACGCAGTTGAAACAGAATAATAACCCCCATTTTGCACGCAAACTTTTTTTAAAGTGTATATACTAAGATTAAATAGCAGCTTTTAAACAGAATCACTCTATGTGCAGTGTGCTTCCTTTTAAGGCTCCGTTCGCATATATGCATTTTGCGTTTGATGCTTTCTCCAGTGCTTTTTGCAGTTTGCTTTGTGTTTTTCTACACGCCTTTTTGCCACGTTTTTACCTCGTTTTGCATTTTGTTCAGCTTTTTTTTTTGTTAATGTGAATTTTTTTTCATTGTTGCTGATCAGAATAAAAATTCAAAATGCAAAACGCTGCAAAAACGCACTACCATGCATTTCAGCAGCTTCTCCATTGAACTCTATTGTAGCAAAAACGCTGCTTTTTAAAAGTTCCTGACCTTTTCCAAAAACGCACCAGCTCAAAAAAGCATAGATGTGAACATGTTCCATAGGAAACCATGTTAAATGGACTGTAGTGTGTTTCTGCAAAAAACTAAATTCACTAAAAAACATTGGTGTGAAAGGAGCCTAATTTTATTGTCCATGCGGGAAGAGGTGTAGCGGCCTGAGTGGCTGAATACCTGTGGTACCATGGTCCTGCGGTGTCAGATATATGCCCTGGAACCCATCCACGTGGGTCCTGTGAGTTATCTGTGAGATCCTGGGAAAGACAATTGAGCGGGTCTGGAACGGAAGGAGTGCGGAATGATGGTGTAACAAAAAGTGCTTTGTGACCTCCTTGTGATATAGGGGTTATATTACAGGATAAGGATGCATTTTGGTACAAGAGAATTTGGATCTTTTGTGGACTTTTTTAACTTTATTATATTGAATATAAAAATGACTTTTGTGAGACTTTATTTTAAACATAAATTGCATGTGGTGTATTGTGGATTTAAAGGGACAATACCTGGTGTTTGTGAAGACTGAGGATAGAGCTTTATGTATGGTTTCAGATGATTCAGTTACTGCGTCCTTTTTTAAAGGATAAGTTCACCTTTCATAACATGTTACCTGTTCAGGGTATAACATGTAACATGTTATGAATGCAGCGGCCCCCACTCCCCTGCTTTGACAGCTAGCTGGGGATCTTCTCCCCCCTTGCTGTCAGATTTTTTTAAAAAATGTGTCCGTGCGGGGCTCCGCCCACCCAGCTGTGTCATTAATTCACTGTGTTCTGTGAATGAGAAAATACACAAGTCCAGGCAGCCTTAGTTACTGTCAGTTTGTAGTTTTAAATTAACTACCATGGCGCTATGGAGCACCATGGTAGCTCATTGAGTCTTCCTGCCAGTATATGTGCTTGCCCCTACATCCCATACTGGCAAGCAGATACACTGAGAGATCTGCAGGAGACCTGCTTGGCACCAGTGCAATGGTTTCCAGCCTCCTGCAACAAAAAAACAATAAATGCTATTTTTTTTACTTGCAAAAAAATGTGCATTTATTATTTTTTGTATAAAGGTGAACGTATCCTTTTAACCACTTCAATACCGGGTGTTCTGTGTTTGCAATCCAAGCATTGAAAGTGTGATCTCTGTAACTTACAGTTGTGATGAGATAGCGATAACTCCAATCTTAGTTGAATATCACAGGCAGTGGCTCAATCCAGAAGACATCTTGTAGATCTTGTTTATTCCATAAACTGAGCGAAACTTACAACAATGAACATCAGATAGGTCAAAATATCATAATGTGATCTGCTTTATGACATGAGGCTAGAAGCTGCAATGCATTACTGGGGAAAAGGGGTGGGCTATCTATACAGCAGGAACTAAACCAAAGGAAAGGGAGGAGCAGAGACAAAATACAGAGAACACTTAAAGGCATATGATAGTCATGTGAAGCATGACACTTCCCGTCAAAATCTATGATTTCTATTATAGCAAACTTTCGTTCAAATCCAATATAAATAATGAAGGTTCTTTCCAGGAACATCTGCAAAACAAGAAAGAGATGTTGGTCTCGAAAGTCCAGGCTGAGACATGGAAATCCATATTCAGAGGGGAAGGCAGCAACATGCAATATTCCTTCTTACCTCCCTTTAAATCAAGTTGATGACTTGTCTTCCTCTTTGGACTAAAGAAGTACTTATTTTTTTTATAGGCCTGGAGTAAAGGTGTGCAGAACCTTCTTTCATGACTTTAACTTCTTCCTTGTGTACCTTTCCATTATTACTTGGCATAGTCTTTGTAATAAAACCCATTTGCCAATGGTTACGATGGGAATCTGTCTCCTTCAAGAGAACTACGTCTCCCACTTGTACATTGGGTTTGCTAGTTTGCCATTTATTACGACTTTGAAGGTTAGAAAGGTACTCCATCTTCCAGTGATTCCAAAACACATTAGCAAGATGTTGAACCCATCGCCATTGATGCTTGTAAATGTTAGGGTAATCAAGTTCCTCTGTGGGAATAGTGGCTACCCCAATTTTTTGGGTAAGAAGAGTGGCTGGAGTTAACAACACTGGGAACTCTGGATCTCAGGACACAGGGACCATTGCATTGATTATAGCAGACACCTCTGCAAGAAGAGTGACTAAGGTTTCTTGAGTAAATTGAGAAGTTATCTGGTCCAGTAGCATAGAGTCCAGGATCTTTCCTGCAACTCCAATCATGCGTTCCCAAGAGCCTCCCATGTGAGAGGAATGAGGTGGGTTGAATTCCCATTTACACTTGTTGCCATTCAAGAAGTTCACTATCTATTCTGCTCCTGTAAAATTAGTCCCACAGTCAGATCTAAGTAACTTTACAGGTCCTCATACAGAAACAAATCTTTTGAAAACATTAATGAAACAAGAAGAGTCCATTGATTCTATCACTTCGATGTGCACTGCACGAATGCTCAAGCAACTGAACAGCACAGCCCATTGCTTATTGTTAGCAACTCCGCCACGAGTTCTGCGTGTAACAACAGTCCAGGGGCCAAATATGTCCATGCCAACATTAGTAAATGGTGGTTCAGTGCTTAATCAGTCAGCTGGCAACTCATTGTCTTTAGTGGTTATCTCAAACACTGTGTTGCCGATGTTGTCATCCCAGAGATTAAAAGCTTTCTTATTGTCTTGTATGATGTGCCGTTGTGCACCTTTTTCAAACAGTCTTTCTTTCATGATATATTTATGTGGTCATTGTGCAGAACAAGTTGTTCGTCCATTTGACAGGACATATGTTTTAAAGGAAGAGACTGAGTAGGACCTCCTGTCCTTGTCTAGGCAGACATTGCCTATGATGACCCATCCTAGATCCAGATGCTGAGCATATGGTGCATTGTGTGGACCGTTGATTTGATGATGAACTTTGTGCACCCTTAGGATGTCTCGACCAAGTAACAGCAGCATATCGGCACTTTCATCGAGGACTGGTATTTGGTTGGCTATGTGCTTTAAGTGAGAATGGTGAAAAGCAGCTTCAGGAGTAGGGATCTCCTCTTTGGAGTATGGAATCTGGTTGCACTCAGTGATAGTGGGCAAAGATATTTCCACATTGTCATTCAGAGGAGTAACTACAATACCACTGGCTCTCCTACCTAAGAATTCTGTAGTTCCGGAACAAGTGCTTAGAGTATAAGGCAGAGCATCTCCAGTTATGTTCAACAGTTCAAAAAACTGAGTTCTTGCAAAAGATCTGCTACTCTGATCATCCAGAATAGTATACAGTCTAATGGCCTTTTCAGGTTGACCTTTGGGGTATAGAAGGACCAAGCATACTGTATCTTTGCACAGGATTTGTTGCAGAATCCTTCTCCACAAACCTCTGTAAATGTAGAGAACACTGGGGTGGTAGGTGGTGCTTGATCTGGGTGCTCCCTGCCTTGCTTTGCCTCAGGAAGATTGTTTGTGAGCGTAGTAGAGATGTGCGAATATTGATGAAGAGCTTGCACATGGTCATCACTGTCACACTATATACATTTAATGTTTGTTTTACAGTTCTTCTGTGGAGACACAGCATTTGCAGCAAACACCAGATTTCTTCAATAGTTCCTTACATTCTTGGAGGGTTTTCTTTCTGAAGCCAATACATTTCTTATGTGGATGTGGTTTATTATGTATTGGACATTGCCGATTTGGGTCCTCAATTTTCTTGTTTTGATCAGTCTTTTCAAGAACTGTAGCAGGCGCAGGTAGAACATTAGTCCTTTTCACTAATGCTGGACCTCTATGGTCTCTGTGTGACATACATGTGTTTTTAGGTCTTGGAGAGAGTGTACTGAGAAGGTTTCAGTTCCCATATGAGAAACTTGGGTCATTCTTAGTGTCTGCAATTCTTTTGATGAACTCACAGAAGTAGAATAAAGGAGGAAAGGCAACCCTATGTTCTTCCTTATACTTTGATCCAAGCACTGCCCATCTTTCTTGAATTCCATATGGTAGCTTGAGAACAATAGATTTAATGCAGTGAGAGGTGTCAAGGTAACTGAGACCAGGTAAGTTGATGTCAGCCTTAGCAAGTTGAAGATCTAATAGAACATCGCAGAGTTCTTGAAACTTTAGATTGTCGCTAGCAGAAATCCTTGGGAAGCTTTGCAACCTTTTGAAAAAAGCTTCTTCAATGGCCTCTGGGCTGCCAAAGGTATGTTCAAGTCTGCCCCAAGCAGCATTAAGGCCTGCAGCAGGGTTTCCAATATGAACTGCTTTGAGCCTCTTGATGCGTTCAGTAGACTGGGGACCTAGCCATCTGATGAGTAGATCTAATTCCCCTGTGGCATTGATGTCTAGGTCACTCATTGTGGCCTTAAAAGTGAATTTCCAGCCTCTGTAATTTTCAGGCTTGTCATCAAACTTGGCGAGGCCTGTCTTAACAAGCTCTCTGCGGAGCATGTATTTAGCAAACTGTGACATGTCCGTGTTTTCAGATTTTGGGCGCATGACTGCAGGTGGAACAGAGTTGGTTGTGAATTAGGAACATATGTTGTTGCTAAGGCATTCAATGCCGGAGCTGGCTTAAAGTCCATTGGCATGTTAGTTTGTAGAGTAGTGCATTTGCTAGGAGGTACTCTGTTGGTGCCAAAGTATGATGGACGGTCTATTAAATACACACCAGTGTCTGCAGGTAGCTTTGATGCTGCAGTCTAATGTGTTGGAGGATATAAGGACAAATCATCCTGAGGTACAGTAGGTGCAGAGAAGAGACTTTGAGTAGTTTGGCTGCTGTGACAGGGAGTTGATGTTCTAGAGAGGTGTGTGAAGAATCTGAGACATACGATACAGTTGCAAGAAAAAGTATGTGAACCCCTTGGGATTACGTGGAGTTTTGCATGAATTGGGCATAAAATGTGCTCTGAACGTCATCTAAGTCACAACAATAGAAGAACACAGTCTGCTGAACATAATACTACACAAACATTAGATGTTGCCATGGTTTAATTGCACATAACATGTAAACATTCACAGTGCAGGGAGGAAAAAGTATGTGAGGCCCTAGCTTAATGACTTCTCCCAGAGCTAATTGGAGCCAGGAGTGAGCCAACCTTGACTCCAATCAGTGTGATGATATTGGATGTGTTGCTGACAGCTGTCCTGCCCTTACAAAACACACACCTGTTTTGGGTTTACTGGTTTCAAGAAGCACTGTCTGATGTGAACCATGCCTCGCAGAAAAGAGCTCTCAGAAGACCTACGATCAAGAATTGTTGACTTGCATGAAGCTGGAAAGGGTTACAAAAGTATCTCCAAAAGCCTTGATGTTCATGTGTCCACGGTAAGACAGACTGTCTACAAATGGAGAAAGTTTAGCACTGTTGCTACTCTCCCTAGGCGTGGTCATCCTGCAAAAATGGCTGCAGGAGCACAGCGCAGAATGCTGCATGAGGTAAAGAAGAATCCCAGAGTGTCTGCTAAAGACCTACAGAAATCTCTGGCACATGCTAACATTTTTGTTGACACATCTACAATAAGGAAAACATTAAAGAAGAATGGAGTACATGGGAGGACACCACGGAGGAAGCCATTGCTGTCCAAAAAGAATATTGCAGCACGTTTGAAGTTTGCAAAAGAGCACCTGGATGTTCCACAACACTACTGGCAAAATATACTGTGGACAGATGAAACCAAGATTGAGTTGTTTGGGAAGAACACACAACACTATGTGTGGAGAAAAAAAGGCACAGCACACCAACATCAAAACCTCATCCCCACTGTAAAACATGGCGGAGGGAGCATCATGGTTTGGGGCTGATTTGCTGCCTCAGGGCCTGGACGGATTGTTGTCATTGATTGGAAAATGAATTCCAGAGTTTATCAAGACATTTTGCAGGAAAATGTACGACCATCTGTCTGCCAACTGAAGCTCCGCAGAGGATGGGTGATGCAACAGGACAATGACCCAAAGCATACAAGTAATTCAACAAAATAATGGCTGCAACAGCACAGAATATGCCTTCTGGAGTGGCCCAGTCAGAGTCCTGACCTCAACCCGACTGAAATGCTGTGGCATGACCTTAAGAGAGCGATTCACACCAGACATCCCAAGAATATTGCTACACTGAAACAGTTTTGTGAAGAGGAGTGGTCCAAAATTACTCCTGATCATTGTGCAGGTCTGATCTGCAACTACAGGAAACGTTTGGTTGAGGTTATTGCTGCCAAAGGAGGGTCAACCAGTTATTAAGTCCAAAGGTTCACATACTTTTTCCTCCCTGTACTGTGAATGTTTACATGTTATGTGCAATTAAACCATGGAAACATCTAATGTTTGTGTAGTATTATGTTCAGCAGACTGTGTTCTTCTATTGTTGTGACTTAGATGACGTTCAGAGCACATTTTATGCCCAATTCATGCAAAACTCCACGTAATCCCAAGGGGTTCACATACTTTTTCTTGCAACTGTACAACTGAGTTTCTGGAACTGTTGCCTCTTTTGTTTTCACTAGCGGCTTGTTCTAAGACTCTTAATCTTGCCATGGCTGTGGCATGCTCACATTGTTTTTCCAAAACTTTAATTTCTGCCTTTTGGCATGTGGCTTCAGCTTCTTTCTCTGCTTTCTGATGTGAGGCCTGAGCCTCCATTTCTGCTTTCTTATATGCGGCCTGAGCCTCCATTTCTGCTTTCTTTTGGGCAAAAGCTGCCTGAATTTTAGAAGTTTCAGCACAGGCTTTTATTAGTTGTTGACTGAGTGTAGAAGATCTTGATTGTAAGGATTTGGAAGATCTTGAGGAGCGTCTAGCAGACGCAGAGTGATAAGGTCTGGATTCATGGAGCTGTGTTATTTTCACTTCTGCCTTTGTCTTTGTTCGCACCACTAACTTGTCTCTTTCAAGACTGAGCTCCTCAAAACTCCTTAATTCTTCCAATGACCCTTGAGTGTTGTACCGCTTTAAGAGAGCAATATATTTAACACACAGTCTTTGATAATTCTCATAAGCAACATTCAATTGCTGGATAGCGCCCTCTAGTTGTATTGGCTCATGAGATTGTTGGGAGAAAGCAGACATGCATTTAACAGTATTAGACCATAAGTCATTAATATTAGACAGCAATTCTTCTTTATCACTATTAAAATTCTCTTGCACTTTCCAGGTTTGATTTCTTAAGCGTTTTTCTTTTATCTAAGTCCTGCTCTGGATGAAGCTCTGATTGTGGTTGTGTAATAGTTTCCCCAGACTGTATATTACTTTCCTGAAACATGTTAGCAAGGAGAGGGGTTGATAGAAAGTTTACAGAGAAATGTATCAATGTTTCTGTGGGTGAGCTCAGGTTTCCTAGGCAATGGTTGCAGAAATGTTTTCTTTCACTTTCTATAAGATTTCACAGACAAGCCATGTGCTAATGCATACAGATGCAGTGTATAAACTTGCAGTTGTAAGACATTCACATCAATAATTTGTCCTGACACTGATGAGTGTTTTGCTGGGATATACTTGCAGACATGTACAGGCTTGTGTAGAGATGGCTGCATTCTCTGTTAGCTGTCCATATAACATCTCATTGTGTATTCAAAACTAGCAAGGATCCTATGAAGACATTTCACTGATCTTTTGACTGTTCTGTCTCTCCAATCTAAGCATTAAAAGTGTGATCTCTGTAACATATAGATGTGATGAGATAGCGATAACTCCAATCTTAGTTGAATATCACAGACAGTGACTCAATCCAGAAGACATCTTGTAGATCTTGTGAAGTTTATTCCATAAACTGAGAGAAACTTACAATAATGAACATCGGATAAGTCAAAAGATCATAATGTGATCTGCTTCATGACATGAGGCTAGAAGCTGCAATGCATTACTGGGGAAAAGGGGTGGGCTATCTATACAGCAGGAACTAAACCAAAGGAAAGGGAGGAGCAGAGACAAAATACAGAGAACACTTATGACAGTTATGAGGCATATGACAGTCATGTGAAACATGACACCGGGCACTTTTACCCCCTTCCTGCCCAGGCCAATTTTCAGGTTTCAGCGCTCTCACACTTTGAATGGCAATTGTGCGGTCATGCAACACTACCCAAATTAAACATTTTATTATTTTGTTTACACAACTAGAGCTTTCTTTTGGTGGTATTTAATCACCACTGGGGCTTTTATTTTTTGCTAAATTAACAAAAAAATACCGAAAATTTTGGAAAAAAAAATGTCTTTGTTTCTGTTATATAAGTTTGCAGATAAATAATTCTTCATAAATTTAGGCCAAGATGTATTCTGCTACATTTCTTTGGTGAAAATAACCCAAATCAGTGTTTATTATTTAGTTTGTAGGAAAGTTATAGAGTTTACAAACTATGGGGATATATCTGAAAATTGATCAGTCCTGAAGTACTGCCAGCCAATCTAATTTCTTGAGGCCCAAAAATGTCAGAACAGTACAGATATCCTCCAAATGACCCCTTTTTGCAAAGTAGACAGTTTCATAAGAGGAATTGTGAGTTTTTGAAGTTGTAATTTTTTTGTCATAATTTTTTGGAAAATTAAGAAATTAAAAAAATTATTTTCACAATTTTTTTTTACTGTCAGCATTGCAGTACAGCGTCATCATATAACTGGTGTGGAAGTGCTCAGGGACACTACGAAAAAAAAATTTATAATTTTTTTCAGTTTTTTACATTTTTGTTATTAATTATTTATTAAATTGTTTTCTCTTATTTTAAGATTTCTTTTCATATTACACTATGACCAAAGTAGTATAATGTTACCATAGTAACATTGTACTACTTTGGGGAAGTGATCAGTATTTTTTCTTTTTTTTTTTACACAATTTGATTGCTTATAGCAAAGAATTTCTCTGCTATAAGCAAGCAGTTAACTGAATGAAATCGAATAATTCAGGTTTTTTTGTAGTGATTAGCTGTGATTGGCCACGGCTAAACACATGACACAGATGGGCTGTGACTGGCCTATTATGTGCATGTGATCACTGTGACCATTCACAGCTAGACACACTTGTATACAATAGATGGCATGAAAGGAAGCCATCCATTGTATACATGTCATGACCAATCACAGCAGGTCACATTGTACTGGCAACAGGGCCAGTACACAGATCTTGCATTGGCCGTGTCCAAGGTACACAGCCGGTGACAGATCTCACCAGAGCGCGGCCCTGCGGCATGCGCAAAGCGCGATCCGGGTAGGATGTCGTGACACCCTCCCGGAGGGACGAGAGGTACGCCCGGCCGTCATTTGACTATAGGCCAGACGGGAAGTGGTTAAAGTTAGGGCCTTGAAATTAGAATGGCCTCCTTTTTGGTATATGGAATATCAAATAGGAACAGAAGTTGGTGTTGTGGCATTAAACATTGTGGACCTTGGTGAAAAGCAAATGTGGCTTATCTAAAATGAACTTGGTTCAATAAGTGTGATTAAACCAGTGGTGTTCAGTCATAATGAGCATGTGAAGCCAGGTGTTTCCTTAACATTATGATAATCATAAGATTTTCTTACGTCTAAGGTAAGTGCCGGTTCACACTGCTGTGGTGCGAATCTGATGCAATTTCACAGTGCAGTATAACAGTGCGATCTCTGCTGTGGAAAACAAAGTTCACATCTTAAGTTTACTTTAACCACTTGCCCTCCTGAGGATTTACCCCCTTCCTGACCAGGCCATTTTTTGCAATATGGTACTGCAGTACTTTGACAATTTATTGACAATATTTTTATAAGAAAAAAGACCAACAATTTTGAGAAAAAAACAAAATTTTTTACTTTTTGCTATTAAAACATGTCCAGTAAAAAATTTTAAAAATAAAATTTCGTCATAAATGTAGGCCAAAATGTATTCTGCGACCCCAATCCCAAAATCCCAATACGTGTAAATTAATTGGTTTATGTTACAAATGGCAGTATAGATACTGGAATTTGTTTTTTTTTTTAATTTTTACTAGTCATGGCGGTGATCAGTAAGTTATAGCGGGACTGTGGCGGGCATTTTGACACTGGGGGGAACTGACTTGGTGTCACTGACATCCCCAGTGACACCAATACAGTGATCAGTGCTAAAAAAAAGCACTGACACTGTACTAATGGCACTGGGCAGGAAGGGGTTAACATGAGGGGCAATCAAAGGGTTAACTGTGTGCTGGGAGTGTGTTACATAGGGGGCCGAAAATCCAATGCTTATTATGTAAGTCTGTTAGCTCTTTCAAGCTCTGTATTGCAAGCTTTTACACATGAGTTTTACAAAAAAAAAAATACACTTTAATAGAGACCATCATTTATCTCATTTGCTGTAGCATCAACCCCCACCCATAGGTAATATACATTTTAATTCTAAACGTTCGTCACTTCTCTGGTGCCATAAATTACTGGTTTGGCTACAGGAAGCAGGTTGTCCTCAGACGCCCTTAAGAAGTATAGCTACAGTGCTAATCAATGAATTTATTAGTAATCTCATTCTTGAGGTGAAACTATGTCCGCAGACATTATGGGAGCAGGAAAATGAAAACAACAAGGCAGAGAAGTAACATTTATCATAGCCACAAGCTTCTTGAAAGCATTTTAAGAACTCAAGATTGTGCCAGAAGACCAATATATATTTACATTGACATATATTATGGGATCTGCCTCAATATGTAAATTAGTTACCCTGACAAACTCTGCAACTTGAATAATTACTTGATGGCATATGAAGCTTTACCCTCCTTTGGCAAGGTAGCAGGGCCATTTTAAAGTGTACCTGAAACTCATTTAAAGTGACACTCTGGTTTGAAATAACATTATATTCTAGTTAGTTATGTATTCTTAGCTCAGAAAAGTACCTTCTACTGCTTTCACCCTCTTCCAGATTCTTTATTTTTTATTTTTTTTTGCTGCTGTGATCTGACGTCCTGTTACAGTGACTATGTTCATTCTTCATGGTCCCACTGTATGTAGAAACATATCCACCCACTTTTGCTCCCTCCTGAGAAAAAGCAAAAAGACCTTACTAACCTTCAGTGTGATGTATCCCTTGTGCTTCTGTCCTATAGTACAGCAGTAATCTTCCTCCTTCAAAGCCCCACCCCTCACCACCATAATATTGCAGGGCGGTGAGGTTAATAGAACTGCCACAGGCACTCATCAATAGTGCCCAACTATGCTAGCCCTTGCTGTCCAGCTCCTCCTTTATAGAAGGCATGCTTCAGCTTCTATAAATGAAACATTCAAAACAGTCGCCTACAGCTAACTACAACCCCAATTCCAAAAAAAGTTAGGATGATGTGCAAAATCTATTGAAAAACAGAATGCAATAATCTGCAAGTCTCATAAACCCATATTTTATTCACAATAGAAAACGTATCAGATGTTTAAATTTAAAAAATTTACCATTTTAGGAAAAAATAAGGTCATTTTGAAATTGAAGTTTGTGCTGAAGACTGCACTGGACTGATTGGATCAGTCACTGGTTGTAGGTGGGTGGTTGCATGGGTGGGTAGGGAGATGTCCCTCCAGTCAGTTGTACCTAATGGTGGATATTGGAAGTAAACTCTCTTAGGGTTTGGGCTGCTGCCATTTTTGGTACGGCCTTGAGGTCGGTTCCACATGTATACTTGGAATAGTAGAAAAGAAGGTTTGCCCGATGAACAAAAGAATGCAATTTTGATGTTAGATTAGGAGGCATTTATTGAGAGTAACAAAAAGTACGTCAATTGGCTTCTCTACATGTACCACTGCTTGAGAACCAGTCATGGAGAACACAACTGTAAGTAATTTCAGCTTTTTGTCAAACTGTGACTATGTAGATAGAAGTTCAGGTTGCCTTTAAACAGTTGTGATCTGTCTCTCTCGTGCTGTTTGTAAGTGTACATACATAGTCACAGTTTGACAAAAACTGAAATTACTTACAGTTGTGTTCTCCATGACTGGTTCTCAAGCAGTGGAAACATGTAGAGGAGCCGCAGGATCAAGAGAAATCTCATCCAGAGCAATTCTGCAAGCTTCAGCCAATGCCACCTCATTCTACTGCCTGGTGAGAACAAAACCTGAAAAAGATATAACTGACATGGGAATCTTTCCCATTTAATAGCGGCAGCAACAGCCCTGAAGAAGGGAGAGTCTTTTCTCTGGAAACGTGTTGGCTTGATGTACTTGTCGTTACTCTCAATAAATGTCCCCTAATCTACCATCAAAAGTGTGTTCTTTTAGACATCGGGTTCTCCTTCTTTTCTACTATTCCAAGCATTTTTAAATTGATGGCAGGAACATGTCTCAAAAATGTTAGGACAGGGCCATGTTTATCATGGTGTATCATCTCCTCTTCATTTAAGAACACTCTGTAAATGTTTGGGAACTGAGCAGACCAGTTGCTGGAGTTTGGAAAAGGAATGTTGTCCCACTCTTGCCTGATATAGGATTCTAACTGCTCGGCAGTCTTGGGGCTTCTTTGTTGTATTTTTTGTTTCAAGATGCTCCAAATATATTCAATTGTTAAAAGGTCTGTGTCGCAAACGTGCGCAACAGAGACTGACGCAGTCTGACATTTTGTTAAGAGTATCCATTTTTCTCCCCTCACTCCCTCCCCCTCCCTCTCTGAGAGGAGACATTTGGCCAACATGTGTGTGTGTGTGTGTGTGTGTGTGTGTGTGTGTGCTGGTTGTGGGTCACTGGCAGGCCAAGGCATCTCTGAGCTAGGTGCCTAGCTGTCTGGACGAGCTGTCCCATCTCACATCTCGGAAGAGATAAGGCAAGCTTTCTCCAGAGTTGAGAGAGATTCCAACCTAATAAAACCTAATAAAACCTAACTCAGCATAGGTGATAGAATCAGATAACCTCTGTTAAAACCATGTTTTTCCCCTATGTCTCATATCTTGGAATATGAGAGACTTACATAAAAACCGGACATATCGTCAGATGGACGATGAGCAGGCGAACAGCTTGATGGGTCACTCGCCTTGTCTCGGACGCACAGGAAAGCAGAAAAATAGATCTCGTGAACTGTTGAACATACACTTTCATAATTCATATCTAATCAATCCTCAGACTTGTCTGCATAATAATCTACCCACGGATGGGATGTCACTTGTGCATAGGAAAAGTTATAGGCCAAATATGAGTTATGGGAGATTTTTGCTCTAGTTGAGGCATCCACCCATCTCTCCATGCCCTAAGCGGAGATTGGTCCTTGACTGCAGAGCCACCCCCTGCTGGGAACTACAAAACAGGCTGTCAGGCCTAAGATAAGTTAAGTTGAAGATGTCTCCCATTTTAACATCAATACCATCTGGGAAGACCCCTGCCTTTTGCTCTGAAACTTGGATCTGCTAACCCAGGACTTTGGCAAGTACTTTAACCCTTTCACCTCTCTCTGATATCTCTTTGCTGTGCTATGGTTCTTTGTATATGTATATATATATATCTTAGTTACATCTTTTTTCTGTAAATATTTTTATTGCACCCGTTTGACCTTTTAGTAATAAATCTTTCTTTCTGAAAGTGTTGAACTGTTTCTATAGCTCTGTATTGCAATTTATGAATCCCTGCCTCTAAAGAGAACACTACTGTTTGTTTAACCCTCTGTATAACAGGCCTGTGTTATGACCATTTTATACAGACGATTATCTCAATCATTATAATGTTATAGCTGATAAAGCCAAGTTTCCTCTTTCTCTGTACAAAAAGGAGGTGGTGGCAGTGTGAAGGGTTAATTGCATAATTAACCTGACACAGTAACAATCGCCCAGGCTGCCGGTACATCGATTGTGGTCCGTTAGCTGGAAAATCGTTGTGCAGGGTGCAGCTGGGTGTGACATTGTTATGCACATCACATCAGTTTTAGATCGACTAGTCCTTCGGTCATGAGTTTGGGTGAGAAGGTCTGGGGTCTGACAACGCGATCGTGACATATTGGACGTCGCGATTGTGGGATTGTCGCATGTTGGTGGCGGCGATCTTGCGATCGTGACAGTCTGGACTGCAGGTAGGCCAGTTAAGCACTCTTCTACTCTGCTGTTGTCATAGATTTAGTATGTGGTTTAGCATTGTCCTGCTAAAATATACACGGCCTTCCCTGAAAAAGATGTGCCTCGATGGCAACATATGCTGCTCTAAAACCTGGATATATAGTTCAGCATTGATGGTGCCTTTCCAGATGTGCAAGCTGCCCATTCCATACGCACCAATGCACCCCCATATTTGCAGAGATGCAGGCTTTTGAACTGAGCTTTGATAACAAGCTGGAAGGTCCCTCTCCTCTTTAGTCCAGAGAGTGTGGCGCCCATGGTTGCCAAAAAGAATACCACATTTCCATTCATCTAAACAACACAGAACAGTTCTCCACTTTGCAATAGAACATTTTAAATTACCTTTGGCCAAGAGAAGGCGGTGTTTCTGGATTATGTTCAGATATGGCTTCTTTTTTGCATAATAGAGCTTTAATTAGCATTTTTGGATGGCACATTGGACTGTGTTCACATACTGTGATTTTTGGAAGTATTCCTTAGCCTATGCAGTGATGTCCATCACAGAATCATGCCTGTTTTAGTGCAGTGCCATCTGAAGGCCCAAAGATCACAGGCATCCAATATGGCATTTTGCCTTGCGTCTTACACACAGAGATATCTCCAGATTCTCAAAATGCTTTTTATGATATTATGTACTGTAGATGTATACTGTGCCTTCCCCTCCACTCTAAAGCATGCGCACATCACTCCCATATTTAAAAAGCCCTCCCTGGACCCCACCAACCTGAACAACTTAAGACCCATCTCCCTGCTGCCATTTACCTCTAAACTCCTAGAACGCTTAGTCTACAATCGCCTGAGCTCCCACCTCACCGACAACAACCTTCTTGACCCTTTACAGTCTGGCTTTCGCTCACTACACTCCACTGAAACTGCCCTACTAAAACTCACTAATGATCTACTAACAGCTAAAACCAATGGCCACTACTCCATACTCTTACTACCTGACCTCTCTTCGGCTTTTGATATGGTTGACCATCCCCTCCTCCTCAAAAAACTCCACTCTCTTGGTTTCAAAGACTCTGCTCTCTCCTGGTTCTCCTCCTACCTATCACAGTGCTCCTTCAGCGTTACCTATAACGCTGCCTCCTCCTCTTCACTCCCTCTTTCTGTAGGGGTCCCTCAAGGTTCTGTCCTTGGACCCCTTCTCTTCTCCATCTACACCTCCTCCCTTGGTCACTTGATAAACTCCCATGGCTTTACGTACAATGTCTATGCTGATGACACACAAATCTATCTTTCTACCCCTCACCTCACCCCTTCAGTCTCCACTCGCATTACTAACCTTCTAAGCGACATATCGGCATGGATGTCACTCCACTTCCTCAAACTCAATCTTTCCAAAACTGAGCTCCTAGTATTCCCCCCAGCCCGTGCCCCCTCCACTGACTTCTCCATTAAGATCAATAACACAATCATCAGTCCCTCCCCTCATGCCAGGGTACTAGGTGTAATCCTAGACTCCCATCTGTCCTTTCACCCCCAAATCCAATCACTGTCCAAATCTTGTAGACTTCACCTCCGTAACATCTCCAAGATACGCCCGTTCCTAACCTCCGAAACCACTAAGCAGCTTATTCACTCCCTTGTTTTATCTCGCCTTGACTATTGTAACTCCCTCCTTATTGGCCTACCTAATCGCCTGCTATCCCCTCTTCAGTCTATCATGCATGCTGCTGCCAGTCTTATCCACCTTACTAACTGTTCTGTATCTGCCACCTCTCTCTGCCAATCCCTCCACTGGCTTCCCATTGCCCAATGGATAAAATTCAAAACATTAACAATAACGTATAAAGACATTTATAACTCTGCCACAAATTACATCAACGGTCTTGTCTCTAAATATTACCCAAACTGTACTCTCCGCTCCTTGCAAGATCTCCTGCTCTCTAGCTCCCTTGTCTCCTCCTCCCATGCTCGTCTCCAGGACTTTTTCAGAGCTTCCCCCATCCTCTGGAACTCGCTACCCCAATTTATCAGACTATCGCCTACTCTGCTCACTTTTAGGCGATCTCTGAAAACCTATCTCTTCAGGGAAGCCTATCCTGCCCTCAGCTAATAATGGAATCTTCTACTCTTCCAATCAGTCCATCCCACACAGTTACTACCTTTTGTACCACTAGCCCCTCCCTCCTAGATTGTAAGCTGCAGGGAACAGGGCCCTCCTTTCCCTCTTGTATTGAACTGTATTGTTGCTGTATTGTTTCCCGTTATATTGTAAAGCACTGAGAAAACTGTTGGCGCTATATAAATCCTGTATTATAATAATAATAATAACTATATATTCAAAGTCTTTGCAATTTTATGTTGAGGAACATTATTCTGAAATTGATCGACTTTTTTAGACACATCTTTAAACAGACTGGTGAACCTCTGTTCATCTTTAATTCTAAGACATTCTGACTCTCTAAGACGCTCTTTTTATACCCAATAATGTTGCCAATGAACCTAATTAGTTGCAAAATGTTCTTTCAACTCTTCCTCATTAGTACCACCTACTTCGCCAGCTTTTAGTTGCCCTGTCCCAACTTTCCACATGGGCAGAGACAATCATCCATCTCTTTTTTCAAAATAACAAAAGTATGGAGTATTAGGAGGAGAAAGGAGTCCTTGATCTTTACTTCCTAAGTTTGAATAGTGGAGTTCAAGAGTACCAGTCTTGGGATTCTGTTTTTTCCAAGAGAGAAGGAGATTGAAATACCATAGTGGTCTGATTTATCTCTTGAAGATCGTCTGTTAAAGCCCAGTTTGCCAACCATGAGAGTGGGAGGCAACACTTGCTGGTGAGTGCTCACCTGAGAGGGGGGCACCCCACACACACATATATATATATTTATTCACTTGTTTTGCACAAGATTTCTTCACGTGGTGATCTTCTTTTGGACAGACTTATTGATATTATATGGGCTTTTTTTGGACTATACACAATAACTTTTTTTTATATATATACATTTTTTTGTGGAATATGTTTATTCACTTCTGTACACTTTACTGTTTTTTTTACACAGAATATTGATTATGCGCCACTTGAATACTTGTTAAAGTGTTTTTTTGGGCAGTTCAGTTTATGTGGTTATACACAGTTATTATTTATTTAATAACGGCATGTATCACTTGTTTATATATTCAGTGCAGTTGTTGGTAACATACTTTCATCACTTTCACATCTTTAAACAGACTGGTGAACCTCTGTTCATTTTTAATTCTAATACATGCTGACTCCCTAAGATGCTCTTTTTATACCCAATTAGTTGCAAAATGTTCTTTCAATTCTTCCTTGTTAGTA
Source organism: Staurois parvus (assembly GCF_062004578.1). Taxonomy (NCBI): domain Eukaryota; kingdom Metazoa; phylum Chordata; class Amphibia; order Anura; family Ranidae; genus Staurois; species Staurois parvus. Next base: position 4,365,632 of record NW_028317874.1, read on the forward strand.
TCACCTACTTTGCCAGCTTTTAGTTGCCCTGTCCCAACTTTTTTTATGAATTGTTGATGCCACCAATTTTAAAACTACCTTATTTTCTTCTTAAAATGGTACATTTAGTTGAATATTTGATATGTTTTCTGTTTCCTATTGTGCATAAAATATGGGTTCATGAGATTTGCAGATCACTAAATTATTTTTTTAATGGAGATTTTACACAGTGTCCCAACGTTTTTGGAAATGGGGCTGTAAAATGTTTGAGCCACAGTTGCCTTTTGAGCTGTATTGTCAGCCCGGAATGCATAGCACAGGTGATGGTTGCTTTTCTGTTTAAGGTTATGTAGGTTTTCATTGCAAGTCATCAAAAGAACTGCTGTTTTCCTACTCAAAGAACATCGAGATGATGCAGAACACAATTTATTTGCTATGGAAAATAGCAGGTGTCCCATATCTTAGGAATAAATTGAATCTTTAGAGATTTGCTGTTATAGAAAAGCAAATGTAACACACGATGTGTCCTTTAAAAACAGATAACAACTTTGAGGCACTGTTTGATATATAAATTACAAGTAACAACACTGAAAGCATTCAAGCATAGGGGTCCATTTAAAAAGAAGTGGTAAGGCTCATGGCTGTTTCTGTAGCCCAGAAGAATATAATGGCCACCCCAGCATCCGTGAGGGAAAAGATCATGTCAGCATTTAATTTATTGATTAGTTAACATTTTCTTTGTAGTTGTAAATGTCTTGTCTCTAATATCTATGTTTTCTCATATGATGATTATAGAAGGATATGGGAGGGTGGTCTGTTTTTCCCTTTCTGCCGCCAACATTATGAGATGTACATATGACCACTCTTGTCCTCCTGATTGCTCACACCATTGAATGTTGGATCATGCAATCCCACTTTGAACATCAGTGCATTTAAGATCGCTCTGATAAACATGAACCGTTCAACAGTTGTTTTGCAAGTAGGAGAATGCAGATTGTATGATGTCATATGATTCGCTATTAACTTCAAATATGCTAATTTTCGAGATGCCTTTGGTTTTCATGTCCCCTGAAGATCTTAAATTGAAATGATCGAAATGCGTCAGGCTTTTTGGGAACATTGTATTGTTGTAACCATATAAGGGATTATGTTTTTGGAACAGTTATCAGAGCCATTCGTGTGATTTTAAGCTGTAACTTATTTTTTAATAATAATTTTGTACAATAAAGTATATGAAATTTTTTTTTTATGAATATATGTGTGATGTCATTTTAACTATACTAAAGTCCCAAAGGGTTTTTTTTTCTTTTCGTACCCTTAGTACCCCTTGTAGAAATTATAAAGCCACATCATTTAAAGGGTTAGTTCAACTTTACCAAAATACTGCAAATGTTGCCAGGACATTGCTAAGACAATTCCAGCCATTACTGATCACTCACACCAAGGGCGGACTGACCATTTGGAAACTCGGGCACTGCCCGAGGGCCCGGGGTCAGTAGGGGGCCCCATGAGACGCCCCTGGTACCTTTTTCATAGGCTTTTTTGAGTTTGGGCAAGGACACAGAGGCCCCATGATCCCCTATTGCCCAGGGGCCCCATGAGTTGAAAGTCCGCCCCTGCTCACACCATCCCAGCAGCAGGCTCAAACCCCCTGCACATGTGCTATCTCTCTCACAGTAGCTCTGAGGTAAGTGATGTTGCAACAGAGGAGATAGTGAAACATGCATGTGCTGGAGTTTAAGAGCTCACTCCTGTAATGGTGGTGGTGAGCAATAATAGCTGGGGGTGTTTTGGCAACATCCTAGCAACAGAGCAGGATTTCTGGAAGTTTTTCAGCTAGGCATCAGGAGGGGCATAGATGGCCTATACCTATAGCAAGGGCATTATTTAACTTAATTCAAATATGTGTAGCTTGTTTTTATCTACAAGCTCCTTTACTGCATAGGCAGTTTTTTTGGTAAAGGTGAACCAACCCTTTAGAGCTGAATTCTAGGAATTATTTGTATTGTATACTTACAATGGCTCAGCCTGGCACAATGTAAGTATGCATTACTCATACCTGATGAACCAATGAGAAAGCTGGAAATCACAGTTGGCACTACTACAGCTACTGCTCAGGTTCTATGTGAGCAACTACCCCACTGCTCACTGTAGTAACACTGACTATCGGAGTGATTCCGAGCTTTCCAGATGGCTCATCATGTATGAGTAATGCATATTTGCATTGTGCCAAACTGGACCAATGTAAATATGCAATCGAGATCATACCTAGAGTTCAGCTTTAAATAATATAATAAGGCATGCCACTTATAGCAACCAAATAGATTATCTGCCCCGTCTTAGTATTAAATGTAAAAATTAATGTAAGATTCTGGGTGCCACAGGCAACAAGAATAGCTCCTTCAGGCACCCTTTGACTCTATTTGTAGGAAATTTGTAGGAAACTACAGCTCTCTCCGGGTAAACAGCAAATGGATTACAGCTAGAGACCTAAAATTAGGTTATGCCTGCCTTGTAAAAAATTAGCTGTAATACGGGATGACAAAGCGAAGAGTGGCAGACTTTTGGCAGAAAAAAGGTTGCATTAAACACAAATCTCGTAAAACCAGAAAGGTAAACAATGTATATCAAATATATTCAGTAAAAATCAAAAACTATTGAAAATAATATATAAAGAGGTTGTTTTCTGAAATAAAAAGTGGCGGGTGTTTGATCTGTGTAAAACAATGAAAACAGATATCTCATGTTCAAAGATCCTGAACCTCACAGAAAAATTTGTTGGTTTCCTTTCCAAACAAAAAAAAATCAGGAGATCAAGAAAGACTGAAGACAAAACTAAATTCTTTATGATCCAACAAAACCCTCAAACTAAATATAGGTTAAAGTTTTCCTGAGAAAATTGAGGGACAGCCACTGCTGGTCTCCTTTTAAACATGCTGGTTGCTTGGCTATCACATTGATAGGTTCCTTTCATGTGGGCAGCCAGGGGGTGGTAAAATCAGGCTGGTGATCCACATTTTTATCGCCCTCGACTGCCCACCTATAAGAGGACATGGTGTCACTTGGATGAGTGGTGCTATTGCAGTGTGGCAATGTTAATACTACATGCCAACTGCACCACCTGTCAAACTCTCCCATGTAAATTAATGGGGCCGTGAGGCAGCTGCAAGCCAGATCCTTGGCTTATAGCCTTGGCGTGGTGTTGCAATACAAAATTGACATTTGGCAAAAAAAAAAGCCAACACAAATAAAAGAAATAGGCGCCAGGAGGTGCAAGCATCACCTCCTTGTTGCCTGCAAACCTCACTGATCACTTTTCAGGGGCGCAGTAATACTGCCATTGTGTGAAAGGACCTTCAATGTTTTTGAAGTCAGTGACCTGAAACAAGTATGCAGATTAGGAAAGGAAAAGTAAAGTGAGAGCTCCTATTTTGCATACTTGTTCCAGCTCAATGACTCAAAATAGGAGATTTACTAAAACTGGTGTACTCAGAATCTTGGGCACCTGTGCATGGTAGCCAATCAGCTTCTAACCTTAGCATGTTCAGTTAAGCTTCAGCAATAAAACCTGGAAGCTGATTGGTTTTTATGCAGAAGTGGACAAGATTCTGAGTCAACCAGGTTTAGTAAATAAACCCCAAAGTGTCATTAGACACTTATTATTTGTAGAATTGCTGCATACGTATTATGTACTGCATACAGGAGCAGTATTTTTCTGTAAGAAATCAGTGTGCTGTAGGGAAATCTGTTTAGTCTGATATCAGAATACAATGGTAACTTTCTGCATCTTGTTTGAAACTGGCCATGGTTCACTGTACAGGTGAGTGCAGCCAATTTAACATAACATTTGTATAATGTGCATTTGTCCATGTAATATATAGTTTAGGTTTTATAAATTGGTCAGTCTATTCAAATTATATTGAACTGAGTTGGTCTTCACCCTACACATTCATTCATTACAATGGCTTCAATATATTGCCTCGGCCAATAACATTGGTTGGGCCACAATGCTAGATATAATCCATGCTGCAAATACTCAACTGCTTCCATCAATGAACATCTGGTGTACAAAATTACTGGGGCAACAAAAGCCTTGCTGTGTACAGGAAAATGTGGGTAGTCCAAGGTCTGTGTGACACCACGATGGTGTGTAAGATTAGTTAGAAAAATTGTGTAAATTAGTGTGTAAAATTAGTTGCCTCCAAAGTGATATAGCTTTAATAGGGTCAGCAGCTGCTTAGCGCATGGGAAGTCCAAATTGTACAGTATGTGGAATACAATTATTGAGGCAGGGTGATTTTTAGTTTGCTGAAAGCATCAAGTATATTTGTCACTGATAGCCACCCATATGGAAGAAAAATATATTTGAAATATATTTTAAAAATATGCTTCACAAATATATTGACATATATTTAAAATGCTACAATTTTGGCCATATTCAATATATTTAAAAATATATTTCAATATATCATACTGCATGTTGAAATGCGTTTTTATTACAAATATATGTAAAAATATACGTTAACATGACTTTTTATATGTTAAAAAAAATCTGAAGATTATATTTTAAAAATATATATTTTTAAAATGTTTTTCAAATGTTTTTTAACATATAAAAAGTAATTTTAACATTTATTTTTACATATATTTGTAATTGTATTCCAAAAATGTAGATTTGTATTTTTAATGACACACAGTATATTTGAAATGTATTTTTAAAAATATTTTTCATATATTTTATAATAACAACTCATTTCAACATGCAGGAGTAGGGAGCAGAAGGATGACCTTATCAGCTGCTCTTTCCATGTCCAGTCAGCAGGCGTGGGGTGGAGACGGTCTATAGTCCATAATTGTAAAGGAGAAAAGTGGTGTCATTTGCCTGGCTGTGCTACATAAACCTAAGAACTGGATGGGCAGAAATACAAATATTTTGGCAGGTAAAACAGCTCCCATATATGCATTTCATCATTTAAATTACAATATTCAGGATTAAGCAACAATTTACAGACAAGTCCCACAAATTATGGTCATTTTTAAACAATTTCCCATTTAATTGTGTCTTTAAAATGCTCTATCGAGTTGATTTTTAAACTTTCAGGTGACAGCTGCTCTTTATACTGAGCTTAAATGGCGCACACTGAGCTTAAAAAGAAAACAAATGCTTAATTCATAAAGCACATTATGGTGAATTGTGCTTTGAACAATGCAGTTGTTACATTAGGCTTTGTTGATAGAAAGCTTTTATTTCTTGTAACCCAACAATCCTCAAGCTCTGATGAGACAGCACCAAGAATGGAATTAATAAGGCTTATATGAATGCAAATATGTATGTATTAATTGTGCCAAAACACTTTCCCTTTGAGTTGAGGAAAATACAGCATTCAACATACAAATTACATGTATTTAGAATTTTTTATTTATTCAGACTTTTTCATAAAAAAAATCTCAAGCAATGCTAGCCAAGTCCATACTTTTCTCATAAATGACAAAGCAAACAGATATGCATTTATATAGATATGGAATCATTTTGGAGATGTGGTAGATTTGGTGGTCTTTTGAGAGTAGATTGGGTGAAAGTTAAATTTCCCACTTTCTGAGAAATACAAATACATTTCAGGTAAATATCTGCTGATATGTTATGGTCTGTGTTAGGGGGTGTTCTGGCCATGAACAGCTTAACCTGGGAACTCAGCAGTTACATTTCCATGATTTCAACACCTGATAGCCTTCAGGATATCAGAGGAAATCTGACATTAGGATTACAGTGTAAAACAATGGCTTATTTATTATCACATAATGCATCGTATTATTTATCAGATAGTTCAGAGGAAATAACAGGAATAACCAGAGTATTATAAAATGGCCAAACTCTGGATATGTTTTTAACCAGAATTAAATTAACAAGGTAGCCTTGCAGCTCTGTGGTTTACTATGGTCACCTTTCTGCACAGTTTGTATCTTTATATCTTTATCTTGTATCGTTAGTATGGGTTTCTTCTAGTTATGCTGGTCCTTTTTAAAACATCAAGCTTCATGTTTAGTAGAGGTGGCAAAGGTTAGGCCCCTTTCACACGTCAGCTCTAATCAGGGCTGTCTTTCAGTTGGACCTGATCGGATGGTCCATTCACCCCTGTAGACAGGTGGGTGTAAACAGACGCCTACCTCGGGGTTCACTAACAAACAAAAAACAGAAAGGGATCGTCCTTTCCCATTTAGGTGGATCAGATGGAAAGGTAGTCTCCCCTGTCACCTGGCCACCCAAGGAGCAGAGTGGGCTCTTTCCATGTCTGCTCTACATAATCGGTCTGCTCCGATCAGCAGAGGATCTGTGAGCAGATCCTCTGCTGATCGGGATATATTCTGCTCCATCTGAAAGAGGCCCTAGAGCCTCTGTCAGGTTATTATCACTCTTTGTGTCCCGATAGAGAAGGTTGCCCTTTATTTCCTATCAGGAAAGTGATGGAAAATCTCTGGGTACACAGATAAAAACTTAAAATCAGTGATTAAAAAGGTTAGAATTTTTTACATTTATTATTGCTATCTGTGCCTTCCTATACCAGTGACACCGACACCATTAATTTCTTGTATCTGTGTCAAGAATGGGAGGAAATGAGTAACACTCTCCCTAAGAGGGTCATATACAGAAATAAAATCTGACAGGAATTTTATTTCTTTCCCACATCTGAAAAATGGCCTAAGTTGGGCTTCTGATCTGTTGGGCTACATGCAGACAGTTGAATATCGGTGGCTAGTTTTCTGTATCCAGAGCATCAATACTCTGTGCAATGGCTTATAAATTGCAGCCAGTTTGTGTGCATGTCCACAGAAACACGGGCTCTGACTGCAGCCATGGTCAATTGGAGGCTTTATTTGTAGCCACTCAGGTAAGCAGGTATAGAGTACAACCTGACAGCTGCTGCTATTCGCATGCAGTGTGTGCAAGCAGCACTTACAACCACTGGCAGGAATCCACTGATTTTTGCCAACATCTGCCCCTGGCCGAAGATATTTGGTGCTCTCAATGTAGCCTTGATGCTGTGTATCTAATAGGGATGTGTTAGGGGTCAATGCTAAATAGCTAGGGAAGTTCAATAGCTAAGGAACCTACGTTCAAGAGAGTAAACCCCACCACTGGCCAACACTAAAAGGCAGAAGGAGGTTTCCTACTGTTATTTGATAGTGGAGGATCCCAGTAAAGAAGACATGTAAGAAAACTCTTCATTTTGCCTTAATGGTGGAAGATAAACGAGCTGTGAGTAAAGGTATACTTGATTTTCAGCCTTGTTGCAGTGTCTGTGGTGTGCAGTACATCTGACAATCTCTCACTTCTACTCTTCTCACCTGTGAGGATTGGGTGTCAGCTCCAATAACTTCAACAGGATTATTCTAATACTGAGAAATATGATACACAAATGCAGAGAAAAAAAAAAATTAAAATTCTATATGTACATAGTGGGGCTGAATGGAATAGTATAGATTTACCCACAGGCTGCCCACCATCGCAATTCAGACAAAATGAAAAGGGTATATTTAAGTAGAGGCGTTAATTAAATGAATTTTATTTTAAATGGAAACTTACAGGACATGACGGATAAATGTGAAATTCATGAAAGCATTTTCAATCATATAACTGAAAGTCTGGTAATGACATCCAAGTTGTGCTTGCTCAGACTTGTTCTTGTAACAATCTTCGGTATATTTAACTGTACAAGGAACATATTCATACATCTCATAATGGAATGTATTGATGGCCATTGTTGATTGAGTACCTACAGACTGACTGAGTCTGAAATGTTCCAAGCCATGATTTTTAAGACACGCAATTAAAATTATAGTGCTAATCACAATTATAATAGCTTTAGTTATTTTTTTTTTTAATCCATGATAATAATTTATAAAGAGGGCTTAATTAAATTAGCAAACTAGGCATAAGCCTAGTGTAGAATTATCCAGGAGTAGTGTACACATTCATTAGTTACAATTTTGTTTTAAGTTTGCTTTTGTCATATGCTTTCTTCTTTTTGTGCTCCATTTTAACTACCTATGTGTCCATACATACAACACCCAGCATAGGGTTATTGTTGAACAGAGTATACTTGTATTACTTTTATATTTTATAAGGGCCTCAAGTAGAGAATATGAAATGATAAATTATGCCCCTTTAGTGTTCTAAATTGGTATCCTCCACAAAGGTGCACACTATTGGTATGGACAAACTTCACATCCCAATAGCTGTTTCAAGAAACAAAGATGCAGCAACCACACCGGTGATTCCTGATCAAGTGACTTCCTTGTGGGACACTTAAGCACTCACTGACACTGCTGTCACTTCCTTTTTAAAGTAGAACTAGGGCCTTCCATTAATAAATAAGAGCTGCAGCACTTAGGCTACATTCACACTGGCGATTCAGGCCTGTGCGAATTACAATGGCTGCCAGGGACCTGCCTGTATAGTGAATAGGGCAAGTGGTCACACCTAGCTGCTCACAGCAGCAGTAAGAATCAGAAGATTCCTGCCGCCACAATTCGCACAGGCTTAAATCACCGATGTGAGTGTAGCCTTAAAAGTTTTTCTCTGCAAAGTACCACAAATACCTTTTGAGCTTTCCAGTGAAGTCCATCTCCTGTGATAATGTGGCAACTGCACTGCTACTGAATTCAGAGCATCTTTTACACTCTTATATAGGTGGTGCTGCTTGCACTACAGTGGGATGATAAAATGTTGCAAGGGACGTTGCTATTAGCATTGTGCCTGCTGAGTGACAAACCTGTAGCTTGTCAATCAGCACCTGGCCATACCTAGTCCTGTGAAGCAAAGACAAAAAAGAAGCGCACCAACCTTGCGCATTACCTCACTAAACCAATTTTATTGAATACAAAAATATACTCACAAACAAAGAAGTATTTCAAGCATGTCAGTTCTCAAAGGAACTATGGAATGGTAAGATCTGCGCGAGTCCCATCATGGGGTGGACACTCAGGGATCAGCTGACGCGTTTCGAAAGATGTTCCTTCTTCATCAGAGCTTCGAAACGCATCAGCTGATCCCTGGGTGTCCACCCCTATGATGGGACTCGCGCAGGTCTTACCATTCCATAGTTCCTTTGAGAACTGACATGCTTGAAATACTTGTTTGTAAGTATATTTTTGTATTCAATAAAATTGGTTTACTGAGGTAATGCGCAAGGTTGGTGCGCTTCTTTTTTGTCTTTACCTCACAGTATTGGTCGGGCTTCCCCAGCCTTGTTTGGAGCTGCACAACCCCATATGCAAAGGTGGTCAAATGTTTTCAAGTTCTAGTTCCATCCATCCACCTCCTTTGGGTCTTAGAGCGCAGGAGAGTTTATTTCCATACCTAGTCCTGCCCACTGCTTTATGAATTGACAGTACTGCCTCTGTTGCTGAAACCCTCTCATTTTTATCTGCAGTGTCTGGGAGGAGAAGCATGTGAGACACCGATGAAGGAGAGATTGGCAAAGTCAGGGAAGGTAGACATTTTTAGTTTACTTTATGAGGTTTGTGCATCACATAGAAATTGATTTGGTATTTGTTTAGACTGTCATACAGGAGTCTTTAGTTTTAAAAGAAGTGACAAAATACTGGAAAACAGTAAGGTTCTTTTGTCCTGTTGGGCCTTGTCATCAAGATGATGTGATGTCCATTATGACATCACATAGTATGTATATTGGAATCTCTATATATATATTGTACTAAGGCATGGATATTGAAAGGCAAGATTTATTATCCCTGCTTGACAAGATGAAGAAGGTTCCCAGATTCCCCTAATGAAATGGAGATCGCTACTCCAGCTCCATCAAGCCTCTACAACCCAGATGAATCCCCTGTGCACACAAGAGTTCTAACACTGCAAGTAAGTAGAGACACTGCCCATAGCTACCAGCTCATATTCTAGATATCAATTTCTAACCTACAGTATATAACAATGAAAGATGAAATCAAGCTTATTGCTGTAGGCAGCACCACCATTTTTCTATCCTCCAGTTTTGTGCAGAAGAGTAATAATTTTGGAAGGCTGTCCCTTTTTCCTGTAATGGTGCCAAAAGAGACATCCATACTGGTTTACTGGTTAGTCAGAAGACTGCATTCAAGTATTGACATTATCTATGCTGCCGGCAACAACTGCTATACTGATTTCCTTTTTCATCTACTACACAGTTGTGTTCTTTATCAACAAGAATATTTGTGCATTTTTATTGGTGGGAATGAACTCATTTACTCAATCTCATAGTATTATATATATTCTATACAGAAAGGTGAACATCAAATTGATAACCAGAATTCCTCTTGATGACAGAGATAGTACTGGATGGAACATCACACAATATTTTTCCAGTAGCTTCATTTATGCCCCGTGGCACTGCATCCCAAGAAAAAGAAACAAAAATCAATATATATATATATTAAAAATTAAATAATGTGTAAGTAACCATTGTAAAGGAAATTTGTTCCCATGTAAACAATATCTGTTGAGTTGCATTATATCTTCTTTTGATTTTCTCCTTTGTTGTTGTCCTGTTGAGGCTACAAGAGGGTGCTGTCACTGGTATTGTAAATAGTTCTTTAATGACTGAGGCAACGGTAAAGACTCAATTTGGTGCAAACGCTCTCTGCCAATAGCAAACCGAACCGATCTTCTGCATAAATCCATCAAAGGCAGCGGTTCCGCTGAAAAACAGAGAACATGTCCATTAGTATCACAGGATAACTACTTTCTGTGTAGCTGCAAAATCACCCTTCATTCTAACAAATAATGATGATAAAACAGAAAAATAATGATCAGTTTCTAATGTCTAATTCAGAACTAGGTGGTGCCACACTTTAATATTGAGTTTGTTATGTCCAGCATTAAAGAACACCTGGCATCATATTGGTTGTTTGGGGCAATAGATTCTTGACCCATATTTAATAATGTCATATTACATGTACTGCTAGAACTCTACAAGAATTATATTAAAGTGTTACTAAACCCAGGACCCTGCAGTCACTATATCTGGTCTCCCACAGTACACACAACATGGAAATGCAATTATTTTAGTAAATATAAGCTGCTAAATACATTTGCTCATCAGCCGTTGGAGCAGTCTTGTGACTTCTATCAGTGTCTAGTAGAGCACTGGTTACAGCTTGTAGGAGGAGTTTTCACTCTCCTTTTGAGGCTGCAGGACCCCCGACCCTCTGTCTGGACAGTGCTGATTGGCCCTGTGCTGATCACATACACTCTCCCAAGAAAAATACTCCTCTCTAGCAACACACACCAAACTGAGCATGTGCAGCTTGCCCCCGAGGTTCTGTACTATCATCAGATGTATTGGGGACAATAAAGAAAGGGGAGGATCAGAGAAGGCAAGATCAAACAGCCTTAATACACAATGTGGAGGATTAACCCCTTAGGTTCCACAGTGAGAATAACAAACATGCTTTACTACATACATAGACTGATTTTACTGTTGTAGGTTTAGTAAGACTTTAAGGACAGCCTTTGATGCTCTCAACCACGTTGGACACTCCCAGTAGAAGGAAGTATTGGTACTAATTCCCATCAGATTCACACATAAGCTCAAGAAAAATGTAGTTCTACATTTACAGTTTTTCTTTTCATAACCGGTTATTATTATTATACAGTATTTATATAGCGCCAACGGTTTGCTCAGCGCTGTACACTACAATGGGAGACAGTAACGAGACAGTACAGTACAATACAATTTGATACACGAGGGGTTTGAGGGCCCTGCTCCTTGGATTACAATCTAGGAGGGAGGGGATAGTGGTACAGGAGCAAATAGCTGGGGGATGAAGTGGTAGGAAGAGTGGAGGAGGTCGGGAATTAGCAGGGGGTGGGGTAGGCTTCCCTGAAGAGGTAGGTTTTCAGAGTGCACCTAAAGGTGAGGAGAGTAGGTGATAGTCTGATGGATTGGGGTAGGGAGTTCCAGAGGATGGGGGAAGCCCAGCAGAAGTCCTGGAGATGGGCATGGGAGGAGGAGACCAGGGAATTAGAGAGTAGGAGGTCTTGTGAGGAGCGGACAGTACGTTTAGGTGGTATTTGGATATCAGGTCGGTGATGTCGTTTGGGGCAGTGTTATGAACAGCTTTGTATGTCAAGGTTATGGTTATGCATGAGTTATGGATCAAAAACTAGAGTAATCACAGTACCAAATATAATAGCATACCTGCTGTATCCTCTTGTACCAAATTGTATTGTAACTGTAATATCTACCTTCATTTTGTAAAGCGCAGTGCAAACTATTAAATCCTGTATAATAATAATATATTGCATATTTCAATACTCAGAACAGATCAAAACAGAATTAGAAGAACACCCAGTCTGTCAAAATGAATGCTATAATGACATTTGCAAAGGCCATCACATATGTCTCTATACCTATAATGTAAAATGCCAACAATTAAACACATTGAATGAAAACTATTATGGCAGTTCCCAATTGTATTTAGTGGTTTCTATCAGGTCTGTGATCTGGCTTATTACATTATGCATTTACGACTCCCTGTTTAAACAATATGGGCTAGGCTGCCTATTAGGCAACTGGTGGAAGACTAGCAGCTTCTCATCCTTTCTCAATAAGGTCTCCCAGCACACAGACACTGCCCAGCCAATATTAGGTAGCAGCTGAAGGGCTCTTCCACTTACTGAAAGTTGAAAACTTCTTCAAAGCAGTGTCAAACCCAAAATCAAACATATTATTATATTGCAGCTTACCAATTCTTAGATGTGATGGCAGCATTCATTTTATTTTTTAGGCTTTTTTACTTCTATTTTCATCTGGTGATTCAGCTAGTAACTCTGCTGTTTTCCAGAAGCTGACGCTCTTCAGCAGAATGTATTAGTTTACATGGATGTGGCCATTCAACACTGGCAGAGGTAATTAAAATGGTCAGCTTTTATTTATTCATGTAAAACCTTTATTCCGAAAGGAAAAAAAACTGTTTGCTGTAATTGATTATAGTGTTATCAATTTGTTATTTGTATTCAAATCTGCTAATATATTTAACCCCCCAGACTGATAGTGCTGCTACCTGCTGTGTCCCGTGCTCATTCCTCCAGAGTGGTGTCTCACTAATACTAGACGTGTGTTACGTACTAGATCACCAGGTGAAAACAGAGGGAAAATGCAAAAGAGAAGAAAATCATCTAATAAAGGTAAGCTGCAATATATTACATTTTTGGTTTTGAGTGTAACACTGTTTTAGAGCTGATTTCAAGGAAGATGTAAAATATACAAATTGGTGCAGCTCTGTATTCAGCGCCTCATTAAATGTATTTTTCAAATGCAAGCAGTGTAAGCGTTTGATTTGGTATCAACCTCTTTCAATCACTTATATAGCAGAATTCAGGCTGGAAGAGGAAGAAGCAGCACAAGTAGCCAACCAGCTCTGCTTTAGTGCTCATGTGCTAACAAGAAGCATTCTGCAAGGAGGAAAGAGCAGTGTGCCGAACATGCACTCAGTCTGCTGTTTCTCGTTTCACTGTTCAGTCTCAGGCTGGAGGTGGGAAGGAGACCTGTAAGTTTTACAAAACTATAGCAGAGAAAAATCAGATCTCTACTGCCAAGCAGTGCTGTCCAGCAAAGCTGTATAAATCTGAGGGCTGGATGGACAGAAATACAAATTATTTGACAGGTAAAACAGCTCTCCTATATATATTTCATCTGTGTATTGAGCTATTTGCCTGAAGTTCGGCTGAATGTTTTATTGATGTGTAATACTACAGGAATATATGCATTGCTAGCAATGATTATATTAAATACTGAACATCTATCCTCATTCCCCTCTTCAAGCAAAATATAAATTGAGCGTGTCTGCTATAGCATATCACCTCTGCCTATTTTTTTTATATCCTTGCATGTTTGAATGGGAGGCGAGCCAGTACAGCATACCATGTTAAGGTCAAATCTTCAAATCTCATATAACGGTTTGAAAGGCATTGCCAAGCCAGTGTGGCAGAGTGCATTAAGGGATTTGGAATGTGCACCTCTAGGCTGAGCACGCCGCAGACACTGCAGTGCGGTGTGGAATTTCTGCTTTCAACAGGAAACCATAGGTTTCCTCATAGGCTATGAAAATACTAGTCATGCACATTTGTACAGTAACACACTGTGTAGAGTTCAATCATTTTCCAGGGGTTGCTGCACCAGCTCAGCTGTGAGAACAACTCCTATGAAAATTCCTGAGAGCTGACTGCCTAGCTGTCAGCAATAACCAGCAATCAATGATCGGCATTATTTTCTTAAGCATACTTAAAGAGGAGCTCTGGGCTTATTTAAGGGCAGGATACTGTGTTACTAGAAGTAGCTGTTAAATAATTGAATACAACCAATTCACACTAAAGGCTACTTTGAGGAATTGCTTATATACTTTTCATAACCTAACAAATTCACATGGTGTGTCTGTGCTCAGCCGATGCCACATCATCCCAACAGCACTGATCACTCAGAAAAGAACAATGACAGTTTCCATTGTATAATGGAAGCCACATTTTTTTCCTGGTGCATAACTCACATGCAAGTCTGGACCACATTCAAGATCAAAGACTCAAAGTTCACTACGTAGTGTTTAGGTGTCAGAGACACAATAACATTATAGCTATAAATGGTCCCTCCTTGTTTCAGGCTAGGTATAAATGCCTACTGGATAAAGACTGGCCAACCATTGCTTTGTTGGTTTGTGGCTGGTTATTCTCCTCTGTATAGACCTGCTGGGGGAGCAATACAAGTAAGGCCCCTTTCACAAGAATAGTCCAATCAGGTCCGTCTGTCAGTTTATCTGGCAGATCTGATTGGATAGTTCAGTCACCCCTGTAGACCGGGGTTGAAAATAAACTGACACCTCGTGTCCGTTTACACCAACCTGCCTCCACTCTTTTCCGCGAAAAAACAAAAACACAAAAACAAAGGACAGTGGAGTCCATTTACATCTGGCCGCCCAATAGAACAGACCGGACTCTGTCCATGACCACTCTGCATAAATTGGACAAGGACCTGTCATCTGCCCACTCTGCTCTGATCAGCAGGAGATCAGCGGAAAGATACCCCACTGATCAAAATGGAGTCCGCCTCATGGAGCCTAAAGGGGAAGTATATTGCAAAAGCAGACAGGTACTGACTGCACTCCACATTGATTTTAACTTGATGCATTGCCCTCTGTTCTGTACTAAGCTATTCATTTCCATACAATTCCCAGAACAGCTTGACTCACCCACTGGCCTGTTCACAATTTTGGGGAAATTTGTAGAAATTTACCCACAGCACCCAAGATGGCACCACAGTTCAAAAAGGCTGGTGTACAACCACACATCAACACTATAATCACGCTACTAGGAAATAATAAGAACATTTTCACAGATCTACTGCCATCTATCCACTCCCTAAATCTGCTCTGTTTAGGCAACAGACACTAGAAAGAGCTGTTGAAGATGGAGATGAAGGCTTAGCTAATGCCTTTGATAAAAGGTCACAATCTATATATTGGTAATAGCGCTTCTTAGTCTATTTAGGCTGAATATTTTAGGAAAAGACATTGAGCGTACAAAAAAGATGATAAATCAGTTTATTAAGGAGTCATGATTACATATTTTGAGTTTGAAAAGGTTTCCTCTAATGATTCCTGATCATCTTGTGACCAACGACAAATCACACACTATGCACAATAACCATGTAGTGTTAACAGAATTTATTTATAAGGGATTGTCCATTTTACATGTTATACTTGCATGGAATATCCATACTGGCCTCAAAATGACCCCAGATATATTCCACATACTACAGTCTACCATACTATCTTAAACTTTAGTCCAGAGGAAATATTTGCTAACTAGAGAGCAGTCTTCTGTTAAGCTGCATGGGGAGACTTTGATCAATGCAACTAGTACAAAGTCCTTAGATCTTCCTTCATCTGTTTTTCTTCTTTCTTATAGAAGGATTTCTTTCATCTTCACTAAGCATTTATTAAACTGTAAAATGAGTCATTACCATCTGTGCCAGCAACGATTCTACTAAACACACTTAATTCTACCTTGTTTCTTCAAAGAAGCCCTGTTTAAGACACTGCAGGCCTAGCCGCAAGGCAATTTCCTGTTCAACGCCTTCCAGCAGCTTCCCAGTTCCAATGGATTTCCATTGTAGCTCCCTCTGCTGGCAAAATGTGATTCTGTACTCTGTTACGACTGGACTTGGATGTAGAGAACATTATAAAATACAGCGGAAGGAAGCCCATCTGCTGCTTATAGGTCATAGTGACAGTACAAGGTCCTAATCATCTGACTTAATGTACTGTCTAAAACACTGGTTTCAAGTTACTGATGTTTGAACCCCAGGAGGTATTTATACTTGATTTGGGGCAAACTCCTTCCTCTTACAAAGGATTAAGTCTAAAAGTTTAAAGTATTAGCAAATTATACAGTACATCATAAATAAATGGATGGATGCCAAACATAACGAGGTTGACTTACTAAAGGAGTTGAGAGTTTTCACACAATACATTGTGTGAATATTCACTTCAATTGTCCAATTATGTGAAAAGCAAATTTCTGTTTGCCTATTTCATCTGCACATGATTAGGTATTCACAGTGAGCAGGAATTAGCTTCAAACATGATTGGAGTGAATATTTACACCATTTATTGTGTGAAGATTCTCAACTCAAATCAGCCCTGATGTACACAAAGGGCACATACTGAACAGATATAACAAAATCCTTTCAAGTGTATTTATCAGAACAAAAAGAGAAAATAAGGCTTTGTTCAGATGTGCAGCTGTTATTGCTGCACCTCTGAAAAGCGATATACAGTGAATTGCTTTTCAGAGGTGCTTGACAAGCGGTGAGGAGGTAATAGATCACCTCCTCACTGCCTGTTTTAACCCTGTAAATGCCACTTCACTAATGCACATGGTTGCGGGGTAGGCCTATTTGCTTCCATGGGCTGCATTTGACAGTAGTGCTGCCTGCTGAAAGCAACGGGGGGGGGGGGGGGTGATTTTATATACAACCCGATGTTCATGATGTGTACAACCCCATCTGAATATCCTTTACTTGGTCTTCCCACTATTTGTGAAACTGGCTGTCAGATTTTTTCTGGTGGTGGCTAGGAGTGTAAACAAATCGAGTACTGTCAGTACTCAATTCGTTTGGAAGCATTGTAGAGGAGACATCAGGGGTGTAATAGAGGACTTGTCACACAAACGCACGAGGAGAAATAATCAATCCTGCAGCAGCTACCGCCTTGCAAATTTGAGACACAGAAGCCTGATGTCGGAAGGCCCAAGAAGCACTAAGTGCCCTAGTAGCCTAATAAAGTGTGCCGTTATGGAGAAGGGAGGAACCTGACCTTTAATGGTAAAAGCCTAGGGTCGAGAATAAGGAAGCTGTGTCTGCCAATGAGCGAAAGACAAAAAATATCAATCCTGCAGCAGCTAACTTAAAACTTCAATCCACTAGAAGTAAGCTTTTACAAAATATTTACTGAGGTTTTCAAATAAAAATGTAACATATGGCACAAGATCTCAGTACAAAAATAATATATAAAGAATAGTGGGAAAATAAAACCAAACAATGCAAAACAATACAATATGGGCTAATGGGTTATAAATAGCGATGGCAGTGCAACACAAAATGGCTACTGGTACAATAACGGCCAAATAGGCCATCCAGCCAAGCTTCAAACTTACAGCTATATAGAGAAGAATTTAAACTTGTGGAGTCTGCATCTCATGATTGATTGGGGCCACCAACAACCTTAAGGAGGCAGTAGTGTCCACCATCCAAAGAAAGGGGAATACATGACCACTGTAAGGGAGGAGAAAGAAGGGTGGGAAAAGAGAGAAGAGAGGTTGAATAGAAGAGAGGGAGGGGAAGGGTCCCACAGGAAACTGTTACATAACCTCAATGAGAATGTTGTCAGCATCTTCAGGCAGAAAGCAAAGAACGGTCCAGGTGTGTGTCAGCATTATGTGTGACCCATGGTTTCCACACTTTCAAAAATTGGGCATATGTTTCATTCAGAATGAAAGTGAGCTTCTTGTGCACCGTGGTCCCCATGAGTTGATGCTTGACCTTAGCTAGGCAGAGGAAATGTTGATGTCAGGCTTTAGCCAAAGTTTGGCTGTCTGCCAGGAATACAAAGCCCACCCATCTCTGCTGGCATTTGGACAAAGTTGTGATAGGTTTATGTAACAAATCTTTCCATGGGTTACGCATCCAGGACACACCAAAGAAGGTTCTAATCATGGCGTACACCTGAGAATAGTAACAGAGTGCTTTTGGGCAGGTCCACCAAATATGGAGTAAAGTACCCTATTCCCTACAACCTCGAAAACACACTGGGGACGTTTTAGGAACAAAAAGGGACATGCAGTCATAGGTCATATACCAATAGGAAAGTAAATTAAATGTGTTCTCTTGAGCCAAGATATTTTTGAGAACACTTGGATACCAGATATTGTTCCAAACTGCCTGATCCAGAGTCTTGCCCAAGTCAACTTCCCATTTTGCCATATACAAAGGCTTCCTATAACCAAAGGTATTCATAATGGAGGCATAAAGAAATCAGAATCAGAAATCAGCCCCGTTAACTATGGATCATTCTGACACTGGTTCTCAAAAGAGGTCAGTTGCTTCAGGGGGTCTGGTTGGTTCTCCTTCAGAAGTATTCATAAAAACAAACAAGTCAAATAAATCCTTTAAGTAGCGCTCGTAGTTCTTAACAGGAACAGTGGTGCGCTCACAAACTGGACAAATAAGGACTCTTCCATGGAAATAAATTATTTAGCCACAATAGACCACACTTTGAAATAATAATAGGACATAGGGTACCTGCCTTCAGCATAACAATTTGTCCCCAAATCAGAGTGTTTTGTATACAGTAGATGAGTATTTGATAACAATGTGCCACACTTTACAACTGCACTCCACCCAGCATAAGTAGTTTGAACAGACTTATGTCATCTGCCTCAGAAGTATATAAACAAACACTCAGCAGTAGTAACAAGACCAAAGCACTAAGTGTTGGATCATACCTGTCAGTACCATAGGAGTTAATGTTTATAAACTGTCAGTCTACTTCACTTCAGGCTGCATGTGTTTAGTTTCACTATTAACCACTGTGGCTATAGTCAAATCCCATGTGTGCGTGTGGGAACAAGGAAGGAAGGAGTGCCTCTTACCCCTCAGACTCTCGGCCATAAAGTTCTGATGTATTGCAGCATATGCACCCTTAGGACAAGGTTCCCCTTGGTGACGTCACCAGTGACCTAATTCGACATGATTCGAACTTTGTACATTGTTCTTTGTCAAGGAAGGGCTTATCAGTCTCCTAGTGACAGTAATAAAACAAACTGAATTTTAAAAAATCTCTAATAAAATATAAGAAAAAAAACTAAAAAATGTAAAGGATCATCTCCCCATGCACACCCAAAATACCAATGTGTATGTTGCTATAAGAGGAATAATTCTAGGGCATCACTAATGATGAACTGTAAAGTTTTTTAAGTCTCAACAATTTTTTTAGTTCACACGTGGGAGCAATTTTAAGGCTTGACATATTTGGTATCGATTTACTCAACGCAGTCATGCCTTTTAAATTTTACACAAATAACAAATGGGAATGACACTGTGTTTGCATGCACTAAAATTAAAACACTTTTACCTTGGTCCAAGCTGGCAACTATACAAAAATAGTCATACCTGGAGTTTCGTTTTTTAAGAATTCTTCAGTTCCAAAGTGGTAGTAGTAAACAGAGTTTTTATTGGGAGTGCTGACTGTCACTTTAAGCAAGCTACTAGAAGGCTTTAAACACGTTTCCAGTAGTACTAAAGCCTGCTATAAAAGCTATATATTTACTGCATGCAACATATTATTGTTCCGCAAAGCCATGGTTTAATCCAACAAAATTCAGTTCTGATAAACTCCAGAAAAATGTTAAATATCTTTTAAACTCTATTCATATTTTAGGTCAACTACTAGTTTAGATGTTTGGCTATTTCACAGAATTCACCAGAACAAAGTGTCTCTTTGGGGAATAAAAATGATTCTATTTCAGTTACAAAAGAATGTATCTTCCTGCAATGTAATTGGCAGATGTTTGATTTTCCTTTGGTGGAATCAATACAGCTGTAGAAGAATGGAACCAAAGTGTAGAACAAACAACTTCAACCAATTACATCTGATATATAAATGTGATTCATTATTGAATATTGTGCAAATATAATAATCATCATGCATAACAACAGGATTCCGAAATTAAACAAAATTTCTGCCTATCAGTAATCGCTACTCATTGCACCATTTGCAATAAACTATTTAGCCTTTGAAGACAAATTGACTGATTGCATTTCCTCCAATTATTAACCCAAAATAAGCAGACAAAAAGGGCAAGCCTCCCATAGTGTGCCCCCCAGCAGTCATTTAAAGAATGGAGCCATGGCATCTCAACCAGAGGGAGTTATTTCAACCCTTATTTCAGAAGCTGCGGTATCTATTTTCAAATGTGTACATCTGCATTTAAGATACAGCTATACTTGTGTTAATTAACTTGTAGTGCAATTACACTTGTTCTTGGAATTCCTCATCCCCAAGTCTTATACATAAAAGTCCCTAATCAAGCGAGATCTTGGCTTTACAAATACCTTGGCAACACACAACTGCTTGTCAGAAACCCCTCCAGTGGGCCTGTCCATGGGTGCTGTAACTTCTATCCAATGTTATGGAGAGTTCCATCTCTACTGAAGGGTTGGCTGGAGGATTCTAATAAAATAGGTGTGAATGTGGTTAACAATAAGAGTAGTCGCAACATTTGGCCAGTGAAACAATACAAAAATGACAGTGTTCATTTTGTTGGTATAGTTTAGGAATGGAGTAGTGGTACTGGGCCTAAGGATGAACATTGGATGGATTGCTGTTGGTCTAAGATCTGGCAGATGGAGGAAAGAGGGGAGGTCTTGGCTATTAGAATGAAAGTATATTTTAGGTTAAGAGGGAGGTAGGAAGTCAGCTGGAGGAACATTAGTTAACAATCTGGCTTGATACCTTGGGTGTACTGGAAACATTGTACTATGGAATGATGGGTATCTATAGGCAAGGTTAAATGAAAGATTCCCGGAGGAGCCTAACTATGGCGGCAGGTGAGAGCGCGATGTGAACGCTCTCCACAGGATAGCCACTCTCCCTCCCCAAATGTTCCCCGAGTAAAGCTGCGAAGGTGCCCGGGCAAAAACTCACGGGCGAGAGGGGCCCCCCGAAGAGAACTTCGAGGACAGAGCTGCAGGAATCCACGACTGAGGGACGGACGATACCTCCCGCCCGAGACTGCTGGGAATCCAGGTGACGCGCGACAGTCACGTGATCTCCCGAAAGGGAGCTCTGGGAGACAGAGAAGCCGGCCGGTTCTCCGACACAGGGGGAGAAGCCGGCTTCCTCACTGACAGGACACGTGATACCGGCTCAGCGTCCCGGTGAAAGGAGAAGAGGAGAGATTTGGCTGCTCTCCGGTGGAGTTAGAGAGACATCAGCGTGGGAGAAAGGAGACCCTGTCTTCCGGATACCTGTGAGAGAGGTAGAAGGAGGAAAAAGGAGACCCGGAGAGACCCCCCCCCCCCCTCCTTCAATCGAGGGGAAGAGGAGCAGAGCCAGAGCAGAGGACAGAGACCTTAAAGGACAACTTCCCTGGAAAGGCAGCTGGAATGTGGGTGAGTGAGAGTGGATGGACTGTATATTAAATCCGTGTTATGGACAGTTTATTAAAGCAGCAGAAGTAATTATAGACTGGGGGAAAAAAGAAAAAAAAAAAGAGAGAGGGGGAAATATCAAGGAAATCGATGAAATTAGAACCTCTCTAAAAAGACCCATTATAGCATATACCCTAAAGCCTTAAAGAAAAGGGTCTGGACATATATAGAAAAGATGAAGAGTAAAAATAGCAAAGGGAGTGGTCCCAAACACTCCCAATCTGGAACAATCAGAAAATTTACGTCTCAAGGCAATGTGACCCCAGAAAGAACTCAGGAGATAGCAGAAAAAAGTATAATGGAAAACAGTATGGATAAGAGTACCAGATCGCCTGGGGAAATGGATAATAATAGCCAACAAATAATAGAAGGAATAGAGCTAAGAGTAAAGGAAGGAGAACTACAAATCCCAAATAAAAAGGAGATGGCAGAAATGTTTGGAAATTTGGAAAAATCAATTAAACAAGAGATGGGAATAATTCGGAAAGACTTGGGACATCTTTTGTCCAGAGTAGAAGAAACAGAAGAAAAAATTAAAAAACACGCTCAAGCTATTCCTGAACTGAGAAATCAAATAATGGAGATTAGGCAAGAACAGAAAAAGTTGGGATATAAGTTGGAGATACAAGGTAACATGTACAGGAAAAATAACCTCAGGATAAAGGGAATCCCGGAGCTTACACAAGAAGAAGATCTAAGAGAGACAATACAAAAAATTTTTAAATCCATCATGGGTAGACCTAGAACTGAGTCATTTATATTGGACAATATATACAGGTTAGGAAGGTTCCAACGAGATCGGATGGAAGAGAGACCGAGAGATGTAGTGGTACAATTTAATAAAAATGGAGAGAGAGAAGAAGTATGGAAGAAGATAAAAGGAAGAGCTAGTATTGAATATGAAGGAAAAAACTTGCAAATTTTTGCAGACTTGACACCTGAGACATTATTGAGAAAAAGATCATTGAGACCACTAATAGAACAGATGAAAAAACAAAATATACAATATAGATGGAATAGCTCGATGTGTCTAATCGGATGGAAGAATGGAGTCACTGCATATCTGAGATTTCCAGAGGAATTAAGAGACTTTTTTGATAAACTTAATATTCAAAGAATAGAAATTCCAGGTTGGGAGGAAGAAGAAGAGGGAGAGAAATATGCTGAGGGAAAAGAGGAATGGCAGCAAGTTAGAAGAAGAAATAGAGAATAAATAGATAGGGGAACATCGGGGGAAATGGGGAGTAGGTGAACCGTACAAGGTTAGAGTTCCACCTCAGGGTCAGGATCCAAATGTGGCATTTGGCTCACAAAAGGATTAGATGGAATAAAAATAGGCCCAATGGGGGTGGGGGGAGATGGAGGGGGAGTAGATGTGGGAGGGGGGGGGGAATGGGGGTGGGAGGATGGTATAGGGGGAAGGTTTTAAAAATACTTTGCATAGGGATGAGATGTATTCAAGAATCATGGAAGATATAAAATTTATAACATATAACGTAAAAGGGTTGAATAGTCCTGGGAAGAGATTTAAGCTATTTAAGGAATTACAACATAGAGAAGCCTCAGTAGTTTTTTTACAGGAGACGCATCTTGAGATTAAGTCAAACATCAAATTAAATACTAGAAATTATCCAACATGGTTCTATGCAGACTCCCCAATTAAGAGAGCCAAAGGGGTGGCAATTGGGTTCGCTAAAAATATAAGGTGGGAGGTGGAGGAAAGAGAGACAGACCCTGAGGGGAGATTCTTATTTTTGAAAGGTAGATTACAGGAAATGGACTGTACAATAGCAAATATTTATTGCCCAAATAAGAGACCAGAGGTATACCTGAAAGGGATATTAAGAAAACTGAGGGACTTTAAAAAAGGAAGGCTGATAGTGGCGGGAGACTTGAATTTATGTCTAGATCCACAGATGGATACAACATCTCGTGTGCAACGGGAGGGAGGTAGGTCTATGAGGATCTTGAAGAAGGAGATATATGAGGGTCAACTAGTAGATATATGGAGGATAATGCATGGAAAGGAAAAAGACTATACTTTCTTCTCTAATGCACACGAGATTTATTCAAGACTGGACTATATAATGGTAGAACATCAACTTATTGAAAGGGTGGCTAAAGTAGAAATAGAAACAATGACCCTCTCAGACCATGCCCCAGTTATAATGAAGTTGAGATGGGGGAAACAACTGACAAGGGGGGTGGGATGGAGATTAAACGAGGCCCTTCTATTAGATCAAGAGACTGACCAGCAGATCAGACGGGAAATGGAAAGATATTTTCAAGAGAACGAAACAGGAGACGTGTCAATGGCCACTGTCTGGGAGTCCCATAAGGTATATATTAGAGGTATATTGATTGCGTTAGGGGCAAAAAAAAAAAGGGAAAGGAGTAAGAAAATGACTGAGCTCTTAAAAGATATAACTGACCTAGAACAAATCCATAAAAATACAATAACATGTGAGATAGGACAAAAGATAATAGGAAAGAAGAAAGAACTGGAGATATTAATGGAAGAAGAGAGGAGGAGAGTACTTAATAAAGTTCTAGTGGAGAGGTATAGATGGGGAGATCGTCCAGGAAAATATTTAATGAAGGCCCTGAGAAAAAAGAAAAATAGAAATTACATAGAAAAAATAAGAAACCCCAAGGGAGAAATGGCTCACTCTACTAAAGAAATTGGGAAGATATTCAAGGAGTATTACAACAAGCTGTATAATATTAAGTCTCAAAACTTAGTAAATAATAGGGAAAATGAGAACAGAGAAAAAAGAAAGGCATATTTAAAAAATGCAGGACTACCAAAAATAGATGAAGACCTATTGAAATCCCTGGAATTAGAAATCACACAGGAGGAAATAAAAATAGCACTAAAAGACACTAAAGTGGGGAAAAGTCCTGGCCCAGACGGATACACCGTGAGGTATTATAAAAAATATAGTGAAGTATTAATACCAAAGTTGAAGGAATATATGAATGCCTTGGGGGGAGAAATGGAGATTAGACAGGAATCCCTACAAGCCCATATAACACTCATACATAAGGAAGGGAAGGATCCTACTCAATGTTCAAGTTATAGACCAATCGCACTCCTAAATGTAGATACAAAATTATACGCGAAGGTTTTAGCAAATAGGATCAAAAACTTAATGCCAGAATGGATCCAGGGAGATCAGGTTGGCTTTGTATCAGGGAGGGAAGGTAGAGATAACGGAATTAGAACCCTGTTATTGATCCAGAAAGCTAAGAAAGGGAAAACCCCGGCAGTGATTCTCTCGATCGATGCTGAAAAAGCTTTTGATAGAGTAAACTGGAGCTTTATGATGGACACCCTAGAGACCATGGGAGTAGGTAGTAGAATGAGGGAATGGATAGGAAAATTGTATAAAATGCCATCCGCGGTTATTTTGGTTAATGGTGAAAAATCTACACCTATAAGGATGTCAAATGGGACTAGACAGGGATGCCCACTGTCCCCTTTATTGTATGTGTTAACATTGGAACCCCTATTAGAAACAATTAGGAAGAACGTAGATATAAAGGGAATACAAATAGGGGAAACGGAACATAAGGTGGCAGCCTTTGCGGACGATCTGTTGTTTTATGTGGGCAATCCTAGGATAACACTCCCGAACTTAATAAAAAGCTTAAAAGAATATGGAGAAATATCAAATCTAAAAATCAACCCGACAAAAACCGAGATCTTGAATATAAATCTACCGAATAGTGAGAAAGAAAAGATAAAAAAAGAATTCCCTTTTACATGGAGAGATAGAGAGATAAAATATTTAGGAGTTAATCTTACTGCTTCATATTCAAAATTGTATAAATTAAATTATATTTCCCTTTTAAACGAGATTAAGGAGGAATTGAAGAAATTGGGAGGAGGAATCCCTTCCTGGTTAGGACGAATAAATCTGATAAAAATGATAATTGTACCCAAAGTTTTGTATAAATATCAAATGATCCCAATAAAACTCCCAGAAGCTTTTTTTAAAGAAATTAAAAAGATGATAACAAAATTTATATGGAAAAATAAAAAATCTAGATTATCGTATGACTTGATAAGTAGACGAAAAGAGAGAGGGGGACTGGGAGTGCCGGACTTTAAGAGATACTATAATGCTGTAATTTTAACAAGAATTTATGATTGGACACACAATAAAAGGGAGAAAAGATGGGTGAAGATAGAGAATGATCTGAGCGGAGTTGACCTGAGTAGAAACATATGGGCACCAGCACAATATAGAGGTTTAGAGAAAACCACGAGTGTGTTCACATTGAATGTTTTGAAGGTTTGGGATAATTTACACAAGTATATGCACTGGGATTTTAATTCACAATTAATGCCACTAAGGAATATGGAGTATTTTCCACCAGGTATTGAGGGGAGTATGGGAAAATGGATCAAAAAGGAAGACATTCAACTAAGGGATATTATGGACGGAAAGAAGTTGAAAACATTGAAAGATTTAAAAAAAGGTGGAAGGGAACTTTTTACTAAGATTGATGAATGGAAATATCACCAATTAAATCACTTTGTTGAGGGTCTTCCGAAACCCATAAGAGGGAGAGGGGAGTGGAATTTGTTTGAGAGGTTGTTGGAATCACGAGGAGATGGAAAACGGGCCACGGCAAAAATTTATAAAATTCTCACCGAATTAGCCACGGAATTTAAACCAAGTTATATAGTAAAATGGGAAAGAGATTTGGAAGTGGAGATAGATGAAGATAAACAGAGGAAGATATATAGACTCACACACGAGAATATTAGCATGAGAGAGGTGGAGGTAAATTATAAGAGTTTAGTAAGATGGCACATCACACCAACTATGGAGTACAAAATGGGTATAGAGAGAACACAAGAGTGTTGGCGTGGTTGTGGAGAGATGGGTACATGGTTTCACATTTGGTGGGAATGCCCAAAGATACAAAATTTTTGGAAGACAACAGTAAACTTAATTGAGAAAATCTCAGGAATAAAGATTGGATTAGACCCACAAGTGTGTCTATTACATAAAACAGACTTACCAGTGAATAAATATAAAAATTCGGGTATATGGTACTTTGTAAATGCAGCGAAGGGTTTGATACCTAAGTTCTGGCATAGCTTGGAGGTTCCGAAAGAGAAGGATTGGGTAGAGAGAGTAAATCAGATTAGTAGGATAGAGAAACTATATTATATCCAGGAAGATAAGATAGAGATATATAACAGGAGATGGGAGAAATGGGAAGATTTCGTACACCAAAGGAATATATCTGAAGTAATGTTAGGAGAAGATTCTTAATTTCATATAGAAGGAAGTAAGAGAAAAATGCAAAGTGGGAGGGGGGTGGGATGTGGTAGGGCATAAAGGTAGAGGGAAGGGAAAAGAAGAAAAAGGAGGTAATAGAAAGAGAATAAGAGTAAGAATATTATATGAGATTGTGGATGAAATGTAGTGTGTTCTTCTTGCATGTGCCTCTTTTTTTTTCTTTTTATGTTTAATTATAAATATAAAAATTTAATAAATATTTGAATTAAAAAAAAAATAAATGAAAGATTCCCAGACATCAAATAATTTTCGTACCCGTGATTCCTTGTGTAAGGAGGCAATTCCATATGAAAAACATAGGATAGCTTGTCTAGAAATAGAGAAATGGTGGGGGTTCAGGATAGATCCACTTATGTAGGATGGCTTTTCATGTTACAAGAGATGTGATAATGAGGAGTTGTTTACAGCCTCCTGAGATTTTGATACCTGGGACATTGATCAGGCCAAAAAGTGCCCATCCAGGACTTAAAGGCAAGTAGTTTACTAAGTGTGAGGTAGCATAGTGCACTACTGTGTTACAAAATCATTTGAGACACGACCAGAAGGCATGGAACAGATCCACATTTCACACAGAAGAGCCCATAAGGTAAGAGCGATGTGGAGATATATAGGAAAGGTGGAAATGCTTTAATTGTTCTCCAGGAAAAACAATGATTTTAAGAGAATTTCAACTTGAAGCTGTGGGAAGGTCCTAGTCCATTTGTTAGGTCCCAAGTGCACAATTTAATAAAAACCACACAAAGCCACTCTCAGACCTGTGGAAGTCATCTCCACTAAAGCCACAGCTACAGCTGTTCAGTTATCTCAGTAGGTCAGTCGCTGCCTGATTTTTTTGCTCATTCCTTCTGGAATGAAATTCTCTTCAGCACTAACCATCCCTGCATAGTGACCCCCCACAAGTTTGTATTGGGCTGTATCCCAAAAGAAGCTAAAGACACTCAGAATACATCCTGCATGGAAGCTCTCTGTGTTTGACAGACCAATCCAGATATTGATAGGAGAGAGTAGTACCTAAATAGCCCTCCAATAAAAGCCATTCCACAGCATGTATAACTGGAGAAAGCTTCAAGTCTGCTTCAAGCTTGCTATCTTCTGGCAACAAATACTAAATAAGAACTAACACCATACACTCCCTCTAAAGACCTCCATTGAACACAGGGGTTTATTTACTAAAACTGGAGAGTGCAAAATTTGGTGCAGCTCTGCATAGAAACCAGTCAGCTTCCAGGTTTTATTATGAAACTTAATTGAACAAGCTGAAGTTAGAAGCTGCCATGCACAGCTGCACCAAATGTTACAGTCTCCATTTTAGTAAATCAACCCCACTGCCTGTATTTAAAATTGTCACATAACATAGCTCCATGACTTTAAACTCTTGTAATGAACAATCCAAAATGAAAAAGACCATGTTTGGCTATTCTTATTTCTCTGCAAGCCAATTAGGTTTGAACCAAAATTAGATTATGCAATAGGTGCTTTCCCTTTTTCACACTATTTAATTTCCTGCTGTCTATCTGGAGATGGATTAAGCCAGAACTGGACCCTAGGCATGGTAGAAGCTGCTCCCTACCCACATTACTTCTAATGACATTGATAATAATTGAAATAATACAGAGAAACTGAACCATTGCATTTTCTGTACTGACAAGGTCCCATCAGACGACCAACTGCATCCTCCCTTGTGAAGTGACAGGCAGGTGTACAGCTCTGTCCAACTGGGATATCCTCCTGGTTTACTGCAGATGCATTAAAGTAGTAGCTGGCCCCCTGGACACCCATCAGGTCTTTGTTCTATCAGTTGGCACACAATTTTTGAGAATATGTAAATCCTGAACTGCATTTTAACTGTGGCAGTATTGCAAAGAAAATAGACAAAAGTGTTCACTTGTTATAGTTAGTAATTTTAGCAGTGCTTATAGGCAGCACAATATCTTGCCTTTAGATTAGATCCCAATATATAGGAATAGAACACATGCCAGCAGATGTTTAACCCCATCACATCCCTGTATATCACTGTGATCACAAGCAATACTGCACTGCACATTCTTCAATGATATATAGATGGAGCAGAAATGCAGCATAATCACAACATATTTCATTGCCTGTCTCTGCTGCCTAGGTTGTGGAGTAGACAAATTGAAGGAGGGGGATGGGGGTGGGGTAATCATGGACTCCATGATCCACAGTGGCTGTCAAGGCTGCTATGGTACAACCATCAATGTATACCAAACAAATATATCCACATTACACACAACCATAAAGAGCATACTATAGATGTGATGTGTTTATTGTTTACATGGGGAAATAATGTATGCTTCAGTCATTAATGTGAGCAGCGGGCATTAATGAGATCGCAGCAATCACACTGCACAGCAACGGGGAACTGCGCTGCCACGAAGGGGAACTCCGCCACATGACAAACAGCATCAGCAATGTACCAAACAGTGTCAGAACAAGTAATATCTCCTGCGGTAATGCAGGAGTAATGGCTATAATTTAACCGCCTTTGCTAAAATGTGCTCATCTTGCAAACTTTACTTAATTCAAGTTTGTGGCAGGCACAATTTAGGGGGAACTATTTCAACAGTTTATGTTGTAGCTAACAGCACGTCTTGTATTCTGTGCCTGTACATTCACCATTAGAGTAAAGTCTCATCCTCAGTAGAGCTAGCTGTATTCATTTATCTTCTCTATTCCCTATGGATAACTCAGATCCTCAGCAGACTAAACAATCTTCAGGCCATGACAGAGCGGAAACTGCAGTGACGAAAGCTAGCACGTTAGCAGAGATGGTATAGACTGAATGGTAGTGCTAGTGTGCAAAGTGGAGTAATGCATTAAGTCATATGTTATGTTTCTCTTTGTAGTACATTTCCTGCCTCCGGACAGTTGTTTCCTTTATTCCAAGGTCTCTAGATGTGGTATATATGAGTGATTTAGTCGTAGTCTATGAGACCATAAGTATCCATTATTGAAATAGAAAAAAATAACACGTCAGTATAGTTTTTGTTAAAGTTATTTTGTCATAGCTCATTGACTGTAAATATATAAGATTGGTTAGTAACTTAAAGTGGAAATTCACTCTCTCAATCAACATTGACTATTGTTAATCCTTATGCTGCTAGTATTAGTAAATAGATAGAAAATTTATACCATATTTACTAGTTTTTATCTTTTTTTTAAATTTCTTCAGTTACTTTCTGGTTTCCTACCTAGGCAAATGATGCTATACATCCCAGCAACCTTCAGGAGGTAAGGAAAGGTTCTCAGTTCCGCCAATACCTGAGATAAGGGCATATAGATTCCAGGAAGTAAATGCTACATTAATCATCTGCCCTTACTCAAGATGGCGACTACCAGAAATGCTAGGGGGTGTTTTTCTAAATTATTTTTTAGTAAAATAAAGCATAGAGACATGGATAGATGGGTGAGTTTGCTTTGAATATTAACAATGAATAAAATGGCATTTTTTGTTTATGGTGCTTAGATGCAGTGCAGTTCCACTTTAAAAACTATAACTGGGCTGTTAAATAAAACAGCACAGTGAACAATGTACAGGTTCAGAGTGTAATAAAAGTAACAACCAAATTGAATACATTTTATTCTGGTCCGACTTCAAACTGAATTCTGACTGATTGCTATGCAGTACAGCACTTTTCACTCATTACTGACTTCTTTCCTGATAATGGGAGAAGAAACAATATTCAAACCCTCCTCCACAGTTTCATGAGCTGGTTGACAGCCAGTGCTGTTGAGGAGGGATGGCCATACACAGAAGAAATCTGGTTATAGGGAAGCACAGTACAGACTTCATAGAACGGAAGGTTTCTACATGTCACATTGCATCACAAATCTCAAAAATAAGGGAATAATTCTACATTTTAGGATAGTGGGTGGAATCAAGGAAAAATATCTTTATGTCTTTTGCCAAATTGTACAACCAGAACCACTAGTGTATAGTACAGATTCAGTCTAATAACAGGGAGCCATTTGTTGCCTGACACTTGCTGACAATAATTGGTGCAGAGCAAGGAACAGTGGCTTCTATAGTGGAGGGCTTGGGACCAATGGTAAAGTATAACCAAACAGATTGTAGTGAGGTTGGCCAAAAGGAACAAAAAGGCCCTCCATTGAACCACAGTAGATTCTTTTTAGAACATAAGTATCTACATGTCTCATTCTTTACGAATCTGAACAATAGGGGATATTCCTCATTTATGAATAGTGTGTAGTGCTATTTCTTAAATCTGTGTGCTAACTGTATATATCTAGTGGTTTTGGATATGCAGAAGGCCAAGGGGAATAAATACCACCCACCCACTATTCTAAAATGAGAAATATTCTTATTTTTAGCATTTGTAATAGAATAAAAAGTGCAAATATCATTTGTTCATCATCATCATTAAGACTCTATTGTGCTTGGCCATGGCCATGGCCTCTTTTGATTTCATATTTCAGTGTTATAAGGAACACTCTCAATTTTAAATGTTATAAACAAAACAAAAACTTTTGTACTACTGCAATGTTGCTTGAATTGAAACTGCTTCAATAAGAAGTAGAGTTATTGGGTGAAAAGGACTGTTCAACTAAAATAACATGAATTAAACTGCTTACATCATGACATATACTGTGGTTAATACAGCACATTGAAATATCTTCTTAAGTTTTTTCAATCTTGCTGTCATGGAC
Source organism: Staurois parvus (assembly GCF_062004578.1). Taxonomy (NCBI): domain Eukaryota; kingdom Metazoa; phylum Chordata; class Amphibia; order Anura; family Ranidae; genus Staurois; species Staurois parvus. The sequence goes on from NW_028317874.1 coordinate 4,397,373, forward strand.
AGTTGGAACATCTGTATGCTAATTGAGACAAGGCGTGTGGGTAACCATCATTTTAATGAATCACAGCTCTGTAACTATTAGCAGTTGTAATTCACATAGAATTCTACATGGACAAAATGTCCACAATCAATAAAACAGCTGATAAAAATCACACTCTAAAATAAACAACACTCTAATGCAGGCCATAGACGGGTTGTTTACCAGCCGAATTTTCATCTGCACGAAAAATTGGCCGGTATTCACACCATTAGTGGGGCCAGCCCGTCGTCCGTTTTTTGTGGATCTTCTCGTTTATTTTTATCGGTTATACTGGAAAATCCACGAAAAACAGCCGTTTTTCGTGAACATTGGTTGCAGCATCGGCAACGACCAATTTTTCATTTATCGGCCGACAATTCGGCCGATAAACGGCCTGTCTATGGCCAGCTAAAGTCTGGTTTCCACTGGCTTTCCACGCTATCTCCCACTCTGTTCCAGGAAGGTGTAGGCTTATTCAGATTGGTGTAGTTTTGTCTACAATGTTTATCTTGGTATTTCTTTGATCGAGGTGCAATATGGGCTTTACCACATGCTGAGTTATACCTCCTGGAAGAATCTAAGGGTGAGATTGCCACAATGGAGGTCCACTATCCCTTTCTCACCACCTGCTAAATTGTCTCTGTCCACCCGCTCTATCCTTGGTAAATAAATATATTTTGTTTATATTTTTCAGCAAGCTTTATGATTACATGTAAGGGTGTTCATTTTCCTCCAGGCTGTCCTATACAGTCCCTAATTGATGCTCCTTGTACCCTTCTGCTGTGTTATGTTAAATATTCCACCCTGGCCTCAGGATAAAGATCTACAACAGCCTACAGTTCATTCGGAATTCAGCAACTTGAATGCTAATACGTTCATAAGCAAAATTATTCCTCACTCAGTTCTTCATCCATGAAACGGAGAATGACTTTAAATACTGGCTTATGGACTTTAAAACATTCTAAAGGCACAAATAAACTGGAGGTCTGCAAAATCTAGCTTCAGTCCTTTAAAGCCCAAGTCTCATGTTATGTGGCTCCCAGTTTTTGGATTGATGGATATGTTTAACACCAGAATAAAATCTCCGAACAGCATTCTAAAGCCACTGAATACCCTCTACAGAGATATGTAAGCATGCATATTTTTTTCTTTTTAAAGATGCATAATGTTCAGAAACACATGTATTTGATGTAACCAATTCTAAATTGTTGGCATTTTTCTCAAGAATGACCTTATTGTATTTGGCTAACAGAAACTTCAATTACTTTCCTGGATGGGGACAATGATTCAGTTCCAATAAGCTGAAACAAAAACAATGAATAAAGATAGAAGGAAACCTTTACCATGTAAAATACAGCAAACTGCTATCCTTAGTTATTACTTGTATCACTTGAAGTGGCTTCCAAGCACAATTTAACAGTAGAACCTAGGGACCCAAAAATCTGAAGTCTCCATAAATCTTTTTCAGTAACTCTGGTGCAAACTGCAAGTTATTTTTCATTCGACCCAGTAAGCTGAATGAAAAAACCTGATAGATCACTGTAATCGATGTTGGTGTGACAATCTCCCCCACTGTGTCTTTGTATTTTGACAGGAGGACTCCCCCACTTTCCCTGTTGGAATACATTGATCAGTGATTATAGCTATCAGCTGCAAGTGCTGATCGGATGCTGGTTTTCCATCATGTCCCTTCGAGAAAAGCTGGCCATTAGACCAGCTTCTCTTGGACAGACAGCTTTATACACTGACTGAAAGTCGGATAGTTCCTGCTGAACCAGCCAATTTTCAGCTAGTGTGTACCCAGCTTAAGGACAGTGTAAAGTCTGAAGCTACACAGGGTGCTTCTTTATATTCCCTGGTTGGTGCAGCTTGCATGGTCAAAAGAGGTCTGTGAAAGGCTTCAGTTTGTTATGATCAGTCTGACAAACAAGGCTCAAGAAAACCATATATACACAATGATGGCAATCTATGGCATCAATATGATCTAATTTTTTCAGACCATAAAACTATGGAGACCTCCACCCTTTGTGGCTCTTTAGAAGCCTTTCCACAATATATTGGACTGATTTTTGCTATTTGCATTTAAATTCATCCTATTCAGGTAAAAGTCAGGGTTCTATGCAAACATCTAATATTCCTCCACATAAAACACAGTGGTACAGTCATGCTGGATCAGAAAGGGGTCTTAAAGGGTAACAACTTATCTTTGAGTTTATACTCCATTTGATTCTATAGAGAAGTATGAATATTCACAAATACCTAAAACAGACCTTGCAATAAAATGCCAAGTATTAGCTCAGGGCCCTTTGAAGAGATTGCTAGATATTAGAAGAGCAAAAGTGTACCTGCAATAAAAAATGTTATAATGAATACTCACCTTACTCCTGCCTTCTGTATTGCCGGGTGTGACATTACTTTCCACTTGGTGAAGATCCTGAACACTCCAATCCAGTGCAAGATATTTGGGAACCTCATTGATCCCAGAATCTTGATGGAAGGAGCATGCTCCCCCCCACCCCCTCAGCACTGCAGGTGGAAGACAGATAAAAGGTAAGTATATATTCCAACTTTTTTCCATACTCCTACACTTTGCCCTTCTAAAATATAGCAATGTCTATAGTGGGAGGGGCTCTGATCTAACAAGTGGACCTTGCATTTTATGGCAAGGCCCGATTTAATAATAATTTAATTGTAGAATGATAATAATAACAACAACAGCAATAATAAATATTAATAGAGAGATCTAAACTAATTCCTGAATGTGTATGACCAATGTCGGTATTTACAATTTTAATTTTAAAAAATGACATTTATTGCTTTAATTAAAGCTGATCTCCAAGACACGCCAATACTGTCTAAATATGAGATAAATGTATATTCTTTACTGAATCTTTATGTGCTTTGTGAAGTTCACAACTTTCTTCCACATCCTGCCATCTTTAGATTTGTAAAAGGTATTCCTGTATATGTTTTATTTCAGCTTTTAACTCCTTTTTACAGATGGGATTGATATTTCATAGTAAATGTTATAGATTCTGACAGTCCAGCACTTTTCAGTATAAACTTTACAACAACATCTATTCCTGCTGTCTGCTTCTATCAGGAATAAAACATTACAAATACTATGTTAGCAGCTTTAAGGCTTTTATCAAAATTGCAACAGCAGGCTTTCTTCTACAGAAATGTGCACTCATTATAAGTTAAGAAAATGTCCTGAGTTGTAGTTGCCCTTTGATGACATTAGGGTGCATGTTTATTTCAAACACCACATACTCTTTACAGTATAATATAGTGTTGGATATAAAGCCTGTGGCTCAATGAACTGAACCTTACCGTGAATATAATGGTCACTGGAGAACGTTCAGGTTCCAGGCACTTTGGGAAATCCTTTCTTTGTTAAAGCTGAATTCTAGCTAATGTTTTCCCCCACTCCCCCCTTTTTAAAAAAAAAAAAAAAAAAAAGCTTTATGCATACTTTTAATCCTGCAGTGTTCAGACAGTTCCAATGACAAAGGTTGCTCCATTTTTTCCAGTAGTGAGTGGCCTTTTATCCACACATCATTATTTAACTGCTGCCCAGTACTGGAGCAGTGTGAGCCCAGGTGGCATGATGACGTCCTCTCTGTCAGCAGGTGCAAGAAAGTTTGGAGGTGGGATGAATGAAGGTCATTCAACCCAGAAGACTGGGAACAACTAAGGAACACTGCAAGGGACAGCTCCTGATTGAAGGTGCTTATTGCAGTACAAGCTGTTTGTTTTTTTTTTTATTTTTACGTTTCTTTTATAATTAAAGTTCTGCTGCCATTAGTTACTATCAACACTGCAGGTCACAGCAGGGCTAGTGTTGCTTGCCCTGAGGAATTCATTTTTAGAAGCCTCCAGCTTCTTAGTGCCCATAGAGTTCTGAATTTAGCCACAAATGTTCAGAGATGGCCTGAACATGGAAAATGATCTAACAGTTTGCAGGTTTTGGGACTCCTCTAACCCTGCTGCTGGCCCATAAGTGTCATAGTGATATATACAATGCAGATATCTCAGCACCGATACATTTTTTGTACCTGGGGTGGATAAATAGTAACACAAAACCTACAATTCTCATCTTTCCTGGGTAAAGTGCTGCAACAGGCTCTATTCAACAAAACATTAGTTATACAAAGTCTGCCAGACTGTTTATTGCTTACATCACCAAATGCCCACTATCATCAGAAACCAAGGGGTGTGGGTATTATCCTGTTTGCACCAACAGTACGCATACATGCAGCCTCTCGGTGGGTGGGTTTTAATGCCGAGGGGCCGCATATGCGTACCAGAATGTAAACACAGCTGTGCTGAGAGCGTGATCCTGCGCACTCCTGGCACAGTTACCAGTGGCTAACAGCAAGCCCCCAATCTCTACTTGCGATCGTGAGCTTTCAGATCATGTGACCACTGTAACAGCCAATCATGGATGTCACATGATCAGAAAACGTGCTCCACCTCCTGGCATCAGAAACCTCTTAAAGGGCCAAGAGGCACCAGCATTAAGGATTTAACCTTCTGATGGCTACATAATGCACATATGTGGTGGCAAAAAAAGGTGGGCTTTGATGCTCAGCTACCACACATATGCATCCACGGCGGTGTGACATTGTGTGCCGAGAGTGCGCACACAGCACACTGACCAAGCTCCCAATGACAGCTCTCAGTCAAGGCTGCTGATTAGGACAGATATATACCAGAATTGAGTTTTACTTGTGAGCCACTAATTAAAATCTATACAGGTGCGCTGACATCAAACACATCCTCTATTCATGTGTATATAAGTACCAAAAAAATGATTAATGTATTAACATATATTAATAATCTTTTTGGTGCTGATTAGGACAGACTCCCAATCATGTGACCGCTGTGAAAGCCAATCAGAACCAACCACCTCCAGGCATTAAAGCCCATCTAAAGGGTTGCCAGCAGGCAGCATTAAAGTACAAAACTTACATATAAATAACAGTGCTATGTAGTCTACTTTGCCTGCATATTTTGTAGACAGAAGAGTGTTTCAGGATATGGCTGATTTTGCAGAATTTGAAGTTTACATGCCTACTTGGAAAAGGATCAATTTAAAGGATTTTCAAATGACAGGATTAGACCTTGAAAGGTCTGGGAAACTGTATGTACTTGCTGTTAAAGATGATTTTTGTCTTATGTTTATTTATCAGCTTTTATTTCTTCCGGTGCACCAGCTTCAGCTCACTCTTCAGCAAGCAGTGAATTTATTATTCTCCAGAATTCTAAGAACGTGTCAATCCGTTCATAAGTTGTCTGCTTCCTCTTTATGACACTCTCAAAAAAGATTTGTTCACAGAAATGCTTCATTCTGACAGTTACACAATTCCCCAACACTCACTAATTTATGGCGTAGCTCTTATTTTACCTGTAAATGAAGGAGCTTCTTGGCTTTTATAGTTGTTGGTGTTGTTCATCAGTTTCTAAAGTGAAAGGCAGCTTTTCATGCTTCAACTCTCTAGCAGACTAAACAATTTATGGGTCGCCAAGCACAAGGGGAAACTTTATTTAAAAGAATGCCATTTTCCCTCTGTAAAATACAGCGTTGTTTGACCTTGCTTTCCTGTGCCTGACCCTAAGGAAATGTGCATGGTCCACCAACTGCAGTGCAGTATACGAGAGAGCAGGAACACTCTGCAAACAAAGTTCCTTGTCATACAGGAAGCACAAAGTTGTTAATTATTCATCTCTAGCTGGTAATGCAAATACAGACATCCATATCTTGTATTTTATTTACTTATATAAGGAAAATGTTACTTTTAAGTTGTTTTTTTTCAAAAACAATAAAGAACCCCTGTCACTAGGCCATTCATTTAAACAAAATCCCTTAAAATATGTACATTTAACATATTTTAGGCTTGTTTTGCCTCCTTTGTGTAGACATCCATGTCTACAGCCCCAGCATATTCAGAGCTGTAACTCCCTTGTGTTTCTCCCACTGACAAAACAGGACACTCTTGCTTCCACTGACACCAATGGAGTGCTGCTCCTTCCACTAACATCAACAATGGGGCATTGCTCCTTCCATGGACACCAACAATGGGGCACTACTCCTTCCACTGACACCAATAATGGAAACCATCAGCCCTTTGGCATGTTTAACTCCTACTGGTCACCAAGCCTGAAGCCCAGTTTACTTCCACTGACCAACAATGTCGGGGGCATTTTCTATTCCCACTGGCAAAAGTCAGTCTTTCTCTAAGATTTGGAGGAAAGTGAATAGGGCCCGTAGTTACTCCTTTGTTCCTCCCCCAGCAGCTACATGAAAGGTTATGTAGTGAGGGTTGGGGTGGAGGAGTTAGCACTGACAGTAGTTACACACTCCCAGAAGAGGGTATGCCAGAAGGGATGAGCTATGCTTGGGAATGGATTCTCCTTGAGTAGTCACAGTTTTCATTATTAGCAAGTTTGGACCAGCTAGAAGATTGCAGGAAAAAATTATGTGTATTTATCTTAATAAAAAAAAGACCTGGGTGGTCAATATTAACCAGAGTTCTTATTAAAATAGTGCCCCAATCTGTCTTTACATTTGCCATTCAATGCCTTTAGTAAAACAGTTTGGAAGAGGAAGGGCAGCACAAGAGTGCAAATCATGCTTCAGAACATTGCACAGGGAGCTGGCTGATAGGAAGGGAGGTACATAGGGTGCAGTGTACTGCAGTGTAAGGCATGCTGGGTGCAGTGTTCTGTTTGGATGAGGTATGCAGAATGCATTGCTAAGTGTATTGTGTGCAGTGCGAGGTGTGATGGGTACAGTGTGAGGCATGCATGCTAGGTGCAGTGTTGTACAGTGTGAACCATGCTAGGTGCAGTGTTGTACAGTGTGAGGCATTCTAGGTGCAGTGTTGTACAGTGTGAGGCATTCTAGGTGCAGTGTTGTACAGTGTGAGGCATACTAGGTGCAGTATTGTACAGTGTGAGGCATACTAGGTGCAGTATTGTACAGTGTGAGGCATGCTGGGTGCAGTGCTGTACAGTGTGAGGCATGCTAGGTGAGGTTGTACAGTGTGAGGCATGCTAGGTGGAGTGTTGTACAGTGTGAGGCATTCTAGATGCAGTGTTGTACAGTATGAGGCATGCTGGGTGCAGTATTGTACAGTATGAGGCATGCTAAGTGCAGTGTTGTACAGTATGAGGCATGCTAGTTGCAGTGTTGTACAGTGTGAGGCATGCTAGGTGCAGTGTTGTACAGTGTGAGGCATGCTAGGTGCAGTGTTGTACAGTATGAGGCATGCTAGGTGCAGTGTTGTACAGTGTGAGGCATGCTAGGTGCAGTGTTGTACAGTGTGAGGCATGCTGGGTGCAGTGTTGTACAGTATGAGGCATGCTGGGTGCAGTGTTGTATAATGTGTGGCATGCTGGGTGCAGTAATGTACAGTGTGAGGCATGTTGGGTGCAGTATTGTACAGTATGATGCATGCTAGGTGCAGTATTGTACAGTGTGAGGCATGCTGGGTGCAGTGTTGTTCAGTGTGAGGCATGCTAGGTGCAGTGTTGTTCAGTGTGAGGCATGCTAGGTGCAGTGTTGTACAGTATGAGGCATGCTAGGTGCAGTGTTGTACAGTGTGAGGCATGTTGGGTGCAGTGTTGTTCAGTGTGAGGCATGCTAGGTGCAGTGTTGTACAGTATGAGGCATGCTAGGTGCAGTGTTGTACAGTGTGAGGCATGCTGGGTGCAGTGTTGTACAGTGTGAGGCATGCTGGGTGCAGTGTTGTTCAGTGTGAGGCATGCTAGGTGCAGTGTTGTTCAGTGTGAGGCATGCTAGGTGCAGTGTTGTACAGTATGAGGCATGCTAGGTGCAGTATTGTACAGTATGAGGCATGCTAGGTGCAGTAATGTACAGTATGAGGCATGCTAGGTGCAGTGTTGTACAGTATGAGGCATGCTAGGTGCAGTGTTGTACAGTATGAGGCATGCTAGGTGCAGTATTCCTATGGGTGAGCTGTGCTGGGCGCAGATTTCTGTGTTAGGTGTGGCATTCTGCACTGTGTGCTAGGTGTAATGTCTTGCAAAGTGAGGTGTGCACTATATTTCAATATGAGGTGTACTGAATGCAGTGTCCACCCCCATAACCCTCCTTCCTTGCTTTGAGTTCTACATTTTATCCTCTCATTCTTTTTTGCCTTGCTATTCTGGGTATGGGTGGGAAAACTCACCCAATGGCTTGTTCTATGTCCCTTGCGGAGTCCACTACCAAAATGTCCCTCTAGTGACAAAATGTTCCTATCACAGTTCCTGACACAGATTCTATATTCTTTCTGCTGCATATTAAAAAATGCATCAAAAAGAATAGAGCCCCTCATCACAGTTACAGCAGGTCTACAGACCTGTACAAGTGCAGAGGTCCTGCCTCTGAAGTCCCTAAGAGATGTAAGAATCCATTAAGCAGTTTAACTCTCCAGAACCAAAGACTAATATCTATCGTGGGTGGACTGACTCTTTAAAATACACAGAGTACTGCCATTATTCTGAGGAGCCACATTGAGCTGTTTTGAGAATATAGGAGAGAGAGAGGTGCGCCAGACTAAGTGCAGTAAAAATGGTAACGGTTTATTGTACACAAGATATTAAAAACTCACAAGATGTGGGTAAAAATCAGGCATCAGGATGTAGATATAGGACGTCACCTAGGGTGGACATCTGGAGCGGATGGCTGAGGTACCAGGGGCCAAAAGCTCCCTCAGTGGCTGGTGCTCTGGAGTGGGTCTCAGTGGAGGAGCGAGGAAGGCAGACGGTTGTCCTGGGAGTTGCGGTGCAGGGAATTGAGCTGTTTTGGAAGTTTTTGATTGTGAACATAGTGTTTTTTGTGCCTACAACTTCCAGGCATGTACAATCTCCTGTCGTTCACATGCACACACATAGGGGGAAATGAAAATGTAATTGCTTATTGATTTGTACAAGTTCTTCAACCCAACATCTATTTTTAAGGGACCTTTCCTGTGAGAAGGTTATTGGTGCTCATTTGTCTGTGATCAGAGTTCCGAAGCATCCTTTGGACTGAATAGTAAAGTAAATATTTTACAGAATGATATAGTTATTCAGGCACTGTATAATCCTTGTCAGCTTTTAAGTTATCAAAACTGATTGACCCTGACTACTGGAGAGCCATCTTATTATAAAAAAATAACGAACATGGCAAAACCACAAGAAAATCAGTCCAGGAATACAGTACAATTCTACTGAAGTTTCAGATGATGTGGTATAAAGGACACCAACCAATCTGGGTGTATAGTGTAATCTCTGTACTGACTTGAAAATTGCAGTGGTCCACCTGAAAGGATCTAGTTCAGGGTATGTTCCTGGAGGCTTAAGCATACTAATTTAAATAAAATAAATATAAGCAGACAGATTTAAAATCAATCTAATATAATTTGTAGCTACTACCATTTCGATTCCTATTTTTCAGCTTAGTTACATGCAATAGGCCTACATTGTCTTAATTCAAGACATTGATTTCTTCTACCTTACAAATCAAAAGTTGTGTCTTAGCTATGTAATATATGATTTGTATTGATCACATTAGAAAATGTCCTCAAATTTCTGATAAAAACCAAAATACAAAGCACGGAAAACATAAAATTCAAACCTGCAATGGTCTGACAAGTATTATTAGCAGAAGGTTCACTTTAGAAGGAACAAATCAGGGTGACAGCAGAAATCTTTCAGACACCTGGAAATTTTTCTTTGCCATTTTCTTAGATAAAACAGCAAGTTTTCATGGTGCTAAGCATTGTTTTATAATTTGGAGAACAGGATATTTCATCTCCCCGCTACAATGATGCCATTCCTACCATAACATTCCAAGACTTGCCATGGAATAATATGATGCTGTATTTCTGTCACCTGAAGTCTATGAAATTGGCATGTAAAAGTCATACACAAGTGTGACAAAACCTAGACATTTGGGCTTGGCTGCTTATAGACAGAACTCTTGGCCCTTTGTTGACTGATGCAGACAGATGAACAACTTTTAATCATGCTAATAAAATTTGAATTCTCCTATGAATTTTTATACTTGCTCTACTTTTTCCACCATTAGCAATGGTGCAATTGGTACCTGATACGTTTGACATACAAAACTATGTATTGTGTGTATGTCATGGGACATCTTATTTATTCTATTACACGATACCGCTTCTGAAGTATTTGTTATTCATGTACTTATTACTATACTACTATAACTATTAAAGAAATAATTTTAAAAAATGGACTTCTTTCGCATGCTTTTATGGTCACACCCAAATACAGCATGTCTGTGCACACAGACTATCGCTATTAAGTAGCAGAACTGATTATTGCTATCTACACTAGGAACAAATATCACAGAGTACAATGTAACCCTTGTAAGGAAGCACCTGTATGAGAAATATGCAAGCCTGCAATAAGTGGGCAACACTTACAAAGCTATGACACAATTCAAACACATCCCTGCAGGATTAATGTCTCTGAGATATCCTGTGTTCAAGGGAAAGTCTGGCCACATCTCTGCACTGTAAAATTTCTAATCAGGCCAAAGGCATCAGCGGAAGAAATATCTTGTTCTCAATATTATTTGTTGTTGCTGAAATTTTATCAGATGGAGTAAAGGCTTCCTTCAGTATTTCCAGGTATGCTAGAGAATGACAATGGTTCAGATTGCATAATTTGTGGTACTCTCCGCTGGCAACCCCACAGCCATAAATTTACCTAATGCTGTCTGATTTGTTATAATATGGGTCTTCAGGAAGTATACAGAAACCACCTTTGCTGTCTAAAAGTAGAAGAATACGCTGTAATACTTAGGCTGGGTACAGATAGATCAAAATTTGGCTGGTTCAGAGACTGGGTGACTTTATATCAGTGTGTAGCCTTCACTGTTCAACAGACATCAGTCTCTTGATTCACTTCTGTTGAAGGGTTATACTGGAAAACTTTCATCGATTGGTGGCTGTATCAACTGATCGGTGTGTTCTGATAGCTAATGTCCTGCTGTCAGAATGAAATGTCCCAGTAGGGGGGATTCCTCCATCCACTTTGCTTGTGTGGATGGGGGAATCTTTGTATTTTTTTCTTTCAGCCTTCTGGCTGAACACAAAACAATCCTGTCAATACTCAAGTCTTACCCTATTCCTTGCTAATTAGTTCTGAAAAAAGTAGAAAAAGTCTGCCTCCTTTTTAATTTTTTCAGACCTAAACATGATCTGTTAACATCTGCCTGTCCATAGACATAACATAGGTCAATTAAGATCCAGCAGGAAAAAACTGAACAGACGTGAATGTCAAAAAAGTGATATTGGTATTTGGCTCTGATTCAGCAGGGGATCTACTCATGGATCCCCTGTGGATCAGAACAGAAGACAGATATGTGAAAGAGCCCATACATCTTGTGTCTCTACCCCTAGACTTAACAAGAGTTTAACCCTTGTAGTGCAGGAGGACCTACTACGTGGGCATTTTGTTCTGTAATTCCCAGAGTTTGGCTTTAACACAGTATGCATGAATGATTGATGCTAAACCCCCAACCTGACAATTGGAATAACTATCAATCTAATCAGATTGTGGCCGATTAATGCCACTGCTACATTTTTTTTTCTAGAGCCACCAATTTCAGTTGCCTGTGCCATATCTGTGCTTCTTCACTTTCTGTGTCATATTACGGTATGTCTTGTGCACTATAACAATACCAACTATTAGGACTTACAAAATCTGAATAACAATGAGATTAACATAGTGCAGGCATAAGACTGGTTTTTAAACATTATATTTATATAGAGAACATCATTGTGTGGGTTGATCCAGCAGCATATTCCTGACATTTGTGTGAGTGGAAGTGTCTTCTATATTACAAGCAGAATGACGGCCTGCATTCTGTAAAAGATTGGTTTTACTCATAGCACGCCTGCCTCAGTTCTGCTTGATGACAGGTATACTGTAAATATACAAGCTGGCACTGAAATGTGATATAATTAGTTTAACTTTAGAATTCTTTGTGTGTGCATTCATGTCTCAGTCTGGTTCCATAAACAGCAGGACCAGTTGTGAACTGGATAAAATTAAATTACAATAAGGCGTCTTTTACACTTGTGGTGCCCTCTAAAGAGTGATCCAATCTGTTATATTGCCTCTTCCCTGCCTGATTTAACCCTGTAAATTCCATCTATTTTCACTACTCCCTGGCTGCCTGTGTGAGAGAGCCCTAAAAAGGATAAACTTAGGCCTGTTTCACAGGGGCTTCGGCTTGTATAAAAGCAGTGTGAACAGGCAGCTTTTATGAAACTTTCACTAAGCTTTGATCAGCTTTCTCTAAAGCCGGTCATAGATGGTTCAAATCTCAGCCACTTCAGCAGGGACCGGACAATATTTGAACCATTTGTGGGCAGGCTGACTGTACCCAAGTCGATCCAACAATCAACTTAAAAAGAGAGAGCAGTCAGAACTCCCATTAAGATTCAACATTTCCAACTGGAGCTGAAGGTTGCTTTAAAGCTTCAACAACGCTTGCTGAAAGCTCTGTTCATGCTTTGTAAAGGGTTGCTGTGCACACTGTTCTGATACAAGCTGAAACCTGTGTGAAACAGGCCTTAAAGTGGAAAGAAAGTTTTTTTTTACTTGTACCTACAGGTAAGCCTATAATAAGGGTTACCTGTAGGTACAGTGAATATCTCCTAAACTTGCACTGTTTAAGGAGTTATTTACATTGCATGCAGCTTGTGACATCACCGCTGCATGCCCTCTGAAGGTACAGCAAATCTGTGCAGTCCCTTCAGAGCTCTGAGCCGCAGCCGAAACTGACGTCATTGCGGCTTGGCCAGTCAAACATCCGAAGCACGGGAAACCAGAAGGAAGACTGGATGAAGATGGAAGTCCTGTCAGTGGTGACAGCGCACCACTAGAGGGCTTCACTCAAAGGAGGTAAGCATTTCATAATGTGTTAGTATGCAATGCATACTAGCGCTCTATGTCATCGTCTTCCGGGTTTTTTTCTTTTTTAGAGGCCACAGTTTACTACCGCTTTAAAGCAAATCTAACCCCTAACTGAATTACCTTTAGTTTGCTAAAGCACTGGATATCATGAACATGTTGCTTCTTTGCATAAAGTATTGTTTTCACCTTTTTGTATCCTAGTGCTGCTGATTTTCAGCCTCTTTCAGTTACTTCTTGTCTACATGAACACACAGCAGTGTTGGCTGAAAATAATTGCCCTGGAAGGCTTCCTGGTATTGATGTTGGTGGACCACATCTGTCCAATGTATGTTGACATAGTCACTTGTAGCCTCCACCAGGGTACATGTGGCAGGGAGACCACTAAGATACCATACTCAGCCCATAAAGCTGATGATACACTAGTAGAATTTCGTATGAAAACTTTAGTTTTCAGAAAGCTTGTTGAGTTTTATTGGTTACTGGGGTCAAATCGACTATTCTATTTTCAACTGTACTTACAAAAAAATTCAAAAGAACAGAATGGAAAAGTTTCCTGGAAAGAACAAAATTCTAACTGTGAATGTGTTTTTTGGTTGGAAAGAATTGTACATACTATATTGTAATAAAACCTGTTTAAAATGTCTGGAATTCCATTCAAGCATTACGTCTGGACAACATTTTAAGAGCTTTGAGATTAAATTAGTTGGCTCAATAATGGCAAAAATGGACCGTTCCAAGAATGTTCTAATGAGAGTTTTTGTATGAATGTTCATACGCAATTCTGGTAGTGTATAGCCAGCTTCACAGGAAGTGTCTTAACAACAACCTCCATAGAACAATCACCAGGTATTCTTTAAATAAACCTGCAGATTTTGAAAAACAACTTTTTAAAATATATGTTAAAGCTTAAATGATAACAACTAATGTACACATAGAAACAAATAAATATAGAAATTGAAATTAATCTACGTAAAAGTTGGTCGATATCATGGATGGGCAATGATAAAATGAAAAATGTTGCGTTATATGACACAACATTTTTCATTTTATCATCGCCCATCCATGAATTATTGTCTCCTCTCAAACTTTAACATAGACTTGAACGAAAGAGAACAATGCATCTTGACAGTTTTACTGTTGCTGTTTCACAGGTTTCTGATACATGTATGGCCTCAGTATTAGATTTCTGAAACAACAGGCCTCTCAATCCAAGATTCTAGAATGGTTAAATTATTTATGAGATGTACCCACGGCAACCTCAATGTCTGCAGAAAGGTCAGCGGCTTTTCTACACGTCAAACCAGACACATATATTATTAACTGTCCCCTTTCGGCTATTTGAATAAACAACAAGCATGTCCCCTTTGTATTTGTTCCCCAAAACTGCTTCATAAAAATCTGAATAAACAAAAATGCAGACATTGAATCAATAAATGGAAGATAAAAAAAGGAGAAAAGGCTTTGCTCTTGAAGTGAGTAGGGCACTGACTGACAGCAATTCACGTAATCTGCAACATTATTTGACACTATTCAGTGATATATTTTGGATCTAGTCTTGTTACATCTGAGTATATTCTTTCAGAATTTGTTCACCTAATTTCAATTAGAGAGCATTTGGTCTACTCTTTACCCAGTAAACGTCACCGTACATGTTACAATCTGACCATACAATCTTTGTACAATCAAATTTATGGAAAACTATGTGGAAGAACCTACCCAATCTATCTAATCAATTTGTATCCCATCAGACAGACCCTTCCACTACATAGTTCTAAAGGAAATAGTACAATCAGATTGAGCATGTGTTTAGTGAGCTTAAAAATAATTTCTTCTATATGTTGGAGCTTGGTAGATTGGTGGGTAAAATTTAGATGTAATTTTCCCTCTTTTCAATATCTTTAAAGTTCACCAGGCATGTTGTAATTTTATAGTATCAACAAATATGTAGTGCAAGGGTCTGCCTGATTGGATACAAAGTGATTGGATGGATCAGGTAGGTCTTCATATTACATAGTTTTTGTAGATCTATGGTTGATTGTACAAAGGAGGTATGGACAGATGTGTATAATAAGCCTTAGAGTCATCAACACTAGTGTGATGACAACTCAAATACCGTTGTCAGGACTTTTGGTCAAAGCCATTGGGGTGTGTTTATAACAAATTACCATAGCAATCTGCCCAGTGAAAGTGCATATACATTGCCCCAAATAGGGCATAGGAATAGGAATAACATTAGACTATTTCCTATGCTGGTTGAATATTTTTAATAGATTTAAAACAGAAAAATACTGCCTTTAGTCACTAGATGGCAGTAGGTATTATAGGAATTTCCTTTTTAAGAACAGAGTGGTATAGAGAATATTGGACTCCAGAAGCTGGATTTACTTCAGACACCAAAGCAGCAAGTTCAGATACTTTCACAGACCTCAGAGTTATTTTGTTTCTAGTGATTTCTAAGTTCCATTGCTTTAGAGAGCCAAAAAGCAATTGCTTAACAAGTTCACAACATATTTGTCAGTACAGTGTAAGGCCCCAGTAGGACTTAAATTCATTAGTAGGGCTCATTTGCCTATAGATAAATAAAGGAATCTTTCCCACTGTTTGTGTCTCTTTAACTGTTTTCCATAGGTCCCATTTATCTGTTACCAGAAGAATTGGTAAATTCAGCAATTCATCTCCAGGGTATGAATTACATGACCTGTCTTCAACCAGGAAGAGTTATTTACTGTCCTATTAAGGAAGTGCCATAAAGCATGCTCTACAAAACAAGAGACTCCTTTCATGAAGATATTCTTTAAAGTGGCAAAAGGGTAGAAGTGAATGATATTTTTCTCTCTTGCATAAAGGCAATTGAAGGAAGTTTGTAAAACACCATTAAATGGTCCAGTGGACAATGAACCTATTTATGTACAATGCATAGTACTTGGAGGTTGGAGAACCATGAATTTTGTCAATACCGAACCAGGGTGACCATTTGTGCTCTCCCCCACTGTAAACCTAGGGAAGACCGCCTTGTGTTCTCCAATACATTTTATGTATTTATTGCTGGTATTTAGAGAGTGCCAACAATTCAAGTAGCATTTTACATACTGTACATTAACATCAGTCCCTACCCTGAAGGAGCTTATAATCTAAGGTCCCCATTTCACATGCATACATATACCTACACAAATATTAGGACCAATTTGGACAGTAGCCAAATACCTGATCAGTAGGTCTTTGGAGCCCCATTAAAACAAGACTTCTGACTGGAACTTAGTCATAAGATGGAAATATTTCAGTGGCGGAACTACCAGGGTTACAAAGGTCACACTTGTGACCAAGCCCTGGCGTTCCACCAACATGGTGGGGCCCCCAGGACAGCAAGAAGTGGGCCTGCTGCAGACCATTATAAAGGGCCCCTGGATCAGTGGAAAGGGCGCCGGGCCCAGTGGGTAGGAACCTGGGATCAGTGGCAAAGGCCCCAAGACTAGTGGCAAGGGTCATAGGACTGATGGCAAGGGCCTCAAGACTGATGGAAAGGGCAGGGGTCAGAGGGGCCCTGCATGGTTTCTTGCACCGGGGCCCTGAAGATTCTAGTTACACCTTTGAAATATTTCATTATATATTATATATGATTTGTCAGTTGTCCCATATGCACAAGCTCTTTATTGAGTGTACTGATATCTAAGTGGTGAATCTCTTCATGACCATTTTGATAATAATATTTTTTTGGTAATACTGTTGTTAAATACATGTTTTACAAATCTCTCATTACAATATATGGTTATATTAGTGGGTATTGTTTTTATGGGGTTGCATACCTAGGTAAATTGTAATTATTTTCTGTAATAAAGTGACTTAAAGAGACACAGTCCTATCATTAATATTTGTTTTTATTATTATTTTTATTTATTTATTGTGTTGAAATACTAGTCAGTTGCAGTCTTTAGGCAGTTTGTCCCCCAAAACCTTTTTTTTGTTTGTGTCTGATTGTACACTGCAGACTCTGGTCCATTTTAGAGGGGTTTGTTTGTAGGTCTTTTTTTCTTTTTATTGTCAGGAAACTGGAGCACCCCCTAGGAAACCCACACAAGCACAAGGGAAACATAAGAACTCCAAGCAGATAGTGTCCTGACCAGAATTCGAGTCAGGGTCCCCATTACTGCAAGGCAAAGGACATTACAAGATACCCTCTGTTTTAAGGGGGCAATGCTTTATTTCAGTTAGTTTTAGCGAAAGTTTTTTTTGGATATTTGGATAAGTGGTTACCTACAAGCCTCCAAAATAAGAAAAAAATAAGTTTCTTTTCAGTGTTAGTATTTTAGTCAAAACACAAGTCCTTGCTGGACTCTCAGTCAATGTTCATCACAGTCATTTTCTCACCATGTAAGAGAGATTATCAATTTTTAATTTTTGAACATCTCACCATAAACTGAATACCCTGTCTAGCACCTAGTCAAGCCATTGACATTAGCTCACCAGTGACAGGTATGATAGGTATTTTGACCAGATGAATGAATCTTTTCTCCACATGGATTGCAATGCTTCCCTTGCTTACTCCCCATTGAGAGAAACATTTCCCTCGCTTACTGTGTGCAGTGTCGGAATGACACCTTGCACATCAGACCAAGGAAGGAGCAACATCATGGAAACCAATATTTCCCTGCTGTGAAGAGCAGTTGCCAAGAAACAGGATCACAAGTGTGACATAGTCTAACGCTTAAGGCCTAATACACATAATCTAAAAGGCGCTACATGGCATGTACTCCTAACCCCACCAAGCTTTCATGGATATCTGGAGTCAAAAGAGTAACACACCAGTGCTAATCCAATTTCAGATTGGAGTTAGAAAGCTGCACTTGTATAATGGGTCATTGTCTACAGCAACAAAATACCTTACTTCAATGACTCCCACCACTTGCGAGATTGAGGATTGACATAAGAACTAGATGCAGAATCTTGCATATGAATGCACAATATTCCATAAAAAACAGCAATATCTTTTATGTATAGGTTTGTTTTAGTAAATTTGCAAAGCCTGAATATTAAATTGTGTAGAGTAGGAACATACATACACTTTTTGGGTTTGAGTGCAATATATAAAGATATTTTCACTGTTGGAGTTCATTTCAAATTCATGGCACCGAGAGACAGGGAGTTCTCTATTACATGAGAGCTTTAATGGCTCCTCATTACACCCTGTTGGGTGCAGATGTTTGCATATGCAAACACTGAGGAGATGTGATCTACCAACTGATACGCTTACATTTCTAGCTTCGAAGCTCACTGTATTATATAAGAATGTAAAGAGAAAACCCTCGTCCTATAGCTAGAGAGAAAGAACTTTCATTATTGAGTGTCAGTAATAAGTATATTTAACATAACAGAGAATGGAGGAAGCAGAATGGTGTTACATAGTAGCAACTGGCAAACTGCAGTAATTGGCCATTTTTAAGGACAGAACTACTGCTATTACTGTCTTGCTCTTAAGGTGCAGGTTTTGATCTGCCACCCCGATTTTGCCACTGCTTTCTAAAAACAAGT
The DNA here is from genome assembly GCF_062004578.1 of Staurois parvus. Classification (NCBI taxonomy): domain Eukaryota; kingdom Metazoa; phylum Chordata; class Amphibia; order Anura; family Ranidae; genus Staurois; species Staurois parvus. Next base: position 4,415,862 of record NW_028317874.1, read on the forward strand.
CTTCAGAATGGGCATTCCGATTTTTTAGCCATTATTAGTCGCCTGCTTGTCTCAAATCAATTACTAATGCAGGCCATAGACGGGGAGAAAACTGGCCGAAAATTCATCCAAAAAAATAATCGTCTGATTTTTGGATCGTTAGTGGCTGAATTGGTCGGCCGGTTTTCTTGATTTTGACACATTTTTTTAATCATTCATGCTGGGGAAAAAAATGGCCGATTTTGCCCATCGGTCGATTTTCACGGCAATGATGGGCAAATCGGACGATCTTTCTCCCGATTAAAAAAATGCGCATGAGTCGTGACCAAAGAAAAAGAAGACGAACATCTGTATCTATTTGTATCCATACAAAGAGATACAATGTTTGCAACCGCAATACTTAGAAATGTCAAATCTATTAGCGGTGTCCCTGCAGAGACCTCCGCTATGATATTTGACATTTAAAAGTATAAGGGTTGCAACATTGTATCTATTTGTATCAGAATAGAAACATCTGTATCCGAAATGGATACAAATAGATACAATGTTGCAACTTTTTCTTCTTATTATTCATATTCTATTTCTTCTTATTTTAAATGTCAAATATAGCGGAGCTCTCTGTAGGGACACTGCTATTATATTAATTGCCGGTCGTAGACAGGACGAAAATCAGCCAACTTTTTTTTTACCAACGGTGGTAACATCGGCTGATTGAATGACCGATTTTTAGTTTTTCTAAAAAAAAAAGTCCGGTTTTCTCAACGTCTATGGCCTGCATGGCCTGAAACCGGGGTCAGGTGAAAGCCCCAGAGCCATCACCTTTCGCAGCTATTTAACTGCTCGCAATAATGGTCATAATGGTTGTTATTTGCCTTTTTTGTGTATGATGTCTTGCATAAAAATATAAAGAAAGAAATTACAAAAAAAAACTAAAGAAGTTATCAGCTGAGAATGGAGTATAAATGGCCAGTGTGCACTGCTCTTATATTATCTTTACAGAACCAGCATTTTACTGTGTACTGGCTGTATTTTACACAGCTAATGACAGACACAGTTACCAGTAAAGCAATCACAGGGCAGAAAATATTGACAGGCTTCTCCAACCCAGCATGCTAGTTACCTTGTTTTATAATAGCCATAATGCTCAGGACATGATCATAAACTATATGTAGGGAAATATCCAAACTCATAAAAAAACGGAAGGATCCCCTTAGATATTGTAAATGGGGGAATTACTTTTAAAAAGCAGCTCATTCCATTCTTAGCAGCCACTCAAGCACGGCTAACCAGGCCCAGCATTTTCCTCAAGTTCACCTTAATCTGTGAAGGGAATGGAAACACATCGATCACAGAACACTGTAAAAACTAAATTTTTCCAATTATTTTTTTGCTATAAAAGTAGAAAATATGCACCACTACAATATAAACTAGCCACACACACTCAAAAGAAATATACCTAGCTGAGGATAATAAAAAAGTACAAATTATTTATAAATGGCAACCACATTCACTGGATAATGCTTTTCAAACCATTCCACAAACATCTCATGACTCCTAGATATCTGCACCAGATCAAAGGTATTATTTACAAGGTTCTTGTAAAAGCTGAGCCATTAACCTAGATCTGCAATAACCTGGAAAACATGCACTGCTGAGGCTCTTTTGCTCAGGCCATGTCCGTTCTGATCAGCAGGAGATCCTTGAAATAGTGTCCTGCTTAACTGGAGCAAAACAGTATGGATGTCACTTTTTGCCCTCCTGAAGCTTGACAGCTCCATGTTAGGTCTATGGGCAGGCAGATATAAACAGGAATACATTTGTTTACATCCTACTAACTCAGAATCATCACATTTATCCCTGACAAAATGGAAAAAGATGCAGATGGAAAATCCACTTTCCTGTGCCTTTCTGAGGTTAAGACTACTTTAATGAACCAATGTAAATGAATTACATATTTAAAATAGGTAATATATTAATAATAACACACTGGATTGAAAACTCTTACTTATATTTCTGAAGTCAGATTTAATTTTATAGAGCTTTTCAATATTGAACTGATATATTTGCGTAATGAGTCAGGTAATGACAGTCTCCTCTTTTATGGATCACTGGAAACCCTTCCTGAATTCTATGCATGTTCTAGAGGCGAATAACCAACAAGGTATTGCCAGAAAACAGGAATATTGAGATACAAGTACCTATTTTCCTTATAGTAGTTTTCCTCATACGGTTTGTATATTATTATATTTTGTTGGCTGCCAATGCTTAATTTTACGAGGCTCATTTTCTTTTCTAATTATTTATTACAATTGACATAAAGAAGTGTTTTATTTAATATTATATGTATTTAGAGTGGACCTTCACCCTCCCGCGGAACTCTCCTCCTCTCCATCCTAACCCCTCCACCTTCCCAGCGCCATTATCGGTTTACTTTTTTTTGCTTACTTACTGTGCTTTCTTGGCTTCAAGGGCACAGCTCGGCCACCGACGTCCGGAATTCGCCTGGGCGAATTATGTGGTGCCCCCAGTGCCTTCTGGGGTGCATGATGTGCAGTCCTATTCAGTTAGGAGGGGGGTGGGCCTAGTGGCGCCTTCACCCAGAAGAGCCGGCAGCTATCACAGGCAACAGGCGGCACCAGACCCAAGCAGTGCCTGCAGAAAGGAGGACTCTAGCAGCTCAATGCTGGCTCTAGTGGCAAGGTGAGTATGTTTACTGTGCAGATGACAGTAAATAGTAAGCAGGGGAGAAAAATGGGGGGAGGGGAAAGTCTAAAGTTCCACTTTAAGTACTATACCCATTATTTGTTTTGTGTACTATTCTTGCCCCCTGCTTATTTTGTCTGCTTTGTTGTATTGATCCAATTGTGTTTATGTATTTTATTTCTGAAATCTAGCATACATGATTCCAATGAAAATAATTACAAGGGGGACTGGTTAGTATAAGATTTAAATCTTTGTGACAATGACTTCATCTCAAAATAATGTAAATTGTAAATGAATAAACGGCCAACAGGGAGTTGCCCCTGTAGACCCAGCCTTAAAGCGGACTTTTTAATTACATTACAGATCTGAAAGAATAAATTCCTGACGTGTCAAAATATACAGCAGCAGTAAAATTGAGTAAGAAAAAAGTCTGTACTATTATCATTAAAATGCAGTCCCTGCATTCTGTGTTGTGATTCTGCCTTGGCTGAAACGATGCCATTAAGTCTGCTGCAGGCAGCATGAAGCATTTAGTTAGTCTCCTCAACCTAGTAATCAGACTGCAACATGTAACTTTGTAGCAAGTTAAAAGGTGCGACTACTTTATCTATTTACCTTAGCTCTCCTACTCACCTACAGGGAGTGTGTATAATCAAAAAGGGGCACAATAGCAAGGAAGAAATGGAAAATGGAAAAATCTCAGCACCACCAAAAGCCTGAGCAATGTGAAGGTGTACCTTGCTGTATCTGAGCTCTGATTTTGTTGTCTGCTACATAGGGATTTATTTATTTTCTTGTTTGTTTGTTTTAAACACTATACTTAACCTAAAAATCGACATTAAACTAAGAAACTCTCTGAACAGCCATACACTGAATGAAATTCAGAGGGACCCTGCTAAACTGGACAAATTTTGATTAGTGTATGGTCAGCATTACTTTCGGCACATTGTTCACCTCTGTACCTCTTATTTTCACAGTTTGCTTTCTCCTGGGTGAAAGGTGGTCAGGCCTTTAGAGGATACAAATCAGCCACAGACCTCCAATGATACCTCTACACTTACCTTCTTTGTGACTATAGTTTCAACTTTAAAAGAAAAGTTTGGGATTTTTTTATTTTTTATTATACTTACCTAGGTGGATGCAGCATTGATCCGATGCTGCATCTGTCCCTCACTGGTTCTAAGGGTGAGAACTGAGTGATCAGACACAGCTGATCGCTCAGTTCTCCCTGCTGCTCTGAACAGAGAGCCGGACTGTCAGTCTCTGGCTCTCTGTACTGCCCCTCCTGCCCCCCCCCCCCCCCAGCGCTCACTGGAGCACTGTGTTGTGAAGGGGGAAGAAGAGGCTGGCTCTTAGTGGCTCACTGAGAGGCAGAACCAGGTGCTGGTCCAGGCTCCTGGGTGGATCCCGGCCATATGGTCGGGATCTTTCCCAGCCTAAATCAGCTGAGTGATGTCAGCCGACTTTAGCCAGCTGTCAGCTGAAAACAGGTAACAGGAGTGCAGAAAGAACTACATTCCTGTGATCCACATGAGAAGTATAGCCAAACAAGCTTTGGATGTATTTCTCCTTTAATGAAGAAAATGCCAGTATTATGATCTCTTTCCTATTAATAAAACTGTAAAATTTGTATTAGTCAGGCCAGTAAAACATCAGCCAAGTGGAAATCCCATGTGTCCCTCCATGTATCTGTGATGTACAACAGACAAGGGGAATAAGGAGAACCAAGCCAATGCAAATAACTGTTGATATGCAGAGTTCTAGTACCCAAAGTCTTTCAGAAACCACCAGATGTAAATTTGGTCATAGTTACAGTTAGATACATATATATTTGGACACAGGCACAATTTTAGTTTTTTTCAGGTATTTACCAAAACATATTCAAGCTATAGTTACAGTATATAATGGATATGGGCTGAAAGTGCACACTCTCAGGGTTTAGGAATTACAGCTCTTAAGAGTAGCCACCCCCCCCCTTTTTCAAGGGACCAAAAGTAATTGGACAATTGAATCAAAAGGTATTTCATGGCCAGGTGTGGGCTACTCATTCCTTATCTCTTCATCAATTAAGCAGGTAAAAGGTGTTGATTCTAAGCGTGGTATTTGCATTTGGAATCTATTGCTGTGAACCTACATCATGCATTCAAAGGAGCTGGCCATGGCCATGCAAGTGAAACAGGCCATTGTAAGGCTTCAAAAACTAAAAAAATCCATCAGAGAGATAGCAGCAATATTAGGAGTGACCAAATCAACAGTTTGGTACATTCTGAGGATAAAAGAACGCACCGGTGAGCTCAGCAACATAAAAAGGCATGGATGTCCACAGAAGACAACAGTGGTGGATGACTCTCCTCTCCATGGTAAATAAAAGCCCATTCACAACATCCAGACAAGTGAAGGGCACTCTCCAAGAGATGAGCATATCATTGTCAAAGTCTCAAGAGAAGTCTTCATGAGAGCAGATACAGAGGGTTCACCACAAGGTGCAAACCATTCATAAGCGTGAAGAATAGAAAAGCCAGATTAGACTTTGCCAAAAAAAATCTAAAAAAAAGCAAGACCAGTTCTGAAAAAGGATTCTTTGGATGGATGAAACTAAGATTAATCTGTACCAGAATGACGAGAAGAAAAAAGTGTGGCGAAGGCTTGGAACAGCTCATGATCCAAAGCACACAACGTCATCTGTAAAACATGGTGGAGGCAGTGTGATGGCATGGGCATCCATGGCTCCCAGTGGCACTGGGTCATTGGTGTTTATTGATGATGTGAAAGAAGACAGAAGCAGTCGGATGAATTCTGCAGTGTTTAGATATATACTGCCAGCCCAGATTCAGCCAAATGCAGCAAAGTTGATTGGACGGTGCTTCACAGTACAGATGGACAATGATCCAAAACACACTGCAAAAGCAACCCATGAACTTTTGAAGGAAAAGAAGTGGAATATTCTGCAATGGCCGAGTCAATCACCTGATCTCAGCCCAACTGAGCATGCATTTCCCTTGCTGAAGGCAAAACTAAAGGCAGAAAGACCCACAAACAAAGAACAACTGAAGACAGCTGCAGTTAGAGCCTGGCAAAGCATCAGAACGGAGGAAACCCAGTCTTTGGCAATGTCCATGGGTTCCAGACTTCAGGCAGTCATTGCGAGTAAAGGATTCCCAACAAAATATTAAAAATGAATATTTTATTTATGATTATATTCATTTGTCCAATTACATTTGAGCCCCTGAAAATGGAGGGACTGTGTATAAAAATGGTTGCAGTTCCTAAAATTTGTACTTGATATTTATGTTGAACCTCTTAAATTAAAGCTGAAAGTCTGCACTTCAAATTCATGTGGATTGTTCCGTTTTAATTTATTCTGGTGGCATACAGAGCCAAAAGTATGAAAAGTGTGCCTGTGTCCAACTATATATGGACCTAACTGTATGTATCTGTTTCCAGCAAGTGGCAACGCTAGTAATTTGCTTCCAGTTGGTGGCTCTATAAGTATTAGGCCCAGGGGTGTATGTACCACAAGGCAAACAAGGCATTTGCCTAGGGCGGCATTTTTCAGGGATGCAGCAGCATTTTTCAGGGGGGAAGTGCCGCCCCTCGAAAGAAGGGATGGAAGAAGGGACACATGCAGCACGGGGACCAGGTGGGATCTGAGAGAGGCTGTCTGCTGCTTGATGGTGTATGCAGAGCCTGACTCTTGTTGAATGGGGGGGGGAACTGCCAGTGCATGGGGGGCAGTGGTAGTGGAATGCTCTCTCGGGTGTGTGTATATTCGTGGGGGGGCTGGGGTGTTGTTGGTCAATGTCAGGCTCTCTTTGTGGGGGAGGGAGGTGTTGGTCAGTGTCATAGTCTCTTCTAGGGCAGCACAAAACCTAAATACACCACTGATGAGGCCCCAATTGTATACTTACATTTAGAAATTAATTTCCATGCCCCATCTAAACATTCAGTTATTGAACCTGCAGGAGGTCTCACAGCTCAGGTATTACACTTCTGAGAACCCTTTTTGAGTACTGGCAAGATTATTCTGGTACGCTAATTTCCCTTGACTCCGTCTACACTAAATATTTTGACAGCCCCCCTTGAGCTTCAGACCATTCTGTTTTAAAAAGGGTTCATACTAGTGATCTTTTATTTGCAATGTACCCATTACTGGCTTTAGACCTTTACTGAGAAGAAAAGGCTGATGTGTTAAGACAGGAAAGAAGCATGTGATGATAGTTTCCCACTTACTGCTGCCATTTATCACATCTCAGATCACTATATGAACATGCAGCAGATGATAAAGTTATAAAATGAGCAACTGTGCAGAAGAGATCAAGCTGACCTTCTCCATAATGCAGCATCATGTTTGTAAGCTCCTTTCTAAAGCACCATTTGCAGTCCATAAACATTGTGCCTTTTGCCAAATATACAGTATCAGAGAACACTGTGCATGCAATCTTCAAACCATGGCTAAACTGGACCTTTACAGAAATCTAACAGAGGGGCCAAAATGTGGGTTACGATATGGTCCTATGGAGCAGCTATGCCATCAATGTGAAACCCTATTATTTTAGACAGGTGTTAAAGCCGCTCTGTATAAAAAAATAAAAGCCATACTGCAGTTTGGTAGCATGAAACATAAGATTTCTGCTCCTACCTTGTCATGTTTCCTTACTATTCCAAACTGCCGTTTCAGCACCAGAAAATCCTGGTACCTTAAAACTATGAGAAATGAGAGACAGTCCTCCTTTCCTCCACCAGTTCAATGCTTGAGCAGGAATGGAGGCTTGCTTAGTTTCAAGGCATAAGTACATACAAGGTGGGATCAGGCACATTTGGCCGTTAACTGCTTTAGAATTTTCTGCCTACTTATGATGGAAGGGGTGGGGGATCTGCTATAGGTGGGATACTGAATATTCAATGACCCAATGAGAAATATTTTAACACAGCTCTCTTGTTCCTGCTCTGATTAGGTAATATGTAAACTTAGCCTGCAGCCTCCTTGGACATGTGACAGGGATATCATAGGAGGATGTGGGATCAGGGACACACCATTGTCACTTAGGTGAGCATGGTGGTGGGGGAGTGCAGTTCAGGACTAAAAAAAAAAAATAAACAAATGTAAACAAAGAAAAAATTCACTTTTTAAAGTTTTGGAAGGGGATGGGCTGCAGTGGGAAAAAACATTTATGGAGAAAAGGTCACAACTGAATGCTTCTGCATATTTTATGTTATCTTTTATATGGCTTTATGCTTTTAAGTGGATTTAAGTTAACTATATGTTGAGGTAAACATACAGTCAAACCTTTTTTCTAGTTTTGAGTAGAGTGGTGAAGAGTTAGAATCTCTGCCAGGTTCTTGCTTTTCTCTGTGCTGAAAAGCTTTCCCTTCTCACAATAGAATGTCAGAAGGAATCATCCTAAAGTGAGGGGAGACCTTAGCTTTGATACTTGACAATGGAATACGATTTCCCTTAGGGAGATTTTTCCAATACTGCTGGTGCAGGGACACCTAAAAATGTAATGTTCCTTGAGACAACATTACAAACTATCTCCCCTATTCTACAAAAACAAGAAAATGCTGTAATAGTGTAATTTAGTACAGTTAGTACCAAGTTGGCATTTAAAAATACAGTAAAGAATAGCAGGAAGACTACAGGAGAGATTAGTGTTATTGACAGCTAACCTGTTGACCAAGGTTATGCCTCAGTTTTTTTATTTCATTCATGCCTATGTGATGTTAGTACAGTGATCTCCCCGTTGAGCTATTGTGTTATGACAGATAGACTGTCCCCCCTGCCAGAACTCACCAGTCAGCGCTCGCAGCCATCAGCAAGCGCTGATCGGATGCCGAATGGCAGATGTTTTTCCAGCATGCCCGTTCTACAGAAGCCAGATGTTCGGCTGGCTTCTGTGGGACAGGCTACTGTACACACTGCTGAATGACGTCCAGTTTCTGTAGAACCGGCTGATACCAGCCGATATTTGCCCCGTGTGTACCAGTCTTTACAAACCTATACTTCAGTAGATATGCTAATAATACCACTATATGTGTTGCTACAAGCTCAGGACAATTTAGGACAAAATAAAACAAATGTTAAAATTGAATACTTTACCATATGATCATAATGTGCATGCAGTATGGGTGTACATCCTGTGCATTCTGTATTACTGCACAAGATCCCAAAGGGAAAAAGGGCCCACAAGCCGATTCTCCAAAAGCCATAAATAGCATTCAAATTCAGGAAGAAAGTCTTGCCTCCAGTTGATAAAGGTATGTCCATAATTTATTCCACACTCCAAAATAGTGGGACATAGAACATGACGTTCCAACTCTGGATTTCCTCTACTACAGGTGCATGATTGTTATGTTCCACATCCCTGTACTGTGCTGAATAAACCTTTTGAGTCATACCCTTTTAATGGCAAGTAACCTCACTCTCTAAGCGTCTGTTTCCAAACCAATGTGACATAACACTAACACCAACTATGACTTGTGAAGGCTTTACTTCAGATAAAGCATCAGTACTACAAGCCAAAAGAGCTTTTAGAAGTGAGAAAACTCTAAATGTATTTGCTATGGCTTCATAATAAGCAACCCTTGTATAAAGTTTTTAGACTTACAGTAGCAAGTCTTGGATATTTTGTTATTAAGCTGCACAAAACACCTTGCGCCTAGTTCACTTAAGTAAACTGTGACATGTCTCTTGGCGCCGAATCCTGTCTTGGGTAACAACACTACTTAGAATATAGGGGCCAAAACACTGTTCTTATTACAAAGGCTTGCAATTGTGTGCTGGAAACAGGCTGACGGGCCTTTTTTCTTGTGCCAGTGCTGTTCAGCTAATGTAATCACAGTTTGGGCACAGGAAGCTATAGTCATTTTTCAGAAATGCTATTCTACCAGTTCCTTTTTACATATACAAGCCTCAGCAATTGTCTGGCTCCTTCTTAGGCAGACTTATAAAATAGTGTTTGATCGGTAAATTTTTCTTCTTTGAAAAGCTCAGTGGTGCAAGAGGGGATAGTTATAATAATCCCTCTCCTGTTGTTTTACTCATTAATGTAAAAACGACAAATTCTGAACCATTACTGGCTATAGACTTCAGGTTTGACAATGATTTAGGAGAATAGATGACAATGATCATCAGCTTCTCAGTACTGTCTGTGATACTTTTTTTATTTGCACTAACATCCAATTTTTCAGGACAAGCTTTCAGGGTGTGCCCCCTTCTTTAAGGCCCAAGCAATACTTGTTGTACTAGAAATTTAGGCCTTGGAAATTGTTCACATTAATAGTAACTGTGTGAGTGAACAGATACTTGCTCTATATCTCTTTCTCTCCAACCAATGAGCTAACAATGAAAACCATGAAACTCTGAAGTGCTTCTAAAAATTACTAAATGCAAAATTACTAAGTGCACACAGAATACATGAAGGTAGAAAAACCTTAAGCCTTTAGAACCATTTTAAGGTAAAAACCTATTTTTTGTGCAGCTCTACACCAGCCCCCCCAAATACTTACCTGAGCCGTATCTTGATCCAACGCTGTGACAGAGAGCAGCAACACTGCTCTCTTTCTCCCTTCTCACTGGGCTCAATGAAAGCAACAGGAGCCATTAGCTCCTGCTGCTGTCAATCAAATCCAGTGACAAGGGAGTGGGTGGCGGGGCTGAACCTGCATGAGTGCCCTCATAGCAAGGGGCTTGTTATGGGGGCACTCTGCAGGAGGCAGGAGCCAAGACCACCAGCGGGCGACCTTAGAAGAGGAGGTTCAGGGTTGCTCTGTGCTAAAGCACAGCACAGAGCAGGTATGCATAACATGTTTGTTATTAAAAAAAGAGACTTTACAATCACTTTAAATAAAAAAAAGCCACTGTTTAATCCATTTATAGACTCATTAAAAACTCACAGCAAGCTTATTACGCATAATTAGTATATGGACCTAAATCTTGATTTCAGCCTTCTGTAATCCCATTTATGGCTGAACTTGCCCTGACAGAGGGAAGGGTGCCTGTATGCCTAACAATGCACATTGGTACCCATCCAAAGCATTCTAAAAAAGAGAGAGCAGAGCAATGATCTGATCAGTGTGCTGCTAATCATAGGCTGGGATAGGTAGAACAGACTATTTAGCCCACCTGCAGTGATTTCTGTAGAAGGTTCTCAGTGCAGGACCTGGCTAAACAGTAATGGCTGAAGAGGATCACAAATCTTTTGGCAGGTACAAAAGTTCCCATATGTACATTTGCAAAGTGTATTCAACTTCTTGCCTGCAGCTAAGCTTTAATCCGAGGTCTCTGTAAGCCCCTGCAGCTAGAATCCAGAGAGCACCTTTCTGGGTCAACTAGAGTGTAGTTCCTGAATAATGTGCTTTGCAACCTGAGATAACCTCTCTACTTTCTGTATCACCAATCACATGCAATATTCCAAAGCAGGTATGAATCTCATTACTGCATCACCAGTAGGGGTGAACTGGTGCAATACAGAAATGACTAGATAAAAGCTGAAATGCTGAGCAGGTAGGTTGTTCTATATATATATGGATTTCAAGGTTTCATTTTTCTAACTAGCTGAATTGTACCATTAGAGACTATAAAGTATATGAATGAACTGTTCTATTAAAACTGGCTATATTTCTGCAAGGGTTCTCATTTATCCAGATCACGGTAGAGCTAATAGCAGCATCATTCAATTGGACCGTAATATTATAGGACATTTTGCTATTCATCCAAGTTGAGTTGAATGAGACTATCTACTACTAGCCAAACTGCCTTTATTGATCCAAAAACTGGCATTCATATAAAGTCTATTAAACCATTACATTCAAGTCAAGCTTCATCAAAGCAATCATGCACTTCAGTGAGGGAATCTTATTAGTCCATTCTAAAGTTGAACAGAACTTCAATGCATGCATACATTTAAAACAGCCCATTGCTCTCAAAAATAATTACGAATGTATTGAATTTTAAAAAAATCACATCTATAAAGTTTGTAGTTACCCTCATCTGGGCTAAGTTCCTGCTTCCAGTTATAACAAGAATTCTTTAGTTGAATATGATTTTATGTCAGTCAATGTATCCAGCAAGGATTTTTTTAGTTCACCAAAAACTTTATTGATATATTTATTGAAGAGATATATCTATAAGACACAGAATACAATATTGTGACACTAAGCCGTACAGACTGTAAAACATACATTAGCTCCAGAAAAAGAGTAGAGGAAAAGTCTGGACTTGCTACAGAGAGATCTTCAGAGAGGTTGGAAAGTGCTCATTATATATCACCACCTAACTGTAAATCTCAACAGTGAACTTACCTTGCCTTTTTTTGGTCTATAAATATACCATTGAAAGCATTTTGTTATACGTGTCTGATAAGTGCAAAGAAAAAAAAAACTGGTTAATCTAGTTTGAAATTCAGACCAGTTTTGTGACCTGTTTTGCCATCTCTAAGAGCCCTCCTAGTTCCTATTTCTGTCTACAGAATAATTAACCATTCTGTTAAACAGATCTGGGAATAGGGGGTTGAGTAGTTAAGCAAAATACGCTAGGCAGGGCTGACACCAATCAGTCCACTTAAAGTGGTTCTAAAGGCTCAAGGTTTCTTACCTTCATACATTCTACAACCTACATGCATTAAGGTAAAAAACCTTTCCCCCCTAACATCTACCCCAGCCCCATCCTGATCCAGTGCTGTCAAATCAGGAGTGGGAGGGGTGGGGGGGCGGGGCCGAGTCACGGCTCTGTGTAAATGGACATGCAGAGCCGCAGCTCGGGAGCAATTGCACGGTCATGCAACATCGTACTCTTATGAAATTTTTATCATTTGTTTCACACAAATAAAGCTTTCTTTTGGTGGTATTTAATCTCCACTGGGTTTTTTATTTTTTGCACTATAAACAAAAAAAAGAGCAATAAAAAAAGAAAAAAAAAATTTTCTTTGTTTCTATAATAACATTTTGCAAACAGGTAATTTTTCCCCTTCACCGATGTGCGTTGATGAGGCTAAACTGATAGGCAGCACTGATGGGCACTGATAGGCTGCACTGATGAGGTGGCACTAATGAGGCGGCACTAGTGGGCATTGATGAGGAGGCACTGGTGATGCTGCACTGATATGCAGCAATGAAGGTCACTGATAGGCGGCACTGATGGGCACTGATAGGCGGCACTGATGGGCGACACTGACTGACGGCAATGACTGACACCCCTGACTGGCGGCATTGCTAAGCACTGATGGGTGCAACTGGTGGGCAGCACTGATGGGTGGCACTGCTGGGGGGCACTGATGGGTGACACTGCTGGGCACAGATAGGTGGCACTGCTGGGCATTGGTGAGAGGTACTGATGGGCACTGGTGGGAGGCACTGCTGGGCACTGGTGGATGGCACTGCTGGGCACTGATCATCAGTAAAGCATGCTTGTTATGCTCACTGTGGAACCTAAAGGGTTAATTCTCCGCACTGTGTAAACAGGGTGTTTGATCATGTCTTCTCTGATCGTCCCCTTCTTTTACTGTCCCCAATCCATCTGCCCTAGTACAGAGCAGCAGTGGAAAGTCTGCACATGCTCTGAGTCTAAGAGACTTAAAGAACTTGAGTGTTAATTCATTTTAGAATAAATTATTATTATGGCCAAAAAAATGAAATAACGCCCGAGACCTTGACGTGCTTTGTTACATGTGTTGACAAGCATCAAGCGTTTGTTTCTGCCAAAACGCTGCTGCTGGGAGAAAAGGCATATGGGAGAGATGGCCAAACATCCAGTGAGCATGAGGCCTTATGCTTTAATGATTGGGCAAGTATAACGGAATTTTCCTACATGATCTGTTGCACCAATTGAATGTGACCGTGCACCAATGTGCTCTAGTCCAACCAGGGTACCCAGGCACCCTGGGGTGCCTTTAGGTTTCTTCAGGGGTGCGTTAGAAAAATGTCTAAAAATTGCCCAAAACTTGTATATAAGCTGGCGGGTGGAAAAAGCCTGCCTTTTAGCTACACAAAGCCATAGGTTTTCATTGTGCACCAATATGATCGTCTAGCTGCTGGCATCCTGACAACCAATGACATCATCAGTTGATAAGGAGGATGACGGTTGTCTGCACAGCATCCCTGTTTGACTGTCCCCTGACCTTCTCTGTCAGTACTGGGGTCACATTAGCTCAGTGATGGAGAAAAACTGAGGGAGAAGAGAAACACTAGAATACTAGTCAGTACCATTGTGAAAAAGTATTTACATTGAAAGAATAAATAACCTCTGCCTTGGGTATCTTATGTGTATGTTGCTGCGTTTTATAAAACTATTAAAATAGTTTTTTACATTTTAGAATTGGGTGCCTCAAGACTGTCCATAATTGTATAGGGTGCCTTGAAATTGTCCATAATTTTATAAGGTGCCTTGACTGAAAAAAGGTTGAGAAACACTGCTCTAGTCTACATGTGTTACTCATTTCCACCCCTTCACATGAACAGATGTTTTGGAGCACACCTAGAAGACGGTAAATGCCACATATCTCTCCACATTTCCAGAAGTGCACTGAATGATTGGGACATAAAAGAATATGTGTCTTGTTTGCAAACTACTGCTGAGCGATGTGTCCTCTCTGGAGGCTGGCAGCTATTTACACACATTACTGGAACTAAATCTCTAGACAGGATATATGCAGCATCGTCCCCTCTGAAAGCTGATTCATCCTGTCGTCTCACAGTCTTTGCAGAGCGACCATTGATTCCAACTCTTTTTCTTCTCTGGCCACAAAAAAAATGCATTTTGCTGAGCATTTTACCTACCTACTTTCAGCAAAGATTTCACAGTATTACATCTACTTCTTTTAGCTTCTAAATTAAATGTGTATAGTATGGTTTGAAAAACAGAAACACTGTTCAGAACTGATGTATTCAAACCTGATAGTTTTATTATTGGTAGATGCTAATGTGTGGAATCACCCTCTGAAAATTTCTAATTTTTGGAGATGCCAATGGAGTGATCCCTGCTCCCCAGGTCCTGGATCTGGCCACTTGACTGTCTCTGGTTTCAATGCTTTCGGTAACTGATCCAGAATAACTATGCGGCATATGAACTACCGCCACTCAGAAAAAGAAACTAGATCCACATGACAGCAAACAGCTAGCATTTTCAAAAGTGAATCAGCAATAGCATCCTATTGCCCCCAACCAATATTCACTCACCGCATGGCCCTATTCATGTATGGCAGCCATATTGGACTTACCTTATGTAAGTCTTTACCTTTTTATTGAATTTTCTGATGTTACTTCACTTTGGTCATTAAAACTACTACACTATTGGAGTTTTTTTCTCTTTTGGGCTCGTTTTTTGCATCTTTGAGCCCCCTTCCCTTAAGGTGCTTTTTTACAATGGATTCATACTTAAATGCGTGATCCCCCTAATGGCTGAAACCCGTTTTGCTGGATGCTGTTAACCTGGTCTGATAGATGTGATCTTACACTGCTGGAGAGTGGTAACCTGTCCTGGATGGATGACACCTGGTGGCTAATCCCTACCTGACGACTTCATCCGTATGCAGAGTTCCCATTCCCTGAGCACCATGGAGTAGGTCTTATATACTCCAACGCACAATCATTTGTGCTATCTGGTTAGTGCATTATACACCTATTCCTCACAGCCACGGAAGTTGTTATATACATATTGACTTTATCACCATTGTCACGTTGCACCTTATGGAATATACCTAGGACTGATCTTCTGGTGTTATACTAACAATATTGTTCATTTATCTGCATCATCACCTAACACTTTTTAGCGCTGCATTTTTATTTATTTATTGGTTTCTACATTGGAGGATTTTGAGGTTTTCCGCTTTATGCTGGCTGCTTTCCATCTTTTTCCGTCACCCAGCGCTCATATATTTTTATCATTCCTTTATAATAGCATCCTAATGTTTTGTGCAGCATGGATTCCTTTGATGAAGAATGCATCAGGAAGAATTCTACTACACATTCTACATCAAGAATATTGACAAATAAAATAAACACCTTTTGTCTGAACTGGCATTAAACATTAGACTTAAAAAGGTCACATCCTAGTGGAAATTCCCCCATTCACGTTATTTGACATGGATAGGGGAATCAAATGGTTTCTCCTGTTCAGCAAGGCTTAACGAGAAAATTCTATACATCAATGGTTAGCCTAAGCCACTCAGAGATTGCAGTTTTCAACCAATCTAAACAATTTTCATAGAGGGACAGCAAAGTGCATATTTGTACAACTACCTAATTAGTTTTAGCCAACAAAGTGTATAGCATTAGATGTGTGTACACTGGTAGTATATGGCTTTTAAATTCAAGTTGCTTTTTTTTTTTCAGGTTCCTTCAGAAGCACGTGAAGGTGTAATAATACTTTCAAGAGACAAATCAACTCGTTTCTGGATTAGTCTGGTTCATACACATATCAAAAAGTGTTCAAGACTAAAAGGTTCCCTCCGGGAGGTGGCTGATTGTCAGTGGCTTCGCTATTCCTACATTTAGCTTCACTTTTCTTTAGGCTATGAGCCAAAGACTGGTACTAACCAACACTGACCAATACCCTCAACCAGCAAGGCTGGTGATCCTAGGGTGCATGACAACCTATGAATACTGCTTGGCATGGCACATGCATGCAATCTATGCTTTGCATTCAGTAAATGGATGACCAGAGCACCACTGTCTCTTCTCTGCCGGTTTGTGCACAGTGCTCAAGCAGTTTTATTGAGCAAATTGGTACAGTTGGCCTGGGACTAAAGATGTCTGTAACTAGAGGAACAAGAGATCAAACAGTCTATTCAAAATGCACCAGAATATATTATATGTCATTGCAATGACATGTCAGCAAAATGGACTAGCCTGCTGCATCATTTGTTCACTTTGATTTTCGGGGTGTCTTTGAATTCAGTCCTCTGTAGGTTGATAATTTTCATTTATATCAAACGATGGGGCATCCTTACGTTCCTAACACATTACCGAGGCCATATCAGTATAGATATCCAGCATGATATTTTTCCCCATTTTCAAAGTGTTCCTTTAATTTTTTTGAGCAATATATATATATATTGCTTGGCCCAGGTGCAATCCATGAAAAAAATAGAATATGAAGCAGACAGTAGCTGTAGTGGGACTTACAATAGAACAGGAGGAACTTTCCAACATAGTTTAATTAATGCCAGCAACTTGAGTCTCGACAGAGGCGGGCTTCGCCTTGCCAAAAAGTTGAAATTGGCTAAACTATGCTGGAAATGTCCTCCTGTTTTAAGTCCTGCTGAGTGCACCTACTGCCTGCTTTGTGTATATACATTTGCTTAATTTAGTTCATATGTAAAACTTAATAAAAAACAATTTATTCTTGAGAATCTAAATGCAGTGGTATATATAAATATAAATAAATCCAGCTATATGGTTAGGGAACAAACTAATCCACTCTGAGAAAAACAGACAGATGAGATTTACTGTGTACAGTCTTAGAGGTTGAATCTGGTACATATCATCAGACTCAGAGATCAAAATTTTTGTTGAAAGAAAATTTTTTTAAAAGACCTAAAACGCTGTCTTGCAGATTTTCAGACAGGATTGTAATATAATATTATGCATGACAGACTCCCTTGTCATAGGCAGGTAGCTTGACACAAGCTCCAAGCACATGCTGTCACTTATGCTGGCAATACACAAATGCATTTTTACTTTGTAAATTTAAATTTTAATGAAGTTTGTTTGATTTTCTAATCATTAGTGGGGTCAAATCAACGTTTGTTTCCACAGTGATGGGAAAATTCAAAGGAGCAGAATAGAAAGCTTTTCTTGACTAAATGAATTTTTGTTAAACCCCCCAAACAGCAGCAGATAATCACTATTATAAAGAGTTAATTTATACTGTGAAACATTGAAAGTAATAATAATAACAACTATATATATATATATATACATATACACATACATTATATCATATATATAAAAATAAATATACCCACAAGTAGAGTATTTTAACTGGGAGTCAGACATGAAGAGTGGACAGGGGATATAGATCTTTGTATATTAAAGTAGTAAAGACTGAGACTTTTATCATGGCTATATTAATTTTAAATATATTGCACAATACTGGTGAATTTTACTTTAAATTTAATTGTAATGCCTTGTATTACCTCCAGTCTATCAGCCTCGAGCTTTTTTGGTTCAGATAAGTTTTTCCCTATTTATGCACTAGAATTATAATGACTTCTGGAGTTAAGTTAGTCAACTTAGAAATGTCAACAAAATCTACAGAAAGTGACACTGCATTCACTTCACGTTGTGTAATGGCTTGGATGAAGAGGAATCTGAACCAGTAACATGAGCAGATATGACCTGGAACTTGGGAGAGAGTGGCTACCCTAGTCCTTCTACTAAGTGATTTTATCACCTATGCCTAACTTGAAGTGAGCTGGGATAGCTGCCAATTCTTCTATTTTATACTAAGTGGCTTCATGGCACTTTAGGTACTGGGTTTTCTTTGTATGAATAGCAATGTCATTTCTTTTAACATGTGTAATACAACTAATCAAATATATACGTTAAGAATAGGAGTGGATGTGTGGAAAGATGGCAGGGAAGGATAACCACTTCAAAGCTCTTTAGAGCTTTAAGTCATTGAATGGCTTTCAAAATGTCAATGAGAATAATCTATAATGTAAAATGAGATATGTTGCTTATTTTTAGGGTAAACCAGGATACTGATGCCTGTACATACAAAATCACTTGAAATCACATCTGCGGGTATTTTGACCATTAAAAAAGCCTACTTAGTCACTCTGGGGCCTAAAGCCATTGGAGCATGATATAGGATCACCCTTGATTCCTGTAATTATGTTAGCAGCAGATTCAGATATCTAGGCAGCTAAATTCATATATAATTTGCATTACAAAGCTGAGCTAGATCCTGCCCCTCACACCTCCCAAACGTTCCTATTGGTCAGTAATGCTGTAAGATAGGAAGGGGCACATCAAGCCCTTCTAAAAATCAATGTATTCATGCCTACACACAGTGTCATTTTTTCTGTAGCCTTTACAAGTGAATCACAAGTCTTTCCTATAGTGTAGCAGTCTGAACTGTATGATCTATTATGTATTATGCTTAGGTGAAATAGAACTCCAAGCATATTTTTATTACTATTAGTAACAGTATATTAAAATCACCCATTAATCCTGTTATGTATTCATTTAAAATATATAATTTTCACACAATAACTCAAACAGCAGAAATGACAAGGCCAGTGTAGGTCAGTGAGGCTCTGATATATTGCACAGTGGTGTCCTTCTCATATTCAAGAAGAGAGGGAGGAGAGCACAGAGTAGACCTCAACCATGCAAAGATGCTCTTTTATGGTGCAGCGAGCAGGCAAATGTGACACAGTTGTATAATCCTCCTGGCTAAGCAGCGTAGCAGAGGTATGTGAATCACAAGACTGGATGAAGTCATTGCCTGCCAATATTATGGAAGGTAAAATGTATGCATTGTTAATGTATGCTCAGCTGATAGGATAGACTTTATCTTTAAGTTTACCTTCTTCTTCATACCTTCACAGTAATGCAATTATAGGATAAAAACCTATCTTGCATGAATCTTTAATTTAAACTTCTATATAATATATTATTCAACATCAACGTTTAATAAAAGTGCTATAGTTATAACACACTTTATGGCATATTGCCGGCTCTACTCATTAAGGAAAGCATTCTGACCAAGCCAGGTGTTTCACATACTGTATGTAACAATAAGCAAATGCAGTGGTGGGCAAATCTATGTTGGCAGATCACAATGGTGATTAGAAAAGGTCCCCTAGTCAGGGTCAGTAATGTGTGGTACGTGGCCATAGCAATGGTGGGAGACCAGCAGTATTCAACTGAATGACATCAGTGATCTCATTGCTGGACAAGACAGTGCTGACCAGTCAGGATGTGATTGCAGTGTCTGCATTTCAGAAACGGAAGAGAGGCAAAGTGAATTGGTTCAGATTCCTCTTTGGTATAAACTATACAATACAGTCAATGACTGGTCTCTCTTAGGCAGCCCATAGGTGAGTATTTTTTTTTTTTTTCAACCAGTAGGTTGAATGAAAAAAATGTCTTGATTCCCCCATCCACACATTCGAGATGGATGAGGGAATCCTCTCTGCTGAACTATTGTATTCTGATTAAGCTGGGAAAATCTGGCAGGCGATTGTACAGAAGTCAACTGGTAGATCAACATCTGTACAACCTCCCTGCCCATACATGGATCGAAATTTAGTTGGTCAATGCTGAAACGGCAAAATCGATATATGTATGGCCAGCATTACTCAAATGACTGGTTCCAAAACGTTGCTTTTGTATTGCCTGCCTAAGCACAATATGCAATGAACAATGATAGCATAAGCATATAAATCATGCTACCTTTAACTATTTACCAGTAAACTTATAAAAAAAGAAATATTTTTTCAAGTATAAAGAAGTAACAGTAATCAATCTAAGACACATCTACATCTTCCATAACGGTCAGCCAATCAGAAGGTATTATAGCATTAAACATTCATTAGAAATTAACTAAATGGGAAGCAGACCTGATGGAACCAACCTTGAAGAATCCATTTATTTAAAAAAAAAAAATCTACATCCACAAAGAGCTTTTGCCATCCACTAACCTGAGATGATTGAAGGGAGATATTTGATGCTCATGCAGAAGCTGGAACATTTTATTATTTATAGCCTGCCTGCTATAAATATAGAATGTTGATACCAGTAAACAGACTCAAACTGTTAAAACACACACTCACATTAAAAAAAAAGTATATGTCCATGGTGGATCTACCTTTCACAGCAGATTCTCTTTGATGATGTTTTAGACAAACTAGGCACCTAAATAGCTACTTCCATTCCTACGCCTCGGCTGGAGAACAATACTGCACATCTACCACTTACATATTTGGAAACTGTACATCCCACAGTTAAGAAGAAAAACACATTTTTACTACAATCCCTATCTTTCTCAACCTGCGTCCCTCCAAAGATTGCTAGGAGGTTGTAGGTCTTGATCTTATGTAACCAATTACACCAATTATATTTTTAGCCATCTGCAAGGGGGTCCTTTCCCCACTGACCACCAATGTAAGGGGGAAAAGGGGGAACTACAATGACCACAGTTGTAGGTGGACATTTCTTTACTGACCACCACTGTACAATGTACAGTACAATTTTCACAGGCTCTGAGGAAGAGACAAGTCCTCGAAACGCATTAGCCTGTTGGAGGTCCAGTGTTCCCATATAGATAGCCCTACCATGCGGACTGGACAGTGCTGTTCTTTATGATGAGCTTTTATACATTTGTTCTTTGTGAGTATATTACCTATTATTTTTATCAATAAATGTTATTTAAGGTAATGCACTAGGCCTGTGCGCCCTCTGTTTGTTTTCTTAGTCTACAATTTTCACTGTCTGTATTTGTTGATCTTGCTTGATTAATCATTATTAGAAATTTCATTTAAATTTATTACTGAAAATAATTGTCTCATACAGAACAGGAGAATATTAAACACATATCCATTCTCATGTCAAATACTCTAAGCATGTTGCATTCATTGTTCCTTTATTTTTATTATTGTATCTACAATTTCCTAGCACTAATGTACAATGAACTGGAAATATATTTTTTAGCAGGGGTTCTCTGGGACCTGTACAATTATCTCAAGACTTGCTCCATGGTAAAAAAAATGTGGTAATGGCTAATATAATCAGTGCAGATTTTCTCATGCTAGTTCATCTCACCACCATCTGGCTTTAGGATATAAAAATAATTCTCTGATTCAGGAACTAAACTGGTGGTACTTAACATAAAAAATGGTCATCATACATTGCTTCTCTCCTAAGGGCTACAGAGATCTACACTGCACCCCCAGATGAGCATGATTCTGGAAACCATTGTTTTTTGACGACGAAATTAAAAGATAGGACCAGGAAGAAATAATTTTCTCTCAGCAGCTAAGCTCACTCTGCATCTAGCTCCTTCACTTAGAGCACCTGATCTGTGTTTACATTAGTGGTGAAAAGGCTTAAAAGCTGCCCAGTAGGGGAAGGGGGTAGGAGAGACAGGGTATGACTTCAGTGCTTCGGCTGTGAACTTTGAGGATGAAGCACTCCACAGTGCCTGCAGCTACAAGGGTCAGTGAGAGCTTGTTTTAAAGCTCATGTATCCACTATTTAGACTATGCAGCATGATGTCAGGTGTCGTATGTATGCACTTTTTTACTTCTTTTTCTTCCTGAATAAGGTGGCCCACTGATTTCAATGTGATGCCCTACACGTGATAAACACAATAAAGAATTCCAAGTATCTTTTTGAGTTTTTATCGGCAGATCTGGCCATGTCTGAGCCTCCACTACCAATGAATGGCATAGCAAGCGTGACATGTATTTTCAGCATCTTTTGTGAGTGTGCGCAAATCTGCACATTTTTGATTGAGTTCATGTGCTATACCAGTGTGAATGCAGGCCTAACTGCTAAGACCTCATGAAAACATGGACATTTATGTCCTAAAACATAAAATTCCCAATGCATTCCCATGTCCAGGGAACCACACATGCCACGTACAACTGCTGATACAACTGAATGGCTGTATGTGGCTTCTGCATTGTAGTTTACCTTTGCATATGTGTTGCAGGCCACTTTCGCATTAGGGGAAATATGTTGGTGTGTGCTGCTTCCCAGGCATGAAAAACTGCTGAGGATTTTATATTTGAGGACATTAATGGCCGTTTGCATGAGGCCTAATTCATAAATACCTACATTCTTACTTATAATCCATAGCTTGGACACAAGTTTAAATTAAAACAAAGATTTGATAAAGATAAATTCTGAGCTTTGAAAATCCAGTAAATCTAAATTGTAAGATAAGCAAAATAAATTTAGTACCAGTCATAAATATTTAAAATTTGTAAGAATTGAAGATGTTTGTCTAAGGAACAACATAAGGCTCACAAATAAAACTTGCAGTGCCTCTCTAAGCTGAGACCGATCTGTCTGCTGGTTGCAGTGAAGGGAGATGGTGACAGTGCATCATTCAGAGCTGTAAGAGCATTATCAAAGAGATGAAAAGGCTCTGTTCACCAACCCAGTGCATTGGTATGTAGATGAATGTAGCATCAGACAACACAGTGCCAGCCAGTGACATGTTTCTCCCTGCCCACCAGGTGCACTGGGTTGATGAGTGGCGCTTTTACTTCTCTTCGATAAAATTAGTGCTGCCATTTGATTACACCCATGATAACAAAGGATGAGTTCTACCTAAGATATTTTAATGATCCATTTGAATACATAGAAACTACCACCTGACACAAGGTAAGCTTTTGAGGATCTCTAGGTAGGGCTAAAGGTCCTCCTGAATCTATGGCCAAGGTTAGGTTTTGAGTGCCTGAGTGTTTGTGTTTTGCTGCCCCACGTACGTAGAAAACTTAAAACTGGCTTCCTCTCTTTGCTCTCTTCCAGCAGCAGCATCAGTCGACAGGGAATAGAAAGGACGGTAAGTAAATACAGCTCATAGGATTGGTAATAATGTGAAACCTGGTATTTGATTTTTTTCTGCCTCCTGCCCAGTAAACTGTACACACTGATTGCTCTGCTTTTGCCTACTATGTGGTTTATGTCTGCTGCTTTGGCTAAACTTAGTTTCACTAAGTTGGCTAACTAAAATATGACAATTCAGCTATATGCAGTGACATTTGCAGAATAGTAACATTTCTTAAAGAGATTTCTCATGTTCAGACAGAAAGTGGAAAAGCCATGCACATGTCCTCCACTGCTGTTCAGCAGACATCCCACCAACCAGCTGATATACCGGTACTGCTCAAAGCCCACAGCTTTTTTTTTTAACTCATGGCAGCTGAGAAAAGCTGTGGCTGTGTACATATGCATAGTGAAGCCTGAACTAAATAATGAATTTCCTAGTCTGGGCTGTGTCTTACTGTGGAAAGCCAAGCAGCTTATCAAATGTTGGCAGCCTCACAGCTACTCAGCAGTGCTGCGAGTTTGTAAACCGCTTTTCAGTTTCTGCTTCAAAGTGAAAAACCTCCTTAACAGATTGATTCTCCTTCCATCCCTGATTACAATGACTTCTTCTGAGAATTGTCTAAAAATCAATCACCAATATTGTCATTGTAGATAATGCTCCAGTATAGTTAAAGTTGATCTTTACAGGTTTGCTGAGTCCAAGTTTAAGATAAAAGGGTGCAGGTAAAATAGGCTGGCATTTGATAGAGCTTGAGTATGCTTTAAGGTTTATATATACCCACATTTTTTTAAATTTTCCATAGAGTAGGGATTCAAATTTTTAACTGCTAAATATATCCAATTGTATCGATTTCTCTTTACTTCCTGTAGATGCAACAGGTATTTAGAGGAAATCTCTTTGAAGTGTGGGAAAACCTCTCCTAGGACTCACACCACTTCAATTGAGCTGTGTTGCATTGCGTAGATTCACACAGGTCCAACACAAATTTACATCATAACGCTGCACTGAAGTGGTATGCATTGTGAACAAATACAGACATGATGCAATTGTACGCAATGTACCTCACTGCATGTCTCTATGTAGCAATGCATTGTGATGCAGAGAATTGGGACACTTCAATAAAGTCTAAAGAAATAGAAAAAAATAAACAGTGCAATGTGTTGTAAAAAGACATCACATCGTACCGCCCCTCGCTACCACCGCACAAACATATACCAGAACACAAATGTTTTAGCATGTGGGCTGGTGTGAACGGACCCTCAGACAGTTATTGAAACAAATGAACCCACTGGAAGACTTTCCATCATTTCCTGTTCTAGTGACAAGTCATCATTTTGAATGTTCTCTAACTTTCAGTCCCAATGACAATGATCCCCAGGAGATATAGATAAAGTGGATCTCCCCAGAGGATGTGCAGGTATAAAATCCTGACAGGGGGTGCTATCCATATAAAACCTTGCCATTAGATACACTTTGGCATTTCCTTATATTATTTTCTTCTCTTGTTATTACTGCACACTTGAAAATAGACCACACAAGGGAAACCAAAAGAAGAATAAAATAATTGCTGTAGTTTTACTAACACACTGTCACCACCTCTACGTTTACAGACTTTTTACTGGGGGAGTGTATAGTCCATAGCTTATTCTGCATATGAAAAAGACGTCATGTCACCTCCATTAAGGCATCGAGGTTGTGACACTGTATACCCACAAAATAAATCTGAAGGAAAAAAAAAGGCTAAAATGTATAGAAACTGGTGCTCCTAGGGCAGCCAGTCTCTAAATATGACCCAGCTGTTTAGTGGCTTAGATTATTGTTAAAACAGGTCATGTATATGATGCTGCATATACAGTATTTCCTCTGCGTATTCAGTCCATTTAATACATGAAACACATCTTAAATGTTTCCTATTCTGGCACAAGGTTATAAGAAGGATGTGGATTAGAGAGAGAGAGAAAAAAAGGCTAATTCTCCAGAGAAAAAAAACGTATATACTCTGCTGTGCTGGTTTCCTCCCACAGACACACAAAAATAAAAAAATCAATGAACGGAGTGGCTCAGTTTGCATTATTAATGTCAGTATGGCACACAATATCTATATTTCCATTAGATGACCTCTACGACGAGTATTAGAACTGATAGACATGTACAGGTATAGAATCTTTTTACTGCTGCTAAAAACAGAACTTGATGTAACTAGCAGCAAAGACAAAAGTGGGTTCAAGATAGGGAGAGATGAAATTCCCCTCCAAAAGTTCTGTTCACTACTTAACAAAAAATAAAAAAAACAGTAAACACAGCTGTGAGTCAGCCAGTCATGTATTATTCAGTTCTGCACAGATCTGAACTTCCTACAGGTTCTTTGGAGCTGCATAGTGGCTGAGCAAGTCCCTGTGTTCAAGTTACTCTTTACCATATGTGACGGGAAGTCCAAAGAAGCCATATGGTGTACACTGGTCTCTTTCTACCGTCATTTAATACATTTATGATCTTTGGTCTATGCAGTGACCTTTCAGGTAGCTATGCACAGAGATCACTAGTATCTTCTGATAATGCATGCACATGGGTAATGCATTTTTAATGATAGTTCTTAATATGTATTTTGCTCTAAATGTTCAGCTCCAATTTCTGTGCTATGTTTTGGCAGAGAGTTCTAGCCAGGGCTGCTGATAAGGCGGTACTACTGGTCCTCCTGTATGGGGCCCGGGCAGCAAGGGGAATTAGATGTTCTTTTCTCCCTCCAGCTGGCTTTCAGCTGCTGCAGAGAGAGCCATACAGGGGATCTGTTCCAGTAATTGCCCCCATCACCACAATGATCACCCTACCTATGCACCACTCTCCTCTCCCTGCTGCCCGGGCCCTCATGTGTGCCCCCCAGGGAGCACTGCTGTATTCCCTCCTCTCCCTCCTACCGGCTGCTGCAGGCACATAGGGGGATGTTTCAGGATGGAGAGCAGAGGAAAGGAACGTTAAATATGTCATATTTATTGGTCCCTTCCATTCCTGATTGAACAAAATGAGTGATTGCTAATGATCACTCATTGTGTGCTTTCATAGCTGATGCAAAGTACACTGTGTTTACTCTTCAGTTTGTGAATTAACAGGAACCTATGTACAGAGCTTTTTGTTCATTCACTATCCAGTGCAGCTGAGGCTGCACAGAAAGGGACTGAGTCTGTGTTTGGGGCCATATACCTACATCCAAACGTCTGTCAAATTAGTACCTGTGGCTGTGTTCATACAGCTGCTGTGTCCCCATAGCATAACATAGCCTGCTTATACACAGCTCCAACCACATAAAAAACACTGATCAATACTGTATAGGCCACAACACGCATGTGAATAGGACCTCATTTACACACAGAGCTTTGTTTATTAACTCAATACACTTTTATGTTTTAGATTTAGCAGCAATTTTGTAAATTATGTTGTGTTTGTGTCCAATAATAATGATTTTAGTGTATTTTTTTGGGGGGGGGGGTTGATATTTGGGGGTTTGGGGGTGTCCTGTAAGGAAGGCTGTACAGGGCCCCATGATTTCTAACTGCAGCCCTGGATCTAGCATCTGTAAAATAAGTAAGTTTCTTTAGGAATTCATTTACTGTTAGAGAGTAGATTAAATATTAAGGTAAAAGGTTAAGGTTAATGTTTAAGACATTAGGACACATAAGTCCAATTTTAGGATTCAGGTAAAGGGTTAATTTTAAACGTAGCGTTAGTTAAGTGTTAATATCAAAGGTCAAATTACGTCAATGGTTAATGACTGCCATTCCTCCAGAAAAAAACCCAAAAAAAACAGTTAATGATGGAATTAAAAAAACAAACTTTATGAGAAAAATAAAAAATATACTTGTTGCTTTTCTTTTTTTTTATTTCAAGCGCCTTGTTTTTACATGGTATGGGGAATAAAGAAAAAGCAGGCCTTGATGTAAGGACTAGGGTTTGAATTAAGTGTTAGGATCAGTTTAAGGACTATTGGTTGGTTACAATTTTTGGAAATGTTTTTTACACTTTTAACAGTGTTTTGAAATATACATTGAGACCACATTATTGCCACCTGGCTATACTAAGAAATATTACATATCTGAAGATACACAGTGCTACACATTATATATAGTTATAGTATATAGTTAGTGCATCTCAATGGGATAATCTAAAATAGTTAGATAAGGCATTAACTATGAGTTTGTTTATGCAGTGAATGTGTTAGTGTGCCAAATGCATTATAACAATAAAAAAGTGCACATAAGATTCAGTTTCAATATGTTTTAAAAGTCTAAGGCTACCCAAACAGATGTTTTAATTTTGCTTGATCCTGAATTGCCTGAATCACCCTTAGGCTTTTTTCTGTTTCTAGGCGACTAATGGTGACATTTCCCCACAGGAGATCATATCACAACAGCCCCCCCCGCAAGATAAAGCCATAAACATTTTGTCACCCTCTTACAGACTGAATCCTCAGTTAATTATTTAGTCCATATTATGGAAAATGTGTTTGGTAAGCAGGACATCATCATTTGTTTTGCAACGGCAGTTATATGAAACCGGGAATTCTTTTGGGGTTATCTTGCCCTACATGACCTTTGTATTCAACTTGCTGGAAAACACACAAAACAGAAATAGGCATTTTTGGTAAGCTGTGCCTTTAAAAGAGATCACGTGCTTTGTCCATGCAGAGACAAGCAAGCAACAGGTTCCCTTTAACACTGGTCTGGAAGTTCATACTTATTCATTTATATTCATTTATAAACGTTTATACTTTTTCATTGGTCCTCAACTGTATGGTAAAAAAAAACAGGTACTTCTGACTATGGGGAAGCATTTGCCTAACCAACTTCCATTCATGTGATAGCCCTGGCTCTTGTGACTGACCCTTCAGGCACCCAAAGCTCTCAGGTGGACGGAGAGTTAAGTATTAACTAGGATGAGAAGTGTTTCTTCTCCTCTTGTTTCAGATTTCTTCATATGGTGTGGAAATGCTCTTCAATTAGGTCTTATTGGCCTCCGATTACTAGTCCCGTAAGCAAAAAACTGGAATGCCTAATATTTGTAACCCACTTTGGTGTACAGTGGATTAGTACTGCTTGGACCTTGAAGATGGAGGTACACCCCAAAAGCTTGTCCTAAAAATTTGGATGACATGACATGTAGTTGTCAGCTTTTATTTGCCAATGTTTTTAAATAAAGCAATAAAAATTTATTGTTAAAAGTGCAAACTTGGAGCTTACATAGTTCAAAGGATCATCCCTCCCAGTGACTGAACGGGATTGTGGAGGTAAGAAGGAAAGGTATGTATAAACTGTTGTTAAGGCCAACATTACAGTTAACCACAAATGTATTGGCTTAATGCAGTAAGTGAACCCACAGATTATGCTGATCAGTAAGATGAACAGAGTAATGTAACACTTGCGTACAGCAATATACATATATGTACAGGTATATATATATATATATATATATATATATATATATATATATATATCTGTGGAAGATGCAACATGATGTGTGTTAGTTTTACTAGATCTTTTAAAGAGCTTAATACTGGAAAGCCCATCACAAATTCTGCATACTATTATTTTATCATTTTGCATACGACTGCAGGATAGTAGTAGTCCTTGCACAGCAATTTACTAGACCAAACACCACATCATGAAAATACTTCCATCTTCTTCAGACTGACATGTTTGCATAATAAATAAGCTATACTAGAAGTACTATACTTTTCATAGTTAAGGGTGACATTGTTCAATGTCACTTAAGCCCCATTAACAATATAAAATATATAAATCAGTCAGCTTATTTTCTTCTTGCATCAGGAATCCCATCAGTGTTAAATATAAGGCGCTGCTGCATTTTGCTAAGCAATCTGCAATCAATACACATTACTGCTGCCAGATAATACACAGATCATGGATTTTATCTCTGTGTGTTCCATGTAAAGTGAGAGCCACGCTTTTCACTAGCTGCTATGTACTGGACAATTAAATTGAACTGGCACCAGGAGAACCCTTACTAGAACTAGACTGGGCAGCTTTCAGTTTCTGTGGAATTACATTTCCCAAGACGTATAGTCAAACATGCTCTTGTAACATGTAAGCCACGCTGGCTGAATTCAAAGGCAAACACAACATGCTAATGAGTGTCAAAACTATCTGTGCCATGATGCTCAAGTCTCTCCCTATATCATCAATTAAAACGCTAATGAAAATACTAAGAAAATAGTAAATCTCCCATAAAGCTGAATCTAGTTTGAAATTCATACTTAATATTTTACCTTTATATTAAGACTTAATAAAAGCAAAATATGCAAAGTATTAGTGTGGTGCTAAGCCCCATGCACATGGCCACACATGGCTGGCAGCAAGATCCTGCATAAAAAGCTGTCCATGCTGCATTAATACTCATGTAATCATACACCCGCTTATGTCCACATAAGCTGAGATGCGTACAGGCAGCTTTTACAGCATTCTTCGTCTCCCATGCCTAGTGAATGACTTGAACGAGTCATTCACTAGGCAGAAATGGGCAGACATGTAAACAATGGTGAGTAATCATTGGCGGTGGTATCCTCTGATTACATGCTATTGTTTCTATCTTGGGCCTGTGCATCGGCAACAGGGTCTATTAGGGCTCATGTACACTGCAGCTGATAAACTCACATTTAGGAGCTGTTCAGCGTTTTTTTCAGCAGCCCCTGAACTCTCCCTAATGTTTTCCTATGTGTCTATGTACACATAGTCGTTTACAGGCAGTTGAGTTTACAGTGGTTTTTTTGAATGCAGAAAACTTGCGTTCAGGAGTAGAGTTTATCAGCGTTTCAAATGCCAAACTGGCTTAATGCAGTAAACGCGGCTAAAGGTGGCTAACCGCGTTTATAAGCCTTTGTGTTTGAAATTTTTTTTTTAACTCTTCCATTTCCAGATGCAGTCCGAAGCCTTTTTTCATCATGAAAAATGCATGCAAAGCGTTTTCCCGTTACTCAAATGGACCTGGTACAGCATACTTTGAGGTTTTGCATGAAAGAAAATATGTTAGACACTGCTGCAATAATTTCTGCATAGAAATGAGCTGGAACACATCCAAACACTACAAAAAGAAAAAAAAAAGACAGCTGATCTCAACAAATACTGCTCTCTCTGCTTCTGCTCTCTCTATTTCTCTCAAAACTTCTGAAATAGTTCATTGTTTACTGTTTTTAGTGCATTCTGGGGATTTTGGAAGGTCTCCTGAGGTTATCTTTAAAAACGCTTCTAATGCGAACGTGGCTAAACAGATGTTTTTGAACCTACATTTTCCAGCAGTCAGTTTTCATTGTTCAGAAGTGTCCTGTGTACATGGAGCCTTATGCCGTACACATGTAAACTTTAGCACAACCCTTTAAGTGCATACAGAGTAACATACTGTCCAAACACAGGAATGTGAAGACAAATTTTTCTAGCTTTGGTTTATGCAGCTACATGCTGTAGACCAAAACTGAGCAGTGTGCACAAGCCAATAGCATACAATACTGCTGCAATCAGATCTATAAAAAAGTACAGATCTGAATGCAGCAAATTGTACGCCTGTTTTTACCAGTAACACAGTTCAAATGCTTTTGCCGGTTTAGCCTTTTGCAATTACTGAATTGCTATCAAGAATGTGTACAAACATACGGCTCTAGATTAAACATTTTTCTTGCGTGTTTGCATCGAGTAAATTTGATATCCTGTGCAGCATAATCCATAGAATAGGGTAAATATATCATGGTGCACAGCAGACAATAACATTGTCAAACAGAGGGAAATGAAGAATCGTTGGTGCTTAAAAAAGAAATAAAGTTAAAGAAACAATTTTCTGTGACATCCATTACAATAACTAATTGATATGCTCAGGGTTTACAGATCCTTTTTACTAAACTGCAGAAAAGCAGCATGCTGGTTGGTTATTGATTGTAATAGAGGCTGCAGTAATGATTTTCGTAAACTTTATTACTACACAAGTGCAGGCAGATCCTTCTTTCTTCCTAGTGGTTCTGTCACTTCCAACACAATATATTCACTAATTCTTGTTCTGTGAACATTTCCAAATTCAGGCAACTATAGATCATTACTGAATAAAGAATTTCCAAAAATGGAAGATTGCAACTTCAAATTGTGAAATTTGACTATTTACAAAACAAAGTAAATTAGGATATGTCATTCATCATTTCTCATATGTTTTATAGCACTGACATTTTTTGTAGAATTTTACAAAACATATAGAACCATTCAATGTGGCTGCTGTGCCATGTGCCCCTTAATCTCTACCACCCTCATACATACATACATTAGGGTCAAATTAGAAGAAAGCCAATTAACTTACCAGTATGTTTTAAGATTTTGGGAGCTTCACAATTTGACACTATTCATGCATAGAGTGAAAATATTCTATGAGCTGCTTAATAATAAGATTTCTGCTCTGTGAAATGTGATGTGGTCTTTGTACAATCTTCTGTTGGGGTTTGAAAGGGTGGAGAGGGGTGCAGGATGAAATAAGTTCTTGGCTTGGAGAAATTTTTCTCTTTTTCCTTTATTTTCTCTTTCCTACATTTACTTTCCCTAAAGCCCCTCTCTTTGAGAATCATTTCAATCATTTTACTGTTCTGGTTCATTCAGGAATGACGATCTGATGGCAATTGAAATTTGAATGTTCAGAGTAGGATTCTGGTTTACAGCACAGCTGCTGGAATTAGTCTACTGTAACCTTATCCCAGTTCCCCGAGCTGCAGGCATCTTCATCTGAACCCAGAACCTGCCCCTTAAACTGAGGTGTAATCTACTGGACTCACGTTGTGTCTTAATTAAGTGTTCTTGCATGGCAAGACCACTTACTGTTATCTCACATATATATTCTTATTATTATAGCCAAATTTACCACCTTAACTCCTCCCACAGTTTTTACACTACATAGACAGTAATATACCAAAATGTGCAGATTGTTCCCGATTGGTGTGCTATTACTTTGTGGAACGTTTCGCCAAATGGTTCACAAAATATCGGCGTTTTTGTGATGAAATTGGTCCCATAGGAATGAATGGCGGAATGTTCAAAACTAGAGTGGGAGCTGACAAAAGCTAGAGTGTGAGCCGAAAAATCAGGACATGATTTCTAAACTGCCATCACTCCCTCATTTTCAAGCCCACCTACACAAATCTTATATCAAAACGTTCAGCTATCCCTGCTGCAACTAAAAATGTCCACAGCTAAGCCATAGTCCTGATAGTTTTCACAATATGACCATTTGTTTGCAATTCATGCCACCCATTGACATTCATTGAAACTCCACTCTAGCCACCTCAAATTTGAAGGGCAATTTCTAAGCTGCGACTGTGCCTTCATTTTTAATATTTCACAGACATACTATGCATCAAAATGTAGCTCTGGGTCTTGTGATTCTCACAATATAAAGCTCTTCGGTGTAGGATTTACAATTTTTCAACTATAACCGCTTGAAGATGGCAACTGCTAGTGAAGTGAGCAAGTTGCAGCAGTTTGTTTTTAACCGCTCTTCTCTGCCCTTGCTGTAGAGTGAGTTGCCATAGGAACCCAGGTGAGTGACAAAAGCTAGAGTGTGAGCTATAAAGCTTGCTATGTGGACTTTTTAAATTTGATCAATCAATTGGTTAGTGTAATGTTTACTATCTTTACTCACTCCAAACACTCCACACAGTTACTCTGCCCACTCCATAAAGTTACTCTGCCCAGTCCAACCTTTTCACAGTTACTCCAGCCACTCCAACCACACAACAGTTACTCAAGCCACTCCACCCAGTTACTCCGCCCACTCCAGCTGTAGACTACTGGTGGAGGCAAGAACACTTCACACAATTTCCCCAGAAATTGTAGCTTTTCTAGTTACAATTTTATATCCTATTATCTTGTTGATCTTAAATTGTGACTGAATAACCAGCAGACAAATGTCTGTAAGACTTGTTTATTGCACTTAAAAATTATTGCTACAGAAATGTGATATGGACTTACCTCTATAAAATACTAAATAAAATAATGCAGCACAGAGGGAAAATGGTTAGCACTTCTGCCTGGCAGTACTAGGATCGTTGGTTTGAATCCCAACCACGCCACCACCTTCCTGGTGTTTGCATGTTCTCCCTGTGCCTGCGTGGGTTTCCTCTGGGTACTCTGGTTTCCTCCCACACTCCAAAGACATGCTGATAGGTTAATTGGATCCTGTCTATATTGGCCCTAGTATATTTATGAATGTAAGTTAGGGACCTTAGATTGTACGCCCCTGGAGGGTCAGGGACTGATGCGAATGTACAATATGTATGTAAACGCTGTGTAAATTGACAGCGCTATATAAGTACCTGAAATAATAATACATGAAACTCAATGCCAATATCACAAGTCATCACCCTCATTTAGGAAATAAACATTTTTCAGTTTTCATTCTTCCATCATGGACGTCCGTAGCAGCTCTCTGCATCTGGCCATATAATATCACAAAGTCGTGAAGGAAACAGATGATGGAAACGAGTAGCTATGAAACACCCAGTAGCTGTCAATGAGTGCAGGTCCTGTTCATATGTACTGAGGTCTAAATGGGGGAATCTCTACAGAAGGCTAACAGCCCAACATATAATTGTACTGGCCCCAGGGGTAAATGTCCCCTTGTTTCTCACCTAGTCCTCCAATGCAACCCAACCAGAGTTCTTGTTTGAGTAGCTTGATCTATAGCATTTTTGTACCCACATGCATATTAGTTGTATCTCAGGTCAGATCTCTTTCTAAGGCATTAGAGGCACCAATAGTGAATGATTAGAAGCAGTGGCACCATGGCCACACACAGAATTGGATGTGGTCATATCCAGTTTGCTCATAACATACTATTTATTTATTTCAGGTACTTATATAGCGCCATCAATTTACACAGCGCTTTACATACATATTGTACATTCACATCAGTCCCTAACCCTCAAGGGGTGTACAATCTAAGGTCCCTAACTCACATTCATACATACACATACTAGGGCCAATTTAGACAGGATCCAATTAACCTACCAGCATGTCTTTGGAATGTGGGAGGAAACCGGAGTACCCGGAGGAAACCCACGCAGGGACAGGGAGAACATGCAAACTCCAGGCAGGTGGTGCCATGGTTGGGATTCAAACTGACGACCCTAGTACTGCCAGGCGGAAGTGCTAACCATTTAGCCACTGTGCTGCCCCATGCTATGACTGAATGGTTGTATGAAAAACACTGCGACATAAGATAGCACTGTATGATTAGCATCCTTGCTGTTAAATAATAGAATCATATTATCAGGTAATGCAGCAGCTAACAACAGCGCAGGAAAAGCATGTTAATGCAGATTATCTGTGACATGTTGTGTATCAAAGTGTTTAAATAAGTTTGAAATGCCAGTAAAGGAATATAAAGCTATACACAATACTTTGGCAATGCATATGAAAGGGTATTAAATAATTGATAGTCATGTACCAAGAATATGAAGGTGTTGCTCTAATTGGACTTGAATTGTATTGTCTTCTAGCTACTGAAGGGTAAGAATCCCAAATTGAGGCACTGACTTCATGCTGTTCAAAGCAGCTGCCGCTACTCTTAGCCAGGAAGCACAAAAGAGCCCTAGATATCAGGCAGGCATAGAAATTGTTAATTATTCAGCTGAAGAAAGGCCCAGTCTGATATTTTAGACATATGCATCTGTTGGAGTAAATAACCAACAGTGATTTTGTGGTGTTTCAAGACTCTGAAGTAGAGCTTAAATAAATTGGAGATGAAATGTATAAAGAGAAAGCAATAGGCGCTTTGATGATGCTCAGGGAAGTCAAGGAAAGAGAAACATCTGGTTGTTGCTTTGAATTTTTCATAAGTGTTTAAAACAGCCTTGCTACAATACAGAACACATTTGCTGGTTCACAGTCACACCAAGAGTTGCCAAGGAACAATACTGGAGAAATGCATGGAAAATGATACTGGGGTAAAAGGATAAAACTGAAATGGGAATGATAATGATGTGCTATATAAATATTTACGGTATCCGGGTGAACAGAGTAGATATAAAGGTTTTAAGGACATAAGCCAGAGATCTGAAGGAAAAACAAAGTGATGGGGAGTGTAGGGGTTCTCTAGCTGAGATATAATTTTCTCTGCTCTTCCAGTCCCACAATCCATCTACCTCAAAGGTTTCACACCATGTCCAACATTAAAGAGACTCTGTCAAGATAGAAAAATTGGAGCAGTCATTAGTGACTAGTTAATACAAGCTCCAAGGATCACATCCTAATCCTTCCCAACTGATTAAGCCCCCTATAGGAAGTGGATGGTTGGCTACAGAAGAAGAGGTGGAGGGCATCATTGGAGCATGAAGAAGGTTAGTTATCTTTTCAGTCCTTTTATTTAACTACCGGCGGGATAGGGGAGTGTGCCTCAGACATTTCTAGCCGTCTAATGTCAATATTTCAATCATACCCTGCAACAATGTTAAAAAGGAAAAGATAGAATTCATTGCTGGTAAGTTTCAACATTTCTTACAAGTTCTAGTAGCATTTATATTCCTCTGTATTGGTAAAGTTTATCTAGTGAAGTCGAGTGTTATGAGATTTAATATCTATATTTAATATCTATCTTTTTTGTACACAAATTCAAAAATGTCTTTAAGACAGCAGTGACATAAGTGAAACATAACAAATTCTGTTGAAATGGGAAGCTATACAGGGGCAGATCATGTATATTATATAGGGCACGCTTGTTGGAGCCCAACCTCTGTAGCTGTAAGGTAAAGGTGCCAGATGGATATCAGGAATGGATGGATAGGAGCAGTAACACTGAGGCAGCTCTTCTTAGAGTGGTAGCAAGGCTCTAATGCAGTAACAAGAAAATGTGAGGAAGGCGCCTCTAAGTGCAGTATTGACAATTTATTTAGTAAACAATGGAAAATTTGCACTTACAAGATAAACGGAGCATGCTCAATAGGCTCCTTCTTCAGAGGTCTGAAGAAGGAGCCTATTGAGCATGCTCCGAAATGCATTACCGCCCCCTTCACCTGCTACATCTGACTCTGCTCTCCAAGCTTCATTTTTGATGCACAGGCACATACTGGACTCTACTTCCTGATCCTATAGACATAGTTTGCTGATGGATGGCTGGATGTCCCACCTGGATCTAATTACCACACAATGAGTCTTTTTAACCGTGTATCTTGTAAGTGCAAATTTTCCATTGTTTACTAAATAAATTGTCAATACTGCGCTTAGAGGCGCCTTCCTCTCTTTTTCTTGATACAGGGGCAGATCACCTACTGAAACAAGACAGATCTAACGGCCTCCTAAAATTAAAAATAAAAAAAATACCCTCTCTGAAATGCTTTATCCATACACTCCTTTGGGGAACCACGAGAGACTGATGTCACTTTCTCCTTACTGCATTGTTTCCAGTTACTGGGCTTTGTCCCAGCACCATGCCACAGCCTTCCTCCTGCCAAGCACTTGTTTCCTGCCTACTCTGACTGCTAGACTTTAGCTGTTGCAGGCATGCACTGTCCTACACTTAAAGTGGTTGTAAAGCCTGAAGATTGTGTGCATTCTATGCATGACGGTAAAAAACCTTTAGTATGCAGCTCCCCCTAATATTTATCCAATCCCTATCCAGCAATGTGCAAGAGAGTGGCTGCTGTTCAGGCTCTCTGCTTCCTTTTTGGCTCAGAGACTGTCGATCACAACCAGTGAGGAGGGACCAGGGGTGGGGCCAAGCCTCGTTCTGTGTATCTTATGGACACACAGTTCGGGGGCTTAGGAGCGAGCACGCATGAGTGCCCCCAAAGAAAGCAGTTTGCTCTGGGGGCATTTAGTGGGGGGGGGGGAGCCCAGAGCGGGGGACCCGAGTAGAGGCGGATCGGGGCTGCTCTGTGCAAATCATTGCACAGAGCAAGTAAGCATGACATGCTTGTTATTAAAAAAATGTAAGCCTTTAATGTCACTTTAAGTTTGAATTTTCTTCCTGGGCTCTATTGCTGGAACTGCACATTGTCCTGAAAACTTGTCTCTTCTTTCTGCCAGTTTGAAATTGCTTGTTGCACTTGCATACATTCTGATTGGTATGTGCATTCATGTGACAAGTCACCATGCA
The DNA here is from genome assembly GCF_062004578.1 of Staurois parvus. Classification (NCBI taxonomy): domain Eukaryota; kingdom Metazoa; phylum Chordata; class Amphibia; order Anura; family Ranidae; genus Staurois; species Staurois parvus. The sequence continues at coordinate 4,453,171 of NW_028317874.1, forward strand.
AAAAATGTCTGCTCCAGGGACTTAACATTACATTAAAAATGAGAATTGAAAATACACAAAGAATTGAAGTTGTAACTACTGGGAAACAAATAGATTTTGCTGTTTATTGGGAGAAACATCAAACGAGAATTTGATCAATTGCTGAAACAATTGAGTACTGTCCGTGATACTTTTTTTATTTGCACTAACATACAATTTTAAGGACAAGCTTTCGGGGACTGTCCCCTTCTTCAGGTCAAAGCAGTACTGATCACAAAGGGTTAGAAGAGATGTTTTGGAGTTGGAAGGAGAAAAAAACAAAACAAAAGGAGAACAGATAAGATAATACGGCTACAATCACCTCAATCAATTGCTGAGGAATACAATTGCAATCGTGCTAGTTTTCTTCTTTTCAGTTAAAATGGGTCAGCCCTATAGCTTCTTATAATAATGTATCAATTTAAAATATATCTATAGGCTAAACGTTTTTTGTCTGTTATGGATAGTCTAGGAAAAGTTTAGAATGGGGGTCAGCAACAGGTTGATCATGATCTACCCATTGATCACAGCCATTTTGTGGCATGAAACATTTTCAAAGAACTTATGGCCTTGGTTTCCATAAGGGTGAGATCTGCTGCTCTAGTGGATTCAATATAAGAAAGCAGAAAATGAAGGAAGCACTCCAGAGACAGGAAACAAAAAGTTCAGCTCATGGCAGTACCCTGCATACCAGTGGACCAAGTAGTGTGGGTAAGTTACCACAATGTGGATACAGACATCAAACTCTAAATCCTCATTCTGTCAGGTTTTTTTTCTTTTAAAGTTTTGCAAGCGTTCCATTTTTACTTTAGTTATTTTTGGCCCTTGCTTTACATTTATTCTAAAAATGTTTAGCACATTAGACATTAGCAAATTAATTCCTGTTAAACACTAATGAAAACATCTAATATGCCCGAATCTAAACATACTTCCTAATTCAAAAACATGTTTTAAAGCATTGGCCTAAAACACTCAGTAATGAGAGTTGGATCTAACAGCAGAGAGTTCAGTCCTAAGCGATACATTTTACTTCAGTAACTGCAAGCATTTTTACTCGCTTTAATAAAGTCTCTAGAGCTTTTCCACAAAGCAGATGCTAGAAGAATCTTCTGTACAGGCATACAAATAAGATTCAAGTCTGACTTCATTAACATCCTACTGCATCTATTTTACAGAACGCATTCAGAGCACAAACAGACAAACACAATATATCACTTTTAGCCATACAATGATTTGGGGGTTTATCGTCACAGACTGGCAGGTAGTCAGTAATTGGGGTCAAACTTCCACATGTTTGTAGAACAAGAAATGCAGGACTTTTGTTTGTAACCAAATACCAGTTTACCCTACACTCTGGGGTCTGTTTCTTGTTTCATCTGTTCACTTTGACATCTTGTGAACTTTCCGCCTGGTGTGTTTATAAGTCAGGAAGCAAAGGTGAAGGCATACTCCCAACACCATCACCAACTGCTGCCAAGAAATGTGCTGACTATAGGTCTGCAAAAAACATGGGGACTACGTTCTGTAACATCTCAAACAGAATTTACACAACTAAAATGCCTTGAAGTGGTTGTACATGCTTATTTTTTTCTTTTTACCTTAATGCATTCTCTATATTAAGGTAAAAAAACCTTCCAGGATTATCTCCCCCCAGACCAGCTCTCTCATTATTATTACTATACAGGATTTATATAGCACCAACAGTTTGCACAGCGCTTTACAAAATGAAGGCAGACATTACAGTTACAATACAATTTGGTAGAAGGGGAAACAGAGGGTCCTGCTCGTTAGAGCTTACAATCTAGGAGGAAGGGCTGAGTGATACAAAAGGTAACAGCTGTGGGGGGATGAGCTGATGGAGGAAATAAATGGCGGTTTACTAGGTAGAAGCAGGATAGGCTTCTTTAAAGAGAAAGGTTTTCAGGGATCATCTAAAGGTGGATAGATTAGGAGACAGCTGGACAGATTGGGGTAGGGAGTTCCATAGGATGGGAGAAGCTCTGGAGAAGTCCTGGAGGTGAGCATGGGCGGGGGTGACATGGGAACTAAAGAGCAGAAGGTCTTGGGAAGATCAAAGAGAGCAGTTTGGCTGATAATTTGAGACCAGGTTGGTGATGTAGCTGGGGGCAGAGATGTGGATGTTTGTAAGTTGTTGTTAGTATTTTGAGTTTTATTCGTTGGGCGAGTGAAAGCCAGTGGAGGAAATGGCAGAGACGGTAGCAGACACTGAATGGTTGGTAAGGTGGATGAGCCTGGCAGCAGTATTCATGATGGACTGGATAGGGCATAAAGGCAGTAGAGGGAGCCACTGTCGGCCAAGCCATGCTACGTGTGTTTATAGACACACAGAACCCAGCTTGGGAGCAAGCCTCCAGAAGAAAAGAAGAGGATAGCGCCAACGGGGACCCCAGGCACTGGAGGTTTGGGATGCTCTGTGCAAGTATATGTTTTTTATTCGGATTAAAAAAAAAGACTTTAGTAATGCTTTAAAGTAGAAAAATGCACTAGCTCACTCAAAAAATACTAGCTTACCCAACCTAGTCCTCCTAAGATAAAATAACCTAGAAGTTCCATCTTCCAGCTGCTTACTTACTTCCGTGTGACAAACGCACCTTACTCTGCATGCTGCAGGTCTCTCTGCCAGGTCCATGGAACCTGCAACATGTCTGCGCATCAAGATGGTGGTACAGGAGGAGAGTAACGTAGGGAGAACTTTGCCTGCAAGCAAGGCAACCCTGGATTCCATGTACTAGAAAGTATATTTTTCTTATTTTTTTTTATACAGGGATAAGTGTTAGGTATTTAAAATTTAATTTATGATAAGTAAGGTATAGTTCCTCTTTAAAGTGTATGTAACCCCCTAACAATAAAATATTTTTTTTTATACAATTAAAAGCATTTTGTTAAGTGCAAAAAGACCTGTTGATCCTGCCAGAAATATTGTGAGCTGATCAATTCCTGTGCTGCATTCTCATCGGTTAACAATGTTTTCAGCAATCACTGTGGACCTCAAGAACACCCTAGTTGGGGGTGTTCCTTAGTCCCAACAAATTTCTAATTCAGTAGGGTGACATTACTGCTTTCAAACAGATATAGTAGTGAGTGTTTTCGCCATAGGACCGAATGGCAGTATCACCAGGTGAAAAGAAAGAGAAAAAAATGATATGAAAAGAAAATTAATACAGTTGCCACATCTATGGACTGGTAAGATGCAAAGTATGACATTTTTTTCTTGGGTTTAGATAAAAGCAGTCAGGCACAAATAATATATACAGTATATATATATATATATATATATATATATATATATATATATATACATATATATATATATATACATATATATACATACACACACTTTTTTTTTCCATGCAACTAGTACTTCTAGCACTTTAGACTGGAAAAAGCCTGTTACAGATTTGGGTCCAATGTCAGGGCCCAATATATTTGTCCTGTAAAGATAGCTGACTGCACTGCTGTAAAACCTTTTGTCTACCTCTGCAGAGAATGGAGGTTGCTGTATACACAGAATGCACAGATACACTTCAGTAGACACAAGGACACAAGTCTGTGCAGTTTCTGTCCCCAGAGTAAACCTTAGCTTAGACAAGAATCATAAACGAGCCTTTATACCTCCCAATCTGTCTATCTGCATAAAACAATACAACAGATGTCAATCTCTGTGCACTCGGGTGCCCATGTACAAGTATCTTTAAAATGGACCCATCATTTAAATTCACCAAAAATAATAGGGCACACGTTAGCTTTATGAAAACACATTCATATTTTGTGCTCCACAATAACTATTTTTTTACCATAAATTAAAGAAAACATTGCTCAAGCTTTTTCATTTGATCTAAAGTTTAGGCAGAAGATCACATGGCCTCTGACTACAAGAAGCATTGCATGCAGAAAGTCTATTGTTCAAATCAGTCACACCCTGTCTGGTAGACTTGTATTTATTATTTTATTAGAGAGATGGGGATCAGCAGGGCATAAGCACTGTTTAGCAGAGATGATCTTGTGTGCCCTCTAAACGTATCTCTAATCCAAACTCACACTTTTTTTATACTCCAATGAGCCCTGTCCTTCTCCGGGTCACAGCTCACGGAATGACAAGGCCTGCAGCTCACTGGAGTACAAAAAAGCAGTTCGGATGAGAGATGAATTTGGAGGATAGTGATTGAAAATTTATTTTTTTAAATAACATATGTTATACAAAGTGGCCCCGATCCTCCTCTTCTAGGGTCCCCTGCCAGAGCTCTTGGCTCTTCGTATTTTTTGTGTGACACCATAGCAAGCAGCTTCTTCTTTTGACACACCTGCAGGCTTGATTCCAAGCTGTACTGCCTGAGTCTATAGACGTACACAGGGCACCTCGGCCCCACCCCATGCTGTCTCACCACAGGATTTGACTGACAGCAGCAGAGAGAGCCACTAGTAAAGAGAAGCCTCAGTAAAGTCTGTGACAGCAGGGAGAGCCACTACAGACAGGCACAGAGCTGGACTGAGTGAGTAATTATAAGCGGGGGGAAGGGAGGTGAGGGGGCAATACAGGTACTGTAACATTTTTGCAGGAAAAAATGTTTAGGCCTTTTAATCATTTTAAAGCTGAACTTCAGATTAAAAAAAAACACAAATCAATGCAGTTCTGTAATCAATACATAACTAAATGAATTTTTTTACATGCAAGTACATTAATTTGCTTCAGTCTCTTCCAGTCCCTGTATAGCAGAGCTTAAACAGCAGGAGAGAGAAGCAGCGCAAGGAGACAATCAGGTGTGTTGCAGTGTATTAAGCATGCCAATAGGGGGAGAGAGCAGAGTGACAGTGAGATGAACTAGTAACTGCAGCATTATGAGCAGGTCCCCTCCCCTATCAAAAAAGAATGGGCTGTGTGACATAGCAGTGTAAATCTCAGGACTAGAAGGACAGAAATACACAATCTTTTGGCAGATAAAATAGATATCATATATATTTAAATGTAGCTGTCTGCTTGCAGTTCAGCTTTAATTAAAACTAGAGGGATCTTGGGAATGTGGCAGGGGATGTGGGTATACCAAGCTGGGTCAAATTTCCAATGAAAATAGAAAACTCCCACAAAAGGGCCATAGGCCATAGGCCATCTCTCTTTATCACTTAAGGTTAGGACAAAGGTCAGAACCAACAACAGATCATTTAGCAGCTGTACTGCTCCTGACTTTATTAATCCCCATGTCAGCATCTGAGCAGCAAACAACAATCATCCAGGAGGTGAAAGGATAGTTTGTGAATTGTTGAAGGTATTTGTTGATCCATGTGTTTAGTAACCTCATTTTTAATACTAATAATACTTTTTAAGGAACAAAAATGTTCCACCAAGTCTTTAAGGCATGCTTTGTGAAGGAAAGAGTGGATGAACAATAGCCATTGAAACCAACTGATCCTTATGTGATTAGCAGGGCCATGAAGCATAGAATACGATTAACCTCTCCGGTGTGCGCATATAAAGCTCCGCCACCCATATTTATTGCCCCAATAGCTCTTTCAGGCTTCAGAAAAACAACTCAATTGCTTGTTTTGACACTGTATTTCAAATCAAAATTTCAGCACAGTTTTTTATACTGGCGTTCTACATATGAATATATGAGGGACACTCAAGTTTTAATTTTACAGGTATAAAAAGGGACACTAGCGTGGCAGTACTACATGCAGTAGTGTCAAGTGTGTCCTATTATTGATAGGTGGCACACATGTCGCAGACCAGCCCAGAGACTGTTAATCAAGATGGCGGACAACAGTGTTAGTGTGTGCATGGGACAGCGTGTGGTGATGGAAGTTTCTTGTGAACAAAGGCGTAAAACACGCGGATATCTACTGAAGACTTCAAGCACCGTACGGTGATGAGATGCTCACTTGCAGTAAAACATTTGAATGGTGTAAAGATGGCCATATGTCAGTCAGTGACGATCCCCGCCCTGGTGGTTCTCAGCCCACAGCAGTTATTCCTGTGAACAATCAGCATGTGGAACGCATTATCCTGTATAATCAACACATAACCTGTCGTGAAATTGCACAAGAGACAAATCTTTCTGTGAGAACAGTGAACACAATCATTCACAAATTGAAGCAGGCTGTTCTAGGATGGTTTAGGCATATCATCTGAAGCTTTCCAGGCATTAGATAAAAGCTGGGATAAGTGTATTGATGTAGCAGGGGAGTATATCAAAATATAAATTCAGTTTCTACGCCTTGAAATCTTTTATTATATAAACTCAAAAGTCCTGGTTTGACTTGAACGCCCTTCTTAGATTTGTAAGTTCTTATTGGTGTTTAAAGTGTACTTAAAGCGGAGTTCCAGCCGTTTAATTAATTTTTTCTAAAGGCACCCATGTGAGAGTGGCAGTTTAGGCAATGCAAGTTGAGATCACCTGTACTTGTAATCCTTTGCTTTCCGTATAAAAAATAAATTTACTTACTGCACCCTCATATTGTGAACGCTGCAATCTTAAGTGTGGGCACCTGATGCTCGCTCAGACATTCTTCCGGGAAATTGTGCAGCTGGCTACCCAGCATGCACTTCCCATTTTTGCTCCAGCGCAGTGTGAAGAAGGAACGATTTTGCACCTGTGCAGTGTAAAGAAGGAGCGATCTCCCACCTGCGCAGTGCAAAGAAATCCCCGCGATCGCGTCACTTTCGATCTGATAATAACGCAAGATTTTGGTATCGAGCATTCCCTAGGACTGCTGAGATAGATGACGCCGATATCCCAGAAGCCCTAGGGAATGCCTGATGATGTAATTGCCTTGGCGGCCAGGACCGGAAGTGGAGACAGAAATTACCAATAAAAGGTATTTAGGAAAAAATGTCTACATATATATTGCAAAAACGGACTGTGAAGAGGGAGACCATTGTCTTTCAAGGTAGTAAAAAAAAAGGCTGGAACTCAGCTTTAAGAACAAAAATATTATGCAGAGTGGCTTACCAGTCCTCATATGTGGTGACTGCTCTATTTTTTTTTCCATCTTTGTTTTCCTTTATTTTATCCTGTCAATAACACGCTTTGTGACCTACAGCGATAAGGCTCACTGTACTGTAAAAGCTATGTAGTCAGCCTACCGGAGGACGTGTATTAGGACTGCAGAATATCTCCCTCTACCAAATATCTGTATAAATTCGGTGAGCTCCACCTAAATAAGTAGTCCCTAATCTGTGTGTTTCTGATCTACTGCAAATACTAGCATTTGTGTTAGAACATTCGTCGTTTTTGTTTGCTTTTAACATTTGACTTTGGAATGAATGGACTTTCCTAAACAAAAACCCACATATGTTGTTGGAAAAAATTTGCCAATCTGCTCCTTTGAATTTTCTCATCACTGCAGTCATACAGACATTGATCTGCCCACCAATGATTAGAAATACAAACATTTTAGGAACATTCTTTCCCCACGAATTTTCGTTCAAAATTCTACCTGCCTATGGCCAGCTTAACACTATCTAGCCTTAATATTCTTAATATTGTCCTCTTCCCCCTCCCAAACCTGGGCTGAAAGTACATTTTTTCCTCACACAGGTTAGTCAGCATAGGTAGCAGGGGGGAGGGGGTGGCATTTTTAGGGCTAGTAAGTGTCAAGCAGGGATTCTACTTTAATCCTCACCTAGGTGAAGATGATGGTCTCAGGAAACTGGCAAAGCCCTGCGACATGGCTGTGCATGCTCAAGGGGTATCAGAGCATGTGTAGACATGCTGTGGGCCTCTGCCAGGTCCCATAGACCTCAAAGAGTGCTTGTGCATCCTCTGGGTTAAAAGGAACTTTGCCTGAAAGTACGTAACATTGCACTCCGTGGACTAGAAAATGTGTCCTTTTTTTAGGCATTTTATAGGCATATTAAATTTAATTTGTGATACCTAGGGCAGAGTTCCTCTTTAAGGAAAAATATACAAAATACAAAGCCATTTATAACTATTCAACAAATTACATCACCAATCTTGTCTCCAAATATCACCCAAACTGTACTCTCCACTCCTCGCACGACCGCCTACTCTCTATCTCCCTTGTTTCCTCCTCCCATGCTCATCTGCAGGACTTCTCCAGAGCCTCCCCATCCTCTGGAACTCTCTAACCCAATTTATCAGACTATCGCCTACTCTCGCTCACTTTAGGCAATCTCTGAAAACCTATCACTTCAGGGAAGCCTATCCTGCCCTCAGCTAATAATGGAATCTTCTATTCCTCCTACTAGTCCATCCCCCACAGTTATTACATTTTGTACCACTAGCCCCTCCCTCTTAGATTGTAAGCTCCAAGGAGCAGGGCCCTCCTAATCCTCTTGTATTGAACTGTATTGTTGCTGTATTGTCTCCCGTCTCCCTTTATACTGTAAAGCGCTGAACAAACTGTTGGCACTTTATAAATTCTGCATAATAGTAATAAGGAAAAGAAGCAGTGATAAGCATATTTATATAGTGAGAAGGAAAAAGAATAAACTTATAAATATTCACTACACGCAGAAATTCTAAGTGAAAAATCCTATTTCTGCTTATCCATGTGTGTAATATAGATAGAAGAACTGCGGGAAATCACAGAGATGCCACAGACAGTACTCATCTGGTTTGAAGTGCAAATGAAGAGGCAGCTGGAGCACAATGGAAATTCCTAGAAGTCACCTTAGGAAATTCTGACAGAATGCTCCAGTGCCTCTCACTCATTAGATCTGTAAATCTGAACTATTCACAGAACTAATATAATCATAGGACATGCTCTTAATTTGTAAGAGATCTGGACCCTTCCAGACAATTTAGAACTATTAATAGTGCCCAGAATATCATTAGCTGCCCTCTGTACATTAGTAGAGTGACTGGCTGCATACTTAATAGCAGCACATCTTCATTGTATTACCTGCTGTCATTTTAACAGACACAGACAAAGATGCTAACTCACAGGGATCAAAGATAATTAAACAATGATGGTCCCCAGTGATGATCCCATGGATGTAACAGCATGGGGGAGCAGATATCGGCAAAAATAAAATGGAAATGGATAAATGGACAAAGGCAGACAGAAATAACTGCTTAAACCTCTCATGAACTCCAAAGGATCTGATCACTACAATCTCACTGGCTTTAGACTGAGTTAGATATCAGACTAAAGTTGAACACACATGCATAGAAACCCATCAATTCCCCCAACCATGCTAAGATGCATGGATAGAGGAATAACGGCAGCTGGTGAATACCTGACAAGTGCTTGCATCTGGACTGAATGCAATGTGCCGTGAAGCTGACAATTTTCAGAGTGTCTCCTTTTACAATAGTCGATTGAAAAATCAACTTTTATTGAGGGGGTAGGATTGCCAACACGGCCATCCAAAGCTTGAATTTCTTCTGATTCAGCAGGAATCGACCAAAATTTAAGCAGTGTATGGCCAGCTTTACTTGTTGGAACTCCTCTTATGGAGAATTCAAATTTTCCTTCACAAAAACATGAAAGAATAGTGGATTATCCAGAGCCAGTATCTTGTGATAATATATCTGTGGGGCCTCCTCCTTCAAGGAACAATTAAAAAAAAACTGAGAACTTTTAATGCTCTGGAGTAATCTTTGTAACTCTGCTAATGACAGAGCAGTACACATTGTACCCTAATCTGAGGTCTATATGACCTACAGTCCAATGAAGCTGCAAAATCCTCACAAGCTGCTGGGTGTCATTTGTCTTCTGCTTACATGAGTCTGGGCTATGTGAAAGACAAATTAAACCTATAAAAAATCACCCTCAAAGAGCCTTTAAAGCAGATGGCACACCAATTGATAATGATACAGTTCCAAAGTGAAAGAATAACACTGGCAGTCCAAACTGATAAATGTAATCTTGATCCACACAGTTAGATGTCTCTTCAGACACTGTGACAATTTATGAGATCCACCACCTTGTGTAGCAATTGTGCATACAGAGATGGACGCGGTCACCCATCTTGCTAAGGATCCTCCATCTTGTATCATTTCTACTCCCAAACCAGCCTCCCTCTAATTTCCCCCCTCCCTCAGGAATGTGGTTTGGATGATGCCAGAGTTCACAGGCTCAGTGGGAGAGCTTAATAGTTATAAATCCCACTAGCTGGTTCCTGGGGTGTCTGTTAGCTTCTCAATCTAGGATGTCGTAAAGCCATAAACCAAGTCCTTCACTGAGCTTCAAAGACATTCCAGATAAGCCATAAAACAGACATCACATTCAAAATACACTTTCCCCTATGATTTCATATCTTGGAATATGAAAGACTTACAAGGAGACCAGGCATATATTCAGATCGATAAGTCGCCTGATATATTACACCCCCTAGCTGAAATCTACAGGAGAGCAGAAAATTATATCTCCTTAACCGTCCCACGCAGGTATGTCATATTTCATATCTAGACGTTCAGCAGATGCTTCTGCATATTAATCTACTAGTGGCTAGGCTGCTACATGCACCGAGGGTAAGTTATGGTTCATGATATAAGCTGAGAGGGATTTTGGTTCTAGCTTGGGTCTTCGCCTCCAACACCCTCCCCAAATGAGGCGATTGGTTCTCTGCTTCAAGGAGACACCCTGCTGAGTTCCTAGAAAGGCTGTTATGCTTGGAGCACAAAGTTAAGTAAAGTTGAGTAGGTCGTGTTGAAGTTGAAGAATTCTCCCTTTTAACATCGGAACCAACTTTGGGAGATAAGGGACCCTTTTGCTCTGAAACTTGAAAGCTGCTTAACCCAGGACTTTTGGCAAGCACTTTACCTCTCTAAATTCCTTTCTGTTATCTCTTTGCTGTTTTATTGCTCTCTGTATATTTATATATATATATTGGCTACATCTTTTTCTGTAAATATTGTTATTTCACCCTTTTGACCTTTTTAGTAATAAATCCTATTATCTGATAAGTGTTGAACTGTTTCTAAAGCTCTTTAATGAAAACTAAGAACCCCTGTCTCTGAAGAGCGCTACTGTGTGTTTTAAACGTCTGTGGTGACATTGTGTATACAAACGATTATTCAAACATCATAGTGTTATTGCTGATATTGCTGAGTTTCCTCTTTCTCTGTACAAAAAGGAGGTGGTGGCAGTGTGAAGGGTTAATTGCGTAATTAACCTGACCCAGTAACAATCGCTCCCAGGCCGCAGGTACACAGATTGTGGTCCATTAGCTGGAAAATCTTTGTGCAGAGTGCAGCTGGGCATGGCATTGTTTCGCACGTGACAGCATGGTTTTAGATTAGCTAGTCCTTCGGTCACGAGTTTGGTGAGAAGGGTTGGGGTCTGACGCCGCGATCCTCACACCTTGTGCTAAATAAAAAGCATCCCGGAGCAAGTGGACTCTTTAAGCCAAAAAAGAGTCAAATGCGTTTGTGGATACATATGGTCCCCACTTAGGATAATGATCCCACTACTTCCTCCTATATACCTCCTCAGCCAGCAGGAAATACTCGACCATAAGACAGGAAGAGAGCCAGGAAAGCCACATAGTGTAAAACCGTAATGCTAAATTTAATAGAATGTACTAACTACTTACAATATTAAAAGACAAAAGCACTTCCTGTCAACGAGATAAGTGATGACGTTACAAACATCGGTTCTTCCCTACGCGTTTTGGCACATGTGACATTGCCCGGGGCAAGGACAATGGGGGCAAGGTTATTGTTATTGTCATTCTTACACTTTGTGACTGTTCTTATTTGTGAACTTTGGGAGTGTCATTGTTGTTTGTGCACTTATTTTTTTAGGATTCACATATTCTATTATTTGCATTGCTTGTTGACCATTTTGATTTGCGCAGCACTTTTGAGTTCTATGTTAAAGACGGCAGGAAGCATCTGATGGACATAGAGCTCTAGGGTAGCTTTTTCACATGGTTGATGTTTCCAAAATAGCAAATCACTGTCATCAATGGGATTTAAAACTGACCTCAAACCAAACACAAATTTGGAATTCACTTTTAGTTCTACAGTTTTTTCACACTAAAATCCACGCAACAGCGAGTTTAAATTGTGTATTGCCTGGATTTGGGATGTGCTGATCATTTTGATACTTCAATTATCCAACGCACAGGAGTACACGGATCAAACACTCAACACAAAATATTGGGGTGAGATGACTTTCGTATGTACATTTGGACACAGTAAACCTATACATACATTATATTGCCAAAAGTATTGGGACACCCCTCCAAATCATTAGATTCAGATGTTCCAATCACCTCCATGGCCACAGATGTATAAAATCAAGCACCTAGGCATGCAGACTGCTTCTACAAACATTTGTGAAAGAATGGGTTGCTCTCAGGAGCTCAGTGAATTCCAGTGTGGTACTGTGATAGGTTACTACCTGTGCAAAAAGTCCATCAGTGATATTTCCTTGCTACTAAAAATTCCACGGTCAACTGTTAGTGGTATAACTAAAATGACAGGGCGGGGTCAGCGCATAGTGAAGATGCAACTCAGCCATGAAGTGATAGGCCATGCCTAACCCCCCCCCCCCCCAAAAAAAAAACCCAAAGACTATTTAGTGCACACTGCCCCGGCACATTTGCAGGGCACTGTACATGTTGTAAAATGGCAGAAAAGTTTGGTTCCATAGACAATGTCACTCATGTGCAGGAGTCACATCATCAGTGGCTATCCAATGGCAGACAAGGAAGCACCAAGCACCAAACCCAGAAGGAGACTGGCAGATGTCAGCAGCAGTGGCAGAGCAACAATTGTGAAGGGAAAATTCCTGGAGAAGCAAACTGTAGGAAATAAATGTGACATATTGTTGCATACCTGTACATTCTAACAATAGCCCACTCACCACAAATCGGTTAAAATCAAACATTTCTGAATGGTTACTGTGGGTTGCCTGTTATTTGCCTGTATACTTATGATCCAAAACACTGGATTTTACTGAATATTTAGGTTACTAATAGTTTTCATCTGACCACTGTACTCAAACTGGAAGATATTGGCTGATTTTCCCTAGGCCACTGGAGGGGTGAGATATGAGCTGTTTTAGGCCTTTTGCACAGGGGTATCTGAGCACGGACAGCGTAAATTCAGGATTATTTGCTCCCAACCCAGGAATTCCAGGTGCTGCACACAGCACCTCCATAGACATGATTAAACTATCAAGAGGCCTTTCCAAGCTTCACTGCAAACACACTGAAGCAAAAGAGGTATCATGTAACAAGAAGCTGTAATCCCTCAGAAACAGGCAGGTATGTTTGATACTTTTCTACTGTAATGCAATTCTAAATATTTGCTGTGTATTATAAGCAGATCATTTGGGGAATTAGCAGCTCCATGACTGGAGTTACTAGAACTTCCAACAGGTCAATGGGAGGCCTTAAAGTGACACTAAAGCGTCTTTTATTATTTTTTTTTATAACAAACATGTCATACTTACCTGCTCCGTGCAGTGGTTTTGCACACAGCAGCCCCGATCCTCTTCTTTTTGGGTCCCCACTGGTGCTCCTGGCTCCTCCCCCTCAAGCAGTGTCCCCAGGGAAAGCTATCTCAGCCACTGCTGTCTCAGCCAATGGGGAGAAAGAGACCCCAGACAGCAAAGGCTGTCGAGAACATCACTGGATCGGGGGTGCTGCACACAGAAGGTTTTTTATCTTCATGCATAGAATACATGAAAGTAAAACACCTTGAGCCTTTAGAACCACTATGAGATATTTGTGATCCCTCATATAAAAACCTTTTTTTCCCTTTTTTACAAGTGATCACATGCCCTCTGTTCTCAGCTCCATAAGGGGCTCAGAGTGCTGGGGGAAGAGAAATAGCATCACAGTGATCTTCCCAGTGAATTCCTGGGTGGGGGGGTCAACACAAGCCTGATCATTGGAGGAGAGCAGGCTTAGTTCTCAGCACAGCTAGAGAACGGACCATGGTGTGTTCTCCTGCCTAGTGTGGTCAGTTTTCAATAGGAAAGCAGAGGGATTGGCGGAGACAACAGGGATTTCACACAAGAAAGAAATGCAAAGAGAACAGGATACATTTTCATACAAATACATGATACACCAGGATTATATCAGGAATTTGAAATGTTGGCATTACATATTCTTTAAGAGCTTTCCTGGGATCTTCCATAACCATAGAAAATGTATCGTCCATTTAGGAGGTTAGGGTAAAACCTCATCATTTCATCAGAGTAAAAATGACCTTGATCAAACATGAATCATCTTCATTATAACTCTCTGTGACAGAGGACATTATTTTGGAAATTGCTGAGAAGCACAGAACTAGACTGCAATATAATAGAAGGCTGTAACTGCTTATGCCCAGTATAGCAATTAAGCTATCATCACATTATTTCATATTGTAGCAGGCAATTTAAAAAATATATTGTTTTCACACATTCCACATCATAACTGGACTGCTGAGAATTAAACAATGCTCAATAATATTATAGGGAAACAAAGAACCACTGCAGTCTGGGGGGAGCATCAGTACAATAAAACAATATGACCGCAACAAGTTACAATTACTATTATGAAATGGAGCTCTACACCTAGGCACTGCATTGGGAAAATATTTGAGGGCTTCAGTTGTGAAGAGTGGAAATACAAACACGGGTTCATAGTATAACGCTCACAGCAACACAGCTTGCCACGTATTTTGACACATTATGTATGAGCTTTCATTTTGCTTTGAATGGGGTGATACAGGGCAACATGCAGAACATTCACAAAACAATCCATTCTTGTTTTTGCATTTTGTTTGCTCTACAAAATGTGTGTCAATGTGTCAAGTGTGAATGAGCCCTAAAAATGCTGGGGGATTTGCCTTTCATTTAGGGCACTTATATTGTGCGTTGCTGCATGTATTTACATCCATGTTTCTGCAACTTACCGGTTTTTACTTTAGAAATAGATAAAGCAGATCAATCAGATCAATACAAACATGACTAGAGACTGATAATCCTGTCAATTCAGTCCTGAGATTTACACCTGCTAGCCAGTGGTCAGCCTGATTTTTCCTTGCTACAGTTAAGAAACACAGCTAGGTAACCTCCCTGCCCCCACCCTGTGATTGGACTGTAAGGGCCCATGTACACTGCAGCTGATAAACTGCCCTTCAGGAGCTGTTGAGTGTTTTTTTCAGCAGCCCCTGAACTCTCCCTAATTTTTTCCTATGTGTCCATGTACACATAGTCATTTACAGTCGTTTACAGGCAGTTGAGTTTACAGTCATTTTTTTAATGCACCAAACTTGCGTTCAGGAGTAGATTTTATCAGCGTTTCAAACGCCAAACGCTTGTAAATGTGTGCAAACGTGGCTAAGCGTTTGCGTTTAGAAGAGGTTTTTAACTGTTCCATATCCAGATGCTGTCCAGAGCCTTTTTCCATCATCAGAAATGCATGCAAAGTGTTTTCCATGTATTCAATGGACCCAGTACACCAGCACAGTCAGTTCCAGGTTTTGTGTCAAGGAAAAAATGATAGAACGTGCCGCATTATGCTCATGATGTGATCCATAGTGAATACAACCAGAAAAGACAGGTCATCTCAACACATACTGCTCTCTCTGCTTCTGCTCTCTGTATTTCTCTCCAAATGTCTGAAATAGTTATTTTTTTACTGTTTTTCAGTGCATTCTGGGCATTTTGGAAGGTCTCCTGAGGTTATCTTAAAAAAAACGCTTCTAAACGCAAAGCGCATAAACACGGTATGCAAACGCAGCTAAACAGACGTTTTTTAACCTACGTTTTCCAGCAGTCCAGTTCCATCGTTCAGAAGAGTTTTCCAAAAGTCCTATGTACATGAGCCCTAAGGCTTCATGTACATGAGCCTACTCTGACCGCCGGCCCCTGGGAAACGGAAATTGCAGGTACCGCAGTTGCCACGTTTTGCGTTTTTCTGCGGTAAAAACATTCCTATCCTAAATGCTATTTTGTCGCGTTCAGGAGTGGGAGGTGTAACCTAACCTAAACGTGGCAGCTCATAAACTCTGCTAAAAGCCTATGTGTACATGGACACACGGGCATTTATGGAGCTGAGTTTAAGAGCTTTGGCAAAAAAATGCCAAGGGCTCCTCAACTGGAGTTCAGGAGCTGCTTGTGTACATGAAACCTAACAGCTCATCCCATTCTCACTCTGCTCTCTCCTCCTGCCAGTAACTTTTCAGCTCTTGTGCATGAACCACACTTGACTGGCTTCTAGTGTTGCTCCTTCTATTTTAGTATGAGCACTGCTGTACAAAAGCTAACAGGAGGCCCATGCAAATACATTTTTAGGCATTTACAAGAGTTGCACTTTAAAAAGAAACGTAATTACTTGCTAATACATAACTGCATTTATTGGGATCTTTTACGGGAGTTCAGCCTAAAGCTTTCCAGGACATCGTGAGTGTAAGGGATCTTTTCTTTAAATAGGTTCTGGTTCACTGCAGTTTATTAAAGAGAAACTTAACCCTTCTTGGGTAAAGCTAAATTTCACCTCTTTAAAAATTGTCCTTGTATGAAAAAAAAAAACAAACATACTCAGGCTATTTTCACACTGCTCTATTGCAAAATATGCGCTGAAAGCACAAGTTTTGCACCTGTGAAAAAAGGATATGTGACTAAAAAAAAAAAAAAGCACCAATTACGCAACCATGGGTGCATCTTTTATGCATTATTGCAGCATTTTGCTGCATTTTCAATTAATTTCAATGGGCAGATGTATTTTTGCAGCTTTTTTTTTTCAGCTCCAAATATGCACCAAAATTGCAGCTTACAGTACTTTAAAAAAAAACGCAACAGACCTGCAACTGACCAGTACGAAGAGTCCCATAGCATTTAATGGTCAAGCGTTTTTCTTCTGCTTTTTAAAGCAAAAACGGAAAAACTGATCAATGGGTAAGCAGCCTTACTAATCCATGAAGTTCTATGAAGTTCTAATCTATCAATCCAGTGTTGTCTTATATGCAGTCAATATTTTACTTGTGCCACTCTGCTTTCATGCTGCCATCTTGAAACTCCTGTTTGAGGACACCTATTGATAGTCCTGTGTATGTGCGGACATGGTGCAGATCGCTGTTAGGGAATTGGGACCTGTGGCATGTCTTCAGGAATATCACACACACATAGACCTGCAATACCTAGCAGGGACCTGTGCTATGTCTGTTCTTGTGCCGAAACTTGTGGCCGCTATACACCCCTCATTGAAACACTGCCATCACAGGAGGCAGCTGGAGGTGATTCCTATGTCATCCTCACCTAGGCAAGGGATCAGGAAGTGTACCACTATATAAAATCAAGACGTATTTACTTCACTAGTGCACCAGAGATAGGCTAATCCAGACCCCACTACACCACCATTTACCCTTCCATACCAACCCCCTTTACTAATTATAGTTACAGAAAATATAACACCAATTTTGGAGTAAAAATGGCCAACACAGCCTTTTATTAACAAATCAACTTTAAATACACCAAACATTCTTTAAGCAGAAACACATAGAGTTGTTGGTCTTCGAAGGCACCCAAAACGAGCCGAAATGCATCTGCGGACAACCATATTACACTAGGCCTCCAGCCGCAACCCACCGGCTCAGAGACCACCATACCGTCCCCAGTGCAGCACCACCACCTTCCAGTTAAACCTTGGTTAACTGGAATGCCCCCGGCACACCATACCACCGATGGGCCCCACACCATTATTTGTACCTTCAAAAATAAGAACGGCCTCCAAAGACCAACAACCGCCCACAAACCGAAATAACCCCCCTCCCCCGGGAGGGACACAATAATTACCAAAACGGGGAGGGCGGGAGGGAAGCTCTCTCTCCTCACGTCCAGCACCAACTGACGCCCCTCACCAAAACCCCCCACCCCAAGGTGCAGAAGACCCCCCCTACACTCCCCCTCTACCAACCAGATCCCAGCTATCCCTTACAACTCCCCTAAAGCTATCATTAACCCTTTCCTGTCTGCCTTACCACTCTAGGCCTAGTCATGCCTGCCCTGCGCTATTTCTTTTCTCTTCTTTTCGCTACGGGCATTTGTTTTCCCAAAGTATTCAAACTATCTGACTTTGTAAGAGGGAGGAAGCAGATGGGAGACAATTAATTTATGGGTGGAGGTCCACTTTAACTTGACCAGGTAGTGAAGCCAAGGTCATGTGTTCTGTATCATGCAATTTTAATAACAATCCAACAGTGGCCATCCAGTTGTAGATGAATATAAGATGTTATATGTCCTCAGAATAATCTCAAACACCGCACACCTAGCAAAGCCATTGGTAAGCAGGTAAAAACAGGCTCAGCCAACTTCATCCATAGCCGTACCCCTGACATGTTTCACCCCACCCACGGGCTTAATCATGGAATCAATCACCTCCATGATTAAGCCCCATGGGTGGAGTAAAACGTGTTGGGGGCATGGCTATGGATGAAGTTGGCTGTGGCTGCTTTCACCTGCTAACCTGCTGGCTTTGCTAGGTGTGCGGTGTTTGGGACCTTTTTACATGCATATGTATGAGAGGAGTGTAGATGGACCAGAGTGTAGATGGCCCAGCCAGCACCCATTGCAGGAATCACCGGATGGACTTACAGGTGCTTGAGCCTTACGTTTTATGAGGTTACTCAGAATAATCCCGCTTCACCTATCAGGTGGTTACTTTTTAACCACTTCAAATGTGGTTGAAAAATGTCTGAAATGCATTCAAGGAAGTTACTCATAACACCCAGAATGGCTCTGAATACTTGGGACATTGTGAGTCACATACAGAGAAGAAAATAAATTGTGAATCACTCGAACACTTGGCTGCGGCGCAAGAACAACTGACCTCAGTGAAAATAACCCAGCACCCCCTGCTCGTTCGCTCTGCTCAGGAATGTCATCCTTGTTTAACTCTCGAGTTACCATGGCGATACTTTGCTTAGGCGCAATAAAGCAGTTAACATATGGAACATTTTCCAGATATTTAAAACATATCTGGAAAACATCTCAACATTTTTTTTTTTTCATAAACCACTTCTCAACGGGAAAGCTAATGAGATTATTTCATCAGGCAGTGTAAAGAGCAAGGAGATGCAGTAAGACCTCGTTCACACTGCTGGCGGAGTTTACAGCCCCTCTTTTATTAGAGGCGGTTGTGTGGTGGTTTGTAGGCATTTAGAAAACAATACTGCTTATTCCTAAATACCTGTTATTTTTTTTCAATTTCAAGGTGGAATTGCAGTTCAATATTGCGCCACCACCCTGTGACATGTGGAGTTAAATTTGTAGTACCATAACGTTAAGGGATCATATGTGAATCAAAACTCTGCTATTTCAGCAGGGACCGGACAAATGGTGGTACAGATATCAATCTACTGATCAACTTTTGTACAACTATCAGGCTTTTCCCAAAAGATCAGTGCCACCAGCTACAGTCAGCAGCACTGATCAGTGTATTCTGACAGCGGAGTGTAGATGGACTCCTGCCCAGCAAGCACCCATCGAAACTCTGCCTTTTCAACAGGGACCGGCCGAATTTCAATCCACGTATGGGCAGGCTGGTTGTACAGATATCAATCTACTGATCAACTTCTGTGCAACTACCAGGTTTTTCCCGAAAGATCAGTGCCACCGGCTACAGCCAGCAGCACTGATCAGTGTATTCTGACAGCGGATAAGTTTCTCCACTGTCCACCTCGAATGATTCAACCCAATGGTTGAATGAAAAAAAAATATTACTGTATGACCAGATTAAGCACTGCAGCTGTGGCAATGTGTACAGACCTGAGCAGTCCCTGTGTTTCTTTGTAGCTAGGTCAGGCAGGGTAAAACATGGATCAAGTGACTGTTTTTACTACCCCTTTGCTGAACATAAAAAAACCTAAAAACCTAAAAAAAAGCAACAGATAGACTTTGACATTTATAAAAAAGAATGGACAGATTAGCTCACTTTTCTGTAGCCACTAAGGATGAGCCAAACGGGTTTTTATTTCCCTCAAATTTCTGCAAAAATTAAGAGATTTTGGCGAAATGTCATTTTGGAGAAATTATTTGGTGAAATTAGAACACATCTAAACCCAAGAACAAAAATTGTATATATTTCCTTTTACCAGTCCTTAAATGTGGTGGCTGCATTCGTTTTCCTAGTTCAGGCTTCTTTTCTCTTATTTTCACCTAGTGTCAGTAACGCAGTTGCTATCCGGGGGCAACACTGCTCACTTACTGTACTGTATCTATGAAAGAGTGTTGTCACCCTAGGACAAGGATATAAACATTTTTCCTTCTCCTCCACAGCAGAGGGAGGGGTTCTGTATTTATCAGAGATAGCTGGGAACAATGTAACTACTAAGAGTACAGAACAAGAAGATTTCTGGTGGGATCAGCAGATATTTTTTGCACTTATTGAACAAATATAACAAAATCTGAATGACATGTAACAGAACAAAAGGGATCTAAGTTAGTTTTGCAGAAAACACTCCACTCATCCCTCATAGCCACCAATTCAGTTTTATCTTTTTTTGTTTACTTTGGAAAAAACAAGTGGATCAATTGTTTCCACTTTTGTGTATATTTTTTTGTTTACAAGAGTTTAGCCTCTCCACTTCCAGTTCAGTACTGCTAGTACTGTATCATATAGATGGCTGTTTTCCTACAGATTTCCATTTATTTTAATGGTCTAGTAAGGATGATTATACAGAGTCTGCTTTTGGCATGCTTTGTGTTTTCTATCGGGATGTGTTCGCACTGCAGGCAAAGCAGGTGCAGCTAAATCAAAGTAAGCAATTTTAGTATAAACTGAAGATAAGGCTGGAGTTCAGCTTTAACTTGGGAAAAAAATGGTATTTAGACTTTTCTAAGTGTAACATATGTTGCTGTGAGCTGAATTGTGTATTGCAGGCAGTTAAAATTGTATTTCTGTTTATGCAGGAAATGCACTTATCCTGAAAACAAAACTAAAGCAGTCACCACATCTAAGAAAAGGTATGCTGCAATATACTACATTTTTGTTCTTGGATTTAGAATTCCTTGAGGCTGCATTCACACCTGAACATTTTTCTACTTGAAGATTGTAGCTCTAAAACGCTTAACAAGCCAAATCCCATTCGTTTCAAAAGGTCCCTGTTCACATATGAGCGTTCTGTCGCCTGAAGCAAAACGCCTGTCACTCAAAAAAGTACATGAGCTTCTTTTTGGCAGATTACAAGCATTGTTGACCCTATAGACTTCAATAGGAATGAAAATGTGTGACTTGTGCATTTTATGAACGTTTTGTTTTTTGCATTTTCTGCTCAAACAGCAGCTCTCCACCCTGATTCTTCCCCCTAGTGTTTTATATTGGTTAAACAAAAACGCCTGAAGCTGTAAAACACTTGAGATATGCTTCTAAAACGCTTGTAATACACTTGTAAAAACGCTCAAAAACTCTCAAGTAAAAACGCCAGTAAATCTCTATGATTAGGTGTGAATGCAGCCTTAAAGTTTCACTTGAAGTTAAAGGTTGGATGAGGTAGAGCAAGGCAGATCTTCTGATACAAGCATGTGGAATTACCAAGAAAAAACATGTCTTCCAACATGTCCCTTTGACAGAAGTCGACATTTTTTTTTTCTCTGCATCTAAACGCCCCCTAACCTTAGCCTATGTGTCCATGCACACTTACGCATTTACAGGCATTTAAAAGCAGGGGAGTTTAAGCCCTGGTTCACACTGATGCGGTGTGTAATTCTGCACCGCATCAGGATCGCACCCCGTTCATGCGAACTTCTGCGGGTGTGTATGTTACGTTAACAACACCCCGAAAACAGTCCTCAAATGCGGTGCGATCTGCATAATCGAATCGCATAGGTGTGAATACCTAAGCGATCCGATTCTAGTGCGAACCCAAAAAAGGGTCCTGCACGTTTTTTTGGTGCCGGTGCGGTGCGAATAGAGCCATACAAAATGTATGGCTCCAATCGCACCGTATACAAATCGCATGTGATCTGTACAGAAATGCGGTGCGGTTCCTGTGCGAATCACATGCGATTGACCACACCGCACTGATGTGAACCCAGGCTAAAAGCAGAAAAAAAAAACACTGCTAGCCCATCCAGGAAGCAGCTGTATTTTGGCAGAAAAAATACTGAACGCGCCGAAACACATGTGAACACATCTAAATGTGCATTAACCCTTTGTGCTTGCGCATTAATTCATTTCAATGGCCAGAGTAAATCATTATTCTGACAAATTAAATGAATTAATGCCCAAGTGATTGACACTCCTAAACTCATTTACAAAAATGTGGCTTTAGGTGAGTCTTTGACGTTGGTTTTCTCCTGCCTGGAGAAAAGGGGTTCAGAAGAGCTAAGAAGGCATCCAGTGTGCATGTGGCCTAAAGGAACAACAGGTAAAGGTGGAAGAAGGTAGGGGCAAGCTTGACTTTCACAAAAGAGTCAAGATTTACATACTGTAAATCTCCAGCTGACTATAACTCTTGATCTACTGATTGTTTTGATGTGTAGGTTTCACTGAAAGTAGCCTCTATCTTTTTTTATCATATGCTCAGTCTGATTTGTCCAGGTTGGTGACAGGTTCTCTTTAAAGGGTAAATAAAGTAATTTAAACTAACTGAGAACATGATAAATGCACAGCATATCTGTTACAGGCAAAACATGAAAAAGGTGGATGTGAGCTTCAGAGGTCCCCTCCCTGCTCTCATCATGCGTGACAGTAATACTGCTTGCAGTAATGGAACGGACAAGACTGTGAAAATCCAATGAGAATTATTAGGAGACGTCATATATAGCCATATGTCCTATTTATATGGTGTAACAGTATGCTAATGGATAAGAACACTTAAAAGAAATCAGAAAACTCTCTAAATAGATGGCTAAATGGAGTTACGAGTGGGACTTCCTACTGTCTACTGCAAGCCATAATATTCTGGCATAGAGCTTCATGACTCCATTAAAGCCTGAACACAGAAACAGTATCTATGTGCTAATACACCAGAGGCTACATGAGAGGCTGCAGCTAAAAATAAAAGGTTCTTCAGGGACTAGGGTTTTATTCAGTGTAGTGTACACTCCAAGGCAGGACATCACACTACTGCTCCTATCTTGTAATCCCAACTATTTCTATCTTTCTCTTTGGCTGGTTATGCATTTTACAATATTCACAACCAGAACAACCAAGCATTACTACAACAAATGGCATGAGATACAGTGGGGTTTATTTACTAAAGCTGGAGAGTCCAAAATCAGACTCCCTTCTGCATAGAAACCAATCAGCTTCTAACCTCAGCTTGTTCAATGAAGCTTTGGCAATGAAACCTGGAAGCTGATTGGTTTCTATGCAGAAGTGGGTCTGAATTTCTCCAGCTTTAGTAAATAAACCCCAGTGTGTCTTACTCCCGGGGTCAGCTTGGGAAAAAAGATATTCCTTTATACTGGGAAATTTAATTTCATGTTTTCCTTAGAAATAGGGAATGAAGAATTCCTTGCACAAGGACCATGTGCAAATGACCAGGAACAGCATTCATCGTCCACTTAGGATTCAGATCTATTTTAACATATATGTGACTTCCGTTTCCTATTGTACTAATCTTTTCAATTCCAACAATGGACACGTAGTGTACATCTTTCTTACACAGGTTAGTCAGGATAGGTGTTAGGAGGAAACATGTTTAAAACTAACTGGCCATAGATGGATCAAAAAATTCAGCTGGTTCAGCAGAGACTGCTACTGTATAATAGGCAGTCTTACTCTTGCTGCTGCATTACTGGTACTATAGAAAGGATATCAACCAACAGGGGAAAAAATGTTCTTAATGGCTAAAAGTAATACAGTTGAGAGAATTGTGGGTGTATAAATTAAGCTAGAAAACTTGTTTTTATTTGCCTTAGAGTAAAAACTCCAGGCAGAAATAAAAGACATACATTAATGCAGCTCTATATTAGTACATCCTTATATGCATTTTTAAATGCAGCTAGTGTAAGTAACTGAATTTAACTTGATACCAGCCTACTGCCTATTATTTTGTATACAGTAGCACACCAACTAGGAGACAAAGACAGCACTGGTAACCAATCAGGTGTGCTGCATGCAAAGGTATTGACAATAAGAATGGTGAAATGTGGAGAAAACAAGATTAGCAGTGGGTGACCTAATCATTCTTCTGCTACTCTTTCACTGTTTCATCAGAAGACTGGGGGTGGAGAGAGGTAAATAAGTGATGTCATCCACCTAGTTGTGATATAGAATGGAGCTAAGTTTCTGAGCTGGATGGACAGAAATACAAGTTTTTTGCTAAGTACAGCCATTTTCTCACATGTATTTCAACTGTTAGCAGCTTGCCTTTTGTATAGTTCTGACTTTCCTGTTCAGTGATACATCACCTTACAGCCTTTGTATATTAGCGTTGGTAGTTTCCAGCACTGATAACAATGCCCTATTCTAATGATCCTCATAGATGGCTCGAACTTTGACTGATTCCCACTGAATTGGCTTAAATTCAAACCATCGGCAGACCTGCAAGCAAAGTTTCCGCCATACATAAAAGCAATGTGGATGGAAGATACCCCCCAACTGTCAGCGGCAGAATACACTGATCGCTAGCTGCAGTTTTCCAACATGTCCCTTTGACAGAAGTCGATTAAGGAGTTAACCTCTATTGAACAGGGAAGGCCATCAGTGGATCGAAAGTTGGTGGGTTCCTGCTAGTGATTTTGATTAGTGTATGGCCAGGTTTAGGCCCCTTTCACAAGAGCCAGACCCTGCTTAACTCTGATTTGCTCAGTGGGTGATTTGTCTGTTGATCCCCTGCTAAGCAGAGTAGAGCAGGCAGATGATAGGTCCATGTACGCTCTGCTCATGCAAAGTGGACATGGACACATCCCACTCTGCTTATGGGCGGCCGTGAATAAACAGATTTCGATTTACACCCAACTGCCCTCTGATTCAATCCACTAGATAGAAGGGAAAGGGATCACCTTCCATTTTTTTAGCATATCAGATCAGACTGAAGGTAGGAGAGTGTTGTCCATTCATATCTGTCGCTCCATAAAACTTAATGGAGGATCCGATCAGAACGATTGTGTGAAAGGGGGCTAAAACTACCCTCCTTGGTCCTTACAATACCAGTGTTACTAATGCCAAACTCTTTTGCTCGTGTTTTCAACTTCACTACTAAAACTAATGGTAATTACTGTAAGTAGCAATCATTATAGCTTAGTGAATAGAGATTACAGTCATTAAATTTTAGGATTAAATACAAAGGTAAGGGGAACCAAACATCCAGAACCCCACCTTTAACCGTAATATCAGCTCTGGGTTCACTGACTGCACATGGTCTATGGAAATGTAGTTCAGTCTTCATCTGCCAATAACCTGGAGTTTGCATGTTCTCCCTGTGTCTGCATGGGTTTCCTCCGGGTACTCCGGTTTCCTCCCACACTCCAAAGACATGCTGGCAGGTTAATTGGATCCTGTCTAAATTTGGGCCTAATATGTGTATGTATGAATGTGAGTTAGGGACCTTAGATTGTACACCCCTTGAGGGTTAGGGACTGATGTGTGTACAATATATATGTGTAAAGCGCTGCGTAAATTGACGGCGCTATATAAGTACCTGAAATAAATAAATAAATAACTGTATTAGGGTGCATTCACACTTGTGAATGTACCCGCACTCCCATCAGATGTGAGAACCCCAATAGGGGTTCCTGCAATTGGCTACGGGAGGCAGCTCCATTGAAAAGAATGGGGGGCTGCCAGCTCCTGCAGCTAATCATGGCCACTTTCATATGATCGCTGATCATGAGCGATTACATGCAAGTGGTGGCAGTTATCCTCCCGTTACTTTCAATGTGGCTGCCTCCCGCAGCTAATCACAAGGTTCTCTACATCTACTAAATGCAATTCAGGAGGAACAGCTGATCACTAAGGCCTGGATGCCAACTGTATGTATGATGAGGCCACCATCCAGAACAGGTCTATTGTCCTAATAGTAGGGCATATTTGTGCTGCCAAGTCAAACATCCTTCTTGGAGCACCAGTGCTGAAGTCAGCATTCCAAACAGCTCAAATTTACACTTCCACAGCAATCAGCCGTGCTGAGAAATGCAGAGTAAACAAGCAGGGATAATTCACTTGTTAAATCAATCAACCTATCTGCTGGCCCAGGGTTATTATTCAGGTGCACGACAGGTTATTTCCAGTCTTTCGCAGACATAAATAATAGATGTACATCAGCCAGGCTGTGTGGATCTCTTACACTGAGGCCAGTGCAAACTAACCAGGTCTGATAACAGGATAGGGACATTAACAAGCAAGGCAGTTTTTAACCACTCTATATTAGGCGAGATACTAAAAGTTTGAAGCAGTTGCAATATACAGTTCTTGAATTATGGAGGTACTGCTGGCACAAAGGCATAGTGGAATAATCAGCAGTAATATGCTCAGTATGCAGAATGAAGATCTAAACACAGTCACAAAAATTAATGTACGCTTTGCTCTAGCACACGTGTGCCCTGAGCCCATACAACATAAATTCTGGCGTATGTCCCCTGCTGGGAATCCCAGGTGCTACATGCAGCTGTGTGCATCTGTATTCACATAAACACTTGTACAATGTATGGGTGTATTACAAGAATTGAACATTTTCTATTCTTTCAATACACTCATATGCTATATGAATGTTTATGCATGCACCCAAGTACAGCTGAACACAGCCACAAATGTTTATATGCAACACCAAATCTTCCCAGGCAGGGGAAATACAGCAGAATTTGCACTGCATAGGATCGGGGCAACTGTGTGCAAGACCCTAACATGCTACTGCATCTTCAAATTTTGTTCTAAATCCTATTCAAGGAGAAGTGTGGCCAAAGCTCTTTCAGCCCTAGCTCTCCTGTGGGTCTTAGTTCTGCACTCCTGTGGCCCGTATTCAGCTGACAGTGGGCTAAACTTTGCTATCCGCTGATGCCACTCAGCTGGTCTAGACTCTGGAGGGATTTTGACTTTATTGTCAGGATCCACCCAGATGCCTACTGGCACATGGCTCAGCCTCTCAGCGAGACGCTGAGAGCCTGAGCCAGCCGCTTCCACCCTCTACACAGCTCAGCACTCCAGTGAGAGCTGGAAGGGTAGAGCAGAGAGCTGGTGACTGAAATGTACCATCTCTCTGCTCACTGAGAACCAAGAACTGAGAGCTGGACGATCAGCAGTTTTTGAACCGATGTTGCATCCACCTAGGTTAGTATAATTTTTTTTCTTAAAGCATACACTTCTCTTTTAAATATGCAGCTTTCATTATAAAACAAATACCTGGTTATTCTACCATGAAGGTCCTTGTTTAGAAACTCCTTGGTATAGGGTGGCAGCTGTCTTCCTATTGTTATCCTGGGTTGCCACCCTGTCACATCACCCTGATGAAGGCTACCCATAGCCTTGCCGACACTAATTGCGCAGGTATAGACAACCAGTCCAGTGCAATGACGTGCCATTGATGCTGGAGTCAGTGCAGGAAGTGTCTGAAAGGGGATGGAAGTATCAGCAGCACTGAGATGCAATAAAGGATGAAAAAAAAGGGTGACAGCCGTACTTAAAAATGTCAAATGTCTGATGACAGCCACCGCTTTCTGCTCAGCAAAGACTGAGAATTGAGCGATCAGTGGTCTTTAATCTACAAAATATAAACATAAACTCTCTGTGCTGGATGCGTGCAATAAAGTGACAACAAAAATGCGATAATTAACACAAAATAATGAATGAACAACACTGCTGCCACCGTCAATCAAATACACCGTGCATACAAAAAAATTAACATAAATAGCTCAGTGACGCTGTGACAAAACATATAATCATAAAAAATAAAATATGAAAATAAAGTCCGTATTGGCACATAGATATCAGTTGCCACGTGATAATCTTCTAAAACTCCCAAAACCAAAACAACCATGTGCTCAAAAAACATAGTCCCTTTTGGGTAGGCACTCACTGGACCCCATGCCTCCCACTCTCATGGTTGGCATGTATCGCTCATGAATCTCCAAATAACCCATTAATATATGAACTCCAACATCTCCAGAAATCTCCTTACTCCTCTCCACCAGATGTAATAACCATGTAAAGATAAGAGACAAACTCCAATGGTACAGTACTAATAACACCTTTTATTAAAATGAATAGACAGCCACTCACAAGATAAACTCAAAAAAACACCTGTTGTATTGAGTATAGCGGGATGCGTATGGGATCCCTATGACTAAGTCAGAAGTGACGAAACGCGTCAGTGTGAGGCTATACGGGGACCGGAAGTGACGTCTGAACAGAAACCGGAAGTGACACGGGAGCGCCATTGTTTGGGATCCGACGGTGGTGAGAGAATTACGTACCCATCGTACTATACTCAATACAACAGGCGTTCTTATGAGTTTATCTTGTTATTTATTCATTTTAATAAAAGGTGTTATTAGTACTGCACCATTGGAGTTTGTCTCTTATCTGTACATGGTTATTACATCTGGTGGAGAGGAGTAAGGAGATTTGTGAAGATGTTGGAGTTCATATATTGATGCATTATTTGGAGATTCACAAGTGATACATGCCGACCATGAGAATGGGAGGTACGTGGGTCCGGTGAGTGCCTACCCAAAAGGGACTATGTTTTTAAGCATGTGGTGGTTTTGGTTTTGGGAGTGTTAGAAGATTATCACGTTGCAACTGATATGTACGTGCCAATATGGACTTTCTTTTCATATTTTATTTTTTATGATTATATGTATTTTCACAGCGCCACTGAGCTATTTATGTTCATTTTTTTGTAAGCACATTGGTATTTAATCACTCAGTTGTCAGTCTTAGAGATGGCATGGAACAGATAAAGTAATAAACCAAAAACCAAACATTTATTATATTGCAGATTGCCAATTCTTAGATGTGATTGCTGCACTGGTTTTCTTTTTTATGCTTTCTTTCTTTTATTTTCACCTGGTGATCCAGGCAGTAAGTCTCTTTGTTTTTCAACAGAACAAGCTGTCCTCCAGGTATAGCAGTTAGAGTGTTAAGGCAAATCATCTGCTACTGACAGGGTACTTACAAAGCTCAGCTTTTATTTATTCATGAAAAAACTTTATCCCAAAAGAAAAAAAACACTGTTGCTGTAACAGCCCGTTTAACTGCAGTATAAGCTGCAGTTTGGCTCCAATTTGTTGGTGTATCTAAATCTGCTAGTACATATAACACTCCCCTCCCTCCAGAATAATAATGCTGCTGTCCAAAGGTGACCCTGTGCCCTATCATTTACAGTGGTGGCACTCTAATACAGGAGGTGTGTTACTGCCAAGATCACCAGGTGAAAACAGAGGAAAAAAAGCCTAAAAAAGAATGAATGCAGCTACCACATCTAATGATTGGTAAGCTGAAATATATTATATTTTGGTTTTTCGGTTTAATACCGCTTTAAGGACTTTTTCACACGAATGATCTGATCGGGTCCGCCTGCCCGTTTTCATGGGAGCTCGATCGGAACCTCCATTTTCCTGTATGGAATGGCGGGTGTAGATGGACATGTGTCCATTTACACCTGCCAACATCCGATACGCCAAAAAGGGACGGAAGAAGATCCAATTCCTCTTCCATCCATCGGATTGGATCAGATGAAAATGGACAGGCAGTCCACTTCCATCTGACCACCCATTGAGGAGAGCGAGCTGCTCTGTGTCTGCTCTGCAGCAGTGGAGCAGACACAGAGCTGTCATCCGCTTGAGGAAAGATCCCCCACTGAGCAAGCAGATTCGCTAAACGGGTCCGTCCCATGTGAAACGACCCTTACTCTCCTGCAACTTGGATTCTCTGAGCTGAACAGGGAGTCTATGGTTCAAAAGGGAGTCCCTTTCTATTTGACCTGTTTAGTGGTGGAAGGCATAACGAACTGTCATTTCAAGCTACATGTAGGAACCTATGAAGTCTGACCCCAGACACTACTAAACAACTCGTTCACTCCCTTATTATCTCACGTCTGGACTACTGCAACTCCCTTCTCACCGGCCTACCTCATCGCAGACTATCCCCGCTTCAGTCAATCCTGAACTCAGCCGCCAGACTCATCCACCTTACCAACCGTTCCGCTTCTGCCACCCCCCTCTGTCATCCCTCCACTGGCTCCCGATTGCCCAACACATTAAATTCAAACTACTAACACAGACATACAAAGCCATTCATAATGCTGTCCCAAACTACCTCACCAACCTGATACCCAAATACCACCCTACCCGTAATCTTCGCTCCTCACAAGACCTCCTACTTTCTAGCTCCCTGGTCTCCACCTCCCACGCCCGACTGCAGGACTTCTCCAGGACTTCCCCCATCCTCTGGAA
Source organism: Staurois parvus (assembly GCF_062004578.1). Classification (NCBI taxonomy): domain Eukaryota; kingdom Metazoa; phylum Chordata; class Amphibia; order Anura; family Ranidae; genus Staurois; species Staurois parvus. Next base: position 4,483,453 of record NW_028317874.1, read on the forward strand.
CTCACTACCCCAATCCATCAGACTTTCACCTACCCTCCTCACCTTTAGGCGCACCCTGAAAACCCATCTCTTCAGGGAAGCCTACCCCGCCCTCACCTAACAGCCGATCTCCTCCACTCCTCCTACCACTCCATCCCCCACAGCCACTTCCTCCTGTACCACTATCCCCTCCCTCCTAGATTGTAAGCTCCAAAGAGCAGGGCCCTTGAATCCCTCGTGTTTTGTTTTGTTACTGTATTGTCTCATGTTCTGTCCCCCACTATAATGTACAGCGCTGAGCAAACCTTTTAGCGCTATATAAATACTGTATAATAATAATAATAAGTCTTATATGCCCGTATTATTTTTTCACATCTTTAGTGCTTTTTAGATATGTCATCACGTTTTATTTAGGGCTACAATTTTATTTTAATATTGGGCATCTACTTTTGGTGTGGTAAACTAGAGCATCTCTAAATACATTTTATCTTATTTACTGTGGTAGGTCTATGGTAGTCTAATTTAGGATTCCAAGAAAATGAGAGAAAAAAAAAATCTCTCCAGAACACTTCAGCTCTTAGGAATTTTGTTTACTGGCACAGCAAAACCAAAAAAGAATAAAAACCACCTTGGTAAGCGTACGTTTTACTGGTTGCTGCCTCCACATTATTGAGCAACCTGTGCAGGGTTAAAGTCAGGGGGAGCGAGCCGCACAGATGTCAACATTCTGCTGACTTGCTAAATGTTCTTATCCCGCTACAGAGTCCATTGTGTACTAACAGCAGGAAATCTGACAAAATGCTCTACGTAGTGTGTGAGTGGGACTAATGTACTTTCTAAGAACAGGCTTATGTTTGCCATTGTATTCCTCTATTCTCAGTGTGTAAAGTTGGTTGTTTGCTACCTGCGGTTCCACTATACTGTACAGTATATGACAAACATAATCTGACACAATGTGCAAACGGCTGAGACTTGCTCTATCACATTTTCTATTAGTGGTTTTACAACAATGAGGATTATGATGATAATAATATTAGGAGTAGAAATATTTTTCTTAGCTGACTCAGTTCCGTTTTGTGACTATTTAGGGGAGCAAAGGACATGTGTGTTTCCACTGACCACAACAGACAATGCTCCAAAAAATTAATTGGCAGCTTTCTGCGCATGACTAGTTGTTTGAACATTACAAATGGGTTCCTTAGGTGTTTATCTACTAAAGTGTTCAGCCTTACCATGTTACAAGTGTATATCTATTTATTTTACATTTGTATAGCGTGGGGACGGGTTAGAACCTTTGTTATGTTATTACAGCATTCCTGGACTCCAATAGAGAGATTCCATCTCAATTACTATTCTGGTGACAACAGTATCACCCAACAGGAAATGAGGAAAAATCTCCAACAGCAACACAGAGAGAAATACATTTTTTAGTAGAGTAGAAGATGGCTAGACACCCATTCAGTATTTTTAAGAGAAGTGAATTGGTGCTGCACTACTCAGTGCATAAAAAATAAATCATAAATAAATGAATACAATCAGAAAATGAATGCACATATAACCCTCATCCAAGTGTGAAAACAACATATGCAAAAAACATGGATAAGTACAGACAATATCAAACATCAATAATGTATGCTAATAATGTGCCAGTGACTAAATGAACACAAGATAATAATAAAAAACTGATGTGTTAAAAAGAAACATAATGTGATACAGGGAATAAGTCCCAAAAAGGATAATAACAGTCCCAAAAACAGGAACACAATGGATCTTCAACACAAGCTGTGAAACATCCAGTGATGGAAACATATACAACCGATCCTCCACTGGCTAGCGTGCACATTCACCTCCAAAATGCGACCCACAAAGAGTCATACAGCATACAGAAAACCTCAAACGATGATCCCAAATAGATGGTCCTCAACAGCAATCAAAGAAAGAGGGGTCCTCTCCGATGATGCTGGGAAACACTCACAGGCATGCTTCAGATATGGCCACAGACCTCTGTCACCTCCAGTATCCCCGCATGGAAGATTTAAGCAAGAGGACTTCCCATAGTGTAATATGTCAAATACTTTATTATAAACAGCACCCAAAATGACTACTCACATCAAAAAAGGGTCCGCAGACCAATACAGGCAAGATTACTGCAGCAAAAAACTGCAGGAAAGGTGTATAGGATCGGGAGTACCAAGATGGCGGCTGCCGTCCATACCGGATGATGTCACCAAACTTCTGTCCTATGTGTTGCGTCACAGGTCACGTGACTTATTCAGGGAGCCCTGAGGAAGTCACGTGACCCATGACGCAACATGTAGGATGGAAGCATGGTGATGTCATATCCAGTATGGACGGCAACCGCCATCTTGGTACTCCCGATGCTATACACCTTTCCTGCGGTTTTTTGCTGCGGTAATCTTGCCTGTATTTGTCTGCGGACCCTTTTTTAATGTGAGTAGTCATTTTGGGTTCTGTTTATAATAAAGTAATTGACATATTACACTATGGGAAGTCTTCTTGCTTAAATCTTCTATATGGGGATACTGGAGGTGACAGAGGTCTGTGACCATATCTGAAGCATGCCTGTGAGTGTTTGCCAGCATCATCGGAGAGGACTCCTCTTTCTTTGATTGCTATCAAGGACCATCTATTTGGGATCATCGTTTGAGGTTCTCTGTATGCTTTATGACTCCTTGTGGGTCGCATTTTGGAGGTGAATATACACGCTAGCCAGTGGAGGACTGATTGTATATATTTTCATCACTGGATGTTTCACAGCTTGTGTCGAAGATCCATTGTGTTCCTATTTTTTGGGACTGTTATTATCCTTTTTGGGACTTATTCATTGTATCACATTATGTTTCTTTTAAACACATCAGTGTTTTATTATTGTTAATATCTTGTGTTCACTAAGTCACTGGCACATTATTAGCACACTGTGCTGCCGTTATTGATGTTTGATATTGTCTGCACTTATCCATTTTTTTGCATATGTTGTTTTCACACTTGGATGAGGGTCATATGTTCATTCATCTTCTGATTCTATTCATTTATTTATGATTTATTTTTTATGCACTGAGTAGCGCAGCACCAATTCACTTCTCTTATTGTTCTCACTATTTTGGAATATAGTTAGGTGTCTGCGGCCACTTGGGGGTCATTATAGTTAGGCTGGCACTGCAGGAGGACTGTTCCTACATTTTTTTGGTTCATTCAGTATTTTTGTTACCATCTTTGTTCCTTTTGCAGTTGTTCTGTCTTTTCTTGTCTAGTAAAGCTGATGTCACCATGGCAGTAAATGGGGGTAAATCCTTCTAAAAGAGACCCAGACAGCAGTAAAAACCCAACAGGAGTTCTGATCCTTCCCCACTCTTTCCAAAATTAACAATTGTCTGGACCTACGGTTTATGTGCCCATTTACATCAGTCTTGTTAGTTGCATTTTAACCCACGTCATGTCACATCTTAACATGCATTGTGATAAGGTGGCCCATTCATTGGAATGGGCTGCCTGATGCAATGCAAAGAACCTAAAATCATACTTGCTTTTTTTTTTTTGTATCGTAGCATGCTGCAATGCATGGTGGTGTGTTACTGTGTGTTGAGGTGTGCCACATCGCAGGTGTATTGTGAAGGTGCACTGGGTGCCATTCAAAACGAACAACACTCCAGCACACCAATGCTTTTTAGAGCAAATGGGCCTGGAATGTCATTCTATATAATATTGGTTGATGTTTATGTTACGGTGCCCATAGACATAAGCCTCACAACATGAACTTTCTGTAATTCCACAAGACTGAACACAGAATATAAACTATCAGTATTATCGTTGAACAAAAGATCACATGAAAGTAGAAGAACAGATTACACATTTGATTTTCCTTAGTTTCATTATACCCATATTGACCATAATCTAAGCCTCAGCTGCACAAGAAAGCAGTGAGATGTTAAAGAAAACTTGTACTGAAACAAAGTTGAAGGCTACCATTGCTCATTCTGACAGTGCTAGCTGCCTGGTTGTTTTAAATTTAAATACTTTCTGATTCACCTTGGAAAAAGCACCCAGTAAATAGAGTCAGAACCAGGGGCGGACTGACCATTTGGAAACTCAGGCACTGCCCGAGGGCCCGGGGTCAGTAGAGGGCCCCATGAGATGCCCCTGGTACCTTTTTCATAGGCTTTTTTGAGTTTGGGCAAGGACACAGGGGCCCCATGATCCCCTATTGCTCGGGGGCCCCATGAGTTGTCAGTCCGCCCCTGGTCAGAACACGTAATATACAGTACATACATGTTCTGAGTCAATGACCCAGAGAGTTTAGAAGTCACTGGATATGCATGACAACTAAGAAAAAAAAGCATTTTCAAAAGGAAAGGTCAGTAACGGCACACAGGTGTATTATAATACACAATCCCTGGAATTTGCAAAGACTGGTGTAGGCAGATTCTGCGAAAGTGTTTCTCATGCAATCTAAAACTGGAAAAGAATGCGTAAAATTCAGGTACCTGTCTAGAACTTTTACTTGAATTTGGCTCATGCTGCACCAGTTTTAGAATGCATGTGAGACACTTTGGCAAAATCTGTCTGAGACAGTTTTTCTCTCTGTATGCCAAAAGAGAGTTGGTTTTAAATAGCCCCACTTTTACATCTGGAGCAACACAATGTAAAAGTGGTACATAGAATGCAACACAATGTACAAGTAGTGCATTTTGGAACGATCTGAATTTGGAGCACGAGTCACTATCAGAACCAAAAATGTCACAAATGCTTCATAACTTTGGCACAATACATTAACAAGAGGGATAAAGGTCAGAAAAGTGGCGCACCAGCTTTATTGAATTCCCCCCAACATCTTAGAATCAACTCCATTTCCAAAAGAAATCAGAAGCCAACTCTATTGCTTGTTTTATCGTGAAAATGAATGAATGAATGAATATTCCAGCTACTGCAGCTGAATCTTTAACTATGTTGTGCTCTAACCTGAGCTGTACTCACAAACACAGCTAGGCAGTCGTATGAACTGCTCAGAATTTCAGACAGTCATAGGCAGGTGATTGGGTATCTTTCAATAGAAGGTCAAATAGTTCTCAGACAGGTTAGAATTCTTGTGTGCGATATTTTGTTGTTAAAGTAAGGAGTTGCAAGAGGAGTCTGTATGTGTCTCCACACTGCTTTACATTGCATAAACATGAATGCTGGAGTGACCCAGACATTTGGGATTATAACTGAAACTTGACCTAAAGAAACCTTCAGATGGTTAGATTTTGCCTGCCCATCTGATTTTCCTTTGATACACTGTACATAGCTAGCTTAGTTCTAGCCACAAACAAAAGACAATGGTTAAAAGATTCATGCATTTTGCAGGCCATCTTCTCTGCCACTCCTGGCAGAGGAAAATCCATATCAACAGGCCACTTCTCCAATGTGATCAATGAGCAAGCATGTTTGCACAGATTGGGGATAACCCATAGACATTCATTTTATAGGCAATTTCACCCATGAAACGTGTGCATTATAGGACAACATTTACATATGCATCATTGCTACCTAAATTACTAATTCTTCAAAGGAATTTTGAAATATGTTTTCATCTGCATTTGTATTTTTATATTCTCCATCTTTTAGCCATACAATGTCTACAATGTCACAGTGACATAAATCAGTAATTGAGCCAAATAGTAAATACCACATAACAAGTCAAAGAATAAAAACTCTGTAAAACATAAATTTGCCATAAGCAAGATGAAGTGTGAATGTAATACTTACGATCAAGTCCATTGATGTATCGCATTGTAATTTCACAGTGACCCCATACAGCGCTAACAATAGGATAAAGTTTTTTCCCTTTGAGTCCTCTGAAGGCAACTCCTAAATATTGTCCATCAACTATGAGGCTAAGTGTCCCCTCATCCATATCTAACACTACCAGCAAGGAGTCTGGGAGTACAAATGATTCATCAGGTTCTAAAAAGGCTGGATATGTAACACCAGGTTGGTTTTTACAGTTATGATAGAGTTTATTTCGTCCTAGGTCCCAGCCCCAAGACTCGCTATTGCTTCCTACCAGTGAAGTATATCCAACAGAATGTAAAGGGGCATCAGCAGTTGCTACCCCAACAACAGCATGGGTTCCTCTTTGCCTGGTGGGCCAATGAATTTGCCAAACATGAAGGCCCCTTGTATAGCCAACCTTCCCTCGAATGCAGTCTGTACTTTGTGCAACTGGGTGTCGATGGAACGTCAGTCGGTCGTCCTCTTTCACAAAAATATTCAAAGATCGATCCTCATTATTCCATGCATGTTTATACTGAACGTCCAAAGTGGCCATAGGCATGTCCAGCAGCATATCTAATCGAGCAGGCTTGCAAAAGTCTGGACCCCTCAGTTCTCGCTTGACTGGTCTGTAAGGTGGATCCCGCACATCCACAGACTTGATGCTCCCTGAGATCTTTTGACCCATTTCTTGTCTGAGGGCTAACAAAAAAGGGGGCAGGGTAAGGGAAAGGGAAGGTGTTCCTGTGTTTCCTTCTGTTACCTCATGAACACATATTATCTGGAAACCCCATAACTTGTCCACTAGCAGCCGTCTTTGGGAGACCTTTAGCAGAGTGTCACTCTTCTCAGACCTTATTCCTGGAAGAAAGAAGCAGAATATATTAGATCAGAATAAAACAACAGAGGAGGGACTGCACATGCAAATGCAGATCAATAATCTCAGCCTTGGACTACATGTTCCTAAACATTGTTTATCTTACAAAACTGTCATTTGTTGGACATTGCTTCATTCTCCTTTTACGGCACATTATTTCCAATGCAGACATTAATTTACTGCTTTGTCTAGAAAGACGGGAAAGAAGAGATATAAAGCAGATTTCGGCACACAAAGCTCAATGCAAAGAGCTAGTAATTTTTAACATTAGCTGGATAGGATCTTACAATGACTTGCTTTACTGTACAAGTAGTAATGGGAATTTGCACTGTAACAGAATGGCATGTCAGCAAAGGTTTTGTTCAGCGGGGCATTTTCTGGAATACCATCAGAGACTATGCAACTTTGCTAAGCCTTCAGAGGCCTCTTCCTGAGATGCACATACATAACTCCATATATTTCCTTGTCCATCAGCTGTGGATGACAGTTACGCTCATCCTGGACAGACTCTGACTAAGTGAACGAGTGTCCGGAAAACAAAATGTGCCTGAGAATGTACAGAGCGCACAGTGTGCTTCATAGACAATAACTTCCTCTGATTCATAATGGGATACAGACAAACAGCACTTTCCTACCCTCCACCCCTCCACATCAGTCTAGCCAAAGCCTCGCCTTTGGATGTCAGAACATTATTCACATACTTTTAACTAACGGTTCTGCACTGGAGATCAGAGAACACATATTTCTGGTGCAGTGTCATATATAATATTCTCCTTATACATTCTTCACTGCAGTCCTTAAAGGGGTACCTATTCTGTACATACTCTACAAAACTAGGGATAACAAGAGAGCACAGCAAATCAATCAATGAATACAATTATTGTTGGAACACTTTCAGTTTAACAACATCAGCACAATCACCAGTTGCTGATCTAAAGTCTAAGGCCCCTTTCACATGGGCTGGATTCTGTTCTGATCAGCAGTGGACCTGTGAAGTGATCCCCTGCTGAGTGGAGCAGAGTGGGCAGATGACACTTCTGTGTCTGCTTAGTATCTGCAGAGCGGACATGGATAGAGCCCACTCTGCTCTATGGGCAGCCAGGAGTAAACAGACTGCACTGCCTTTTTACATCTGGCTAACTCCAATCTGCCCACCTAAATGGAAGACAGCGGAGTCCTCGACCGTTTTTTTAGCGGGAAAGTACCCGGAGGTAGGTGGTAGGTTCTAAATATGTTGGCAGACCACAGTCTATAAATTTGCATGGACTGATGTGAATGTACAATATATATGTAAAGCGCTATGTAAATTGACTCTGTTATGAAATCAATCAATCTGCTGACTACATTTTATGCCCTCAAGGAAAATGAACTCTATCTGTGGTCCCTATATTGTCTACTGGGTCCATGTTGTAATATTTTTATTTTTAATTTTTTTTTATAGTCTTGCCAGCTCTGGACATTTATGGGTACATTTTTCAATGGAGCTGTAGGAAGGAGGCGGCACACCTGTTGTTGAAAGCTGTCACAAAACTCTTTGGAGAAACTATATGGTTGTATTGTAGATCTACAGTGAACGGAAAACGTATACTGCTTCCAACAGCCGAAAAATAAACACAAGGTATGGATTCCATAATAGAAAGCGGGGATCACACATGATGTAGATTGGAAGGCCTGTAACTAATTGAACCTGTTGCTTTGCTCTGTGTTTACAATTTACAGGTTCAGTTCAAATACAATGTGGTAATAAAGCTCTTGAATCTTAGGGCTGGTTCCAAGTTATCAGTTCTGAAAATCAAAATACAACAAGCTTGAATGTAACCAACTTTAAGAGGCCCATATGTATGACAACCAGACGCTGAAGCATTAGAAAGCAAGCATAATTAGGTGATCCAACGGCCTATTTCCAGACTAATGCCTTGACCAACTGAAACTATACTATATGTGTGTAATCTTCTCTAGCGATAATGTCCCTAGCTGACACTAGGATTTCCATTATAGTCATTAGTGCCTGTTCACACCGAAGTGTAGTATCGCTTGAAGCTCATCACAATTCATTTGGAGCAGATTTTCACATTTTGCTCTCAATAGACTTCAATAGGAGCACATGAAAAGCAAGTGAAAACATACATAACACATTTTTGTTGCCTTGTAACTAGCTTTCCATTGGCTAAAAATAAAATGATGTACGCAAAAACACATATACAAACGTTTGAAATACCCCAAATACTGTATAACCAAAGATGCTCAGGTCAAGTGTGAATGGAGTCTTACTTTGTAAAGATAATATACATTTGTACTCGCAGCAGACACATTTTTCAACATTAATGAAGAAAAGATTTCTGAGATTATTATTATTATACAGTATTTATAAAGCGACAATAGTTCGCTCAGCGCTGTACATTGGAATGGGAGACAATACATGAGACAGTATAATAACAATACAATGCAATACACGAGGGGTACGAGGGCTCTGCTCCTTGGAGCTTACAATCTAGGAGGGAGGGGATAGTGGTACAGGAGGAAAAGCTGTGGGGGATGGAGTGGTAGGAAGAGTGGAGGAGATCGGCAATTAGCAGGGGGCGGGGTAGGCTTCCCTGAAGGGTTTTCAGGGTGCACCTAAAGGAGAGGAGAGTAGGTGATAGGCTGATGGATTGGGGTAGGGAGTTCCAGAGGATGGGCGATGCCCTGGAGATTAAATGATGCACCATGACAGTTGGCACATTTCAGAAGAGAAGAAAAGTGGAGTGAATTTTGACTTCCTAGGGGCTGTGCAGACAGTTTGAGCAATGCTGGATTTCTAACACTGGTTTGCTATGTACCGTACATGGGGGGGAGAGTGTGAGTCACTGTATAAGCATTACAGACAAGAACATAAAACATAATTTGTAACAATAAACTAAACGTTTGCAAATCATCAACAGACATTTACATCATATGCCATCACAGCATTTCAAAACCACCAAGGTTAACTGTTGTGTTTTCCTAAGCAAGAAAACAGACTGTACTGTGTACTGTATGTACTGTATTTTTCTTGCTGTTTAATTAAGTTTTGTTACATCTGCTGGGCTTGCTTGTGTCACTTTCATCTCCTTTTATTACATTATCTGATTAAACATGCTTTGTGTATCTGCCTGACATAATGGAACAGCTGGAGAGGTTCAGAGCTTCCAACATTCATATTTGAACTCATCCACTTAAAGCATATCTAAACCCTTAAAGAAAAAATGAACATGCTGCAGCTTACAAGTCTTTAGATGAAGTGGCTGCTACACTTTTCTGTTTTCACACGTTTGTTTTCACCGGATAATCCTGCAAATAACACTTCCTGGCGCTGAGTAGCTATGCTCACTCACTCCACTCAATCTATGGAGGCAGCCATGGTTGTCACACAGGCTGCACCTCACAAATGTCTGTGCTTGTATATCACCATTACATGTGGGGTGATAGGATTAGTAGTTTTTGCAAGACAGATAATATTATTTTACTCTTCTAAGCCAGATCACAGAAAGTGACTAGGACACAACAATTCTGGAAAGATTAAAATGGTTGTAAAGACAGAAGGTTTCTTTTTACCTTAATGTAGTCTATGCATTAAGGTAACCCCTCCAGTCCCCCTTATACTTATCTGAGCCCATTATAGATTCAGAGATGTTTTGTAGGAGAGCGGGGGCTCTCTCAGCTTTCTCCCTCCTCCTTAGCTTAGAGCCACTGGCTCCCGCTGCAGGCAATCATAGCCAGTAAGGAGGGAGCTGGCGGTGGGGCTAAGCTGACCCTGTGTTTCAATGGACACACACAGCCAGCTTGGGAGCAAGCCTGCACAAGTGCCCCCATAGCAAGTGGCTTGCTATGAGGCACTCGGTAGTGAAGAGGAGCCAGGAGCACCGGTGGGGGACCCAATAGAGGAGGATCGGGGCTGCTCTGTGCAAAGGCATTGCACAGAGCAGGTAAGTATGACATGTTTGTTATTTTTTAAAAATACAAATTTTAACTTTAGAATCACTTAACCATTGCATTAAAAAACTGGTAACCTGAAATATATTGCATTATTGTTTTTGGCTTTATTTGTACTTTACGGTCCAGTTCACACCAGAATCTCACAGGATAGCAGTCAGCATTCCTGTGCTTTGCCCACACTGAAATTTTTTTAACCCATTAATTTGAATGGGCTAAAATCGCACCAGAACAAACGTTAGTGAATGCACTAGTAAGTATAATAAAGTGCAGCGCTCAATAGATAATGAAGTAGAAAGCTCCTGTGAAAATATATGCAAATCAATAGAGTTCAACAGATGGCACCAGCTGTAATTTCCTATGAAGCAGTCATCCCAATGGAATTGTGACTGAGATCAAAATAGCAGAAGTGCGCACTCACCAGAAGCGCATGGATAATGCGCATGTAGGAATAATAATCCTAGGCAGTAATCTGTAGTCAGCAGGTGGTGGGCATCCTTCTGAGATCTGGTCAGTAAGCCTGGATTAGGTATGAGATACTGCTGGGTCCAGAGGTCCCCTTAAGGGTAGATGGGGGCTCAGCCTGAATACAGGGCTCCCTCCTCTGGATCAGAGGGTCACGGACAGCTCGTGTCCGCTCCGTTGCACATCGTTTCACGCGGTCCTCAGAATGGCGGGAGAAAGTTAGTGAATGCACTACTTTTGAAAATCGCGCCAACACCAAATTGCAGTATCATATGGTCTGGTGCCCACAAACGGACTGCGCGTGCGATTTGCATTTGGGGTGCTATTAACAATGTATTGGTACCTGCACCAAAGACAGTGAGTTTTGAATGCAGTGTGGGGACTGTGCATGGTATGCGCCTTTCACACATCGCGTTCTGGTGTGAACTGGCCCTAAGTGTAGTTCCACTCAACAAAAGAACTCGGTAAGCTAATAAAACTATCTAGTAAACATAGCGCCGTGACTAAAGTCAGAAAGTTCATGTCTATATTTATCTGAAATAAGGAAAAGTAGATATTAGTTCTGGGAATTTTGACACTCTCTAGCTGTTACGAAATGTAAGTAAGATACACAAGACATTTAAAGCGACCCTGTCAGCTATGTCACTAAATCCAATAAATAAATAAATAAATAAATAAATAAATAAAACTGACTAGAAATAGGAACGTGAATACTTACCTTTGCTGCTGCCCTTGCTACCGAATGCTGCACCAATTAGCAGGAATGTCTGGCTGAAGCCTGTGCTGAAACTGACACTTTCTGAGTGTTCATTTCCAAGAGTGCTCAGTGGTTCCATCTGCAAACCTCCACATTATTACTGTATTTGCAGGGACAGTTTAAATTTGCTCACCGGGTCACTTTAAACTGACAATATAATGAAAGATAAAAGTAACATAAACCCACAATACTACATGCAGCTTGTGTGGCTTTCACCATAAGGAGCTATTTGTTCTTCTGTATCTCTTTAGACATTGATCACAACTCTTTGCAATTAAACGCTGGTAGTTTTAGTGGCAGCTAAAGCTACTAATAATCACTGGTGTACCTTCAGTCTTGCCTAGAACACACAATGAGAAAATAACTGCAATCAGAGCGTTCGTTCGATAATTAACCGTTAGTACACCAACTTCCAATCACTACTGTTCATACAAAAGTTTCAGAAAGAACATGAATATTAATTTTTTCTCGTTACATAACAGATCTAACAATCATCGTGTACTTAGTATGCTGTTTGTATGAAAGAATAAAAATCTACAAGATTGCAGAAGTGCATGAGCGGAAACAAAAGAATGTACCAGAAGAAGAAAAGGGCAACGAAAAGAATTATTGTTTAAGATGACATATGTAATCAAACAGGGAAACCACAATAATTTGCATATTATTAGACCTTCTAATACCACGTTTTCTGAATGACATTTGGTTATCATATGGATACTCTGTCGACTATGTCTCTTATTAAAGACGTAATAATAATCGATTACTAATAATAACTAATTAACAATGTGATAACACCTTTTTTAGAACATAAATTGGGGGCACCTAGTTTGCGGACTGCAAGGAGGCATGAAACAAAAGATAAGATAAGGAATTAAAACCTTAACATGTATAGTCTAGGCCAGGGGCGGACTGACCATTTGGAAACTCGGGCACTGCCCGAGGGCCCGGGGTCAGTAGGGGGCACCATGAGATGCCCCTGGTACCTTTTTCATAGGCTTTTTTGAGTTTGGTCAAGGACACAGGGGCCCCATGATCCCCTATTGCCCGGGGCCCCATTAGTTGTCAGTCCGCCCCTGCTCTAGGCGTGGCTAGAAGAGGGGTCAAATGTAACGACATCACTTCCTATTGTATGGTGGAAGTTGCATTCTGTCGTACGATAATTTTCGTACCATTAGTAATCCCCCCTAGATTCGATATGAGATTAGCATTTAACAAACAAGGGACAATCTTTCGGACAATTTTTTTGTTGTGTGTACTAGCCATTAAACACATGGTACACTCAAAATACTATAAAAATTCTACAGATTGTATAAAAAAAAAAAAACTAAAACTGTCTGCAATTGTGCTTTAATACCTGCAGCTCCTTGATCTTGCTGCTTTGTTTAGAACAAAGTATAAAAGGTAAACCAAACCACCTCCCCCATCTTCTCATTTGAAACTGCCACCAATTACTGTAATAACTATTGCAAGATCAACGTTATCTATTCATAATTATCAGTTATCTTTGTTGCTATGTTGCCACATGCTAATGTGCCTCTTCTCCTCCTCTAATCCCCCCACGCCATATTGACTCGTAAACATTATCATGATGTTAGTGTCAGATCTGTGTAAAGAAAAAAATAATACAGGGCTTTTTCCCCAAGACTTCACAAGATCTCGGGAAGAAGGACATTGATTCCTTTTTTTTTACAGATTTTACAAGGGTTCCATGTGTAGCGCTACTCCCGTAGAAGCCACACAAATACTTTCCAGGTCCCCCCACTTAATTTGCTTCACAGCCAGGCACATAGGCTTATTCACACATTTCTCCTATAACCAGTTTACGGGTGTTGTTTTGTGGGGTGGTGGTTTTGGAGAACTTGGATGCTATGTCAGAATCCATGCTTGAATCAAACAGTGAGCTTCAGCTTTAAGGCAGAAACAGTGGTAGTATTAGCAGCAGAAACCTATGTAGAGCCCCAGAGCCAGGTGGACAAAGCTCTTCAGAACACCAGTGTTCCTGTCAGGGCTCCGGGTATGACCAGAGGTGTGTGGACTGACACAGGGAAACGCAGGCTTCAGATATAGTATAAACAATATAATTTAAGACTAAACAATACATAAACGCAGTGCAAGACTAAACATAAACACAGTGCAAACAAACCAAACCAAAACCCCCAACAGATAACAAAAGAACAATACTATGCGTAGTCGGGCAGGCCGGGTCGGTAGCAAACGGGCAGGCAAGGTACAAAGGAGCAGGCAGAGCGTAGTCAGACGGGCCGGGTCAGGAACAATCAGGCAGACAAGGTACCAAAGGAGCAGACTGGAGAGTGGTCAGGAATAGCAGAGGTCAGGACAGGCGGAGTTCAATCAGAGTCAGGGATCAAGCAGGATCAGACAGGAAGCAGACAGGATGCAGGTACAGGGGCTCTTGGGAAACATACACCAAGGCCCTGATTGCAAGTCTGGCCATTCCTTATATGCACCTCCTGCAATCAGCCTCAGGTGTTTTGGCTGACTGCAGGAGTGAGCCTCTGGCTGCTGAGAGCACCCGCTGGCCAGTCCTGGTACTGCAACCCACAAGGCAGGTGAGTCCCTCCACTACTGGCGAGTCCATTCCTGACAGTTCCCTTTTCTAGACCCTCAGATAATTTCCTAGCACCAGAGGGGGTTAAACGGCACAGTCTCTAAGATCCTTTAGGGATGTCTGTACTCACAAGGCCCAAGAGCTGATGGATGCCTTCCTCTATTATACCAGACCAGATCTTCAGTAGACAGAACCTAAGTCAGCATAGCAGAACCCGGGTCTCAGCATTCGCCCACCTGAGGCTACATGGCAGTACCTGCCTGGGAGGGCAACGTGCCCTCTCCCATGCTGGAAAAATCCTATACAGAAAAGAACCCAGAGCCCCATGCACTCACTAAATTTATACAGTTACCCAGCATGCTTTAGAGTCCCTCTCTCTGGGATAGGCTGAGGCTGTATCAATATTCGTGCTGCCATCTGCATAACTCCACACCTATTATCCAAAAACTTCTTACGTTTACTGGATACAGAGGAGACTAGGTAGACTAGCAGCAGCTGAGCACACAGAGCAGACCTAACTAAATAATCAAAGCTCATCAAGTAAAGTAAACTAACTATACTTTTTCCTAACAAATTTACCTATCAATAACACAGCTAATTTTATCTATCTCACCCTAGCACCTACTCAGAAGGGTGCTACTGGTGTAGTAGCCTTCCCAGCAGGTAGCTGTGAAGCCCTTTCTACGTCACAAATGCCCCAATATAACAGGAAGTATAATAAGAATACAATAAGTATTCCTTAAAGTACTTCCTTAACCTCTTCACGCTGGGCCTAGACGCCGAGCGGACGCACATTTGCGTTCTATTAAAAAAGAACATATGTGCTGAGAGCGTGCACCCTGCTCACTCCCAGCACACA
Source organism: Staurois parvus (assembly GCF_062004578.1). Lineage (NCBI taxonomy): Eukaryota > Metazoa > Chordata > Amphibia > Anura > Ranidae > Staurois > Staurois parvus. Next base: position 4,498,679 of record NW_028317874.1, read on the forward strand.
TGTCCGGTACTCACGGAAAGGGACCTTTCCTGATCATGTGACCGCCGTGACGGCGTGTCATGGCAGTCACATGACCCTAAACCCCGCCCCGCCTCCCAGCTTCTGAAACCTTTTGAACTTCAGAATGAGGGACACTTGAGGGAGGAAGTTACCTGCTATGTGCCTGCACGCACGCGCATGTTAATTTGGCATTTGCAGCTGTTTCTTTACAGCCACTGCATCATAATGGATATGAATGGAACTGCCTGCACAGGAATACAGAGAATACCTGCGCATCCCGTGTGGGCAAACGCTGCCCTTCACGCGCGTGTACGCTTTAGTATGCCCATGTAAAAATTGCCTAGAAATTAAATTTATAAATCTGAAGGTATTTGTGGCTTGTCCCACTGTGAGTTTTATCGTTCCCCAATCACAGGCCTACATCCGAGGGCTCCTACATTTTCTTCAATAAACAATCAGAATGCCAAGTCACAGTACAGCTTTTAGATTAGAATTTGTTCTTTTTCTTTTCATAGAAAAATATGTCTCCAAAAAGAGTACTAGATTCATGGCATAAGATCCTTCCAAAACATTCATCTGCCAAATAGGAGAATATTTTCCATAGTGAGCATACCGTGCTGACAAAACATAGACTCCGTCCAATATCCAGCTCAACAGTATGAACATTACCTTGCCCTCAATAAGACAAACTTTCATTCCACACAATATCAGCTTCTGCGCGGTAAAGACTAAAATATGTAACTTATGGGGGCTGTCTGAGGTAGCTAGAAAAGTAGTGTAAGTAGTAAGTAGTGTACTAATTCCTCCTAGTCATCGAGATCACACATTCTTTAGTCACTAGCTGAATATTTTTTCCTATGATTAGACCAACCAAATTCCTCATCTTGTCATTGAACAACCTGCAATTCCCAGATCTACATCTACAAAGTTCCTTCAATTACTTACAAAGGTCACCAGGACTAAAAAAATTTCACCTAAAGCCATACCCGCTTTAAAGAGGAACTTTGCCTAAAAAGGGAAGTTAGTTCCACATTTCCAACAAAATGCACCTCACTATACCTTTTTTTTTTTTTTTTACTGTACTGCACTGCAGTGTAATCGTTTGCATTATGCTCATGAGCTAACATTGATTTTGGACAGTGTATGCAGTGGGAATGCTTTCAAAAACACATCTAGAGGTTAACACTTCCACCTTGCAGCACTAGGGTTATCAGTTCTGATCCCAATCACAGCACTATCTACACAAAGTTTACATGTTCTGTGCCTGTGTGGGTTTCCTCCGGGTACTCCGGTTTCCTTCCACATTCCAAAGACATGCTGGTAGGTTAATTGGCTCCTGTCCAAATTGTTTCTCTAGTATGTGTATGAGTGTGAGTTAGAGACCTTAGATTGTAAACTCCTTAAGGGCATGGACTGATGTGACTGTATAATATATGTGTAAAGCGCTGCGTAAATTGACAGCAATAAATGAGTACCTATAATAAATAAATGGCATGAATGGGCCCTAGAGAACGTTCTGCAAAAATTTACCAAACCCTCAACAAAAATTCAGTGAACTAAAATATGATTGTGAAGGTTTAGATACAAAAACAACCACTATTGAATGACAGAAATAGGAGTTATTGGTCAAAATGATATTCTAGCTTCTTGAAAATCATTATTTGCAGATGACAACGTTAAAAAATGTTATCTATACAAATAACTGTGTGGAATCTAAAAGGTATCTTCTAGTGACATATCGGCTTGGATGTCACTCCACTTCCTCAAACTCAACCTTTCCAAAACTGAGCTCCTAGTATTCCCTCCAGCCCGTGCCACCTCCATTGACTTCACCATCAATATCGATAACACAATCATTAGTCCATCCCCTCATGCCAGGGTACTAGGTGAAATCCTAGACTCCCATCTGTCCTTCCAGCCCCAGATCCAATCGCTGACAAAATCATGTAGACTTCACCTCCGCAACATCTCTAAGATATGACCATTCCTAACCCCGGAAACCACTAAGCAACTTATTCACTCCCTTGTCATATCACGCCTCGACTATTGTAACTCCCTCCTCATTGGCCTACCTCATCGCAGGCTTCAGTCTATCATGAACGCTGCGGCCAGACTCATCCACCTCACTAACCGCTCTTTATCTGCCACCCCTCTCTGCCAATCCCTCCACTGGCTCCCAGTTGCCCAACGGATAAAATTCAAAACACTAACTATGACATACAAAGCCATCCACAACACTGCCCCAATTTACATATCCGATCTTATCTCTAAATATCACCCAAACCGTACACTCCGCTCCTCGCAAGACCTCCTATTCTCTAGCTCCCTTATCTTCTCCTCCCATTCTTGTCTCCAAGACTTCTCCATGGCGTCACCCATCCTCTGGAACCCCCTAACCCAATCTATTAGACTATCACCTACTCTACCTACCTTTAGGCGATCATTGAAAACCTATCTCTTCAGGGAAGCCTGTCCCGCCCTCTGCTAATACTGGAATCCTCTACTCTTCCAACCACTCCATCCCCCACAGTTTTACCTATTGTACCACTCACCTTTCCCTCCTAGATTGTAAGCTCCAAGGAGCAGGGCCCTCAATTCCCTCTTGTTTTGAACTGTATTGTTACTGTATTGTCTCCCACTATAATGTAAAGCGCTGAGCAAACCGTTGGCGCTATATAAATCCTGTATAATAATAAAAATATTCAATTTCTAAAACAGAAAAGCAGATCTGCTGACAAAGATCTACTGTTGTACTAATGCCTCATGCACACTAAGCTTTAAAAAAGCCTCGTAAACAGGCGTTCAGGGTTTTTTTTTCAGCCTATGAAAGAATCTTCATGGTAGCCTATGTGGCCTTACACGCAAAGGTGCACGCAAAGGCCTTTTCAGGAGTATTTGAAGTGAAGCGTTTTCAGGCAAAAAACAAAGACATGTTCTGAGAGGAGCTTTTGCTCAGAAACGTGAGTAAATGTGTCTAGATGCGTATAAATGTGTGCCCATACAGTAAATGTATGTCAAAGGCCACAATAGATTAACATTCTAGCCAGCAGAATTTATTTAGACTCAAACACGCATACATATTGTAACATTAGAGGTGTGTTTTCTGCCAAATTCTGGCAGAAAAAAAATTTTGATTATTTTCATAAACCCATAGGCAAGCGGCCTAAATGTAGTTATAATAAAATATTTTACAGTTAAAATAATAGTACAATATATTACAGTGGTTAGTGATCATCAAAATCGAAAAATCAACGTGTGTATGGCCAGACTTGCTCATGCCTACAAACCTTGTTGGATTATGAAATGTGGTGTTTTAGATCAAGTTACTATGCATGACTCTATTAAAGGATGAGGTTCTGAAGCGAGCACCTTCAAAGCAATGGTAGCATCCATATTTCTATTAAGGCTGGTTTCTTTGAAAAGCTCTTTAACAAAAAAAAATCTACAATGATTGAAATGCTTTGCTATTATAATAACACAAAGGGGCAACCTTTTACTTCACACCCTTTCAAAATGTTACAGATCTACATACCTACAGATGTGGCTCACTCCATTAGCATCATTTTGCCAAGATTCTACAGGGATAATTTCATTCATTAAAAGAAACAACTGTATCATAATTTAGCTTGATACAGTGCCCTGCCAGCACAATCCTAATCTGGAGATTAAAAAAAGGCTTGGAATGGCTGTATTTAGGTGGCTCGTGCTCTTTTCGTGGTCTTAAACTGGCCAAACAGTTCTTTTCGTTCAGCCTGGATTAATCCCCTGCTGTGCCAGTTGTATTTTGACAGCCATCCCTGTTTTTCAGTTGAAAATTTTCCACCAGACTTGAGGGATGTTGGGCAGAAGGCAACCAAATGGGCCACCCAGATTTCAGCCAGTTTCTTAGGAACCAGACAAAATTCATACAGTGCATGACCAGTTTAACATGGAAATGTGGTGTGCAGTTTAAAACCCTAAACATCAAATACAGGTGAAACTCAAAAAATTAGAATATCGTGCAAAAGTTCATTTATTTCAGTAATGCAACTTAAAAGGTGAAACTAATATATGAGATAGACTCATTACATGCAAAGCAAGATAGTTCAAGCCGTGATTTGTCATAATTGTGATGATTATGTTTTACAGCTCATGAAAACCCCGAATCCACAATCTCAGAAAATTAGAATATTGTGAAAAGGTGCAATATTCTAGGCTCAAAGTGTCCCACTCTAATCAGCTAATTAAGCCATAACACCTGCAAAGGGTTCCTGAGCCTTTAAATGGTCTCTCAGTCTGGTTCAGTAGGAATCACAATCATGGGAAAGACTGCTGACCTGACAGTTGTGCAGAAAACCATCATTGACACCCTCCATAAGAGGGAAAGCCTCAAAAGGTAATTGGATGTTCCCAAAAGTGCTGTATCAAAGCATATTAATAGAAAGTTATGTGGAAGGGAAAAGTGTGGAATAAAAAGGTGCACAAGCAGCAGGGATGACCACAGCCTGGAGAGTATTGTCAGGAAAAATCCATTCAAAAGTGTTGGGGACTTTCACAAGGAGTGGACTGAGGCTGGAGTCAGTGCATCAAGAGCCACCACACACTGATGGATCCTGGACATGGGCAACAAACGTCAGAAGCGTCTTACCTGGGCAAAAGAAAAAAGAGACCTGGTCTGTTGCTCAGTGGTCCAAAGTCCTCTTTACTGATGAGAGCAACTTTTGCATCTCATTTGGAAACCAAGACCCAGAGTATGGAGGAAGAATGGAGAGGCACACACTGCAAGATGCTTGAAGTCCAGTGTGAAGTTTCCACAGTCTGTGTTGATTTGGGGAGCCATGTCATCTGCTGGTGTTGTTCCACTGTGTTTCATTAAGTCCAGGGTCAACGCAGCCGTCTACCAGGAGATTTTGGAATACTTCATGCTTCCTTCCGCAGACAAGCTTTATGGGGATGCTGACTTCATTTTCCAGCAGGACTTGGCACCTGCCCACACTGCCAAAAGCACAAAAACCTGGTTCAATGACCATGGGATTACTGTGCTTGATTGGCCAGCAAACTCGCCTGACCTGAACCCCATTGAGAATCTATGGAGCATTGCCAAGAGAAAGATGAGAGACATGAGACCGAACAATGCAGAAGAGCTGAAGGCCACTATTGAAGCATCCTGGTCTTTCATAACACCTCAGTAGTGCCACAGGCTTATAGCTTTCATGCCACGCCGCATTGAGGCAGTAATTGCTGCAAAAGGGGCCCAAACCAAGTACTGAGTACATATGCATGCTTATACTTTTATAAGCATGCATATGTACGTCCGATATTGTTCTATGTACAATTCTTGTTTTATTGATTGCATGTAATATTCTAATTTTCTGAGATTGTGGATTTGGGGTTTTCATGAGCTGTAAGCCATAATCATCACAATTATGACAAATCACGGCTTGTACTATCTTGCTTTGCATGTAATGAGTCTATCTCATATTAGTTTCACCTTTTAAGTTGCATTAATGAAATATATGAACTTTTGCACGATATTCTAATTTTTCGAGTTTCACCTGTACATTTTCTATGGAAGCAAATTACCTGCAAACATTTTTTGGGTACAGACCTAGCACCCATTAGCAATATTTGCATTCAAACTCCCTGCAAATACTGTAGCATCACTTGTAGAGATCCTAAATAAAGACTGCAAGACTACAAGGGCAGTCTGCTGTTCACTTTGCTATAGTGCTCTCCAAAGTAACCTATGGTGGTAAAATTTGTTTTTCAGATCGTTTGATCATACCTAACAAAGCAGAAGTCCTTTACAATAAGGCTCCTCTCAGATGGGGCGGACCCGTCAGCGGATCCACTTGTGCAGCAGCTGATCCCAGCTGAGCAAGTGGATGACAGGTCTGTGTCCACTAAGGCCCCTTTCACATTGATGGTTCGATCGGGTCTGCCTGTTAGTTTTTCAGGCGGATCCGATCGGACCATCTGTAGCTCTCTATGGAGCAGCGGGTGCCGGCATCCGATCCAATCTGGTTCTGTATGCTAAAAACATCCTTCTGGCAGATTGGATTGGATGAGAGTCGGATGTAAATGGACCGGCGGTCAGTTTCCATCCGACCACCCCATAGAAAACAACAGGCTGTGTCTGTGTCTGCTCTGCAAGATGGGAAAGAGCTCATCACACAAAATACATTTCTGTGAAGATAAACTGGAAACATTATCCCAGATCTCTCCTTTTTGCTGCTTTCCACCATACAGACCTCCTCGAACCCTTCCATTATTGTCAAGCAGAAGTTAATGATATTTTAAGAAGTGATTACGCCCATTTGGTAGTGTTTGTGAATTCACATTTGCAATTATTTTTACAATAATGAGCTTAATAATGGACATGATTTGGTAAAATGACACAAGAAATACTGTATGCTCTAGATAATTGAACAAAAGATCATTATTTTTGTTAATTAGACAATGTTTCTACAAAGATAAAAATAATGCATAATAAAGCATGCGATAAGCCATCTATGAATTTACCTTGTAGTCTTTTTACCTGCACTCCAGTTAGTCACTTCTCTTCCTTAAGAGCCAGTTCACACTTGGAATCTCACTGGAATGCACAGCATATTCCTGTGCGATTCCCATGTGGTTCAGTGCAGTGCAATTTGAGCCCATTCAGTTTCAGTGAACCACACCAAAAGTAGTGCATGAAAACACTTCTTTACCATGCAAGTACTTCTTTACTATGCAATCCAGTGCAGGCAAATGCACATTCAACAAACTACTCCCAATGCACACGTTCCTGAAAAAGTGGCGGTAAGTGTAGATGGGTTCTGCAGCAACTGCCGGCTGGAAGGTAATCAGAATGAAAGAATGGCACCAGCACACCACCAATCTCCAGAATGGGTCCAAAACTATGCAGCGATCACATTTTAGTAACATAAGCAAATGTTTTGGAGCCATGTAGGACCCCTTCATCAGGATTGTGATCGACATGGCTCCTAAATGTTGCTTCTTTTACAATGATGTCAGCTGAATAAAGTTTTGGACCCATTCTGGAGATCTATGGCGTGCTGGTGACATTCTTTTGTTCTAATTACTTTCGGTTCCAGCCGGCAGGTACTGCAGCAACCATCTACACTTACAGCCATTTTCAGGAATGTGTGCATTTGGAGTAGTGTGTTGAATGTTAATGACTCCCCAAACACAGGTCACAGACGCAGTGTGTTTGCCTACACCAGATAGCATGGTAAAGAAGTACCATGTGATCTGGTTGCAGTGTATTTTTTTGCTCTGGTTAATTTAACATTGACATCCACTGCAGACGGCAACTGTGTGCGTTTTGAATGCGGTGCAGAAAAACACACACAGAACGCTGGTTTACCGCACCTCATTTTGCTGTGAACAGGGCCTAATAATACAAATAATGGTTAGTATTCCTTGGTGTCATAGTGACTCTTGTCATAAAAAGATTTTGCTACTAAAGTTTAAAGTGTATTTAAACCACAACAAAAAAAAGGTAATACTTCAGCTTAACAGCCCTTAGATGTAGTGGCAGCATTAAGCAGGCAATATACTGTTAGAATTTCAGCCAATTTACAGGAATCTGACAAAATTTTAACTATGGGTGGCCCTACTGTCAGCATCGGGCTTGACAAACTTCAATTTTGTTGAAGTGAAAAACTGTCAGCCACACAAGTTATATGACAGCCATGGGAGCAGTGGCTGTCAGAATACAAGAACTAGCAGGAAAGATTCATCGATCCATGCTGTTTAGTGTGGATGGGGATTTGAGTGAGAAATCTGTGTATGACCAGCTTAAAGTGTAACTAAACTCATTTTTGTTAGTTTTGGATACTGTGGCGATGGATTAGAACACTTGTCAGTTTTTATTGCTGTCTGTGCCCGTTAAGGAGAATTACCCTATTTGTCTTGTCTACCATTATCATCAAAAGTGGAAGTAAAAGAAAATCCAAAATGCTGTGTTTACACCTGAACAGAAATAGAGGGAAAATCTTCCAGTGGGGACACTAGTTCTGGGGACATGCTGGAATCTCCTCACTTTGGAGGGAATTCCTCTCACTTCCCGGTTTGGCTATGGGACTGCAAATGAAGGGAAATCTTCCCTGTGGGACACAGATGCCAAAAGATTACCCGACAGTGGTTATAACCCTCCCTACGACAAGGGTCAAAGAATGCCCGATAGGAGGTTACAAGGTGGGCCAAGCTGCTTATAAGTAAAAAACAGACTTTATTATGTTCAAAAAATGCAAAGACATTAAAAGAGCACAGATTACCTTCACACTCTATACAAAAATTAAAGGAGACAACGTTGTTTGGTGAAAACAAAGGGCTGTACAGCCTGCACACCATATTATCACCATACTCATCCACATATTCACATAATCCTAATAGTAGTTCGCAAAGGGGACTAGCGTCCATAAATTGAATATATGCCACTCGAAGGCAATGAGTCCTATCGTAAGTACTGCTTCAGCTATCCGAAGATGTGGGTGCTATGTCCATAGTTCTAGATCCAAACGTGGAGTTTCACATGCATGAATGGAGGACCATAGACTGAGTATGTTTGAAAGTTTATTGGCATAATTCAGTCTGGTGAATATCATCAATGGCAATAGAGCCATCACTGAGGTCACGGTGCTCTACCTTGTGTTAGTGTGCTCATCATGCCCTCACTGTACCATTCAAGGGTAAATGAAACAGCCTCTAAGAGCTCACTCACAACGGCAGTTTTAACCAAGCCCAGGTACCATTAACCCTTTTGATCTGGTTCCTTTGTGAAGTGTTAGCACACTGAACCATGCCCCATGTAGCGGTTAAGGGTGCTGCACCCGTAACTACTTGGAAGAGGTGGTCCTAGGCACGGTTCACTTGTGGTCTGGTATGGTTCACTTCAGTGTGAGTGAAAACTGAGCATAAGCACAGAATCTCCATAGATGACTGAGAACAGAAGCAGGGGTCACCGGTTGGCAGAGTTGATGATATAAGTGTGCCTGGGTGAGTGCAGACCAGCAGGGAGTAGGGATGAGGGACAATTGAACTTGGGCATGGTTCAGATCAACTGTGCCCAGTGTGACCACACCCTAATAGTAGTCGGTTCTATACCATTTATGCATAACTGAAGACCAGATCAAGAAGGCAGACCAGCATAAGCCATCAGAATATTCATTAGAGAGCAGGAGCTTTGAGGAACTCACCAAATATTCATAATATTTTAGATCAGGAACACGGCGGCATAAGTACGAAACAATGGCAGTATGGCGTAGTCTTTGTGTTTGGCCATTTCTATGGAGACTCGCAATTTTTACTTTTTTTTTTACTTTAAAAAAGTAAAAGTATTATCAATAAATTATTATACAGGGAAACGTGCGCTAAGAGATAAAGGAAAGTAACTTTAATTACACAGTAAGTCATTTTTCATGGCAAGCTATTAAAGCCTGCACATCCATCCTTATATTTAATCCAGCTGAAAATACTTCAATGCAATTTGCAGGTTTGAGCAAGTCCAGAGGTCCAAATGATTGCTCATTATATTTAATAGAAAGTTGGAGGCATGTGGATTGGTTAACCACAAAACTGCTTTTGTCACTAATCACATAACAGACAAAAGAGGAAACTCGGCTAGTGTGATTCAGCATGAACACTCCAGCTGCATGTAGAAAAAAATGGGATTAAAAATCAGGGTCTGCTTTGGGGAAGAGAGTTTCCGCTGTTACTTCTCCGTTGATTGCCGTTATTTTGTGAGCAACGTGAATAACAACTTATGAATTTAAAGTGGACCACTAAAATATACACTTCTCAAGAATCAATAAGGCATATCATCAACATTGCCAAACTACAATAAATAATTTTGCATAAAATATACCCCTTTTTATCATGAATAAGAAATCACTGCTGTTGAGCTTCCTCAACTAACCTAAAGTATAAGGCAGGCTATACCATGATCACATTATTTCATTCGAAGAAATAATTACCCGATTCCCCCATCCACACATTTGAGGTGGATGGAGGAATCCATCCTGCTGACTTATTGTATTCTGACGGTGGGTAGACTCCAGAATACAGGAAAAATCCGACAGGGTGGCTGAACTTTGATCTATGTATTGCCAGCTTAAGCAACATAGACTACATACGTATTGATGGTTGCCAGTAGCATTGTGGCTGTTTCACATCGATAGAGACAGCAGACAGCCTATTGTTTTCAAACAGCCTGATATCTGCATTAGAAAAAAAGATAATTGGGAAAGAAGGGATAATATAACTGTATCCAGGAAGACAATCATGAATAGCCCCCTTCCAACTTCTGAAAGTTAAGCTGAATTATAAAAGCAGCTGGTACAGCTGCTATCTAGAAGTAGCTAGTGTTGATTTTCACTCCTACAATGCTGGAAGTGAGCATCCACTGATTTTCACATCCTAGCAACAAGCCAGAATATGGAGGTTGCTAACTGGGCGTTTTTCAGGCAGACTTTTGGGAGGACTCAAATGGCCTACAGGAATGACAAAATTAACCACTTCTGGGCGGCCCCGCTGCACCAAATCATACATGAGTCGGCATTTATGGGTAGGGGACACACACGCGCCCGTTGCCCGACCTGTGCTGTCATTTGCTACAGCACAAGTCGGTCAGTAGGTCCCATCCAATGATTTATGGCTGGGACCTGCTGACTGGCTTAGCGAATGACAGTACAGAATCCTGTGTTGACAAACACAGCAGTGATGTGGCTGGTATTTTTCAGGGAGATAAGACAGTCACATCGCTTAGTAAAAACAGCACCTATTACACACATTACACATTGTAAGGCACACAGTTAACCCTTTGATTGCCAAATGTTAAATCGTTCCCAGCCAGTGTCATAAGGACAGTGACAGTGTATAGTATCAGCTCTGATCACTGATCTAGCCCTAGTTCACACTGGATCCGAACTTGAAGTCACACAATTTAAAAGCCGCATGTCAGTGTGACTTGGCAGACACTTGTGTGACTTCATGCACAGATGTCTATACAAGCTGCACCTGCAATTGCAAAAAACTGTGCAGGAACTACCTCCAAAATCAGTGTGCACCAATTTAAACGGCTCTATTGCCAACAATAGGGTGTGACTTGTCATGAAATTTAACACTGTCAAACAAGACATGACAAGTCGCAATGGTGTGAACAAGGGCTAAGTGTCACTGAAGATGTCAGTGTCATTTAGTCAGTTCCCACTCAGCGTCAGTTAGTGTCAGATTGCCCGCTGGACTATTACAGTCCCACTGTAAGTCGCTGATCACTGCCATTACTAGTATACTATTAAAAAAATAAAAATTCTAGTACATATACCATCATTTGTAGACGCTATAGCTTTTGCAGCAATTAACATAAACCTATTGGGATTTTTTTCCAATGCAATTTGGCCTAAATTTATAAAGAAATTATATTTTCTTATTTTTTTAGCGGAAATATTTTTTAACAGAAAATACAAAATATAGTTTTTTTCCCCAAAATTTTCATCCTTTTTTGGTTTATATAATAAAAATTAAAAGAACCCAATGGTGATCAAATACTACCAAGAGAAACTCTATTTTACAAAGCTAAACAGTTTTTTAATAGCTACTGGAGGCACTTCACTGCTTAGGCGATTTTCAATCGTTAAAAAATGAGAAGCCAGAAATACATAGCCTACCTGAAAAAAACTTTGCTAAACCGAAATTCCAAAGATTCGTGTGAGCCCTGCATGCTGGACTATAGAACTCTGCCTGTCCCTGCCCCTCTCTCTTCCACTCAACGTGTATACATTAATCTCAATCTAGTTAAAATAATGCTCCCAAGAGCCTGCCCACACTATGTGTAGGGAAAAGGCTCTTGTGAGATGTAGTTCTGGGGGCAGGCAAGACCTGTCACCTTATTCATAACAGGGAATAGGAAAATGAAATAAAATGATGCTGGTGTAATATTCTATATGTGGTGGTAGGGTAAATGTGGGTAATGCCTGTAAATATACTTTTTTCAGAAGATTGAGAATTTGTGATTTAGAGCAGCCTTTTTCAGCCAGGGTTCCCAGGCACCCTGGGGTGCCTCCAAGCTTCTTCAGGGGTGCCTTGGCAAAATGACAAAAAATTGTCCAATAATGGTGTAAAAGCCAGAAAATGGATGAACCCTGCCTTTTAGTTACACAAAGCTTCAGGTGTTTTTTCACTGTGCAATGTTACAGCCTTCTAACAAAAAATTACGGCATTGGTTAATGAGGAGGATGACGGGCGCCTGCACAGCATCCTTGTTTTCCCCTTCCCTGCCCTTCTCCTTCAGCATTGTGGTCACGTAAGCTGAGTGAGGGAGAGAAGCTGAGGGATAAGAGAAACAATGGATTACTAGTCAGTACCAGTGTGCAAAGTTGTATTTGCTTTGAAAGAATAAATTACCTCTAAGGCTAGATGTCCTAAGTGTGTGGATGTTGCTGTGTAATTACAACTATTAGTTTAGTTTTGGGATTTTAGAATAGGGTGCCTTGAAGGAGGACATAATTTTACAGGGTGCCTTGACTGAAAAAAGGTTGAGAAATACTGATCTAGAGGACATTCTGAACCAACAATAGTAATAGTAAGTTTAAATACTGTATATTCAGTACAAAATTATCTAAAAGCTAAAACCTCATTGCTAATAAATATTCTGCATTTTGAAAGATGAACTAATACCAACATTTTGCATTCTGGAAACCAAGTGGAACAAGTACAGAGGAAAAGGTTTCATCTGGAAATCTTTTGGGAAGGGAACTGTGATGACTCAATAGAACTGCGTACGCCTGGCTACAATACAGTAGCATGGTTAGGAAAACCAGAGAACAGCTCTTTTTTTAAAGTCAGTTCTTATCTAGGTATCATAAAATGTTTGATCTTCTAATCACTAAAATTAAATGAGATTGTCCAGGGATTTATTGTTTACAAGTGATCATTTGGTTCCTTTTTTTTTTTGTTTAACCTGCTTGATGTTTCTTTTCATCTAAAAGTGCAAAGAAAGTATCTGTGAACTGAGGTACTGCCTCTTTTTAGAGAGGAACTTTACCATTCCCCTCACATGGCCTCCTTACCTTTTTAACTGTTATCCACATAAAACATACTCACATGCGCACCAGGTCCCATAACATTATATTCTTCTGTGACATCATCAGGGGCTGACTGTCTCTTCTGGGTTTTTGAAAATGGCCCCCTGATGACATGCATGTGCCACATCACCTGGAAGAGGCAGCCAACCCCTAAAGGTGCACCGTACTCATAGTAGAGTATCCAAAGGCCTCCAAAGATGAATGACGTTAGTACCCCAGAAGAATAAAGGGGGGTTCCACAAAACAGGTAAAGCAAATAGTTGGAAAACTTCCAGTTGTAAAAGAAGAGGTGGGGGGGGGGGGGGTTAGGAATAGAATAATATAAAAGTGGGTGGGGAGGGTGAAGGTCTGCTTTGAGCATGTGATGCAGGATTAAACACTGTAGAGGCCCCTAGGCAGTTCAAACCTTAGGGACCCCTCTTAGTTTTCTGGAGGTTTCTTGTGGTTGCGCTCTAGTGGGATACTGAACCAAGTAGTGTGCACTTCAGCCGCTAGATGGAGATGACCATCATTACAGTACATTACACGTACAGTGGGGATCGAAAGTTTGGGCACCCCAGCTAAACATTTGTATTAATGTGCATAAAGAAGCCAAGGAAAGATGGAAAAATCTCCAAAAGGCATCAAATTACAGATTAGACATTCTTATAATATGTCAACAAAAGTTAGATTTTATTTCCAACATTTACACTTTCAAAATAACAGAAAACAATAAAATGGTGTCTGCAAAAGTTTGGGCACCCTGCAGAGTTAATATCTTGTACTGCCCCCTTTGGCAAGTATCACAGCTTGTAAACGCTTTTTGTAGCCAGCCAAGAGTCTTTCAATTCTTGTTTGAGGTATCTTTGCCCATTCTTCCTTACAAAAGTCTTCCAGATCTTTGAGATTTCTGGGCTGTCTGTCACGCACTGCTCTTTTAAGGTCTATCCATAGATTTTCAATTATGTTGAGGTCAGGAGATTGTGAAGGCCATGGCAAAACCTTCAGTTTACGCCTCTTGATGTAATTCCCCATGGATTTTGAGGTGTGTTTAGGATCATTATCCATTTGTAGAAGCCATCCTCTCTTTAACTTCAGCTTTTTCACAGATGGCATCAAGTTACCATCCAAAATTTGCTGAAATTTTATTGAATCCATTTTTCCTTCTACTCGTGAGATGTTCCCTGTGCCACTGGCTGCAACACAACCCCAAAGCATGATTGATCCAACCCCATGCTTAACAGTTGGATAGAGGTTCCTTTCATTAAATTCTGTGCCCCTTCTCCAAACGTACCTTTGCTCATTCCGGCCAAAAAGTTCAATTTTAACCTCATCGGTCCACAGAACTTGTTTCCAAAATGCATCAGGCTTATCTATATGTTCATTTGCAAAGTTCAAACGATGATTTTTGTGGTGAGGACGTAGAAGAGGTTTTCTTCTGATGACTCTTCCATGAAGACCATATTTGTACAAGTATCTCTTTATAGTGGAATAGTGTGCCAGAGCTTTCTGGAGGGATCATGCAGTCAAACGTGGGTTTTGAATTGTTTTTCTCACAATCCTGCGAGCTGTTCTGTCTGATATTTTTCTTGGTCTTCCAGATCTTGCTTTAACTTCCTCTGTTCCTGATGACTGCCATTTCTTAATTACATTCCGAACAGAGGATATTGACATCTGAAAACGCTTTGCTATCTTCTTATAGCCTTCTCCAGGTTTGTGAGCGTCAACTATTTTCAGTTTCAGTTTTCTAGACAACTGCTTAGAAGAACCCATGGTGCAGATTGTTGGAGCAAGGTCAGATGAGTCTGGGCATTTAAAACCTTTGAGATTGACATCACCTGGTCTTCCCAGACGATGATTGAGAACAATGCATGACACTGGCAGGTCTCAGCTTTGCAAAGGGGGCAGTGCATGCTATAAATTCTGCAGGGTGCCCAAACTTTTGCAGACGCCATTTTTTTGTTTTCTGTTATTTTGAAAGTGTAAATGATGGAAATAAAATCTAACTTTTGTTGACATATTATAAGAATGTCTAATCTGTAATTTGATGCCTTTTGGAGATTTTTCCATCTTTCCTTGGCTTCTTTATGCACATTAATACAAATTTGTAGCTGGGGTGCCCAAACTTTCGATCCCCACTGTACATATCTTGCACCAACATTTTTTTACAATGAAAGAAGATGAGCTTTTAAGAGACAAACTGTAATGTGAATATAATATGTATGATTTATGTACTTTCTGTTGTTATTGGATTCATTACATTAATACAGCATTTTCTCTATTGAGCCTTTAATGTAAAGTTTTTGTTTGAGCAGATTCATTTTTTCTGTCTTTTGTAAACAATTTAAGAAAGATTAACTGTAATTTTATTTCAAAATCAAATCAATAATATTTTGATCTGTTGTTGTGGGGCCCTTAAACAGTGTGGGGCCCATAGGTTAGTGCCTACTCTTCCTATTTGGTAATCCGGCACTGGTTGCAGCATTAAAAGGGGTCTGTGACATCTCTGATGGAAGAGATATGCATTGTTTTATCTGTGTTAATGCAAATACTGAACACATTTTTAACTAAATACCAAGCAAAAGAGTTAACTGGCAGATATAATGTGATTCTTCAAATATGGCCTAATTACTGAAAGCTGGGAATGTGACTGTCTATGGTCTATGGAAAAACAATAAAAGGGTTACGTGATACACTGAGGGGTGAGAATAATCTGATCAGGAACTAATAATCTGGTTGGCTGAGGTCGGGAGCCTGTTACTAATAGCAGGCTGGGTCATCTGTGGTGTTTTGACCAGACTAGACAAATCAGTGAGGCCTGCGGGATATTCCATCCATCTCTGAATATCAGATTCCTGTATTTCCTGTCAATTGCACTGAACTAATTTTAGCAGCAAGATGACATAAGTATGCTGGAAAAAACGAAATGCCTATGGGCTTGACCAGCACTCTGTGTACATATCTGCTATGCAGCAGCTAAAATGTCACTGACACAATGCAAGATAACCTTTCCACTGCCAGAAGAGTAAAAGCAGCTGATGATTAACCACTTGCCTACTGGGAACTTTTATCCCTTCCTTCCCAGGCCAATTTGCAGCTTTCAGTGCCGTCGCATTTTGAATGACAATTGCACGGTCATGCAACACTGTACCCATATGAAGTTTTTATTTTTTTTTTCAAACAGAGTTTCTTTTGTTGGTATTTAATTACCACTGGGTGTTTTATTTTTTGCTAAACAAATGAAAAAAGACCAAAAATTTAAACAAATATTATAACGTTTTATAAACAGGTAATTTTTCTCCTTCACTGATTTGCATTGCAGGCTGCACTGATAAGTAGCACTGATGAGCACTGATTAGGCAACACTGATGGGCACTGATAGGTTGTACTGATGAGGTGGCACTGGTGGGCATTGATGAGGAGGCACAGATGAGTCTTCACTGATATGCAGCACTGATGGGTGGCAATTATGGGCACAAATATATAGCACTGAAGGGCACTGATTGGTGGCACTGATGGGCACATAATGGCAGCACTGATGGGCGCAGATTGGCAGCACTGCTAGGCAGATTGGCAGCACTGCTGGGCACATTTTGGGCTGCACTGGTAATCAGGGCACTGATAATCAGTGTAGATGTCTTTCACAGTTGCCAGTTATTGGCAGTACTTTTACAACAACTGTGTTTACATGGTGACCAGCTGTGATTGGACACAGCTAATCATGTGGTAAAAGGCCACTGTGATTGGCCCTTTACCATGTCATGTGATCAGCTGTGTCCAAAGGACACAGCGGTCTGGGAGCACTAGGTGCGCTCCACTGGGGGCAGGCACTGGGAGGACGTCATATGACACCCTCCCGGAACTGGACGACCGTGCTGTAGTTGTCATTCAGCTACAGCGCTGTCAGGAAGTGGTTAAACCAAAAGATCAGAACTGACCCCCTGTACCCGATGGCCTTGTGTCATTATTTTTCATGTTATTAATAAATTTAGAAATTTTAGTGACTGATTTTACGTCTGATTTAAAGCATATTTCTACTTTAGCAGTCAAATTTGAGAGAACCCCACTATTGTTTCTTATGTGTTTACATTCGTACAGCATGCCCACATTTTTTTAAAGGCTCACTTTCTTAAATAAATTAGAAATGCATGTTTTTTGTAGGTAAAAAAAGTGCATTTCTAACTTATTTTTTTTCTTAGGAGCCTGCAAGAGCATTGCACCCGAAATCACCAAATCATTGGTGCAATGTTAGGCTCCTTCAGACTTTCAGTACACCTGTCTGCCTGTACATCCCATACAATTAATTACAAGTATGCTCACTAGTGCCCTCGCAGTTTATTTATTTATTACAGGTACTTATATAGCACCATCAATTTACACAGCACTTTACATATATATTGTACATTCACATCAGTCCCTAACCCTCAAGGGGTGTACAATCTAAGGTCCCTAACTTACATTCATACATGTACTAGGGCCAATTTAGACAGGATCCAATTAACCTACCAGAATGTCTTTATAGTTTGGGTGGAAACCGGAGTACCCAGAGTAAACCCACGCAGGCACAGGGAGAACATGCAAACTCCAGGCAGATGGTGCTATGGTTGGGATTTGAAGCAATTACCCTAGTACTGCCAGGCAGAAGTACTAACCATTTAGCCACTGCAGTTAATTGAGAATCGCAAGCTGTCTGCCGCAATGGAAGATGGGACTTGTAGTTCATTCATTCACAGGACGCTGTGAATGAATAATGTGGCTGTGTGGGTGGAGCTGGTTTTCAAATTGTAACAGTAGGTGTGGGGAGAGGATCCCCAGCCAATTGTCACAGTGGGGAATCACGGGGGTGCAGGGCTGCTGCATTAGTAACATGTTACTCCCTGAATACAGGCATAACATGTTACTAAAGGTGAACTTAGCCTTTAAAAATGTTTTACCCTTTAGATGTTTTTCAGGAGGACGTGTCATGGGTGGCCCCAAAGCCCTTTTGGCCCTATTTCTCCTGTGACACAGATTCAGCTGACAGCAGGCTAACGTTCGCTGACATAGCTTAGCTGCTCCATACCCAGGAGGGGATCACAATTTTAATGTTGGGATCCACCCAGATTCCTGACTGGCAGCTGGATCTATACCACTGGGAGCCTGGGCCAGCTGCTCCCACCCCCTCCACAACCTGGCGCTCCAGTGAGCACTGGAGGGGCAGAGCAGATAGCTGGTGACTGACAGTCACCGACTCTGCTCACTGAAGACTGAGAGCCGAATGATCAGAAGTCTTTGATCGTTCAGTTTTCGGTCTTATTTAGTTTTTCGGTCTTATATTGAAAGCCTGCACTTCTCTTTTAATGAGTATGTGTCCTGATATAGGTATATGACACATGTCAACTTTTCCAGCGAAAATTATGAGACAAAACCCATCCTTGCCAGGTTGGCTAATCTCCACCCAGATTCCTCCAAACCATACTTCAGTACAGCCTTTATACTTCAATATCCGCTATGAACATATGTATTTTTTAAATGTTCCTTCCCTTAGCCACTAAATATATAACCATATCGCCAATTCTAAACAAATTTCACACCTGAGCTGGTCATGAATCATTTTTAATAAACTTTATTATGTAAAAGGTTTTTCTAACAATGTGAATGAAAATGTACAAATTTAATATGTAACTAAAACTGGTTTCAGATTTGGCTGATCCTTGAAAGTTCAACCATTATTGAAATGTCAATGACAGCGTAGGCATCTGTGCACATGCAGGAGAGTTGATTGGTTGCTCAGGACCACTGAGAAATCCCCAATTTGCTAGAAGGTAAGCTTTCCATTCATTAGGTTAGGGAGAGGAAAAGGGAGGCGGTAATAGCTAAAGCAGGGCTGGGCAAACCCCACAAGCCAAGTAACTAATGACCCTTAAATATTACAACTGGTGCCTATTTTTTTAGGTTTTCTCTAGTCGCAGTCAATGGAGCTAGATCCCTGTCGACTCATAAGTTATGTGTATGTGTAAGTTAAGTGATCGATTTGGGTACAATCAGTCTGCCCATACATGAATTGAATCTCGGCCAGTCCCTGCTGAACCAGCCAAGATTTGAACCATCATTGGGGTGCTTAAAGGAGGGTTTACACAGCTTGGCAGAACTAAAACCACCCAGTCCACAAAAATGCTGCCCACAACAGGGCTTAAAAGCTGAGTGCATTTCTGGCAGATCAACAGGTATTTTGCAGAGATATTATATATATATATATATATATATATATATATATATATATATATATATATATAATGTCTAATTTTTTGTTTATTGCACTAACATACATTTTGAAGAGGATTTCATGGTTAGTTCCATTGTAAAACACAAACATAATCATGTACTGTATATCAAAGAGGAACCAACTGCAGACTACCCCCTCTTCAGTCTATCATGAATGCTGCTGCCAGACTCATCCATCTTACCAACCGTTCCATATCTGCCATCCCTCTCTGCCAACCCCTCCACTGGCTTCCTATTGCCCAGCGAATAAAATTCAAAACATTAATAATAACATATAAAGCCATTTATAACTCGGCCCCAAATTACATCACCGATCTTGTCTTCAAATATCACTCAAACCGTCCTCTCCGCTCCTCGCAAGACCTCCTACTCTCTAGCTCCCTTGTCTTCTCCTCCCATGCTCATCTTCAGGACTTCTCCAGAGCCTCCCCCATCCCCTGGAACTATCTACCCCAATCTATCTGACTATCACCTATTCTGCTCACTTTTAGGCACTCTGAAAACCTATCTCTTCAGAGAAGCCTATCCTGTCTTCAGCTAATAACCGAATCTTCTATTTTTCCTATCAGTTCATCCCCCACAGCTAATACCTTTTGTACCACCAGCCCCTCTCTCTTGGATTGTAAGCTACAAGGAGCAGGGCCTTCCTAACCCTCTTGTATTGAACTGTATTGTTGCTTTATTGTCTCCCTTTATATTGTAAAGCACTGAGCAAACTGTTGGCGCTATATAAATACTGTATAATAATAATAATAATTTTACTACCTCTCTTTGCCTAATACTGAACACAGAACAAAAGACTATAAGTCAACATAACATAAATGTCAAGCATCTCACTTTTTAAGCAGGTGTACTTTCAAATACACACTTTTAAATGTTACCAGAGCCTCACAAGAATGCAGCTACTGTAAGGTTTTGTTTACATGGGCAGCAGTCTCCCCTGCCCCTCTGAAAAGCTAGTTACAGTGGATCTTCTTTGGTGCCAGTTGTAGCAGAGGAATGTGTGGCAGGAAATTGCAGATACGTGAATATCAGTGATTGAGAGAGAGGACCAGTTCTCGGACCTTGTCACTTTACCCTGAATAAAAAAGTGTCAGTGTCGCTTTAAATGAGATCCCCTAACACTAAACTAACCTACACCTAAGCTAAGTCTTAACACTAAATGAATCCCTTGTTCTCATCCTGCACAATTTAACAAGTTTTTGCAACCTCTCAGAATGCTATTTCTCCCTTGAGCCTTGGGAGGTTTTTGCAGGTAACACATTCTAATGGGTCTGGTTCAGAAACTTGTCATTTAAATTGTAAGCTCTAATGAGCAGGGTCCTCTGATTCCTTCTGTATTCAATAGTATTGTAACTGTACTGTTTGCCCTCACATTGTAAAGCGCTGCGGACACTGTTAAACTATAAATCCTGTATTATAATAATAATGTCTATGGTGACTTTAAGATTCAAGACTATTTGGGCTGTAAATAGTTACTGTGATTTCTGGGATGCAAATACATTTGTTTTTGTTACAAGATGAAAGATACAGAGAAGTACTTTAAGGAAGTTTTCTGCATAAGAATAAATAAAATAATCAAAGTGAAATGGCAAGGACATAATGATCTTAGGAAAGGCTGGTGTTTTTCTTTTTCTACGCCATCAATTTTTTCTGCAGGATAAACCAGGTCCTGTGGCATTGAGCCCTCCTGACGTTGATTTGCGCTCCCTGCCAGGGACATATTATTTCGGGAATGTGAGAAGACACGTGTGGTTCAGTGTACTGTTCTACAAGAATTCCTAGAAATACTGTAAATCTCCGTGTAACAAGCAGTTTCCTGTTATGTCACACATGCTTGGAGTGCAGTCAGGAAATGTGATGCACGGCAGTAGGTACATGCTTGGACTCCATGTAACGTGGACAAATGGAAACTATTACACGCTCTCCCTCCCAGTTTTATATATCTCATTGAAAATGGAAGGAAGTTATGGCTCCAGAAAAATGAAGAATTTACTTGAAAGTTCATTCTAGGACATAACTCTCAACACCTACAAAACATTTTGTATGAACTGGCTTGTTGCTTTCCGCTAATTCTATTTAATAAAGACTTCAAAAAGCCACTGCAAATTTTATATACAGTCATGGCCGAAATTGTTGGCACCCTTGATATTTTTCCTGAAAATCAAGTATTTCACACAAAAAAGGTATTGCATTAACACATGTTTTGCTATACACATGTTTATTCCCTTTGTATGTATTGGAACAAATATAAAACAGAGGCAGAAAAGCAAATATGACATAATGTCACACAAAACCCCAAAAATGGGCTGGACAAAAGTATTGGCACCCTTAACTTAATATTTGGTTGCACACCCTTTGGAAAACATAACTGAAATCAGTCGCTTCCTATAACCATCAATAAGCTTCTGACACCTCTCACCCGGAATTTTGGACCACTCTTCCTTTGCAAACAGCTCCAGGTCTCTCTTATTGGAAGGACACCTTTTCCCAACAGCAATTTTAAGATCTCTCCACAGGTGTTCAATGGGATTTAGATCTGGGCTCATTGCTGGCCACTTCAGAACTCTCCAGCGCTTCTTTGCCATCCATTTCTGAGTGCTTTTTGACGTATGTTTGGGGTCATTGTCCTGCTGGAAGACCCAGGATCTTGGACGCAAACCCAGCTTTCTGACACTGGGCCCTACAGTGCGACCCAAAATCCTTTGGTAATCCTCAGATTTCATGATGCCTTGCACACAGTCAAGGCACCCAGTGCCAGAGGCAGCAAAACAACCCCAAAACATCATTGAACCTCCACCATATTTTACCGTAGGTACTGTGTTTTGTTCTTTGTAGGCCTCATTCCGTTTTCGGTAAACAGTAGAATGATGTGCTTTACCGAAAAGCTCTATCTTGGTCTCATCTGTCCACAAGACGTTTTCCCAGAAGGCTTTTGGCTTACTCAAGTACATTTTGGCAAACTGTAGTCTTGCTTTTTTATGTCTCTGTGTCAGCAGTGGGGTCCTCCTGGGTCTCCTGCCATAGCGTTTCATTTCATTTAAATGTCGACGGATAGTTCGCGCTGACACTGATGCTCCCTGAGCCTGCAGGACAGCTTGAATGTCTTTGGAACATGTTTGGGGCTGCTTATCCACCATCCGGACTATTCTGCGTTGCAATCTTTCATCAATTTTCCTCATCCGTCCACGACCAGGGAGATTAGCTACAGTGCCATGGGTTGCAAACTTCTTGATAATGTTGCGCACTGTGGACAAAGGCAAATCTAGTTCTCTGGAGATGGACTTGTAACCTTGAGATTGTTGATATTTTGCCACAATTTTGGTTCTCAGGTCCTCAGACAGTTCTCGTCTCCTCTTTCTGTTGTCCATGCTTAGTGTGGCACAGACAGACACACAATGCAAAGGTTAAGTGAACGTCTCTCCTTTTTATCTGCTTTCAGGTGTGATTTCTATATTGCCCACACCTGTTACTTGCCCCAGGTGAGTTTACAGGAGCATCACATGCTTGTAACATTCTTATTTATCCGCAGTTGTGAAAGGGTGCCAATACTTTTGTCCAGCCCATTTTTGGAGGTTTGTGTGACATTATGTCGAATTTGCTTTCTTTCCTCCCTTTTTTTGTTTTGTCCCAATACACACAAAGGGAATAAACATGTGTATAGCAAAACATGTGTTAATGCAATACGTTTCGTGAGAAATACATGATTTCCTGGAGAAATATCAAGGGTGCCAACAATTTCGGCCATGACTGTATATATATATCTTGAAAGAAAGAGAGACAAGCCATGCATTTGAAACACATTTAACAGTGGTAGCAAATATGCTAACTGTTTGAAAGCACCATAGTAGGACGGTCTTACAGACTAACTTTATTGAATAGAAGACCATACTAGTAATCAGGGGCACTTTAAAATATAAAGACATTTTCTTCTAGTTTTGGATTCAGTAGAGAGGAATTAGAGCCCCTGTCAGGTTTGTATTGCCCCTATTAGTGGGATTCGCCCTCTCTATATGTCCTGGTGACGGTTATCAACAAGAATGAAAGTGAAAGAAAATCTTAAGTTTTGGATTGTCCCTAAAAACAGTAATAGAGGGAAAATCTTTTCATGGGGACATGGGGACAGTTCTGGTGACACTGGTGACAAATCAGTTTTGAGGGATTTCCTCTCACTTCCTGTTTAGGCTATGCGACAGAAGTGAAGAAAAATCTCCCCAATGGAACACAGGAGGCAAAAAAAAAATGACCAGAGCTATAACCCTTCCTTACTCTATCCAAAATGAAAAAAAAAGTTTTGCTTTTAGTTTCACTTTAAAGAGACTCTGTTACCACCCCATACATGTTAGGATCAAAGCATATCTAAACCCAAATACTTACAAGGAACAATGGTAACTGATTACAATCCAGAGGCAGAAAACACAGGAAGTTATCAGTTCACAAAATTTCCACCTTCATGAACAGCTATTTTTTCTTTTATTTCCACTGGTCAAACAGATATAAAATAACACTTTCAATTATATATTTAATAGACCAAAATGGAGCAAATATATGAAATTAATTGTTAGAGCTTATATACGCTTAAATATGTTATGAACTATGGCATTTTTTAACTTTTTTTTTTTAATTTATTCATACCCTTCTTTTTTGGGTCTTCAGTTTAGTCACATGGTGACAACATGTGACCAAACCAAAGACCCAAGGAAGAAGGCAAGTATACATAAAAAAAGTAAATGCTATTAAGTTTCATCTTTGGACAGCAGACCATTAGCACAATATTTAGAGGGGAAGCCACAAGTATTACATTGCTAATAGAAAAAAATAACACGATCCTTGTGTACAAAAATCAATTTATTATGAATCACCACTCTGTTAGCAGCAATAACTGCAATCATTGTTATAGGTTTATGAATAAGATTGGATGGATTAAGCATACAAATATAGCAGTTGAATTGCTGATGTGGTTTTGAAAATACAAGTTAAGGGGCTGGAATCCCCAACCTTTCCTTCATCATCTGGAAAGCGACTTTTATCCCAATGGCTGCTTATTTATGTGGTGTTACAGTATGTCCAATGGCCTTTAGCATTTAGAAGTAAAGAAAGGATAGGGCCTAAGAGCAGTTGACCATGCACTCAAAAGCAGGTCGTGATTTACTTCTGTCCTTACAAGTTCTCCATATGTTAAAATATTACTTTGGGCAGCTAACAAAGAATTGGTATTTCTTGTCTTCCATGTCCTGCTGTTTACATAGCCCTGCCAACAGAACCAGGCTTAAAGAGGATGTAAACTTCAGACATGAAATATGAACAAAGCATACCACTCTATAGTGTGCACTTGTCTCAATTAAATGCACTATGTGTCATTTCTGTCTGCTGCTTCGGTCCTTTACTATCAGCATGAATCACTTTTGGCAAGTTTTGTTTTGTTTGTTGTCTCAACTGCTGCCATCCCAGATTACAGCACAAGAAACCTAGCAGAGCATGGCAGGTAGGTTGTCTGGTGATTACTAGGGGTGAAGTACTGGGAGAGGGGCATTTCTGCTTTGTCTTTAAAATTGATGGGAAGGATAGAGATTATGCTGGGCAGGAACTGGGTGGTGGTACAAACACACACATAATCTGCTCTGTTCTACATCCCTTGAACAGTATATTTCAGCCTATGTTTGTCAGCCTATTTTTTTTTCTCTGCGCAATAGGCGCATGGCTTATGATAATGGGAAGAGATTAAAGCTGGCCACACACGTGACTTCCTGGAGAAATCACCTGATTCTGTAGTGGCAGTTATTGTGTTCTGGCATATGGGTGCCAACAAAGCCACCCACAGAATCAATTTTAGACGATTTATTGAAAATCCACAAAAAATTCACTTTGTGTATGGCCATACATAGTATAACACTAATCAAACTGGCAAATTAGAAACTTTGCAGATGCCAGAATGGAAAGTCTAAGTATTAATATTAGTGGGCCCATTACACTCTGTCTAATTATCTTCAGTAGCACCATTTTAATTAAAGCAGCAACTTCAGCAGCCTATTTATACATTAAGGTTGACTTTTAATACCCTTAGGATTTTCTATCTATATACGTTTACTGCACACTCGCAATCCTAACTACAGAGCAGCTAGCAAGCTTATAAAATTAGAATCCACTCCCTAGACACTCAAACAAATTATATTTATGCCAGCAAATCTCAATGTGCTCAAAAAGTCCAAATATATTAGTTTGGTAAGAAACCTTCGTTAAAATTTTAACTTAAGAGAGGTTCCACAGTAATTTCTTCCACGGCAAGTAATACATCAACTTAGATAATATAACTATCAGTACCACTTCTCTTGATATTATCTAAGGACATATCTTTTTTTAGAAATTACTTTGGAAAGTTCTTTAAGTTAAACTTTTAAGAAAGGTTTCTTATAATACTCAAATTAGTCCACAAAACAGTTTGGCTTAGGAAATTTTGGTTGTGAATTAAAATGAGATCTTGTGTTCTTCGTACCTCAGGCTTGAATTCTAACCCATGTTTGGTCTGGTAGTAAAAAAAATAAGCATTGAAGAAATATTGGCATTATCTCTGGCAGTCTCATAGTGCACCTTCATAACTGATAATCTCAAAGACAATTTACTTATAAACTTTAAGTGGTTGTAAAGGCTGAAGGTTTTTTACCATAATACACTGCCTGCATTAAAGTAAAAAAACCTTCTATTGGCAGCTCCTTCTCTCTATATTTAGTTCCCTCCACCCCCCGCTCGCCAAATACTTGCCTGAGCCCAATCTCGAATGAATCAATGAAATGGCCTTCAATGAATGGCTGTACACTGCTATATGAGGGTTTATGTTGGCGCTTGCATAAACATGGCAGTTCAACCCTGGACTAACAAATTATTTCATCCATGCTACACAGCACGGATTGACAAATCTCCTGCCATGGCTATCATAGTTTGACAGATGGGAGGAGGTTGACAGTGCCACCCACTGAGCAAATTGTAGCTGATTCATCAGGAACCATCTAGAAATTCCTCCATGTATGGCCTGCTTTTTGGAGGGGAAGTACTGCAACCATGCAAAGTCATGCAGGTTAAGGTCCACTTTAAGCTGGCCATTTGTGGAACAAATTTTCTTTGTTACCTAATGAGCTGACTGAGGGTGCCCTGCAATCTGAAAACTGAAGAAGGTAGGCAGAAAATTGTCAGCCAACCAGTGGCTGCATCCAATCAGATGCAGTCACTGTGCGAGTAGTCTAACTGCCATGGATGGCAGCTGCTAGAATACAACAGCTGACAGAGGAGATTCGTCCATGGGATGAATCTCTGTCGGCTGAATGAGAAAAATCTTACAGTGTATGACCAACTTTAGGGTGGTAATATTACGAGAGAAGCAGGAATAGGCACATACATAGTGTGAGCCAAGCATTTAGAAAATGTAAATTATAGAAAAAGTAATTTTGTTTGATATCTTTTGGCTAAAGAAACATTTTGGTATCTTGCTTTATAGAAAAATTGCTGGTGTGACTATTATGCTAGACTTGTTTTTCAGTCTCAGTGCAGTCTGACATAGCTAGTTTTCCTCTGTCTAGCAGGGCTTGTTGGGATTTCAAGTTTAACAACAAGCCTTAGGCACCATGGACCTGAACTAATGTGTAGAAAAGTGGAAGCAGCAGGCTCCATAGCGCTGTCTTTCACAGCATAAATAAAAGCATCAGAACAAACAATTTATTTCTCCATGTACAATGTACAAATAGATTGCAGTTTCTTTTAGTGATTCAAAAGCTTACAAAAAGCTGTAGGTTTTATGCAATTGGCAAAAATGTAATTAACTGCATGTTCACAAAAGTTTGCAGGGCATACAGAAGACCAGCAATTTCTGTTGAAACAGATTCCTGCATTCAACGCTACAGATTTCCTTTTTTAAAATGTGCAGTATTTCTTCATTGTTATTACAAGTGTAGCCCTCTTTTTTTTGGTTTTGGGGGGGGGGGTGACCCTCCCCAAACAGGTTATTGTGCTACACTTGTACCAGAAGAGATACAACCAGAACCTTGGCTAAGCTAAAAAGTGGGTTTGATAATAAAGTTGGCAGTGCCTTCACCCAGGACAGGGTCTCTGTGAACAGAGGAGATTGCCTTCCTGGGAAATTAACCAGTAATCTAAACAAAGTAATTGGGAGCAGAAGAACTACTGAAACCAGCATATAACATTAATCATGAGTATATGGATGCACACTAGTATGGAAGTAATACAAGGCTTATATACGAAACAACTAGTAATAGTTCATACATCCAATATACAAACAAATATTATCAGCAAAAAGCCCAGCAAGAGTCCTGGTGGAATTGTGTGGATATAACCAGGTATATATATAGTTACTAATAAAGATACCTACAGATGAATGTTGCAGCAAAGTCCAGTTGCAGGGCCCCTGAGGATGTTCACAATGTGGCAACCATCTTGGTGATGGAGACCTGAATACAAGATCTGCGATGATGCGTAGACCCACCAGCCGTTGTCTAACCAGCCTGGAACACAGCTGTTCACCAGCAGAAATTGTGATGTGGCACTAGAACTTAGAATCAGCCTGTCTACTTTGCATCTTAGTCCATAGTAGCTTCCAATCTATCAAGCAACCGGACCTCTAACTACGAAAGGCCATCAGACACCTAACCTGGCTGCAGCCTATGCTGGTTATTGAGCCCTGCACTATACTGCATGTGAGATAACAAGGGGACAGATATACTTCTGGCACCGCTCTTCCAGTTTGTAATATATATATACTCACCGGCAACTTTATTAGGTACATCTAGCTACCCGGTATGGTCTTCTGCTGCTGTAGCCCATCTGCTTCAAGGCTTGACATGTGCATTCCGAGATGTATTCTGCATACCTTGGCTGTCTGGCTCCAACAACCATGCCACGCTTGGACCATTCTCTGTAAACCCTACAGATGGTATGCTTGAAAATCCCAGTTGATCAGAAATTTTAAAATACTCAGACCAGCCAGTCTAGCCCCAATAACCATGCCACGTTCAAAGTCACTTAAATCCCCCTTCTTCCCCATTCTAATGCCCGGTCAAAACTCCAGCAAGTCGTATTCACCACGTCTAGATGCCTAACTGAATCGTGTTGCTGCCAAGTGATTGGCTGAATAGCAATTTGTGTTACCAAGCAATTGAACAGCTGTACTTTATAAAGTGACTGGTGAATATATATATATATATATATATATATATATATATATATACACACTATATTTCCAAAAGTATTGGGAAGCCTGCCTTTACACGCACATGAACTTTAATGGAATCCCAGTCTTAAATAAAAATTAAATCTTCTCTAGTTTTTGAACTTTTCGCATTAATGCCACTGTAAGCCCAAGTCCAATGCTCCTAAAAAACTACCTACTGGATTGTAAACTGGCCCAACTAGTTCCACATCTGTCTACCACCAAGGTAACCTTTAGCTGTATTCACACAAGCTCAGGATGCAGAAAAGGATCCAGTTCCTGCATGAACTGGTCCAGAATTCCGCCTGGCTTGTAAACATCCCTGCCAAAGACAGCGAAGAAAGTCAGGAGCCTGCAAAGCATGAAACAAAGTGACACATATCCTCCACTAGTATGAAATGAGTGTTTTTTCTCAAAAAACCCTGATATACCCTTTTGCCAGGGGAGCACTTAGCAGGTTCCACATGTCGCACTTGTGATTTTATATACAGGAATTGTTTGCTCTTTTTAAAAAAAACTTAATTTCAGTAAATATCATTTCAGTTAAATATCTAGCGATGAGGACTGCACTAAGGATGAAATACATATTAGCATATGTTCTGCTTGCAGCAGACACAAGTAACAGTTGTGCTTCTTGCTAGGTAAATCTCTAGTGATCTACAGAGTCATGTAAGGATACTTGTGTGCCTAACTTTGTTCTTTGTTTTTGATCATGAAAACGGCTTCATTTTGAGGTAGACATATACTGAAAATAACAGACATTGCTTGTTTCCTTATTTCCATAATTAAATTGGGGTCAGGCAAGGACTGTGATGGTGCTGTAATTGTCTCATCTAAACTACAATTTGTCTTGATCTTGTAAGTAAATGAAACATCTAAGACTCCTTCCATATGGGGATGTTTAGCTGCTACCCGTGCATTTGTCCCTGAACATATAGGCCTTAAACCTGAGCACCACTCAGTACAGAATTCAGATCCATCCAGTCACAGCCATAGACATTGACAGGCGACAAGGCTGAACCCTGCCTGTCAGAAGAGGAAGATTCATGCATTCACATCACTTACAGGAAAGTGGAAACCTGTGAGTTTTTTTTTTTTTTGTTCAACCCACCAGTTGAACAAATAAAAACCCCCATTGTATACCCAGCTTTAGGCCTCAGTTACATTTGTGGCAGTTTAATAGCCCCCCTCCTGAAGGTAAACTGCAATGCATCACTTTTCAGAGGCAGTTGACAGGAGGCTCAGAGGCAATATTGCAGAGCAGAGGCACAACCACATGCATTACATGCGGTTGCGGCATGGTCAAGAGCACTTGAATGGAAATCACCGTCACACAGGTTGTATCATTTTCGTTTCTTTGCAACCACAGCAATGTGTACTAAAATAGCTGCTGTCTATGTTACCTGCTTGGGGGTGTCAAACTGTTACTAAACTTCCTGTTTTTACCATCCTTTGGCCACCCATTTAAAAATAAGGCCTTAGGGGTGAATGAAATCAGCTATGTAAGATTTTTTTTCTGGGGCATCTGCTGTTGGGCTACTCCCATTTATTAATAAACAAGCATACTTTGAGATCCAGGAGTCACTTCGATCATGTGTGTGCTTCAACTGATTGATTGGCAATCAGGCATTTCTGTTTTTGAACGTCAGATCTGTCTGCCCCCCCTACTATTTTTTTTAAATGTGGACATCATGTGTGGTAAAGGGCAAGATCGTTCTAGTCAGTAAGCAAAGGTTTTGGGAATGGTTATCCCTATGAATGCCACACTCATTGAAGATGTTTTAGGTTGATGAACATCTAATACACCAGATATTTTTCTCTCATGGTGCCTCCTGAGTTTAGTAGTAGAGCCAAAGTCAAGAGAAAGAAGACCTAGCAGAATGCAGGTACTACTGCTCTTCAGCTTAATAAATGCCTTAGGACATGGTAACTAGGTCGTGCTCAAAGATCATCCAAACCCAACTTCCTGACATGGGAAATAAGGACATCACAAAGACTGTAGGCTAAACACACACTCCTGCCATGTCCCCAGTTAATGCATAGTGACGAAGTGGCTAGCACTTCCCCTTGGCAGCACTAGGGTCATTGGTTTGAATCCAAACCATGGCACTACCTTGATTGGAGTTTGCATGGTCTCCCTGTGCCTGCGTGGGTTTCCTCCCACACGCTAAAGATATGCTGGTAGGTTATGTGGCTCCTGTCTAAATTGGCCCTTGTATGTGTATGTATGTATGTGAGTTAGGGACCTTAGATTGTAAGCTCCTTGAAGGCAGGGACTGATGTGTATGTACAATATATATGTAAAGCGCTGCATAAATGCATCAGTTAGGCCTCTTTTACATGAAGGACCTGATCGGATGGTCCATTCAACCCACGTACCGGCGGGTGTAAACAGAGTTGTGTTTGTTTACACCTACCTACCTCCAATCCGTTCTGGTCTGCTACAAAAAAATGGAAAGGGGCCCAGTCTCCTTCTGTCTAGGTGGATCAGAGGGTAGTCAGGTGTAACCATTCCATTTACTCCCTGCCACCCATAGAGCAGTGCTGGCTCTATCTGTGTCAGCTCTTCTATAACAGCAGACACGGACCTGTCATCTGCCTGCTCAAAATGGGATCAGCAGACAGATCCCCTGCTAATCAAAATGGAGTCCGCCCCATGAGAAAGGGGCCTTAAAAAGGTTGTAAAGGCTGAAGGATTTTTGCCTTCATGCATTATATGCATGAAGGTAAAAAACTTTCTGTGTGCTGCTCTCACCATAGCCCCCCTTAATACTGACCTGAGCCCCCTCTCGATCCAGCAATGTGCACAGAAGCCTCCGCTGTCTGGGGTCTCTCTCTCTTCATTGACGGAGACAACAGTGGTAGCCAATGGCTCCCACTGTTGTCAATGACAGCCAGGGAGCCAAAGAAGAGAGAGCGGGGGGGGGGTCTTAAGGACGAACAGAGTGGAGCTCAAGAGCGTGTACACACCAGTGCCCCATAGCATGTGGCTTGCTATTATTAGAAGCACTGGCAGAGGATCAAGGCTGCTCTGTGCAAAACTATTGCACAGAGCGGGTAAGTATGACATGTTTGTTATTTTAAAAAAAAACCTTTAATATTACTTTAAACTCACTAATCTTTACTGAAAATGTCTTTGTATGCTGTTGCATAAACAGTAACCTTTAGCCCACATTGAACAGTAACCTTTAGCCCCCATTGAATGGTTTATTGAGCGATTCCCAAAGCTTGACAACACTCAAGACAAACAATCCCATTATTGTTACATCACACCTGATGCACTGTTGAGAGCTTGAACCAGCAGCTACCATCCCCTCCACAGCCAGTGAGCGTTGGAGGACAGAGCAGAGTGTTGACTGACAGTCACTGCTCTCTGTTCCAAGTGGATCGAGAACCGAGCACTCAGTGGTCATGTCATGTGATGTTGCAGCCATATAAGTGAAAATAAGGGTTTGTTTTTTTTATTCCCGCACTTCTCCTTTAAGGCTAGTTAGGCTTAAGCTGGAATTCCTCCTTAAAAACTCTGGTTGATATTATATAAATACACATTTAATAATATAAAGATTCTTGCAAAGTGCAGCCATCCTATCTCTGATAATAAACCATTTTTATAATTCCATGTTAGTAAAATAAATGAAGTAATATTAGCATCTACAAATGATCTTGACGGTACAGCAATTAGTAGATTTGCTACTCACGAAGAATAAAACAAATTATTAAAATTCCACAGAAATTACTTCCGTGCAGAGTAAGCATACTAATAATTGAAATGCATGTTCTTCTTAGGGATAGGTTACCATTACTTAGTTCTCATCCATGCATTTGAATGGCAAATTATTGGAAGATTCCCCAGGCTTGTACATAATTATTAATAATTGGCTTCTTTGGAGCTGGCAAGTCAATCAAATAAGACTGTAATGGAGTGCGAGGTACTCGTGACTCCCTGGCTGTTACATATGCCTTTCAGGTATTGTCAGAGCTATATTAGTAGTTGGACTTATTAGAAGAAAATCCTCATACCCTTTCCTCTAATTAGAAAAAAAGCTATTCTGATAATGGCCAATCAATTTATGCTGCTACTTCTATCAACACTGTGTTCACGTTTATCGTGTTTGGAAAATTTAAATAGACACTAAATAAACTGGGTTTTGCTATTCTAATATTAAAGTGCGCTCTACTGATGGTACTGATGCTTGGTCCATTCTCAGTAACTGAAATCAAGCTGAACATGATGATGCACCTGGGAGAATAAACATTACCCTCTGCACTCTGCATTAGATTTCACTTTTTAGGCTTCTTCCCTCTGTTTTCACCTGGTGATCTGGCCAGTAACACTTGTATTAGAATGCCCCTACTCTGTATGAATGAGCATGGGGGGTAGGTTTGGACAGAAGCATTGTCAGTCTGGGGGAAGGGGAGTGTTTGATGTACTAGCAGACTTAGACACAGTATGCATGGAGGTCAAAATTCAAAACTTTATAAATAGTTACAGCAAACATTTTTTTTCCTTTTGGGAAAAATCATTGTAAGTAGTACATGGTTTGTCTCATCCATGTAACAGGTACATCTGCAAGAGAGCTTATTCTTTTGAAAAGCAACAGACTTACTAGCTGGATCACCAGGCAAAAAAAAAGTAAAGAAAGAGTAAAAAAGAAAACTAATGCATCCATTGCATCTAAGAATTGGTAAGCTGCAATAGAGTAAATGGTTGCCTTTGGGTTTAACACCTGTTTAATTGGGCCATAACAATATTCGTTTAAATTCCTCCTGAGTGCCCGTTCACATATACGCAGATTGGATGCAGTTTGAACCGCATCCAATCCGCATGACATGTGAAATAACATTGCTTCCTATGGTGCCTGTTCATATATGTCTGGTGCACTACGGTGCTGATTTAGTGCGGTTTAAAAAAAGAGTCATGTCCGATTTCTGAGCAGTGTGGTCCGGTTCAGGTGAGGATTACAGGCTATTGACTTCTATGGGAACCGTTTCTAAACCGGATGGTTGTGAAAGGGATAAAATCCTGAGCTGATCCTGTCCTGAACCTGATGTAAACCTGTCCTGAACCGCTGAACAGCTACTGTGTCAAATAGCTGTGAAACCTGAGCTTCAATCCACACCGCACATGTGTGAATCAGCAGTGAAAAACAGCAGTGTACTTTCTGGTGTCTACAGCCTCAAAGCTGTATATCTGCAGTATAAGTTCTAAGGCACTGCTGCCTTGGCCTGAGAGTCTCAGGAGATTTAGAGTGAAATGTGGTGATTTCACTATTGTGCTGTTCACTCTGCTCCTTTCTGGCGGCTCTGAGGTAAGGTACAAAAGCCCTGCCTCTATCATTATGGATATCTCCACATAGACACAATGCAGAACTAGACATGGCAAGCCATTAATGAAGTAAAGACCTGCTGCAGAGAGGTCACAGGCAATATGGGGGAAGTCCTTTGCCCTCTGCTTTTATTTGGGCACAGCTTCCAAAGTAGTGTTGAGCTTGGGCATGTTCAGAGTTGGCTCAGAACCCAGATTTGTGAGCCTGCCAGGAAGTTGTCGCTCTTATGGGCCAATCCTCTCTGGCCAGGACATTCCCAACCCCACAGCTGCACTTATACATGCCTGAGCTCAGCATCTTTCCAACATTCACAGGCAATATGGGGGAAGTCCTTTGCTTTCTGCTTTTATTTGGGCACAGCTTCCAAAGTAGTGGTGAGCTTGGGCATGTTCAGAGTAGGATCCGAATTTGTGAGACTGCCAGGAAGCTGTCGCCCGTATGGGCCCAATCATCAGTGGCCAGGACATTCCCCACCCCACAGCTGCACTTATACATGCCTGAGATCAGTATCATTCCAGAGTTCACTTGCTCTTTATCAATAGTTGAGATACAGTATCTGTTGCACTTGGAAGCAATGAAGGAAAGTTCTTCATTGGGTTTACATACACAAAGAATTTTAATGCAAACATTGATGCCTGTGTATATCCGAAGCAAAGAAAATTAGGAGAAAGAACAACTGCCATGTAGGTTCCTAGAATTCCTTTTTCATATTTATTTTAAACCTTGAAAATTGTGCATAAAGACTCTTTTGCTCCATTCAAACATGAATCTCAGCTATGCAATGAAAAAAGTGTCAGTTGCATAGTTATAATTACACACTGCTTATGTTAATATAACACAGCTGTTAGATGCAGTCAGGAGGGACACTCTTCGCTGCATAGAGAGGAAAGTGAAAGCTTTCAGTGAAATTCCATCTTTCTATGGCTTAATTTCATATAATAGCCTTGGCATTCCATTGAAATATTCCACTGATTGTAAAGGTTTGCCCTATTACTAGGAAATGTTATTGGAAAATCCATTCGGTTGTTTAAAAAAAAATCATACTGTCTACAGTGTTCCTTTCTGGATCTAATTCATGTTCTTGTATTATTAGCAGTCCAAAATAATAAACTTTATTTAAAGTAGGGCTCCAATGAAAACCATTTCTTCAAATTCTGGATAGAATAGAATTTGTCATGCTTCATATAGCTGTTTGGGTACTTATTAGGGAGACTTTCTCGTCTCCTAACCACAGTCATCAAGATAAGGACTGGGAGGAAATGTCCCCAATGGGAACTCAGACAAAAACACAAAAAAGTATAAGGACTCATTCACACTATTTGCTGTCCCAACGCAAAGCAAAGAAAATTGCCTTGTCTGCTATGATGTCAGTTCACATCACTGTGTTGTGGTGGTGTGCACTGAAAAAAAGCATTGTCTACCATACTGTTTTCAGCACAGTATTGTGTAAAGCAAATCACCTTTATGCCTCTGCGATGAATAGAATGGAGTAAAATGTCACTTGTGAAATTTCAATAAAGTGCTAACAACAAAAAGTAAACCATTTAATGCTCAAAGATTAGGGTATCTTCACTGTTCTTCCCAGGGCATACCAGTGGCTGTGCATTAAGTTTGGTGCCTGGTGTGAACAGGTCAGGAACTCAAGGGAGGTTTTCAGTAGCGTAATCATGCAATGTAAATCATTATCAAGCAAACACTAAGGGGTATATTTATCAATACTTTTGTCCAAGATTCACCCAACTTTCACCTTTTTCACATCAATTAGAAAAATGTGTGACTCTTCAGTGAAAATGATGAAAAACAGGCCCTTAAAGAGAATGAAACCCCCCAACATTTCATACTCCTGATATGTGCCTGCTGTGCCATGTATTTGCATTAAATACATCATGTGAAATCCATGATGCCCACTCAGTCCTCCTTTTCTATTAAAAATAGACTACAGTAGGCATGAGAGCACAGCATGGTCAGTTCTCTAGCTATGCTGGGAATTCAGCTTGCTCTCCTTCTTTGATCAGACTTATCCTGAGCTCCCCCCCTGGCACAGCCATTCACTGGGAAGATCAGTGTGTTGCTGTTTCTCCTCCTCCAGCTCTCTGTTCTCAACTGCAAAAGGCTCCATGCACACTGGCTTAAAAATCGCTACTTATTTGTGTTTTGTCTGTAGAAGCAGCTCAGTGTTATCCTATGTGTCCATGCACATTAGGTCGATTAAAGGCATATTTTAAGCTCAATGTCTAGAGACAGGAAAAAAAAACCCTTCTGGTTTGCATTTTTAATTGGAGCTTTCTGGCAGAAAAAATGCTAAGCTCTCCTAAACTCGCCTAAACTGTGTACTGTATATTAACCTTTTTTTTTCCTTCCAGGGTTTTTTCTAAGCCCAGTGTGCATGCAGCCTATGAAGCTTAGAGGGTATATGATCGATTATAAAACAGGGGAAAAAGTATTTAATGCTTTTTTATGTTTACGCAAATATTTTGCTTTTCATTTCAATTTTAAACTGAGTGGGTTGTTTTACAAGGTGAGCGTTTACATATTGATAATGGCAGAATACTTAAAATGGATGTAATTGCTACTATATGCTACTTTTATGCCATACGTTTCATTTGTGTGGGGACCTATTCTCAGCATTTAATTAGAATGTATGAAAACATCTTAGCATTAAATTAACATTGGTTGCCTAACATAGCCTCTACAAATAAGCCCATGAGCGGATGAAAACGTTACAGGGGAGTGGATTGGGAGGAGGCAGAGCTGAAACCTTTCTGATATTCTGTGAACCAGGTAGCTTCTCGGTGTGAGCTTTCATTTTCTTCTTTTCAAGTTGCCTATTCCATGACCATATTTGCTGTTTACTTGCGTTCACCTATACTAAGTCTGGTTGTCAACTGCTAACTAATCTCAGGAACCTTTTTATGTTCCAAACACATTCATAAAACAATTATTGTCAGTTTAGGATTAAATGACCCAATTGGTCATCACCTCTGCAACTTTTAAACTGCTCAGCTTGTTAATAAACCTGAAATCCATCAAATGTTTATTAAAGCTCATCCATACCTAATTTCTAAAATATTATATGAGAGTTAACATATTAAGGCTATTTCAAATACTGTTTTCAATCATTTAAATCTGCAGCTTTCTATAAATACTACCTGGTGATCCTGCTTTGAGGGTCCTTGTTTAGGAGCTTCCTGTTACAGGGCAACAACTGTCTCCCAATTCTGCTCCTGCATGCTCCCTGTTACACATGCCCTTGCGGAAGGATACAAGTTACCATGCGGACCCACACTATTCAGGTATGGTTTACCTCTATCACTATCTAGAAGCTGGTCCAGAGCAATGATATGCAGCTGACGTTGGAGCAACTATATGGGCACAGTAAGTGTTTGAAAAGGCCACAGGAGATCAGCAGTGCTGATATGGATAAACAGAATGAGAAAAAGAGAAATGGTATTTTATGGGAAAAAAACATGACATTTAGCAAAAAAATGACTTCCAGTTAGGGTTCAGACCTACTTTAAGCATTTACTTCATGGCATGGCTATAGTCTGATAGGTTGGTGGGTAGTTGAGGGCATTTCATGTAGGACTAAAAAATATGGGAGGACCCATTTACAAATGGTGATATTCATGCAATTTAATGCTATCACTGTCCTACCTTATTGTGACATGGAAATGCACATAAACCTGGATAATCAGGAATTAACAACCTTACCGGAGTATGTTCTGCCATCAGCTGTATGTAACAAAAATGTATTCTGAAAGAATATGCTGCCACCATTTCCGAGGTGGTGTTTGTCATGCGTGGACGTCAGAAATCTCAGATACTCATGGCTAAATTCAATAATTATAAGATGTGTATTCTGCTCAGTATTGCATTACACTGATTGAGCTTTTGTGTAGGATATTTGATGCAGGTTCACTCTTCTGGAAGAACATTTAATGAACCTTAAAAGGGATCTTTTGGAGCCCTTACAAATATGCTTCTTTTAGAACAATAGTCTCCAAACTGCGTCCCAGGTCCGAATGCCACCCTTTGCCTAATTTTATCTGGCCCTTGGAGCACTACTTCATTCACTGACACCAACGAAGGGGCACAATTCATCCCAATGACACCAACGATGGGACACAATTCCTCCCAATGAAACCAATCATGGGGCACAATTCCTCCCAATGACACAAACAGTGAGGCCCAATAACACCAGAGACGGGGCACATTCTTTCGAATGACACCAGTGATGGGGCACAATTACTCGCATTGACACCAGTGATAGGGCACAATTCCTCCCAATGACACCAACAACAGTGCCCAATGACACCAAAGTTGGGGCACAATTCCTTCCAATGTTGGGGCACAATTCCTACCAATAATGGGGCACAATTCCTAACAATGAAACGGATGATGGGGCATTGTTTACTCCAACTGATGCTGGGATATGTTCTACTCCCAATGGACACAGTCTGGCCCCTCTAAAGTCAGAAGAACAGTAAACTGGCCCTTTGTTTAGAAAGTTTGGAGACTCCTGTTTTAGAACACACACAGGCCATTAGATTACATAATTTAATCATGGAGTAGCACAAACTTTGAGGATTTGTTGAAACACCATGACCTCATTGCTCTTATTTGGACTTTACCAAATCCAAATAGGGGAGATGTAAAGTCCAAAAAGGGTATCTACAGCATGAAGATCCACCCAAGAGCCACACATATCATCATCTACTAACCTATTCCCTTGTTGACAGGTGACCAGTAAACTGCTTAAAGTGGTTGTAAACCCTTACATGCTGTATACCCAGTGAAGTTGCTAGCCTAAGATGGTACACAGAGATGACAAATCCTCCTACATAAATTCTACCTGTTTTTCTTCAGCCATCTTTTCTCTACTTACATCACATGCTGCACAGCACAAAACTATGTGTAATCTGAGACCTGAGCAGATGGATAGGCACAGCCCCCTCTACACAATCTCATATGGAAATATGACCCCTTTCAGATTTTTTTTCATCATCTGTGTACAATTGTGGAGATTTCCCTTCACTTCCTGTCCCATTGCCAAACAGGAAGTGAGAGAAAGTCCCTGCAAACTTAGGCAATTCCTTGTGGACCCCCAGGTCACCAGAACTGTGTATCTATTGGAATATTTCCCCTTCATTACTTTTCTGGGGACAACCTAAAATTTGGGATTTTCTTTTACTCTCACTTTCAATGATAATGGTAAACAACAAATAGAGATGGTGAATCTCCTTAATGGGGGTGCAGACAGCAATAAAAGCGGTTCTTTCCCTCTCTACTCTCTCTAAAAAATATGTTTTGACTTTAGTTATACTTTAATGCATCTTACTAAGAAAACACCACATTTGTGTAAGCCATGAAAGCATTTTAATAAACTGTTTTCACATACAAATATGAGAATTATGGCTCCTTGGGTTAAAGAAAACTCAAATTTAGAACAAATCTAAATGTCAGTATCAATGTACAATTAGGAAAAAAACAAAGACAGGCAAATGACATAATACTTGTATGTCACAGTCGTACAGCTGCTAGGACATAGTACACGCATAGAGTCCTTGGCTGAAAATATCAAATCTAGCCTAAAGAGTAAATCTGTTAATATGGATCGTGCTTTATAGGCTAATATAAAAAAAAATAATAAATGCAAATTTGTTGGGCGTGTATTTATTATTTTTTGCAACAGAAGAAATGAAGCTGTAAAACCAGAGGCTTGGCATCATAATCAGGCAGCTTGCATTTTTAAAAGGAGGTCAGACATGGTGGCCCCATATTTCCCTTAGGAGAGGCTCAACTGGAAAGAAAGTATCCAAGTTTTGACACATGGTAAGCAAAGTAAAACAATAGTACTATATTTTCGATACACAAAATAATAAGAGTCACATGAAGTTTTATGACTGTGCAATATCCTATAATGTACACAGGTTTTATTTTGATATCTCCTGATGAGAAAAGTCTGCTACATTTACGCCACCGGGATCCATCTGTTTGTCCATGTGGAAGATAAAATGCCTTTATCAGAACATACAACTCATCCAGACTGTGCTCTCTAGAGGGTTATTTATCATCATCCCCTGCTTTCCCAGCTCTCCTATGTACACTAGGAACAATGCTGACTATGTTGTAAAATGTACATTCAGCACATTTGATTCATTAAAACCACTGAATATGTCAATGACCCGGTATGATATGTAGAATCTTTACTGACACAATTGCTGATCAATGCTAGTTACTAAACCCAAGATAAAAAGAATGATTAAGAAATGTTTTCAGAGAACTATTTCTTCTACCAGATCTCTGTGTCCGAGTTCCTAGAACACATACCTACAAAAGGAGATCCCACTGTGCATGCTGGCTGTTTCCTGAATGGTACACAAACAATGAAGCAGCAGGAGTAAAACTGGGGTAATTTCCATGCACATTATAGCAAACATGGGGAAAGAGGACATGGGTGGAAACACAGAGTTGTCCAAAATAAATATATTGAAGTCACTTATAATACAAGATGTTTTGGATCTATGGGGATCCTTTATAAAGTATCAGAAAAGCTGGAATACAACTAAGATAAATATATAATAGCACAAGTGAATCCTGTAAAAGGAAACATAAAATGTTGTTCACCTGCTAAGTTCATTTAAAAAAAAAAATATATATATAAAAAAAAAAAAAAAAATATATATATATATATATATATACACAGTACATATATACAATTTATTTCCAAAAGTATTGTAACGCCTACCTGGAGTGACAAATCATGCTTCTCTGTCTGTCCGATGGACATGTCTGGGTTTGGCGGGTGCCAGGAGAAAGGTACTTGCCTGACTTCATTGTGCCAAGTGTAAAGTTTGGTGTAGGGGGGATTATGACGTGGGGTTGCATTTCAGGGGTTGGGCTTGGCCCCTTAGTTCCAGTGATGGGAACTCTTAAGGCGTCAGCATACCAAGACATTTTGGACAATTTCATGCTCCCAACTTTGTGGGAACAGTTTGGTGATGGCCCCTTCCTGTTCCAACATGACTACGCACCAAGCAAGGTCTATAAAGACATGGATGGGAGAGTTTGGGGTGGAAAAACTTGACTGGCTTTCACAGAGTCCAGACTTCAAATAGAACACCTTTGGGATGAATTAGAGTGGAGACTGTACACAAAGCCAAAAACATTGTCATTGTGTAGGCACCAGGATTTATATAACTGTGGCACCTATAGGCCAGCATCTCAGAGTAGATACTGACCCTGGGTGATGCCTGCATAAAAGAAGATACCTGCCTTCTCTATCTCATTCTGATCCTGCATAGAACCTGATCTATCATTGCTGGGAGGGTGATCCGAGCTGATAGGAGAAAAGGACTTGAATAACTTCAAAGCTTCTGCTGTGAACAGGTTGCCAACAATTTAAACAGCACTTTACATATACAATATTATACAATCACATCAGTCCCTGCCCTTGAGGAGCTTACAGTCTAAGATCCCTAACTCACATTCAAACAAACACATACTAGGAACAATCTAGACAGGAGCCATTTAACCTACCAGCATGTCTTTGAGTGTGGGAGGAAACCGGAGTACCCAGAAAACATGTCAACCTCATGCAGGTAGTGTTTGGGCCTCGACTTGATGACCAAAGTGCTGAAAGTAAGTTTTTTTTTATCAAGATCTGTGTCATTATTGGCCAGATTCACCACTCTATGATGTAACTATTGTCACTTAAACAGAAAGTTAAGGGGAAATCCAATTTGTAGGGTTGTCCAGAGAACAAGAGGTATGGGGAAATCTGCTAATTGAGACACCTGTTCTGGGATATGTTCACTAAATTTTTATTGCGTCTCTGGGACAGGGAGTAAAATTTCCTCAAAGGGAGAGTGAAAAATGTAACCTGACAGGTGTTTTCTGCTTTCTCTACTCTGTCTGAAACATAAAACAGGTCATGTAACTTCTCAACCTCCATTAAAATAAGAAGTGCACCACTAAATTAACTGCTTCCCATCCGCCCTATAGCAAAAATACTGCTACATGGCAGCACGGGTGCGCAACATCACGTATATATACATGATTTTGCATTTCCGGGTGGGGGGTACGCCAACATTCGTGGTCGAGGCTGTCAATCACTGGGTAATTACTCTCAAGCGCCCGGTGATTTCCGAAGATCTCCAATGGGTAGGAGGACTGTTTTGTTTACTAACAGTCCTCCTCCCTGTCAGCTCGGGCACACTGCTCTGGATGGCTGTGCACAGCACAGTTCGGGCACACTGCTCTGGATGGCTGTGCACAGCACAGCCATCCAGAGCAGTGTGATTACAGTGAAGCACACAGACACAGCCCCCTAGTAAAACACTCCCTACACACAGTTAACCCTTTGATTGCCCCACATTAACCCCTTCCTGCCCAGTGCCATTAGTAAAGTGGCAGTGCTTTTTTTTTAGCACTGATCACTGTATTGGTGTCACTGGGGATGTCAGTGATACCAAGTCAGTTCCCCCCAGTGTCAGAATGTCCGCTGCAGTCCCGCTATAAGTTGCTGATCACTGCCAGTACTAGTAAAAATAAAAAAATAAATAAGTATATAGGAGTATATATATATATATATATATGAAATATATTCCTTTTACATGGTGGCTACATCTGTGAATGGGCATTGTTGTTACAGAAAAGTTTGCTGTGCAATCTGGTTATATATGCACGCATTAGGCATTTAACTATTGAGTATTGGTTGTGTTGGGCAGCCTTATTGCTCGCTATGTGCCTGTCCTTTGACTAGCCTAAAGCTCACCACACAATCTGATTGTACTATCTCCTTTTTTTGGTAGCCACACACGCTTCCATTATATTATTCAATTACTGTGCGATATGATCAAAACAATCAAATTCGTAAGCAATCAAATAACCATAACTTCATTGCAATCGATTTGATCAAACTGAGTCATTTGACCAGGATGGAAAATCATTAATTGTTTGGCAGCCCCAAGATACTTTCATTGTTCATAAACACTTAAATCAGATTATGAGTACATGGTGAAAAGAGAGATGCAATTGATATATTAGAATTGTATCATAACTATCAATTGAAATCCAGGTTTCTGCCTGTTGAATAGCTTTGGTAAATCAGAAATTGATTGTACAGATTGTAACAAGTATTATGACCTTTAGGGCCATTTCACACCAGAACATGGTGTGGGAAAGGCACATTCCATGTGCCTTTCCCGCACCACGTTCAAACACACTGCACTTGCAATCTACATGCGGGTGCCAATGTATTGTTACAAGCACCACAAATGCAGATTGCAAATGCAGTGTATTTGTGGGCACCAAATCGCATGGTCCCTGTGTGAACTGGCCCTTGGACAATAAAGGAAATATAAAGTGGTTTTGGATATATTTTCCTTCCTTACTTATTACTGTCAAAACACAAAAAACAAAACATTTTTAATTTTTTTTGTCAGGTTAATATGAAATTAGCATAATATTAATCACAATAATAGAATAATAATGTTTCCAGACAGCAGTGGAAGCAGCAAGAAAAAGATTGTGCAATAGAAAACATGAACAATTGCAGCTATACAGATGATTTTTCTGTCTGCTTTCATCTGAAGATCATTATACACATTACAATCTGACTGTACAATCTCCTTTACCCCTATCAACAATAGTACAGGGGGCCTTTCTAATTGTATAAAACAGAATGGTTTGTTCAGGTAGGTCAATTATAATTTAACCCTAGGTGCACACTACTGTGGCTCAGCAAGTTGCGTTTTGTGCAGACACAGCAGCCCATTCATTTGAATGGGCTGCAGTGTCTCTGAAAAACTGAGGGAAAAGGTCCCTGATCCATTTTTTAAACCGCAAGATGCACAAAAACCGCAAGTTCATTGTGGTTCCCAGTGTGGGAAGCCACTCTGCGATTTCCAATGTGTGTGGGTGCCATTAGGATTAATGGCACCCGCATGCTTCTCCTGAGTAGCAGTGCATTTTTCTGTGCGGGTGGTTGCATTTGCGGGAACAGGCGCGGTCCCGCAGCAGCAATCACCCGCACAGGTGTGAACCTAGCCTAAAAGAATCGAACATTGTATGGCTAGTTAAGAATAATCATTAATATGATCTTTGCACAATTTTTCTTAGGCAAATGTTCAGCTCCAAATGATCCATTTCTCCAATCTCTAAATGTACCTGTGCTTTTTGTGCACTTAACCCTCGGTTTCTGATAGATCTAAACGCACATATTTAGTGCGTTTTCTAAAAGTGCACCAAAAGACCTGCATGCTGCATCTTTGGTCTGCTTTCAGAAAATGTACAATCTAATAGAAAGTCTATGGGAAACTGCGGGGTTAACCACATGGAAACAAAGAGTACACCAGTGCTGCAGCCAAATCGCATGTGTTTCAAATGTGAAACCACCCTAACCCCCCGGTCACATCAAGCCCAACTTTGAAATCGTGCGACTTACAGTGAAGTTGCACTATTTCAAAGTTGGATGACATGCCGTTTTCAGATGCGATTAGCAAGAGAGTTGACACACAT
Source organism: Staurois parvus (assembly GCF_062004578.1). NCBI lineage: Eukaryota > Metazoa > Chordata > Amphibia > Anura > Ranidae > Staurois > Staurois parvus. The sequence goes on from NW_028317874.1 coordinate 4,543,051, forward strand.
GTCTATGCAAATTGCACCAAAAGTAGTACATGTACTACTTTAGAAATCAGTGTGGCTCCAACCAAGTTGGAACCGCACCGATTTGACAGCTCTAATTGCAGACAATAGGGTGCGACTTGTCAAACGCTTTGCAAGTTGCATGGCATGCAAATCGCAAGCCAAGTCGCACTCAATGTGACCGGGGTGTAACACCTGCTACAGTAATCATAATATTCTAATACAAACTGCAGACATCTGAGCCAGCAATCTCCAATGAACAATCAACGTTTGACTTCATTCACTCGGGCATATGAATGTTTTAAGTATGGAGTGCAGGCTCTTACTGAGAGCTAGCAGATGATATGGCAAAAAATACTCACGTTTAGATGCATACATTTTTTCTAACTTTTCATGTCTATGAATGTTTACACACGTGTACATGCAAAAAAAACTTTTTTTGTACGCCGCTAAATGCGGCATATGTTTTTGTTTGTGAACACAGCAATATGTATAGTCCCATTGAATCCTCTAGCGCTGTGTTTAGATATTATTGGTAAATTATATGTTGTATAGACTGCTGTGTGAATAAGCCCTTAGTCTACAATTAGTTCTGTCTTCCTGGGAATACATGTTTTTAGCAAGACAGCTTTCAAATTGTGTCTAGCTATAGCCCAATAAAGACAACTATAGACAGGAAGCTTTCACATCAGCTGAAATGAGGGAAAAATACTGGAAATAACAAAATGATTGTAGCAAAAATAAAAACCTCAAAGTGGTAGACAGAAGAATTTTTTTGGCAGAAATAATCTTTAAATATTCTCAAGTCTGTGCCTTTAGAAAGGGAAGGAGGGTAGAGGAAAGGGTTCACCACTGCTTATCGCAGTAGTGGGAAAAACAAAAGCTAGCTGTTCACTAATCTCCTAGATTGTAAGCTCCGAGGAGCAGGGCCCCCCTATCCCTCTTGTATTGAACTGTATTGTTGCTGTATTGTCTCCCGTTATATTGTAAAGCACTGAGCAAACTGTTGGCGCTATATAAATCCTGTATAATGATAATAATAATCTAAAGTCATCCGATTCCTGCTAAAATGGCTGAAATCTGAACTGAGTAATGCTGTCAGTCACACCCAGCTCAAAAAACTTGATGGAAAAACTGAAGGAGCTGGGTGTAAAATCATCAGCTGAACAGTGACTGCTTCGTATCAAATGCAGTCATTGTTCAGGTATTCTGATCGAGATTGTGCACACCCTTCAGTGTAGATGGGGGAATTATGTGATTTCTCTTGTTCAACAAGAGAAATCAAAGTGTGGATGGCTAGCCTAACAGAATGATTATTACCCACCTCCCTAGACTCCAAATATCATCGGCAGTCCTATAGGTTATCGGAATGACATTGCTAGCTTGGTTTTACTTTACAGATGGATAGCTAGAACCTATGCACACTCTCACACCCACTGCTACTAAACCTACGCACACTCTTGTACTCGCTGCCACAGGTAGAGGTAGAGTTACTGATAATGTTACTATGTCATCTGATACAGAGTCTCCACTTTGATTTCAGGTTCAAACATGTAGGGCAGGGGTGTCAAACAATTCCATCACAGGCCACATCGGCATTAGGGTTGCTCTCAAAGGGCTGGTTGTATCTGTAAGACGAGATGTCCAGAGCACCCCACCCTCTCTTACATCAGATGTCAAGAGCCTCCCCACCATCAGAAATCAAGAGTCCCCCACCTTCCCTTACACCACAGTGCACCCCCTTTACATTGTGCTGCTGCCGGGAAGAAGCTGGGGGGTGGAGCTGGGAAGTGCTGTTGTGTTTCTCTTGTTGCTAAGAATACATTGAACTAAAAAAAGCTAAGTGTTTAGTATCACAAGGTTAAACAAGAAAAATCACTAGTTTCCACATCCATGTTAAGGAGCATGGATGGGCAAATTTGCTGTGCCGGCTATTGTCATTCTTGGCCAAACAGCACTGGTATCCCATCAGATGGAGGCACTGTTTATGTGTTCTGACAGCCATTGGGGCTGGCTATCAGAGGACATGAACAATCTCTGTATCTTATTAAATGAAGGTGATGTTTGGCTGGGAATGTAGCTTAAAAAAAAAAAAACAAGTTGGGCGTTCCCAACAGGGTCACCCACAGAACAAATTTCGGATGATTCTGCAGAAATCAGGTATGTCCAGCTTGAAGCTCAACAACTGCTTTTTAATGAAATAATGTATATATATATCTATATCTAGATATATATCTATATATATATATATATATATATAGATATATATACACTCGTTGGCCACTTTATTAAGTACACCTGTTCAATTGCTTGGTAACACAAATTACTAATCAGCCAATCACGTGGCAGCAACTCAATGCATTTAGGCATCTAGCTGTGGTGAAGACGACTTGCTGAAGTTCAAATCGAGCAACAGAATGGGGAAGACAGGAAATGTAAGTGACTTTGAACATGGCATGGTTGTTGGTGACAGACGGGCTGGTCTGTCAAAAACTGCTGATCTACTGGGATTTTCACGCACAGCCATCTCTAAGGTTTACAGAGAATGGTCCGAAAAAAAAAATATCCAGTGAGCAGCAATTGGGTGGACGAAAATGCCTTGTTGATATCAGAGGTTAGAGGAGAATGGGCAGACTAGTTTGAGATGATAGAAAGGCAATAATAACTCAAGTAACCACTCGTTACAACCAAGGTATGCAGAATACCATCCCTGAACGCACAACACGTCGAACCTTGAAGCAGATGGGCTACAGAAGCAGAAGACCACACCGGCTGCCGCTCCTGTCAGCTAAGAACAGGAAACAGAGGCTACACTTCGCACAGGCTCACCAAAATTGAACAATAGAAGATTGAAAAAACATTGCCTGGTCTGATGAGTCTCGATTTCAGCTGCAACATTCAGATGGTAGGGTCAGAATTTGGCGTAAACTACATGAAAGCATGGATCAATCTTGCCTTGTATCAATGGTTTAGGTTGGTGGTGTAATGGTGTGGGGGAGATTTTCTTGGCACACTTTGGGCCCCTTAGTACCAATTAAGCATTATTTAAATGCCACAGCCTACCTGAGTATTGTTGCTGACCATGTTATCCCTTTATGACTACAGTGTAGCCATCTTCTGATGGCTACTTCCAGCAGGATAATGCACCATGTCACAAAGCTCAAATCATCTCAAACTGGTTTCTTGAACATGACAATGAGTTCACTGTACTCCAATGGCCTCCACAATCACCAGATCCCAATCCAATAGAGCACCTTTGGGATGTGGTGGAATATGAGATTCGCATCATGGATGGATTTTTTTTAGATATTTTTTACTACATATTGTACCACGTCAGTGATTTTTTCATGTGAATTTGTTAAAGCAGGATTCCAGGCAAAATTTTTATTTTCCCATGCAGTAGGGCTGTGCCCGCACATGCATGGGGTAACTGCTCGTTTTGTCCAGGGAAAATCTATACTTACCCAATCCTTCAATCCTCCAGAAAACCACACTCCCCCCACGTCCAGCGGTGGACTGATCCTGCCATCCTCATGTCCAGAGCTGGTCTATGGGAGTGCTGACATCAGGAACAGTCCATTCACAAGACTGTTAGCGTGTAGGGAGGAGGGTGTCAAAAGCAGCGGGGATTAGTCTGGAGGGTTGGTGGATTAGGTAAGTATATCTTCGCTCTCCTCACCCCCAGATAAAAATGAGCAGTTAATCCATGCAGTGTGGGCACAGCCCCACTGCATGTGAAAATAAACATTTTGCCCAGAGGTCTTCTTTAAGTTTCTTTTAGATCGGGATTACAAATCACAATTGCTGATTTACAGGACATCCATTAGAGGCAGGAAATTACAATTCTATTTATCAATTACAATGATCAAAATATGGAACAGTAAGTAACTAGCTATGTCACAATTACTTCTGAAGTTACATTCAGATAAATGACATTAATAACCCTAAAAGTGCAGTGAAATTCACTGTTTTGTTCCATTAAAGTCTTTATACAGACTATTATTGAAGTCATGAGTTTAAAATTGAGCCTTTTTGCTATATGTTATGCTTTGTGTACATCCCCCTTACCCATGTAGTTAATGTACTTCATTTTTTACTGTATTTATGCTATTTGTAGTACTCTCTATTATCTGCAGCCCCACTTTTTACAGTTCCACAAACAATGATGGTGCAATATAAATAATTATTAACAAATAAATAATAAATAACTCAGCTTTGTGGTCCCAGGACAATGGAAATAAATTAGCTCTGCAAATGAATGAAAAGTGTCTTCTGCAAAGATTGAATTTTTTGCGCCTCAATAGGCACACGTCAAGGTTCATTTCTTGGCTTACATAATGCAAACGGAGACTTTCCCCAGCCCTGAAACCATTACTATTCCTCACTGCATCTGTCTCATTTGCCTAGAGTTGGCATGAGAAATTGGCATGCAATTTGTGTCACAGCAGCATTGAGCAGCATAGCTTTTAGTCCCAGAACTCATTAACCCATTTCTAGCTAAAAAAGCTGTCGGCTTGCTGGCACCACAGACAAGAAACGGAGACTGCAAATTAACTTTGTAATAACTAAAACGTCTTTCCATGTACATGTGTGATCTACAATATCGTGCCCCTCGTTATGATGTCTACGGCCAGCTTAACCTTGTACAATCTGAACTCCAGGCAAGTAATAAAGGATCACCACCCAGTTCTGTAGAACTTAAAATCATATATTTTGTCCTACAAATGACACAATGTCACTTCCAGCAGTGAAAGACACATCAGAGCATACACTCCTTGGAGGGAAGACACAAAGGGGAAGGGCGTGGAGGTTATTCTGTAGAGATATTGGTCGGGAGGCCAATAAGCAAGTCAAAGAGCTGAGCAGGAATATTAGCAAGTGCAAGCTCACATATCCACACCTTAGGGGTCAACCTATCTTGGCTGTTGCCATATTGGTGGCTACCCATAAACCAAAAGGCTATTTGGTGGAAAAATGTCCTGGTGCTAGAGGTCAAAACGCCCCATGTTCAGACTCTTTGTGACGCCTGTCATCTTCTCAGCACAAGCAGCTAATGAGCGTACATGCAGCTGTTCCTGTTTTCTCTCCTTTACACTTCTGTAGCTGTCTTTATCCCCCTCTACCTCTCCCGTCCAATTATATCTTTCTGATTTTCCTTTGTGAATTGACCCTAAGCCCCAATTTACACTTGAGCATGAGGGTTTTCCGTCAATTTTGTTTTTACATGCATTTTTGGGGCGTTTTCAGGCTTGAAGATTAAGGGTTTAGCCAGAAAGCTAGTTACTAGAGGAGAAGAGGCAAGAAATTACAGTTTCAGGAAATCCTAATGAATTCTATGGGGGCCACAAAAATGCAAAATCTGCTACAAAGAAGTTCATGTATGTTTTTTTGAGCTTTGTGCGGTAACCTTCAATTGACGTGGTGCTCGGGTATGCACAGGTACCGCTGAATATCTTGATGCTAAGCACTAAAACACTTTGGAAAACGCACTTCAAATCACTTTGGTGTAAATGGTTCTAATGCTGAACATTGGGTCTGCTTGGACACTTGCTCCACTGATTTGATCTGCTGATCCCCTGTTAACAATATGTGTGCCTTTCCTTTACAGAATTTTAAATGCACCAAAATGACAACATTCATATTCCTGAGATAACCAAAACCATTCCAAATTTACCCGTCCAAGTAATATGCTTACATACCTTAAAACATACATACTTAAAAAAAGCTAGTATAAGTACCTTACTAAGTCTGTAATCCTCTACATAGCAGAACTAACCCTGGAAATGAGGGTGATAAAGGGTGCAGAGTCTGTAGAAAATAGCTTGCTGTGAACAATGACCCATGTGACACAGACCACCACCATCACATCCCACTCCTGCTGCACAGTATGTATCCACCTTGTACAAAAGGTCTATGAGAGATGTACATACTGCAATGACCCCATAAAGGAAAAGTATTAAGAGAAAGACACTCCTTAAAGAATATATAAACCCAACATTTCATATTTTTAATATATGCTTGATATATACATGTATGAAAAGTATTCTGTTCTCTTTGTATTGCTTCCTTTGTGTGCAATCCCTGGTGTTCCTGCCAGTCCCTCTGCTTTCCTATTACAAAGAGATCACTTTAGACATGAGAGCACACCGTGGTCAGATCTCCAGCTGTGCTGGAAACTCAGCCTGCTCTCTTTTAATGATCAGACATGTGCTGACAGACCCCCCCCCTCCCCTGCCCTGAAACACCATGCATTGGGAAGACCAGTGTACTGCTATTTCTCCTCTCCCAGCTCTCTGAGCTCCTTATGCAGCTGAGAACAGAGGATGTGTGTTCACTTATAAAAAAGAAAGTAAAAAGTATTTAACATTTTTTTTATATGTACAAACAAATGGTTTGCTTTTCATTGTTATTTTAAACTAAATGGGTTGCTTTCCAAGGTGAAGGTTCACATACACAGGCGTACCTCGGTTTACGAACACCTCGCTTAACGTAATTTTCGGTTTATGAATGAAAATCCAGTAAAAATAATGCCTTGCTTTATTTATTTAACGGATTCATTGGTTTTCAATGCATTTACAATTTTTTTTTTATCATGTCCCTGTACAGCACTATGCCTTTAAAGTGCACTTTATATAGAGTTTTGAACAGATAAGATTTTTTTTTTACTTTTTTCTGACCTCCGGAACGGATTAATTGGTTTTCAATGCATTTACAGTACAATTGTTTTTTTTAATCATGTCCCTTTATGCCTTTAACGTGTACTTTATAAAGAGTTTTGAACAGATAAAACTTTTTGATGACCTCCGGAACAGATTAATTGGTTTTCAATGCATTTACGAATTAATTTTTAATCATGTCCCTGTAAAGTATTTATGCCTTTAAAGTGCACTCTAAAGAGTTTTGAACGGATAAAATACTTTTTTTTTACTTGTTTCTGACTTCTGTAATGGATTAATTGGTTTTCAATGCATTCCTATGGGAAACCGCGTTTCGGTTTATGAATTTTTTGCAATACGAAAAGTCCCACAGAACGAATTAAATTTGTAAACCGAGGTACGCCTGTACTTTAATGTCCAGAGCCTAGCAGGTTGGAATCTGCTTGTTAACTTTTTTTTTTTTTTAATGGTTGAACTGGATGGACTTTTGTCTTTTTTCAGCCAGACTAACTATGTAACTATATGTAAATGACCTCAATTTTTTATTTTATTTTAAATACAGTTGTATTTAAACCTCAGTACTATGTTTGCCCTATATATATAAGGGATATTATTTACACTCTAATTATAGGTGCATTATAAATACAATGTCTTTCCAGACTTGCTGACTCTCTCCCTGTAATCATGCTGCTTGTAAGAATATTAGTTAGGAATACTGTAATGTTTGTACGAAATGGTGACTCAGAGATTCTCCGACTTACTCCATCTCTTACTGTAACTGTAACACATGAAAATAGCAGGCCTGTGTGTCTTGTGTTTACTGTAGACTATATAAAAGCCACATTCTCAACAAGTGCAACACGCCATAAACGCAATATGTCGCAATTACTGTTTTATAGAACAATAAATATTTGGTGCTTCACTTGTGTACTGTAAATCTCAGTAATTACTTTCAGGGCTCAAATGAACTGTCTGCTTTGCTGTTGTCTATACTGGAGAAGCCTACCCAAGTTATTACTATTTTTAAATCTACAGACTATAGTAAAGTGCCGAGCAGACAAACATTTAACCGACCCAAGTATCATAAATAATACAAACAGCCTGGAGTAAAACTCAGACTAATAACACATATTTCATCCAGGGAAAACAAACTCGTGTTTGATGAATTTGCATATTATAAATGTTGTGATTTAACAGTTCTGGATAAAAGTATTCATGCAGAAACATAAAATTACCTAGAAACAAGACGGGTATGGAAGTTTACAACTGTTTAGAGCTGATTCACACATGCGCGGTGCGGATTGAAGCTCAGGTTTCACAGCTAGTTGATACAGTGGTTGTTCAGCGGTTCATGTCAAGTTTACATCAGGTTCAGGACAGGATTAGCTCAGGATTCTCTCTTGTTCACACGAATGAAGTTTAGGATTGGTTCCCATAGAATTCAATATCCTGTAATCTGCACCTGAACCGCACTGCACTGCTCAGAAATCGGACATGACTCTTTTCAAACCGCACTGAATCTACACTGAATCCGCATCGCCAGTGCACCAGACATATGTTAACAGGCACCATAAGAAGCAATGTTTCTTCACATGTCATGCAGATTGGATGTGGTTCAAACTGCATCCAATCTGCATATATGTGATCGGCACTGAAACTAAGACCTCTTGCACATAGCCATACAGTGTAAAAATGTTTATTGTTGTTGCTGTGCCAGGGAGCCATGGTATAACATTTTGAGAAATATGCCCCCAAATGTGTGCGCGTTTACGCCGCTGCAGGTGGTTATGCAGCACTGCATTTTCTGTAATTCAGACCCATAGGATAACGTATGCTGCAGCTATGACTCCTGGGCGCCTCAACAGCATAACTATTTCACACTGTACGCCCATACACTCCACTTTAGCCAGTAGCTACAAAAACTGTTACTGGTGACTTTTAAAAAACAGCCACTCACCTGTCCCACGATCCCGCGGTGTCCTCCCCGCAGCCCGTTTCACCGGCTGTCCTGTGTTTCAGGCGCCGGCATCTTCAGTGTGGGCACCCGGCTGTGATAGCTTGCAGCTTTACAGCCAGGGCCCACTCCACATGCGTGAGTAGCGCTGCACTTCCTGAATGGCCCCATAGTCTTCTGGGACCTGTCACATGTCCCACAAGACTTCGGGGAGGGAGGGTAGGAGGACAAATTCAGCTTCCTATTACCGAGGAGATCGCAGCGGAAGTGGGAGTGGGTACTTGTCAATTACTGGTACCCTCTCCCCAAAGGTGCCAATCCTTAATGGAGAGCGGGGGGACCAGTCTTTAAAGCAGAATTTCTGTGGTCCACAAAGAACTAGGAAAAATTCTAATAACAGCTGGCAGAGGCAGAGTGCACAGCAAAGTATCAGCTCACGAGATTTTTGGTAGGCTCAACAAATACAGCACTGAAAGTGGGAGCAAGTCCATCGTTAGAATTTATATACACTTTTAAATCTGAACTCTCCTTAGCTCCAGTCATCAACTTAAAAGTGTGTAGGTAGAAGCACATAAAAATTGGAACTGCTTATTTGCAGTGTTTTTCCTCTCCAGAGAAATTTTTTTTCATCACATGCATTGTACCTTTGAACTTGCTTGAAAAATTAACAAGTCATTCCCTTAGCATAATTTTCCTACACATCATAGCTCTCTCCTCTTCTGAGAATGCTTACGTTCTGCACTGGCCCAGCTCCTCCACCCCTCCTCTCACTTCCCTACATAACGTTTTGTGTAGCTGATGGGGAGGGGGAGGCATGGGAAATACTATAGTGCAGTTGATAAACAGTTGATTTTGGCCCTCTGAAGGGTAGATTACAACCCCACACACTGGTTTGTTATAGGTTTGTTTAGTCTAGCAATGTATAAAGCAGAGGAATACTTATCTTATTCCTTGCTCCAACAAGCTTTTTTCCCACTGTTGGCAGAACGGATGACCAGTCCATCAAAGGCACCCCACCTCGCTTGTCAGGCAGCGCTGGAACAGATTGGAGGAGATTGAAGAGTATAGAGCGTCTTCCTCTGCATTACCCCCACACCCCTTCCTCCTCAAACTAGAAAAGCTTTTAGCCTTTTATCATCTATGGGGGCACCACACAAAAGTTTTTTTTAAAGGTACCCATAGTTAAGCTTGAGCCTGGGTTCACACTGATGTGGTGTGGAATTTGCTGTGGTTTCTGTGCGAATTCTGCAACACATCACAATCGCACCCCGTTCATGCAAACCACTGCATGTGTGTATGTTAAGTTAACAACACCCCGAAATCGGTTCGCAAAATGCGGTGAGATGTGCAGAATCAGAGCGCATGGGTGTGAATACCCATGTGATCCGATTCTAATGCAGACCAAAAAAAGGTCCTGCAACTTTTTGGTGCGTATGCGGTGCGATTTGAGCCATACAAAATATATGGGTCAAAGTGCACAGCACAGAATTCGCATGTGATTTGCACAGGAATGCGGTGCGGTTCCTGTGCTAATCACATGCAATATACCGCACCACATCAGTGTGAACCCAGGCTTAAAGAAGAATTCAAGGGAAAAAAATTTTTTTCCCATGCAGTGGGGCTGTGCCCTCACTGCATGGGTTAACCACTCTTTTTTGTCTAGGGGTGAGGAGAGCAGAGATACACTTATCTAATCCACCGATCCTCTGAGCACAAGACTGGTCCCTGCCACTCCTGCACCCCCTGCAAACTAGCGGTCTTGTGAATGGACTGTTCCTGATGTTATCACACCTATAGACCGGCTCTGGATGTGAGGACAGTAGGAACAGTCTACTACTGGAATGGGGGAGCACTGTTTTCTGGAGGATCAAAAATTCACGGAGTTCTGCTTTAAAGCTAGGTTTAGATGTACGACAGCCTTTGATATGTTACCTTATCACTGCCTGCTTTAACCCTGTATATGCCAAACCACTGCACCACAAAGCAAAGCATCACAGGTGTGGCATTTGTGCAAACCTGTCCAGCTGCTTTTTGAGTTTAATACAGCATTAAAGTGATTCTAAAGGGTTTTTTTTTTTAATAACAAACATGTCTATACTTACATGCTGTGTGCAGTGGTTTTCCACAGAGAATCCCAGATCCTCTTCTTCTTTGGTCCCTCGCTGGCTCTCCTGGCCCATCTCTCCTGTTGGCTGCCCCCACAGCAAGCAGCTTGCTTTTGGGGCATCTGTGTGTCCATTCACACACGGAGCCGCGACTCGGCCCTGCCCCCTCTCTCTTCTCATTGGCGCACTGGCTGTGATTGACAGCAGTTGGAAACAATGGCTCCCGCTTCTGACTCAGCCAATGAGGAAAGGCAATCCCGAGACTTCAGTGCACATCGTTGGATCGAGAGGGGGCTTAGCTGAGTATTAGGGAGGGCTGGGAGGGGGGATACTGCACAGAGAAGGTTTTCTACCTTCATGCATAGAATGCATGAAGGTAAAAAACCTTGAGCCCATAGAACCACTTTAAGCTAGCCATACACACATTGATTTTTTTAGGTTCAGCCTGATTAAGTTCAGATACACCGATCCACACTACAGATCATGGAAAATGGAATCTATCCCTGCTGGATATTGTATGTTAACAGCCAACTGTCACAATGCCTGAACAGTGGATGCATCTGATTGGATGAAGGTGCTGTCCAGCGGACAATTTTCCACTTGGCTTCTTCGACAAAGGTCCATTGAAATGACTTTTGATGAGCATGGGAATTTTGCTTGATTCATCAGGAATTGGCTGAAATCCGAGCCATGTAGGGCAGCCTTTATATTAAGTTAAATACCAAAAAAATTACTGCAGATTTATTGTTATAAGTTATATAAAACATATGGCAAACAATGATCCCGCTTACCTTCTGTGTTTAAAGAGAAAATGGTATTTAAAACGGCAGTCTGCTAATTGTGAGGCATGGTATTTTAAACATCACAATGAAGACTGCATTCAACACTGAGCACAGTGCATGGAGCACTCAGCAAACAAGACTTACACGCTAAAGCACAGGGAAAGAAAATGTTTGAACAAGGTTCTTTCAAGCATACTTCCTGAACTATATGTCCTACATTATCCTGTTTCTACAGAGTTCACCATGTAGGTTTCCATATGCAGTGTATATATAGATCTCCAGTTAAAAAATGTCCTCCGCTGTTTCAGATGGGGAGATAGGTTTTCATTATGATAAGAATCAGAATTTCATACAGCACTTGGGCTAGGTTCACACTTCTGCGGGTGCAGGACTGCATGTAAAAATGCGCTGCTGATAGCAGTCGTGTGGGGTTGCCATTCGTTTTTAAAGGCACTCCCATTTACTGGAAACTGTAGCGCGGTTTCCTTGCAGCTGCAATTTTGGAGAAGGTGCAGGGACCTTTTCTCTGTATTTTACATCAGCACAACAGCCCATGAGAGTTTCTCTTTGTCTTTAAAACTAAACTGCATCCCATAAATGTGAGCCAACCACAGAGGAATGGATGGAATTTCTACTTGACGTATATTTTGATGCAGCAAAATGAAAGCCTTTTTCTGCATCAAACAGAGAAGTGTGAACAGGCCTTAATCATATTAGTGAATTATGCCAAGTGATGGATGTCAACACTATAGTAAGGTGTAAAGCACTACAAATGTGTAAAAGGTGTAAAGCACTACAATTACCTACCTGCTTTAGCCCTGGTTTACACTTCTCCGGTGTGGAACATTGCATGTGATTCGTACAGGAACCGCACCGCATTCCTGTGCAAATCACATGTGAATTCTGTGCGGTGCAATTTGAGCCATATATTTTGTATGGCTCAAATCGCACCGTATCCATACCAAAAAGATGCAGGACCTTTTTTTTTTGTTGCACTAGAATCTGATCGCAGTGGTATTCACACCCATGCAATCCGATTCTGCACATCACACCGCGTTTTGCGAACCGATTTCAGGCTGTTGTTAACTTAATATACGCACCCGCAGCGGTTCACATGAACAAGGTACGAATTCCGCACTGCAACAGTGTGAACCCAGGCAGTGGTGTATTTAGGTTTTGTGCTGCCCTAGGCAACACAAAAAGTGTCTGCCCCTAAGGACACTGACCAACACCCCTGCCCCCCACATGGGAGAGCCTTCCACTACCCCACCTCCCCCAGCGATAGAGAGAAAGACACTCATCTTCACAGCTCCAGAGATCCCCGAGAATGAGAATCAGGCTCTACATACACCATTAGGCAGCCCACAGCCTCACTCGGATCCCACCTGGTTCCCATGGCTTGAATGTCCCTTCTTTCATCCCTTCTTCTGGGGGGAGGTGCTGCCCCCCTGAAAAATGCTGCTCTAGGCAAGTGCCTTGTTTGCCCCTGAACCCCGGCTTAAACAGAAAATATGGGAAACCACATAAGGATCCCAGCTTAATGATATCTGCAAAGCTTTAGCTAAATCCATAGTTGAAATATTGTACATACTGTATATAAGAGCTGTTTTATCCTGTAATTTACAGAACTCTGCTAGATTACTTTTCCCTACTGCAATTAAAGATGAATTCCCAGTATGGAAATTATCTGTATTATTATTATTATACAGAATTTATGCAGTGTCAACAGTTTGCACAGCACTTTACAACATGAGGGCAGACAGTACAATTACAATACAATTCAATACAGAAGGATATTTTTACATAGTTACATTGGTCCAGCTTGGATAAATGTAGCTAAGAATATAACATACCTGTGGGATGCCTCTGGAACATGGGTCTCCAAACTTTCTAAACAAAGAACCAGTTTGCTATCCTTCAGACTTTAGGAGTACTAGACTGTGGGAGACAGTGAGAGTAGAAAATGTTTGCATCAGTTGAAGTAAACAATAACTGGGGCTTGATGGTCAATGGGTTAAAAAAAATGGAATAGTGCCTGTGGTCAGTTGGAGGAAAAATAGTGCCTTACTATAGGTATTAGTGGGAGGAACAATGCCCCGTCACTGGTGTCATTGGAAGGGATTATGTCACCCTGCTGGTGTCAGTGGGAGGAATACTGCCGTGTATCAACGGGAAGAATAGTGCCCCAAGGGCCACATGTGGCAGTTTGGACACCACTGCTCTAGAAACTGGAAATCAATGTAGTAGAGTTAGTGGAGATCACTAGCTTCCGGGTCCAGTGCCAAGTGGCTGCCGTGCTGCATTGTGAACACAAGAAGTCGGCCGTTCAGCACGGGTGCCATTCAAGGAATGCTTTGCATGTTCTGAAAGGAATGTAAAGCATTCTCTAATTGGGCAAGGTGGAGAGGACCCACCCTTACCTCCAACTGTGATGTGTAACAGAAATATCCAAGTGTACAATGTAATTTCTGCTACTATGATATGTTTTATTACTATGTACAACATTCTTTGTCTAGTATGTCTAAGCATCAGTTATAGTATTTAATAATGAAATGTATTATCATTTTATATACAGTATATATATACACACTCACCAGCCATTTTATTAGGTACACCTGTTCAATTGCTTGGTAACACAAATAGCTAATCAGCCAATCACATGGCAGGAATTCAGTGCATTTAGGCATCTAGATGTGGTGAAGAGGACTTGATGAAGTTCTAACCGAGCATCAGAATAGGGAAGAAAGGGGATTTAAAACATAAGTTCACCTTTGGGAACATGTTACATGTTCCCATAGCTGAAGCCGGCCTGACGCCCCCCCCCCCCCCCGACAGATAGTACAGGGAGAAGTTTCCATGTACTGTCAGACTTGAAAATAGGGGCCGCGTCACTCACAGAGTTCTTAGCGGCTGTCAGCTTGTAGTTTTAATCAATTACCACAGTACTGTGGAGCACTGTGATAGTTCATTGAAGTGTCCTGCCAGTATATCTGCTTGATCGTACCTCCTGTACGAGCAAGCAGATATTCTGATAGGTCTGCAAGAGACCTGCGTGGCATCAGCGATCTACTGAACGTTGGTGCAATGCTTTCCAGGCTCCTGTAGACAAAAATATTAAATGCACATTTTTTTACCTGCAAAAATATGTGGATTTATTATTTTTGTCTAAAAGGTGGAACTTATCCTTTAAGTGACTGTGAACATGGTCGTGAATGTTGCTGCCAGACGGGCTGGTATGAGTATTTCAAAAACTGCTGATCTACTGGGATTTTTACATACAACCATCTCTAGGGTTTACAGAGAATGGGCCAAAAAAGAGAAAATACCCAGTGAGTGGCAGTTGAGTAGATGAAAATGCCTTGTTGATGTCAGAGGTCAGAGGAGAATGGGAAGACTGTTTCGAGATGACAGAAAGGCAACAGTATTTCATGTCAATATGGGCCAAAATCTTTGAGGAATGTTTCCAACACCTTGTTGAATCTATGCCACAAAGAATTAAGGCAAAAGGGGGTCCAACGCAGTACTAGCAGGGCGTACCTAATAAAGTGGCCGGTGAGTGTGTATAAATATATACAGATATTTGTATATTATAAATAATACAATTACCACTTGAATCCACTACGGAGGCTGGAAATATGCTTTGCACTATATATATGTTGAATGTAATGTAAGATTCCACTCCACAGCTGGCACCCTTTGCAGGACACCATGACGCAATGATTGGGCTTCCACTCAGGGATGAGCAGCTGACAGCACACTCCTTTATGAACATACCACAAATGCAAGCCCGATTCATTTCCATGATCTCATCAATTATTACAGGAAACCAAAAAGGTCTGAAACATGATTCACATGACCAGTTAATTATGGCTGAGTGACGCCCCCTTCTATTTTACCTCCCATCATAACACAGCATCACTGCCAGTATAGCAATTAACACATAAAGTGCAATTCAGCGAATGCTGGCCCAGTGACAGTACTGACAAACTGGCTCCAGCTCGTCATGATGAGACTAAACTCCTTGTTTATAGCTGTGACCCCATTCAGCATGACTGCTTATACCATCGTCTCTGCCTTGTAAAACCTGACTTGTCTCCACTGCAGACATGCCATCACAACCCATTTCATTAGGGAGACGTTTGTCTAATTCTGTGTTTTTGCTAACTACTTGTGAACTGAACTACACCTGTCAAGGAAGGAATACAAGGAGGTATACTCCTGGCAGCCCCCTTTGAAAATGCTAGTTCTCTGGCTATTATGCTGATGATTTGGCTTTATTACTTTCAAGTATATTGACTTCTCTGACTTCCATGTCTGTCCAGGTCTAGGACTCAGAACTATTGAAGGCAGCCATTGACAATCAGCTAGGATTTTCAAAAGGAGGCCAATATAGACATAATGGGGTTTATTTACTAAAGCTGGAGAGTCCAAAATCAGACTCCCTTCTGCATAGAAACCAATCAGCTTCTAACCTCAGCTTGTTCAATGAAGCTTTGGCAATGAAACCTGGAAGCTGATTGGTTTCTATGCAGAAGGGAGTCTGATTTTGGACTCTCCAGCTTTAGTAAATAAACCCCAATATGACAATTGCTTGATCCTGCCATTGTACCCTTTCTGTGGGAATGCCTTTGATACCTTGAGGTTCAAACATTATGCTGGTGTTTGTGGTTATTATCAACAATTCAACCATCAAAATATCCTTAGCATGATATTAAACTCCTCATTATATTTATTTATTTTTTTAAAAGGTTCACACTTTCATGATATGATGAATTTTTAAAATAAAATTACCTATTATAGTCTTCTGCGTAGAGTCCCCAACCAAGCCACTGGCTCCCCCTGCCTGTTTGCTGGTGTCTCCTTAGCTATCTGGCTGCTAAGGAGATACCTGTGCGTTTGTGTTACCAGCCAATGCAGTGTGCATCTAAATAAACACATAGCACCCAGCAAGCCACACCACTGCTCCCTCCTGGACCCATCACTATGACTGACAGAAGTCAAGGTCTATTGCTTCACTGCACTCAATACTCTACCTACCTTAAAGCCTGGGAGGTCCAGAAAACGATGCATATTGTCCTGGGAGCCAGCAACAATGACAAGGGATCCTGTTTGGGAACAGGGGGCCAAAGAAAGGTACTGGGGTGTTTCTTTTTTAACATAATGTAGAGAATGCATTTAAAGGAGAAGTATAGCCAAAGCTATTTTAGCTATACTTCTCCTATGGACCACAGGAGTGCAGTTCGTTCTGAACTCCTGTGACCCGTTTTCAGCTGACAGCGGGCTAAAACCCGCTGTCAGCTGATGTCAAAGAGCTTCTCCAGGCTCTGAAAACATCCAAACCCTATGGTCAAGATCCACCCAGATTTCTGGACCAGCAGCTGGCTTACCCTCTCAGCAAGCCATTGAGAGCCTGAGCCAGCCGCTCCAGCTCCCTCCACTGCTCGGCACTCCAGTGAGCGCTGGAGGTGCAGAGACCCACATACTTCTCTTTTAAGTAAAAAAAAGCCTAGCATTTAGTCCTACTTTAATTCATACAAAACTCTGACCTAGTTTGCTGAATATCAAACTACTTTCTACCTGAAGAATCCATCAAACATTCCAAGTGGTTTAGGCAGGCCATACATTATGCAATTTTCTTCCCTTCAACCATGGGTTGAAGAAAAGAAAATCACTCAATTCCCCAATCAACACAGCCAGTGTGGACAGGGGAACCCTCCTGCTGGGCTATTGTATTCTGACTACAGGAGGTTTCTCCACTGCCAAAACACAATGATCACTGCTGCTGGCTATAGCCAGCAACAGTTATTGTATGAAAAAAAACACGAGACTGGTTGTACTGAAAGCAGAACTCCAGTTAAAATTTTTACTTTCCCATACAGTGGGGATGTGCCCACACTGAATGGATTAACTGCTCGTTTTGTCCAGGGGCTCGGGGTAAAGCTGTACTTACTCTGTCCTCCAATCCTCCGGAGAACCACGCTCCCCCACGTCCAACGGTGGACTGTCCCTGCTGTTTTCACATCCGGTCTATGGGCATGATGACGTCAGGAACAGCCCATTCACAAGACCGCTAGCATGGGGGGGGGGGGGGGCAGGAGCAGTGGGGACCTTGTGCACAGAGGATCGGTGGATTAAGCAAGTATATCTCCGCTTACCAAACCCCTAAACAAAAACGAGCATTTAACCCATGCACAGCCCCACTGCATGGGAACATAAAATTTTTGCCCGGAGTTCTTCTTGAAGTCAATCGTTAGATCAACTTCAGTAAAACCAGCTTGCCTATAGATGGATCAAAATTCGCCTGGTTTCTGGTGAAATGGCCAAATTTCGATCCATCTATGGCCAGCTATAGTTCTTTACTCTTGTTTTTATCTTTGGAACTGAGCTGTGACAGTATTTAGAGGCACACCCCTACATAATGTCATACAAAGCTATTACAAATTTTAATGGAAAGCACACTTGACCAGCTTGAACTGGAATCTACAGAACAAGGCACATGTTCATCCAGATAATAGTGGTCATGTTAGATTGTCTGCTAAGGCCTTTGTGACATCACAAGCTCTATTTGGAGTTTTTATCTTGCTCAGAACTATGACCTGCAATTCTCAAAGCACTGGCCAAATCCTTAGACAAGAGAATTAGTTTGCTATTCACATGTTAATGATTCACCTAGGTTTGCAAACACAAAGGCACTTCCTAAATCCTTGTTGCAATAGGAAGGTTTGCTAAGGGGGGTGGCTGATTTGTAACACAAAAAACATCCAGGCTTTTAACCACTTTTTGAATAAGGCAGGGACACTTGAACCATGCATCTCTTGTCATTTTGTAGGCTTTTTGTTCAGCATTTTACAAGCATTCTTGCGGGTATTTGAGAATTTTGTTTATATTACTGGTAGGCAATAGAAAGCTAGTAACTAGATAAAAAAAATGTGCAACGTGCATTTTCCAGGCCATACCACTGAAGTCTCTTGGGGCCAAAATCTCTTGAAGCTTGTAGTCCAAAATAAAGCTTTTTTGAGCTGCAAGTTTGAAGCTTGACACTCAAGTGTGAACAGGTACACCTGAAAACCTTGGGAGTTTGGATGCTTAGCTTCAAGCTGAAAAATGTTCAGGTGTGAATGGGGCCTAATAGGTAACTAAACTGAAGAACAAAAGTGTATGTTGCAGCTTGCCAGTCTTTTAGATGTAGTGTCTACTTTAGTTTTACTTTTTTTAAAATGAAGAACGTTTTCAAGAAGTACAGAAAACTTCTGTTGACCTTTCCAGAAATGCAGTGTCCTTGTCACATCCTGTAAACTGCACTGGAAGCATAAAACAATAGTATCTTTCTTCTGTAAATTATTAATCTCCCCACCCCCAGTGGAATGGAGGCGATCAAAGGCATATTTGAAGTTCAGCCTGTGCAACAACCATTGCTCCCTCCATAGATACAGTGGAGAAGTGATTGTAGACTATCAGGGACAGGAGGTGTGTTATTCAAAGGATGAAAATGATGGAATAAAAGCCTGAAAAAAGAAAACAGATGCAGGCAGCTCATCAACATACGGTATGCTTCAATGTTTATTTTTTGGTTTGGAAACATTTAATATGTCCATATACAGACAGTTTATCAGCAGAGGCCTTCCTATCTGATATTCTGCCCAGATGTAAACCCCATGAATTTTCAAGACAAAGAGACTGACTATCTCCTCATGAGTTATCCTAGAGTAGGAAAAGGTCACACATTATTCAATTTCTAGATTGGCAAACATCTCATGTCTTTGGTTAACCTTCAGACAGTCACGCAGACTGTTCTTGGAGGATTACGTTTATTTCCCTCAAAATAAATCAGTACTGGTATCTACTCCTCCTTGTAAAGCTGTGCCACCCCTTCTTGCTTCAGTGCCTAAAACAGTAAAAAGTATGTGTCCAGAGTGTGCAGAAAAAAAGAGATAGTTGTATCATTCATACGTGTGACTATGAAGGTCTATGGGAGTATCCCATGGAGAACCTTTGCACCTTGAACATTGCTACCACTGAACACTAGCAGTAAATGATACGGCCAGACTGCTGAAATTTGTCAAATCTGGTTGTCACAATGTATGGCTAAATCTTCTGAAGATCAGGCCACCTGACCTAAAGAAACGGTTTAAGGTGGCCTGTCCTCTGTGTATGGGCAACTTTACAAAACTCAGAACAAGGAAAAGTCAGTTCTGATTGGTTGTTGTGTTCTTTCTATACACTGTTTTAGTATAGATGGTTTTACAGGACTATATCTACAGCTTAGAATAGAATATTGTTTTTGTATTTGCAGCAATGTGGATTTCCAGGTGCTTTTAACACTTCCTAAAATGGTCCATCTGCACAATGGGGAAATGGACACATAAAGCCATGCAATGGGAAAATTCACACACATTACTGAAACCTCAATGGGGTCATCTGTGGTAACAGATATATTGTACATTCCTGTACTATTCTCTACTATGTAAGACACTGAAATATATTCTAACCATGTTGGCAAGCTGCAGACGCATTAACAATGCTGCCAAGTTAAAGTGAATTGACAATTTAGAAGAGCCATGGCTTTGTCAGGAGCATAGTACTGCATTATACTGCAAGGCAGAGCGTGTGCTGCATGTGCTCCACAAGCACGAGGAAATGGAGTATATGGAAGCGATTGCAGACTTGATCTTACTATGTAGAATGCACTCTGTCCAATTAGTCCTGCTGACTAACCCTTCAGATTTACTCTTCATTACAATAATGGGCAGTACAAACACTGAGGAGGGAAGACAGTCACGTGTGATCAGGGAGGTCCATGGTGTACATTTGGCAGAAACAATTAAAAGGGATTCCAAAATAATCACATTGCATGTCCTTCCAGTAAAACATTTTTGTAAATAAAGGTAAAAGCAATAAATTGCATACCACAGGCTTATCATGACGAATCCCACTACAGTGAGCACATGTCCCAAGTTGTACCTGGCATCCTTATCTTTGTTCCTCTTACAGATGAATACAGCTTGTCAAGCGCAGTGCTTCAGCACACTCTGGCCAGCATATACCGCTCTACACTTGCAGTATGTCAACCTATGCAGCAGCATTAATCTGTACTACACATCCACATCATCTTCCTTTCACCATAGACCGCAAGAGTGATTGTCCTGAAACCATCAATACACATCAGAGCATACATGATGCACGTGTCAAGTGGTATCTCCAAAGATATATCCAATGTCTGTTCATAAGCCCTAATTTATATTGATGTAATGCACTGGAGGTAATGTTTTTGTGTACAAATCACTAAATCCCTATACTGTATAGATCAAGAAAGACCATTTGTACAAAATATAAGCCAAGTGATAGCTTTTCCATAGGGATCATCTACACATAGCAGTTTTGATCAGGACCATCTTAACAGCATCATGGGCCCTTTGGCAAAGTAATGCACTGGGGCTCCAACCAGCCTGCCCCAAATTACGTACCTACTCTCAAGAATTGAAATATAAATAGCCGATAGAACTAAATATATATTAGTACTTTCAATAAAATCAATTTTAAACAAGTAGTGGGGGAAGATGTCGTTTTGATTGTAGATTTACCACAGTGACAGGCTGTTATCCCTGCAGCCCAGATTCCAGGATGCTAACTGAGACACAGCCACCCCGGGACAGCTTAGGAAAAAGTGTGACTGTCCCAGCAAATCTAGGACAACTGACAAGTATGGTGTAATGCAAGATTGTCATGGGGCCCCCATGCACTTGGGGCCCCTAGGCAGTGTCCATGGGTGCCCAAGCACTAAGCCCTGGTTTTGCTAACATTTGAGTTGTAGTAGTAATGCACTCAAATGTTAGCATTTGAGCAAAAAAAACTACGCAGTATGTGTGCTTATCCATGCAAAGAAAATGCTTGAAGGCATGCTTTTAACTGTCCTTGGACCATGCTGAAAAAGTAGGTTGATTTCTGCAGCTGATCCTCGCTGCATTCTTGTAAATGGGTAATTCCAGAACTGGGTCCTTAGATTTTATAGTAAGTACACTTTTTCATGTGTAATAGTTTCTAATAATAATAATCTAATAATAGTTTCTTTATATTTGTATGCGTTTCCGCAGTTTGTTTTAAGTGTCTAAGAACTTACAGAGAACTTAAAAGAAACTTGTGCTTAGAAAACCCTGAAGGCCTCCATTGCTACCCACCTGAAAATGATAGTTGTCTGGCAGTAATAGTGATCCTCTGATCTAAAAAAACATTCTGAGCCAAAGACCTGGAACAACCATGCAGAAAATAAAGTCAGACTGCAATCAGAACTCTTGATCTGTAGGTTTGTTTCAGAGCACT
Source organism: Staurois parvus (assembly GCF_062004578.1). Taxonomy (NCBI): domain Eukaryota; kingdom Metazoa; phylum Chordata; class Amphibia; order Anura; family Ranidae; genus Staurois; species Staurois parvus. Next base: position 4,564,862 of record NW_028317874.1, read on the forward strand.
GACTTAGGGTTAATGCACACTGAGCTTAAATAATGCTGCTTCTACACGGGTTTTGCGTTTTTCCTGTAGAAGCAGCTCAGTGTTTTCCTGTGTGTCCATGCACATTAGGAAGATTAGAGTTGTATTTTAAGCTCAGCGTTTAGAGGCAGAAAAAAAGTCCTTTCTGGTTTGCGTCTTTGAACGGAGTTTTTTTGCAGAAAAAAAAATGCTAAACGCTCCTAAACAACTGTCCAAAAATGCTCTATATGAGAGTTTTTTTATTTCTGCCAAAAGAACTGGTTTTTTTTAAGTCCATTGTGCATGGATCCCAAAACACAGGTCAGCATCACAGGTCAGCATGGGAGCCCAAGTATCTCACAAAACAAGTTACCTTGGAGGTGCATCAACATGGCTTTATCTGGTCATATGGTGTAAATTCTGGCATATTCCCCCCCCCCCCCCCCATGGAGCCCTCAGGTGCTGTGTATGACTGTCTATAGAAATCAATGGCCATCAGCTGCTATACATGTATGTGTAAGTACTTTTGTAAACACGTGTATGTGTTCTGGGGTATAACTCTGTAGCCACATCAGGACAACTATGTGTTCCGGCATGGTTGCAAACTCTTGGATCTAGAGTTGTACCCCGTATGTATTTGCATATTTACACAGGTACTTGCGCATAGCTGCATACAGCCAATGACTTCTAAAGGTAGCTGTACACAGTATGTATGGCTTCTCTAGTAGGGAAACATACTGGAATTTTTTATTATACTGCCAGATATGGTCATGTGCATGAACCCTAAATAGTTTCTGACTTAATTATTAGATATCAGGTATGTTTGTACGTTATTCAAAATTTAGGGAAGCCTATGGCAGCCTATACATTAGTCTTTTTTTTTGTTCAACCAGTAGGTTAACCTGAAAAAGATGACCTGATTCCCCCATCTATACATTCGATGTGGATGGGGGAATCACTCCTGCCTTTGTATTCTGACAGTGGGAAGACTTCCGGGATATCAGAATACACTGATCAGCACTGCAGGCTATAGCAGGCGGTGCTGATCATGCAGACATTTTTCAACAGGCTGTATAGAAGTTAATCAGTAGATTAATTCTGTACAACCAGCATACCCATACATGGATCGAAATTCAGCCAGTTCCTGCTGAACTGGCCAAATATCGATCTAGGTATGGCTGGCTTATTCTACCTGTTAACTGAACACTTACTTTGTCTCACCCCTCACAACTACTACCTTCTGAAATAGTTGCCTGTCCCATTTTAGGCTGTAAGCTTTCATGAATGGGGCCCCCCATATCCCTCTAGTCCTGAACTGTATTGTGGCTGTATTGTCACCTTTAATTTTGTAAAGTATTGCAAAAACTGTTGGCTATATAAATCCTGTATAATAATAATGTTTGCCCAGTAATTGAAAGCTTATATGGAATAAATAATCCCAACAGACAACTTTGCAGAACTAAATTCTGAATGAGTTGATTAGTCAAGCTGGAAATTGTATCTGATGCCTGAGAGCAGATAAAGCCCACTGCTGCGATCTAGGTAATCGCTGTACAATAAACTGTACATTTGCATTCTGTGCATAACAACCAAGTTCAGGATTATGGATCTTTGGAAGAACAATTATTCATGTCTGTGTGTCACTCTAGTGCTTGTGTTTACACAGGAATCAGATTAGAATCAGATTAGAAATAGCACTAAAGAGGGAATAAATTAACATTACCAGACAACACCATACAACATACCAGGACTATAATAAGAGAAAATGGTTGGAATTGACTGCATCTCTAGAGCAGTAATCCCTGGAAAGTTACCAAATGATGGTTATCAGCTTTATCAGAAATGGCAAAATAGGGGAGGCATGGTGATTTCAATTATTCCCCTGAACCCCACATCATAGGAGCAGCACAATTGTCTATATATATATATATATATATATATATATATATATATATTTGTGTTTTATAACCTCCTAAGGAGGAACCAAAATAACCCATCGATTATTTGGCTGAGCTCAGTTGCTGCTGTACTCTTGTGAAGCAAAATTGTCAGTGTATTCTACACGTATGACTATAAACACCAGGAACCACAAACCGTTCATAAGACACTCTATCCACTCACAAACGTCCAATTTGCTGCAAGGCAAGTGCTGGTAATAAGGGATAATTGCAGATACCAGTTCAATGGCCGGCACACAATTGTCATTATTGGCAGAATAACATTTTGCCTGAAAGGACTGGTAATATGCCACCTACTGTATGCCCTCGCTTCAATGGAGGAATACCATGTCATTTACCATAGCTAAGAAATTTCTAGATGCAGAGAGCATAAACTTGAGGAAGTCAGCATTTGTCTTGGGCAAGATCAGATAAAGCATCAGAAACTTGCTGGGTCTATTCAGCTTCTCAGCACAAAGTGCATTTAGCTGTCCTGGGACACAATCAATAGGCATTTGGCTTTGCACAAAAGGATGTCAAGAATATCAAGTGAGAAGGGTGGCCAGAGCAAGCCAATGCTGCAATAAAGCACAAAGGAAACATCAGCAGTATACTAACTCACAAGAGGGGATAAACATAAACACAAAGGCTTATTTCATGATGCATAGAAACAAATGACGTGTGCTCATAGCATTCAATGAGGATTCAGCCTATGGCACCCGTGTGATGTGCATAGTTCATTGTTGAGAAACACTATAGGATTCAGCCTATGGAACTAGTGTGATATACATAGTTCAGCCTATGGAGCCAGTGCGATATACATTACTGAGTACCATTAGATAATTCAGCCTAAACACACTAATGTAGGGCTACTCAGATCATTGTTCAGAAACACTATAGAATTCAGCTTATAGACTTAATGTGGATATACACAGGTCATTGTTGAGTACTGCTATATAATTCAACCTATGGACACTAGTAGGATGTATGCATAGATTTTTGTTGAGTGCCACTATACAATTGAGCCTATGGACACAAATATTGATGTACATTGTTTATTGATGAGTACCAGTAGAGAGTTTAGCCTAAGGACACTAGTGGGATTTACAAAGCCCATTGATAAGTATTACTGTACAATTCAGACCATGGACACTAGTGGGATGTACACGTCATGGTGAGTACTACTATACAAATCAGCCTATGTACACTAATGTGGATGTACACTGTTCATTGAGGAGTACCACTATACAATTCAGCCCATGGACACTGGTGGGATGTACACAGTTCATTACTGAGTACCACAATAGAATTCAGCTTATGGACACTAATGTGGATGTACACAGTTCATTGATGAATACTACTATACAATTCAGCCTATAAGCACTAATGTGAAATACACAGTTCACTGCTGAGTATCACTATATATTTCAGCTTATGGACACTAGTTTGATGTACACAGGTCATTGTTGAGTACTACTATACAACTAATCCTATGGACATTAATGAGGTGTACGCAAGTCATTGTTGAGTACTACTATACAATTCAGAATATAGGCACTAGTGTGGTTTACACAGTACAATTGAGTACCATTCTAGAATTCAGCTTATGGACACTGGTGTGATAGACACAGGTCATTGTTGAGTACTACTATAAAATTCAGCCCATGGACACTAGTGTGATGTACACAATTCATTGTTGAGTACTGCTATACAATTCAGCATATAGGCACTAGTGTGGTTTACACAGTTCATTGTTGAGTACCATTATAGAATTCAGCCCATGGACACTGGTGTTAGGTACACAGGTCATTGTTGAGTACTGCTATAGAATTCAGCCCATGAACACTGGTGTGATGTACACAAGTCATTGTTGAGTACTGCTATAGAATTCAGCCCATAGGCACTAGTGTGATGTACACAAGTCATTGCTGAGTACTGCTATAGAATGCAGCCCATGGACACTGGTGTTAGGTACACAGGTCATTGTTGAGTACTGCTATAGAAGTCAGCCCATGAACACTAGTGTGATGTACATAAGTCATTGTTGAGTACTGCAATAGAATTCAGCCCATGAACACTGGTGTGATGTACACAAGTCATTGTTGAGTACTGCTATAGAATTCAGCCCATGAACACTAGTGTGATGTACACAAGTCATTGTTGAGTACTGCTATAGAATTCAGCCCATGGACACTAATGTGATGTACACAAGTCATTGCTGAGTACTGCTATAGAATGCAGCCCATGGACACTAATGTGATGTACACAAGTCATTGCTGAGTACTGCTATAGAATGCAGCCCATGGACACTAATGTGATGTACAAAAGTCATATGTGATGTACACAAGTCATTGTTGAGTACTGGTATAGAATGCAGCCCATGGACACTGGTGTTAGGTACAAAGGTCATTGTTGAGTACTGCTATAGAAGTCAGCCCATGAACACTGGTGTGATGTACACAAGTCAATGTTGAGTACTGCTATAGAATGCAGCCCATGGACACTAATGTGATGTACACAAGTCATTGCTGAGTACTGCTATAGAATGCATGCAGCCCATGGACACTAATGTGATGTACACAAGTCATTGCTGAGTACTGCTATAGAATGCAGCCCATGGACACTAATGTGATGTACAAAAGTCATATGTGATGTACACAAGTCATTGTTGAGTACTGCTATAGAATGCAGCCCATGGACACTAATGTGATGTACACACGTCATTGTTGAGTACTGCTATATAATTCAGCCCATGAACACTGGTATGATGCACACAAGTCAACACTGAGTACCACTACAGAAAGCAGACAGGATCCTGCTGGCACACAGTTCATTGATGCTGGCTGACCTCACAAGATGTCTGTTTCTAAAACAAAGATCTGATTTTCATAACACAAACATCACAAGCAAGCAATGTACAAAGAATTGTGGCTCCAGACAGCTTCATAGAGCAATGCTTCCCCTGCAAACCTTCAGGATTATACAAAGGTGGAGTTGGGGTGATCACACACAGCACTTACCTCTCACTTAGCAATCACACATCCAGAGGGTATCATTAAAGCCCAAAATCCAAGAAAGAGTAAAAAAAATAAGGATCCTTGGAGAAGTACAACTCCCAGCCTACCCAGGGGGTAGATAGCACAGCTTCCAGCAGCAGCAGCCTGGGTATCCAGATAAAGTTCCTGGAGGAATGATGATACTCCCAATGTAGGCACAGTGGAGGAATACAGTTGTGTGTTTTCTCTCCGGTCCACAGATGCAGTGCAGCACAGCTAACTGCCTCCCCCAAAATCTACTCTTCTCAGCAGCATGTCACAGATCAGGGCTGACACAGCCATCCAGCACACAGGCTCTCCTCTCCAGATCTCCTTTATGTCTTCTCCTTTTCAGCGGAGCCCTAAGGGGGCACTTGGGCTTTGTGTTTAAAGATTACCTTTGTCACCCCCAGCGCCTGCATAGGAGAGAGACAGCCCAGATGGGAAGAGCCTGCTGCTGAAGCAGTGCCCCATCCTGAAAGCTGATCCCTGCTGATCTCATCACTTACAACTAAGTAATCCAATGGTGGGGGAATTAGGAGCACATGGAGCCGCCCCTTCTCTGCCTCCTCTCCCAGCACAATGACATGAGCCCACCAGCTGGCTGCAAGTGGGAAGAGGTCCCTACAAGAGAGCTCCTGCCCAGTCCCAGACATAGGGGGGACACCATCATCATCATCATATTGCCATTCCTGTGTCTGATCGGGGCTGTGCTCGGCAACACTGGCATCTTCATATTCATCTCATTATTATTAATCTTTGGGCTAATAAGGGCTCTTCTGGGAACATGGTCCATAGCATCTCCGTATTATTATTATTATTATTATTTTTACTGTTTCTGTGGCTAATAAGTGCTCTGATGGGGAACATGGTCTATATCATCTTCGAATAATAATAATAACAAAAATAATATAGATTGATTTATTTTATTATTATTATTACTATTACTGTTGCTGTGGCTAATAAGTGCTCTGCTGGGGAACATGGTCTATATAATTTAGAATAATAATAATGCAAAAATAATATAGATTGATTTATTTTATTATTATTATTATTATTACTGTTGCTGTGGCTAATAAGGGCTTTGCTGGGGAACATGGTCTATATAATTTAGAATAATAATAATACAAAATAATATAGATTGATTTATTTTATTATTATTATTATTACTGTTGCTGTGGCTAATAAGGGCTTTGCTGGGGAACATGGTCTATATAATCTTCGAGTAATAGTAATAGTAATAATAATAACAACAATAATATATATTGTTATTATTATTACTGTTGTTGTTACTGTGTCTAATAAAAGCTCTGCTTTTAAACACTGCCATGCTCATATTATTATTATTATTGTTCCTGTGGCTAAAAGGGCTTCATATTATTATTAATATTATTATTACTATTACTGTGTCTTGAACAGGCCCTGATTTGAAGCAATGTCATCTTCATATTATTAATATTGCTCTTGTGGATAATAAGAGCTCTGCTGGGGATCATAGTCCATATCATCTAATAATAATAATTATAATTATTAATAAGAGCAATATTAATAATATGAAGATGACATTGCTTCAAAGCAAAACCTTTATTATTATTATTAATAATAATAATAATAATAATAATAATAATTATTATTATTATTATTATTATTATTAATAATAATAAAGGTTTTGCTTTGAAACAATGTCATCTTCAAATTATTATTGTGGCTAATAAGGGCTCTGCTGGGGACCATGGTCCATATCATCTAATAATAATAATAATTATTATTATTATTAGTAGTAGTAGCAGTATTTTTTTTGTTACTTTTGTTTTGGGTAATACAGGCTCTGGTGGGGAACATAGTGTTCATCATATTAATAATAACATTTCTAATGAAGGCCATGTTTTGAAACACTCATCTTCATGTTCATATCATTATTATTGTTCTTGTGGCTAATAAGAGCTCTGCTGCAGACCATGGTCCATATCATCTTAATAATAATAATTATGATTATTATTCTTACTTTTGTTCTGAGTAATAAGGGCTCTTCTGGTAAAAACTGTGTTCATCGTCTTCATATTATTATTATTATTATTATTATTACTGTGTCTAATAAAGACTCTGTTTTGAAACACAGTCATCTTTAAGTTCATATTATTATTATTGTTCTTGTGGCTAATAAGAGCTCTGTTGGGGAACATGGTTCATCTCATTTTCATATTATTATTGCTGATGACGCTGCTTATAAGGGCTCTGCAGGGGAATGTGATCCTTATCATCTACATATTATTATTGTTTTTACTACTTTGTCATTCCTGTTGTTGTAGCTAATAAGGGCTCTGCTGGGGAACATAGTCGTCATCATCCATCATCATCTTCTTCTTATTGTTGTTGTTGTGGCTACTAAGGGCTCTGCTGGGAAACACAGTCATTATCATCACCTCCTACTTCTTCTTATTAATATAATTATTATTACTATTGTGTTGGTAATACAGTAAGCTCTCTGCTAGGCAACACGATCCTCATCATCTTTGTATCATTATTATAATGACTATTACTGTTTTTGTGGTTAAAAAGTACTCTGCTGTTGAACATCATCATATTGTTAATACTACTACTATTAGTGTTGTTGTAGCTAAGGGCTCATGTACACAGGTGTACAATTTGCTGCATTCAGATCTGTCATTTGCAATCTGAATGCAGCAGTACTGTATGTCATAGGCCCAGTCACACTGCTCCGCTTTGGTCTGTAACACTTCTGTAAACTGCATTCGTGGTTTGATTGTATTTACTGATGTAAATGTTAGTGCTAATGTTAAAGGCATTAAGAAAATATAAACTATATATATGCCTGTAACTGTGGTACTTGATTATGCACAGGCAAGCATATGGGTGTAATTTCCCTAATGTACTGCAAATACAGGTGTACTTTATGCGGTATCATGTAAACATTTGTGCTAGCATTAAGGGCTCATGCAAATAGATGTACAAACACACATATGGGTGTACAGCATAAAATACACAACTCAAAGGGCCCCCGGGCAATAGGGGATCATGGGGCCCTTGTGTCCTTGCCCAAACTCAAAAAAGCCTATGAAAAAGGTACCAGGGGCATCTCTTGGGGCCCCCTACTGACCACGGGCCCTCGGGCAGTGCCCGAGTTTCCAAATGGTCAGTCTGCCCCTGCACTTGTCTTTGCAATGCCAAGGAGCCCCAGCTGGTGTGTAATTCTGCCCATAGAACTTACATAATATGCTGTACATAGGTATATCCCTGTAATTAGCGGCACTTGTGTTTACACATGCACACTTATGGGGGTCATTTCCCAAATGTGACACAAATACAGGTACGTACAGACATATTTACTGTATGTCCATGTGCATGAGTACTGTACAGCATAAATGGACCTTATGCACTACTGCTCAGGACTGACCCTTAAACATCAATAGTGTGTAATCAGTGGCACAGGCACAGAATGAAATACGTCTCTCAGTTCATGTGGACATAAGTGGGTGTATATCTGTTTGAGTTCATTTTATCCAGGACGTTGCTGCCAGCAAGATCCTGCATTAAATCAATACAGCCAGTGCATGAGGTCCTAGGGCCCATTCAGAGCAATAGCCCTGGGCTGCGTGGTTAGCCTTCTCCAGCACAGTCCCAACGTAAAGCAATTAGCTTTGTTTGCTATGAAGTCAGTTCACACCACTCTGCTGCAGTGCAGTACTTTTTTCAGAGCAGCATGTAGTGATGTAAAATCACAGCTTTGTAATGTCGCTGTGGTGAACAGAACTGAATGAATTGTCACCGGGATGGCTGTGCTCACACCAGCAGTCATGTGTTCATTGTAACTGTGGGTGTGAACGAGGCCTTGAAGTGTATTTACACCTTTTGTAGTCAAATTTGAGAAACCCCCACTATATATTGGTTACATGTTCACACTTACAAAGCATACCTAAAAATAGTTTAAAAAAAAACAATTTCTTCTAGATGTGTCTTAGGAGCAGGATTATACATAGGTCTCTACCTTGTGTTGTTTAGAATGACTTGCATGGGAGCCCCACTTTGGGATAGTTTCCACCCCCTCCTCCCCCTTCAACTGATCACAGTCCCTCCCTCTTAGATTGTAAGCTCCAAGGAGCAGGGACCTCCTATCCCTCTTGTATTGAACTGTATTTGTTGCTGTACTGTCTCCCTTTATATTGTAAAGCGCTGAGCAAACTGTTGGCGCTATATAAATACTGTATAATAATAATAATCACTGGATGTGAAAAAACTCATCTCTAAAAACCTTTTTCACTTACCTATACTTGTGGTCACATGACCTTCCAGCCCCAAGTGTTCTCTTCTGTTTACATCCTGCATGGGTTCTTCTTTTGGTGTCCACATCACTGCCTGCATGATGTGGACACTTCCTATAGGATATCCAGCAGTGTGGTGCTCTCAGGATCCAGAAGAGGACTGATATCAGCGTTGGGTTGCTGAGAGATCCAGCCATCTCAGGTACTATTGCAGAACTAAATTAGTGGTTCCCCAGCATCCAGAAACAGCGGCAATGAGGGACCTGGACATAAGACTTAGGTGCATATAGCTGCCTTCTTTTAATCTAAACAATCCTATCAATGTGTGTTCATGTATTAAACCTGTGCATTGCAATATCACATGCGCGTTATGTGCCTTATTTCATGTTTAACATGCATTGCACTAGAATGTATCAAAAATCTGTCGGGAACCCTTTTATTTATTTATTTTTAATACAGTTTACCACAACACACATATGATTTGCTGCAAAGTGGTCATTTATCCCCGTTCATCTTTTCATTAAAAAACACATCCACATGCAGCTCTGCATTCTGATTTTAAATTATTTTATAGTCATTTTTCAAAGTCTATATATTGGCTATTAATTATTGTTAAGGGTTTCACACTTCCTGGTCTTCAGAGGCACTAGTGCCATAGTCCCAGACTCACAGATGCCCCTGGGAAGGCTATGTCACCATTACCTTTCTGGGAGATCTAGTTTCCTAACAGTGAGATCTTGCAAGATCTTGGGGAAATAAAAGAAATAAAAGGCACAGTGTGTGAGCCTCATCTAGCACCATGTTTTGTGTGACATTAATTGTAATAACAAAAATAAGCTTTTACTTTTCTTACGAGATTTCAGGGTAAAGTCTTTTTTCCCCAACAGTGTGCTGTGGTACGGTACATGACATCATCAATAGACCGGCAGAAAAAAAAAGGAAAAACCCAGCTGTGAATTACTATTTTTTAAATGGCAGCATCACTCAGAATGGAGGAACTGTGCAAGAAAGAGGTAAGAAAAAAATTAGATGAGTTTCCTTTTATGCCTAACCATGGAAAATATACATATACAAAATGTGAAGCCAATAATGAGTAAAGACTATATGTTATGGTTTCTGTTTATATATAAATGCCCTAAAATAACCTTTCCATTTCATTTATTTATATTTTTAACAGCACAAAAATAGTTTTTCATGATTCTAGCAATAGGGGTTTACATTTTACTTTGGCAGTTGCTTAGGTACATATCAGTTAGAACAGTGGTCTCCAAACTGTGACCCAGGGGCTGGATGTGGCTCTTTGCTTGCTTTTATCCAGCCCTTGGGGCCTTAGTCCCCCAACTGTCAGCATTTCGTGCCACTGACAATGGGGCCCTAGTCATTTTACTGACACCAACAATGGGACACTATTCCTCCCATTGAGACCAATGACTAGGGTTGCCACCTCATCCCTTTAAAACTGAACACATATTAATTACACAGGTTCTGTGGCTGATTAAGGTGGTAATTGAACTCAAATAGTGCCTTATCTGTATTAAATTAGCCTCAGAACCTCTGTGAATAATACGTGTTCAGTTTTAAGGGGATGAGGTGGCAACCCTACCAATGACAGGGTACTGTTTTCCCCATTTTTACCAAGGATAGGGCACTATTACTCCCACTGACGCCAACAATAGGACACTATTCCTCCCAGGAACATCAATGATGGGACACTATTCCTCCCACTGACACCAATGATGGGGCACTATTCCTCCCACTGATACCAATGATGGGGCACTACACCTCCCACTGACACTAATGATGGGGCACTATTCCTCCCACTAACACCAACAATGGGGCACTATTCCTCCCACTGACACCAACAATGGGACAATATTCCTCCCATTGATACCAACGATGGGGCACTATTACTGCCCCTAATACCAATAATGGAGCACTATTCTTCCCACTGACACCAGGACATTTTCTACTCCCACTGGGCACAGTACGGCCCCCCTAAAGTTTGAAGGACAGTAAAGTTTGGAGATCCCTGAGTTAGATGGTACAGCTCAGCAACTTTACTTTGATTCTGGCTGTTAGTATCTGCTTGGTGGCACCAATGTGACACATAAACTTGCACCTCTGTGTGTATGTTTATTTGCATTCTCCTATGCGCATTGTTCATACACAGGGCCACAGTCCTGAGAGATATATTCCTGGTTTGAGAAGACTCTGACCATCAGCATTATAAATACACAACAAAAATATTGATGACAGCATTCTGAATGATTGCAAGGGTCCCAGCACCCTGGAGACACAGTCGGGTATCCATGACCTGGAAATTACCTAGGTCACTAATAAACAGAAAACAAAAGCAAAACAAAAAATTGAACAATTCCACAGAATATCTATTTTCAAGTTTATAAAAATCTGAATATAAACAGCATCAAATTAAATCCATGAAGCATTACATGAACGATCTAAATAAAAATACAATATTACACTGCAAAAGCAAACAAACAATAGCAACTCTACTATAAACAAAACAGAAATACATTTTATCAGTTTAATAAGCAAAATGTTTCCTATTGACCTCTTTGTATACATTTGTCATCGGTCAGGGAACAACACATGAAAAGTGAGGCCAACCATACGCGACCCAACTCGACATTCTTAAAGGGCAGCTCCACAGTGCCCCGCTGCGCTTTTGTTAAAGTGCAGCTAACCTGTGGTTTTCACGTGGAATAGCTGTACTTTCCCATACACTTCTATGAGGTTCTCCAGTTTTGGTGTGGTTTCAGAAAGCGCAACAATTCTCCTATATGCTGAATCTTTGGTGCACTTTCTGAAATGTCACCAAAACCACAGACATCATAGAAGTCTATAGGAAGGACCAGCTAACCTGCATGAAACCTTCGGGTCAGCTGCACCAAAAGCACAGCAGGACTGACCCGTGGCAGTGTGAAGCTGCTCAAAGTAATACTAAACATACAATGTTTAATGACCTTTATCACTTTTACAGGTGAAACTCAAAAAATTAGAATATCATGCAAAAGTTAATTTATTTCAGTAATGCAACTTAAAAGGTGAAACTAATATATGAGATAGACTCATTACATGCAATGCAAGATAGTTCAAGCCGTGATTTGTCATAATTGTGATGATTATGGCTTACAGCTCATGAAAACCCCAAATCCACAATCTCAGAAAATTAGAATATTACATGCAATCAATAAAACAAGGATTGTACATAGAACAATATCGGACCTCTGAAAAGTATAAGCATGCATATGTACTCAGTACTTGGTTTGGGCCCCTTTTGCAGCAATTACTGCCTCAAAGTGGCTTGTCATGGAAGCTATCAGCCTGTGGCACTGCTGAGGCATTATGGAAGACCAGGATGCTTCAATAGCAGCCTTCAGCTCTTCTGCATTGTTTGGTCTCATGTCTCTCATATTTCTCTTAGCAATGCCCCATAGATTCTCTATGGGGTTCAGGTCAGGCGAGTTTGCTGGCCAATCAAGCACAGTAATCCCATGGTCATTGAATTAGGTTTTTGTGCTTTTGGCAGTGTGGGCAGGTGCCAAGTCCTGCTGGAAAATGAAGTCAGCATCCCCATAAAGCTCGTCTGTGGAAGGAAGCATGAAGTGCTCCAAAATCTCCTGGTAGACGGCTGCATTGACCCTGGACTTAATGAAGCACAGTGGGCCAACACCAGCAGATGACATGGCTCCCCAAATCAGCACAGACTGTGGAAACTTCACACTGGACTTCATCTTGCAGTGTGTGCCTCTCCATTCTTCCTCCATACTCTGGGTCCTTGGTTTTCAAATGAGATGCAAAAGTTGCTCTCATCAGAAAAGAGGACTTTGGACCACTTTGTTTGTTGTTCAGGAGCTGCTTGACAAGAGGAATATGACATTTGAAGCCCATGTCCAGGATCCGTCTGTGTGTGGTGGCTCTTGATGCACCGACTCCAGCACTCAGTCCACTCCTTGTGAAAGTCCCCAACACTTTTGAATGGCCTTTTCCTGACAATCCTCTCCAGGCTGCGGTCATCCCTGCTGTTTGTGCACCTTTTTCTTAAACACTTTTCCCTTCCACATAACTTTCTATTAATGTGCTTTGATACAGCACTTTGGGAACATCCAACTTCTTTTGCAATTACCTTTTGAGGCTTTCCCTCCTTATGGAGGGTGTCAATGATGGTTTTCTGCACAACTGGCAGGTCAGCAGTGTTTACCATGATTGTGATTCCTACTGAACCAGACTGAGAGACCATTTAATGGCTCAGGAACCCTTTGCAGGTGTTATGGCTTAATTAGCTGATTAGAGTGGGACACTTTGAGCCTAGAATATTGCACTTTTTCACAATATTCTAATTTTCTGAGATTGTGGATTTGGGGTTTTCATGAGCTGTAAGCCAAAATCGTCACAATTATGACAAATCACGACTTGAACTATCTAGCTTTGCATGTAATGAGTCGATCTCATATATTAGTTTCACCTTTTAAGTTGCATTACTGAAATAAAATAAATTTTTGCACGATATTCTAATTTTTTGAGTTTCACCTGTATTTTTGTATAAAGATCATGCCACTGTATTTAATATAAAAAAATTGTCTTATTTATTCATTGCTGTTCACATGACATTTCCCAAGTATTTCCCATCCCCAGGAAAAAAGGAGTTTCTATTACTCTGCTGATGTATGAATCTGTATCTGCACAGGGCTAATTAGTGCTGTGCCAATCACATGAATAAAAAGGCTTTTAGAACACAGAATTAAAATTAATAACAACAATGAAGTAAAACTTAATACAAATCTACATTTCAAAGCAAACATTTTTTTTTTGCAATAACATGGTGTAGGCAGAGTGTAAAGTGGTTGTAAACCACCTTACATACTGTATACCTAGTGAAGTGACTGGCTTCAGGTGATACGCAGATCTGAACCAAATCCTCCTACATAAGTTGTGCCTGTTTATCTGTGGTCTTCTCTTCTCTATATCCATTCAAAGTAGGAAATGTTTAACGCTTTCTGAGAGTTCAGAAAATAGGAGGAGGAGAGCTGAATTTACACTCTGCAGAGCTCAGTTTGCAGAGTTCTGAGAGGTGATTGGAGGTTCCCTTACCTCCTCACCTTACAGCCCCCTCCACACAGCGCACAGAAACAGAGCTGAGACTGTCAATCTGCTGGAGGTCCCTCCCTTTTCACCATTTCTCTCTTGGTGTCAGGAAAACGTGTCAGAAGTGACTGATGCTGAAAGCAGAGGAGCAAAGAAGAAGACAGAAATGACACTTAGTGCTCTTAAGTGACACAAGTACACACTATAGAGAGATATGCTTTGTTCATATTTGACGTCTGAGGTTTACAACCATTTCAAGTTGACTGACAATAGCTTTCACTTTGTTCACACTTTAAAGATATCTGCAGGAGGTTAGGCCAATCACACGCTGTGACACGCTTCTCCAGCATGTGTCTATGGTGTGTATATGCTGGGACTATCAGGCATGTGAAGCCTCCATCAATCACCATCTTTCATTCTCCCATAGGTATGTAGCAATCTGAGGCCATGGGGGAGGAGGTAGGGGACTGTCATTTACCACTGTGTTTATGCCTGCATGTGTTGCTCTGTAGTTATGTGAGCTGCACAGACAAGAAAAAGGAGGGAATGAACCGATTAGAAGGCAGCTGAAACTGGAGCATACTCAGTAGATGTCACAAAGGCTGATCTGCACAATTTCAGGCTGCGGCAGGAACCAGAATTGCCAACCATCCGTAATTTTATGAACAGTTTGTAAAACAACTTACTGATTTTTCCCATCCATTAAAGTCTGTGGATGGGAGAATGTTTCTGTAAAAATACGGAGGCTGACCTCTCCCTGTAGTCTCCAAGGAGGTTTACAGTCCCAAGTCCCGCTGCGACTGCTCATGGCTGTCAAAATTATTGGTCGCTAGGACTACCTGGACTCCAAGCAACCAATGACAAGCATACACAAGTCACAACATTCAGAGGAGGAGGATGTAACTCCTACTCTGAGGATGTAATTCCATTCTTCAGAACTGTTCCACCTTCTAGTGGTCCACCTCCCAGCTCCTCTAGAGAATTGAACTGGGAGTCTGGGGTGAGGGGACCTGCTGGCCAGGACACTAATGTAAGTGGTAAGAGGAGAGGGGCACAATGCTGGCGGTGTGTGGCAGGGAGTTGGGGTATGGGAGGGGGGAAATTATCAGAGGAGTCCGGAGACTGGAACCGGAGACTGGAACCAGAGACTGGGACAGAACTTCAAGCTATTATCACCCAGATCTTCTGTACATAAGTCTCCTTCATCTGTATGTGTGTACTGAGCCCACCAACTTCTGTGATTATCTCACTGAGACCCTGAGACCATCTACTCTTTCTTATCCTGTGTGAAAAGCCACGGGTGTCACTTGTGATATTGTGGTGACTTTTTAAGCGGTATAACAGGATGGGCTGTATTCCCCCTCACTTGTGAATTGTTTACATTCTACCCCAAGCCCTCTAAGGCCTCATTCAGGCTTTTTCCTCCTTGTCCACCACCAGTGCCTTTTTCTCTACATTGTCAGTTTATGGTGCTGCCATGAAGTGCTGCTTGCAGTACTTTATTTCAGCGCAGTGGGTTGAGATGCAATGTGACGCATCACACCAACATTGTGTTGCTCTCTCTAATAATTTGTTATAATACTTTTTTTAACTAAAGGGTTAGCTCAGCTTTACCAAAACAAATGCATGGCTTTTATTCACAAGCCCTGCCACACAAGTAGATGTTTTTTTACAGCCTTTTACTGCCATCTGCCTGCCACGCCAAGGTGCATTTGTGTGTAAGGTGGGACTCTGAGGACACTTATGTAAGGTGGGACTTTGAGGACAAGGACTGTGGTATATGTATGCATTACATACAGTTACTAGGCACAGATTTTATTTGATTCCCCCTCAAGACTCTCCCATGGGCCATGCCCATTGTCAGCTGCAGTGCACCACAGCAGTTTTCTGTCAGGTAGATTACTTGTAATGGGTATTGTTAATATTTTTAATTTTTACATATTGTTTGTACTGTTCAAAGGCTTCAATGCGTCCTCCCACTCTAGCTGCACATGTGCGCCCCGCGAACGGTGGTGCGCTGTGTCCCTGGGCACAGCCGATCACCAATCGCAGTAAAGAGCCAATAACACAGGCTCTGTCATGTGATCAGCTGTGTCCAATCACAGCTGATCACATGTAAAGAGGAAATGCTGGTTATCGGCAGTCCTCTCCTCACGCTTACAGTGCGTGAGGAGAGGAGAGCCGGTAAGCAGCAGTCCTCAGAGGGGACATCTACACTGATCATCAGGGCACTGATCATCAGTGCCCTGATGATCACTGTAGCCCCATCAGTGCTGCCTTTCAGTGCCCATAACTGCCACCTGTCAGTGCCCAGCAATACCACATACCAGTGCCCATCAGTGCACATCAATGCCACATATCAGGGCACATCAATGCCATATATCAGTGCCCATGAGTACTGCCTTTCAGTGCCAGTCTGTGCTGCCTATCAGTGCCACCAATCAGTGTGCCTATCAGTGCCAGGCAGTGCTGCCCATCAGTGCCAGTAAGTGATGCCTATCAGTGCCCATCAGTGACGTCTGTCAATGTCCACCAGTGATGTCTGTCAATGCTCATCAGTGCCTACTCATCAGTGTCACCTATCAGTGCCCATTAGTGCAGCATATCAGTGCCCATCACTGCAGCTTCATTAGCGCACATCAGTGAAGGAGAAAAATGACTTATTTACAACAATTTATAACAGAAACTAGAAAAACATTTTTTTTTCAAAAGTTTCAGTCTTTTTTAGTTTGTTTAGCAAAAAATAAAAAACCCAGTGGTGATTAAATACCACCAAAAGAAAGTTCTCTCTGTCTCAAAAAATTATAAAAATTTTGTTTGGGTACAGTGTTGCATGACCGCACAATTGTCATTGAAAATTGGCCTGGACAGGAAGGGGTAAAAGTGCCGATAGGCAAGTGGTTAAAGTCTTTATTACATTCTCATATGAGACTTTGTATGCAGCTATATATGCAAACAATATTCACACTTGGATTCTGGAAGACGTACCAAATATGCTGGCTGGGAAGGATAGCAACCCTGAAGATGATGCTAAAACCCCATGATGATGCTAAGACATACCTGCTCACTCCCATAGCAAAAGAGACAGTTCTTTGGAGTGCTCCTGATCGCCAAAAACATATTACTAACCTGGTGCTCAAATATTTGATGAATATATGGGAAATATTCAGGGAGGCTGTTACCATCCTTGCAACCTCTACAATAATCTCCATTTTCCCTGGGAAATGAAGCCAAGCAGATTATTGTGGTGGTCCAGGGCATGTTTTTGTCAGCTGTATAACTTGCTGAGAATGCACTATATACTAAGCTTTCCCTTGTTACAATTCTCCTACCATGCTCCATCTGTGGAGTTGTTCCGGTATCTTCAAATTCAAATTATGTGCAAGCCACCCTAAAACACATGGATTCACTTCTAACCCTTTAGCTGACAATACACCTAGGGTTGCCACCTCATTCCTTTAAAATTGAACACGCATTAATTACACAGGTTCTGAGGCTAATTTAATGCAGATAAGGTACTAAGTGAGTTTAACTACCACCTAAATCAGCCGCAGAACCTGTTTAACCACTTGCCTACCGTGCTATAGCTGACTGACGGCTACAGCGCGGTTGTCCATTTCTGGGAGGGTGTCATATGATGTTCTCCCAGAACGCGCCCTCCTGCACGCCCCCCTACGGACACATCTGATCACGTAATGTGGTAAAAGGCCAATCACAGCAGCCTTTTACCATGTGATCAGCTGTGTCCAATGACACAACAGATCACCGGTAAATGCTGTTGCCAGAAAAAAACAGTCCCAAAGGAAATTTATGTCCTTTTTTTCACACAAATAGAGCTTTCCTTTGGTGGTATTTGATCACCTGTGCGCTTTTTATTTTTCGCGCTATAACAAAAAAAGACCAAAAAGTTTTAAAAAAACAATATTTTTTACTTTTGGCTATAAAAAATATATAGTAAACTCAAAGTTAGTCATAAATGTAGGCCAAAATGTATTCTTCTAAATGTCTTTGGTAAAAAAAATCCCAATAAGTGTATATTGATTGCTTTGTGTGAAAGTTACAGCGTCTACAAACTATGGTATAGATACTGAAATTTACGCCATTTTTTGCTATACAGAGCTGAACTAGTTTAACTGACAATTGCGCGGTCATGCAAAGCTGTATCCAAACGAAATTTATGTTCTTTCTTTCACACAAATAGAGCTATCTTTCAGTGGTAATTGATCACCTGTGCGCTTTTTATTTTTTGCACTATAAACAAAAAATAAACAAAATTTCGATAACTATCGGGCAGGTAGGTACAGGAGGAGCAGGCGGAGAGAATGGTCAGGGTCACAAGCCAGGGATCAAACAGGAAAAGTCAGCAGAGGTCAGGATCAGGCAGGGTCGGCAACAAGTCAGGCAGAAACAGGAATGCAGGTTACAAGGTACAGGGGCCCATGGAAAAACACCCACCAAGGCACCGACTGCAGGTCTGGCCATCCCTTAAATACACCACCTGCAATCAGCCCCAGGTGATGGCTAATTGCCAAAGTGAACCTCTGGTTGTTGAGAGCACCCGCTGGCCAGCCCTGGTACTGCAGCCCACAAGGCATCGTGAGTCCCACCACTATTGGCAAGTCCATTCCTGACAGATATATTGCTCACACAAGCCATGGGTATGACCGCGTTGAAAGCCTGAAGATGTGTAACTTCCTCATTTTACTTCCTCACTACCTATAACAGTTTCAGAGGCCCTGAAATGTCAGGATAGCACCAAACCCCCCCAAATGACCCTTTATGGAAAGTAGACACCCCAAGGAATTTAAAAAGAGGCATTGTGAGTATTTTGCAGATCTAATTTTTTCTCACAAGGTTTTTAACCACCTCCCGTCCGGCCGTTGCATATAAACGTCCGGACAGTGGCAGTGCAGGGGCGGGTGGCCATTTATAAACAGCCTCCCCGCCCCCTGCTTGTGCGTGCTCCCTGGGAGCGTGCAGCACCGCGATCCAGTGCCTGCTGTGTGGAACACCAATTGTCCTACAGGACCTCTGTGCGAGGTCCCGATCATGTGATCACTGGTTGGCCAATCAGTGATCAAATGCAGAGTAGTACGCAAGATGTCACTTCTGACATCATTGCTTACTACGTGTGAAATCTGTGAATAATCACAGAGGTCACATGGTACAAGGCTATTCACAAGAGCCTTGTACCATGTGACAAGCTGTGACCAATCACAGCTGACACAGTGTTTCTCAATGGCTGCAAGAATGCAGCCAGAGAGAAGGAGAAATTATTGCTTTTGCAGCCTTTATGGGTATAAAAGCAATCAGTGTAAAAAAAGAAAAAAATGTTCATCACCCCTCACAAAAAAGATAACTGAATAAATTTTGGCCAAGATTTGTGATGAAATATTATTTATTTGCAAAATTTTATAAGAAAAACTGTTTTTTTCAAAATTTTTTGACTTTTTCATTTATATAGCAAAAAAAAAATAAAAATCCCAGTGGTGAATAAATACCAGCAAAATAAAGCTTTATCTGTCTCAAAAAAATGCTAAAAATTTCATATGGGAACAGTCTTGCATGACCGCGCAATTGTCAAAGTGTGATAGCACTGAAAGCTGGCCTAGACAGGAAGGGGGTAAAAGTGTCCGGATTTGAAGTGGTTAAATACAAAAAAAGAAAAGAAAAAATATGTTTTTGTTTTCTTTCTTTATTTTCTAAAAACTTGTGGCAAAAACGAGATCTGCAAACTACTCGCCATGCTTCTTATCAAATTCCTTGGGGTGTCCACTTTCCAAAAAGGGGTCATTTGGGGGAGGGTTTGGTGCTATCCTGGCATTTCAGGACTTCCGAAACTGAGATAGGTAGTCAGGAAGTGTAATGAGGAAATAAAGCCCTTTAAAAGCCTGAAGGTGCTTATTGGATTTTGGGGTCCTGTACTTGGCTAAACTGTCAAAAAGTCTCTCACATGTGGTATCCCCATACTCAGGAGAAGTAGCAGAATGTATTTTGGTAATTCCACATATAGCCATGGCATGTGTGAGCAATGAATCATTTAAGTGACAATTTTGTGTAAAAAAATTTTTTTTTGTCATTTTCCTAAAATTTGTGGTAAAAAAAATAAATTCTTCTATTGACTCAATATGCTTCCCAACAAATAGCTTGGGGTATCTTTCCAAAAATGGGTAATTTTGGGAGGAGGGGGCATGTTATGCCCAGCATTAGAAGTTTATGCCACACATCACTCTTCTAACCACCTGAAGACCAAGCCTTTCCTGACAGTTTATGTTCACATGAAAAAAATATGTATTTTTTGCTAGGAAATTACTTTGAACCCCCCAAAATTATATATTTTTTTAAAGCAGACACCCTAGTGAATAAAATGGTGGGTGCTGCAATTTTTTATGTCACATAGTACTCACGCAGCGATTTTTCAAATGCAATTTTTAAAAAAAAAATACACTTTTTTACTTTTATTGCACAAAAACACAATATATTGGGCAATTATTTGGTAAAATATAAAAGATGATGCCAAGTAAATGGATACCAAACATGACATGCTTTAAAACTGTGCAAACTGCATACATTTTTAATATCCATAGGCAAAGCTTTAAAAGCCTTTACAAGCTACCATTTTAGATTTACAGAAGATTTACAGAGGAGGTCTAGTGCTAGAATTACTGCCCTTGATCTGACATTACATGGTGCAAATGCTGTTAACATACTGGCACTAAGTCAACGCTTGGGGGGGGGGTGCTTTTTTTTTAAGCTATTTTGATTTTTTAAAATTATTTTTACACTGTCCCTTTCATTTTTTTAAATCACTTTTAATGCTATCACAGGGAAAGCAAATATCCCCTATAACTTCAATGGGCATTGTCATATATTCTTTTTTGAGAAATCTGAATTCTGTCAGACTCTTGATATCTTCTCTGCCCTTATATTGTCTAATCTCACCAAGATCGGTGTGATCAGATGCTTTCCCAATTTACAAATGGCTCTGTTTATATCCTGTGAAATTGAAGTAATGAAATGCTCATAGCTTCCGATTTCTTAGACTATAGAGATGATTCTGGTCTCCAATCAGCTCTATGGTCAGCTGGCAGAAACACTGGCTGCATTCCTCCGATGGCACGGGACTGCCCGAGAAGGCCATGGAAGGCAGCGGGGGAGGGGGGCATCATCTCCCGCTGCTTGTTAAAGCATTCCTGCAGCTAATTAGCCACTAGGATTGCTTTTACATGAAAGCCGATTGCCGGCTGAAAAAAAACGATACCAGGGTGATGCCTGCAGCCGCAGGCATCATCCTGGTAAAACCACTCAAAGTCCAGTGATGTACCAGTACGTCACTGGTCCTTGTTGGGTGTATATGCTATGTTCTTTTTTTTTATGCAGCCTGTGAGCAGAATGAAAAAAAAAAAGAGAAGAAATCTCTACCAGAAAAGTGTGTGGTATGCCCACCATTAGAATATACCGCCCACCCACTTCTAATGGTGGGCACACATGAAATGTGCCAAAAAATATAAAATATATATGCCGAAGCATAGGGCCATCCTCCCACTGGCCACCCCAGGCCCCCATGCTTCAGAATATATGCTCTTTTTAACTGCAGATGAAAAATCTCATCCAACAGCACTGCCCACACTGACTTATGTATATTCTGAGAGCAAGTTCCTGTTGCTGTCAGAATAAACAGGTTGGTGCTGCAGCTGATTGGCATTCCTGCAAAGAAAACAGCAATGGTTAACAATAAAACAGTAACAATAAAACAGTAGAATTGTAACAGTACAACAACCAAAAAAAAAACTATAACTATTTTTCGTTTTTAAGATTTTTAATTTTTCGGGGGATTTGTTCTTTTTATTTTTTATGCTTTCTTTTTTTACACTTTAACTTTTTTAAACATTTTAAAACAGATTGTTGGGTCTCTCAAAATGCGATAGCCAGTTTCCTGACTACCTAACATCTTTTCAGACCCTGTGTAAATATGTGCCCTGAACTGTGCCATGCTGTACCCTATACTAATACTCCACTAGTGTGTGACAGCGACAGAAGCAGTCCTTGAGGCAGAGACCAGGTTGGCCAGGACAGGAGGGACAAAAAAGCAGGTGTCACACCTAATTCTATGTCTGCTACAGACACAACATCTTTTTTGGAGTGTCCTTTGGGTTGGGGTACCAGGAATGGCATGGGGAAAATGCCTCTCATGCAGCCAGGTAACTGCATCTGGGTTGGGGGTTTTGATATAAAAGGGCCATAATGATCTCTTCCTGTAATTTTAGCAAGGATCCACTTCGTCTAGTTGCTTTGTAAAGCATAAAAGCATTATACAGAGCCAATTGAAATAAATAAACAAAACACTTTTTTCTACCAGCATCTGGCTTCATCATCTGGTCGTTGAAGTCCACCCCTCCCATATGAAGGTTATAGTCGTGGACACAGAGGGGCTTCTCAACAACACCAGCTGTCGTGGCAATTTGGATGGTCGTGTCTTCATGAATAGAAGACAGGACGAAAACATCCCATTTGTCCTTCCACTTCACTGCGAGCAATTCCTCATTTCTCAAGCAGGCTTTTTCCCCCTTTCTAAGACAGTGGTACCCCATATGAAAAAAGTAGTCCCAAACTATCTTGCTACTGTTCCTCATGTAGTCTGGGCATCCAGGGGGGCTCCACATGACTATGACTATCTTTTCCCTCATAAATCCGAAACTTATATGTATAGCCTGTTGCCCTCTCACATTTCTTATACATCTTGACCCCATATCTGACACGCTTGCTGGGGAGAAATTGTTTGAATGCAAGGCCGCCAGAAAAATTAATGAGGGACTCATCAATGCAGATGTTTTGCTGGGGACTATAGACATCTGCAAATTTTTGGTTAAGGTGATTTATGAGGGGCCGAATTTTGTGAAGCTGGACAAATTTAGTGTGATCTCTGTAACTTACAGTTGTGATGAGATAGCGATAAATTCAACCTCAGTTGGATACAGGGGTGGACTGACAACACGTGGGGCCCCCCGGGCAATAGGGGATCATGGGGCCCCTGTGTCCTTGCCCAAACTCAAAAAAGCCTATGAAAACAGTACCAGGGGCATCTCATGGGGCCCCCTACTGACCCCGGGCCCTCGGGCAGTGCCCGAGTTTCCAAATGGTCAGTCCGCCCCTGGTTGGATACCACAGTCAGTGACTCAATCAGAATGATATCTTGCAGATCTTGTGAAGTTTATTCCATAAACTGAGAGAATCTTACAACAATGAACATTCGATAGGTCAAAAGATCATACTGTTTCTGCTCCATGCCATGAGGCTTGCTGCAATGCATCTCTTGGAAGGGGGAGGGCTATCTATACAACATTAACTAAACCAAAGGAAAGGGAGGAAAAGAGACAAAATATAGAAAACATTTAAAGACATATGACAGTCAATATGACTGTCAGGGCTCCAGATATGACCAGAGGTGTGTGGGCTAACACAGGGAAATGCAGGCTCAGGTATGGTGTAAACAATATAATTTATTAGAGGCTATACAAAAATATAAACGCACAATATAAACAAAACCAAACCTCCAACTGATAACGGAAAGTACAAGCACACAGACAGGAATAGTCAGGGCTGGTGAGGTGGAGTGGTCAGGCAGGCCGGGTCAGGAACCATCGGGCAGACAAGGTACAAAGGAGCAGGCAGCGCGTAGTCAGACGGGCCGGGTCAGGAACAATCAGGCAGACAAGGTACCAGAGGAGCAGGCAGGAGAGTAGTCAGGAATAGCCAAGGTCGGTGCAGGCAGAGTTCTATCATTGTCAGGAGTCAGGCAGAGGGATAAGGAAGGCAGGCAGACGACAGGATCAGGTTCAGGCACAGGGGCTCATGGGAACAATACACCAAGGCACTGATTGCAGGCCTGGTCCTGCTTAAATACACCTCCTGCAATCAGCATCAGGTGATGGCTTGACTGCAGGAGTGAGATTCTGGCTGCTGAGAGCACCCGCTGTCCAGCACTGGTACTGCAGCCCACAAGGCAGGTGAGTCCCACCACCAGTGGTGAGTCCATTCCTGACAATGACAGTCATGTGAAACATGACATAGGGGCTAAACGCAGGTGTTAGCAGGTGCCAGGGCTGATCCTGCTAACGCTGCATTTTTGGGGACACTATACTAATGCAATGGAGGTTTATTGTGTATGTGAGCGTGTTACTGGCAATCAAGGGGTTAAATGTGATTACTGGTGTACTGCCGGGCAATCTGACGCTATCTGGGAGGGGTGTTAACTGACGCTAATGCTATCTGAAGTCGCCGGCAGCACTAATACAGTGATCAGCAAAAAATCTGTACTCCGTACTAATGACACTGGTGACAGGGCAGAGTGAAGGGGTTAACTGGGGGTGAGGGGAATCAAGGGGTTAAATGTGTCCTAAAGTCTTCTAACTGTGAAAAGTGTGCTGCTTTCACTCACTGTGTGTTGATTCTTCTCTCTCTGGGACGGAATGTGCCCAGAGAGGGAAGATGTCATCATTTCCTGTACCTGAGTAACTGTTAACATAGGTACAGGAAGGTCCCTGATAGGACAGGGATTGATCATCCGACTTAGGACGACCATCACTGGCCTAAATCCGCCCGCGAAAAATGTGAGTGTGAATCACGTATATATACGTGATTTTGCGCACCTGTGCCTCCCTGTAACTATTTCTGCTATAGGGCGGCTCGGAAGCAGTTAAAGCGGAACTTCCACTTTTGGGTGGAGCTCAACTTTAACAAAACAAAAAACTTCCTTTACCTTCACTAAAGCTAGACATTCATGGCTCAAAGTTCAACTGAATTCTTTCTGAATTGTCTGAAATTTGAACTGTAGGTGACCCAGTCAGCACCAACCAACTTGACAAGAGTCCATAAAAGTTGCCTGAGCTGGGTATCCCATCAAATGAAGATTTCACTGAAGAAAAAAAGCATTCAAGAGGTGCTGGGACCTTAATGTGAGTTCATACAAAGTAGTAAGATGACACAAATGTTTGGAGAGCTCACTGGCTCAGGTTAAGCTGATCACAACAGACAAGGCTACCCTCCAGTGAGTTCCCCAGCAGGTTACCAGAAAAAGCATGCACTAATGGAAGGAGCCCTCAACCAAAAGGATAAATGAGTCCAAATTAATTTAATATTTGATGCTAAAAAACAGCCATCGTATTTGGGGGTCAAAAAAAATCCCCCTTTATCAGAACCAAGAACCATAATTGGACTCAAATTAGAGCTTTCCTGTGTGAATCTGTGTAGGGGACCTAATTGCTGGATTAAGAGAGTTATAGGCCACCAGTATCTGGATGAGCAATCAAAGGTTCTAATTTCAACTGAAACCTTGATGAAGGAAGGGGGGGAAGGGGGGAAGGGGTTCTGACCCTCAAAACACATTGGCTATTTTAGTATAAACTAATAAATGAATTTGGACTCCTTTGCTCTATCACTCCTTCCATTTCCATTACTCCATGCTTTTTTTTCTGGTGTCCTATCAAAGGCAGGCATTTAAACAGCAACGGTATAGTGGCTGTCTGACTACAATAGGCAGCAGTGCATATTTTTCATTCATGCTGTTAGCTGGATAGAGGATACTCTTGATTTTTCTTCATTCAGCCCACAGGAAATCTAATTGTGTATGGCTAGTCCTAGTGAGTTAAATCTCCCTTCATTGGTTTCTCACATGCTCCCATGCAGCTCATCATGGGAGAGTTTCATAAACAGAGGTACTGCTGTCAATCCAAAAAGCTGTGGGCAGGACTAGGTGTGGCCAGGTGATGATTGACAAGCTACAGGATTGTGAATCAGCAATGATAATACTGATAGCCATGTCCCCTAAAACATTTTCTCATCCCACTGTAATGAAAGCAGGAGCAACCTACATAAGAGTGGCAACTCTGCTCCAAATTCAGGAGTAGTGCAGTATTGTTGCCACACCATCACAAGATGTTGCATTAGGAGGAAATCACTGCCAGGATCAGTGGGTATTTATGACACTTTGCAGGGAAATGCAGATGTTCTTCTAATTAAATGTTGCAGCACATACATTTTAACTTTAATGAAAATTTGTAAAGTGCCTAGTAATGGAAATTTTGAAGAGAAAATGAAAAAAATTACTCTTTCTGCAATCATAACTTTTAAACAGTTAATAGCCTTTGACATGGAAACCAAAAGAGAACACACAGCGAGTACTCCTAACATTCAATGTGCTCTCCTTAAAGGGTCTATTGAGGTGGACTGGATGCCCCTCCCTCCACTGTGCATCTCAGGAGCACCCCCCTCTGGTGAGGAGCTAATCTTTCCTTTTGGAATAATTATCTGAAGACAATATGGGACCACTGAAAGTCTGTCCCGAGGCTTACATTAATACATTTCTTTGTGTACTTTTAGACTGTGAGTACTCTGGATCAAGCTTTACACTTGTCTCTCTTATTTAAAGGGAATTTATTTTGTTTTGCATACATCTGTTTGTTATGTTCAGGGCTAAAAATGTTATATTGCATATCAATATTGCATATATACCATGTACTGTCCACAGGTGGAGCTCTAGAGACTATTCAGTGAGAGTGTTTTGCCATTCTTCCATTTTCTACTTCTCTGCTGTAAAAAGATCGGAATTTGATCCCCTTCTGCTTAGCTCAATTTACAACACGCATTGCTGAATGAGTCAGAGGCAGGGGCAGACTGACAACTCATGGGGCCCCCGGGCAATAGGAGATCATGGGGCCCCTGTGTCCTTGCCCAAACTCAAAAATGCCTATGAAAAAGGTACCATGGGCATCTCATGGGGCCCTCTACTGACCCTGGGCCCTCGGGCAGTGCCCGAGTTTCCTAATGGTCAGTCCGCCCCTGGTCAGAGGATACACACACTTTCTCCATCTCACATGATTCTGTATAAAGTATCAGTTAGAGAAGGACTGACCCAAATTGAGCAGCTACTGTGGGCTACAACCTTTATGGCCCTGCAGCAAACCATGCAATTGGTCAAAGCTGTGCACCTGCCTGCCATTTCACAATGGGGGATGCAGTTGGTGTATGATAAGGTCAATAATAGGGGTAGGGAAGGCCAAAGATGCTACCTTGCCTAGGGCCCCATTGTGCAGTCATTCATCTCTAGATGAAGATGTCAAAGATATAGTATGTCTGCAGGTCATTAAAGAATTTGTATTTGCAAAGAGGCGTGTTTGCAAAGTGGTAGCAGCTTAAAATGGACCTTTACCCCATTCTATAAATTTCACATCGATTCAGAAAAAATGAGGAAGGGTTGTAACTGCTTGAAAAAGGAGTGCACTTCCACCTTCCACGGCCAGTGCATGCTCCGAAACGCGTCGCAGTGCACCCTGGGATCTGACGTCATCACGGCCACGCCGCCGCTACGTTCCAGCGTGCGTTCCATCCGGCTTTGAGGGAGGACGTGCATGAAGGCTGGCCTCACCACTGTTCCCCCTCCAGCCACCACGCTGTTCCAGCCGAGAGCTGACCTCCCCACATCGCAGAGAGATGACGGCTCTTCACCCGGGTTACCACCCCACCGTTAACTATTGTTAACCACGGTTTTTATGCTTATGATTACTTCACACATGTGAGTGTTTCTACATTTAGACTTGAATTAAAAGACTTATTGCACTTAGAGGCGCTTCTCTCCTTTTTCTCCTATAAATTTCACATCAGCTGTTTCTCTGTAGGACTAAATTGCCTAAAATTTTACAAAAATAATTCTGATTTACCTACCTTTTTCTCTTGCACTTTCTGGTTTCCCCAAAGGCAGTGGTGACGTGGGCTGCACAGATGCCCCTCAGAAGGCAACATTACTATTGGCTCCAGGCAGGGGCGGACTGACAACTCATGGGGCCTCCGGGCAATAGGGGATCATAGGGCCCCTGTGTCCTTGCCCAAACTCAAAAAAGCCTATGAAAAAGGTACCAGGGGCATCTCATGGAGCCCTCTACTGACTCTGGGCCCTCGGGCAGTGCCTGAGTTTCCAAATGGTCAGTCCGCCCCTGGCTCCAGGGTAATCCTGTACCTACACTGGGGTATCTTGCAAGATCTCACAGTATTGTCATACAGTGCATGCGCAAGATGAAGTGTATGATGTCATGTGCTTCTTATTGTGCATGTGATGTTTTAAATCACATTAATTTGCTCCCTGAGATTTTGCAACATATCACCGAAGTTTTTAGCTGGTAGAGTCATCAATGCATGCACAAGATGAAGTGCACAACATCATGCTCTTCATCTTGTGCATGTGCAGTTTCATGGACATTTTTAAAATGGCAGTGCGGGAATGGGGACCCGGGCAGCACGGAGGCAGGACAAAATAAATTCACAAGGATATAGGTATAGTGCCTTGAAAAAGTATTCATCCCCCTTGAAATTTTCCACATTTTGTCATGTTACAACCAAAAACGTAAATGTATTTTATTGGGATTATATGTCATAGACCAACAAAGTGGCACATAATCGTGCAGCGGAAGGAAAATGATAAATGGTTTTCAACATTTTTTACAAATAAATATGTGAAAGGTGTGGCTGCATTTGTATTCAGCCCCGCTGAGTCAATACTTTGTAGAACCACCTTTTGCTGCAATTACAGCTGCAAGTCTTTTTGGGGATGTCTCTACCAGCTTTGCACGTCTAGAGAGGGAGATTTTTTCTCAATTCTTCTTTGCAAAATAGCTCAAGCTCTGTCAGATTGGATGGAGAGCATCTGTGAACAGCAATTTTCAAGTCTTGCCACAGATTCTCAATTGGACTTAGGTCTGGACTTTAACTGGGTCATTCTAACACATGAATATGCTTTGATCTAAACCATTCCATTGTAGCTCTGGCTGTATGTTTAGGGTCGTTGTCATGCTGGAAGGTGAAACTCCTCCCCATTCTCATCTTTAGCAGACTCTAACAGGTTTTCTTCTAAGATTGCCCTGTATTTGGCTCCATCCATCTTCCTGTCAACTCTGACCAGCTTCCCTTTCCCTGCTGAAGAAAAGCATCCCCAAAACATGATGCTGCCACCACCGTGTTTCACGGTGGGGATGGTGTGTTCAGGGTGAAGTTAGTTTTCTGCCGCACATACTGTTTTGCTTTTAGGTCAAAAAGTTCAATTCTGGTCTCATCTGATCAGAGCACCTTCTTCCACATGTTTGCTGTGTCCCCCACATGGCTTGTCGCAAACTGCAAATGGGACTTCTTATGGCTTTCTTTTAACAATGGCTTTCTTCTTGCCACTCTTCCATACATGCCAGATTTGTGGAGTGCATGACTAATAGTTGTCCTGTGGACAGATTCTCCCATCTGAGCTGTGGATCTCTGCAGCTCCTCCATGTTCTCTAAAAAACCTTGGACGGCTATACAGAACAGCTGTATTTATACTGAGTTACACACAGGTGGATTCTATCTACTAATTAGGGGACTTCTAAAGGCAATTGGTTCCACTAGATTTTAGTTAGGGGTATCAGAGTAAAAGGGGCTGAATACAAATGCACACCACACTTTTCAAGTATTTATTTGTAAAATATTTTGAAAACCATTTATCATTTTCCTTCCACTTCACAATTATGTGCCACTTTGTGTTGGTCTATCACATAAAATCCCAATACAATACATTTATGTTTATGATTGTAACTTGACAAAATGTTGAAAATTTCAAGGGGTTTGAATACCTTTTCAAGACACTGTAAGTATAATTTGTTTAGGATAACATAGGAAGGGTTAGATTCTCTGTCAAGTGTTCATTGTTTGTGTCCCCATTAGGCAAATACTGCTCAGTTCCTAGTGTTTTTTTATCTAAACATCTAGTCTAAACACCAGCGGCATTGCATATTGTGTGTCACTGCATTTACCACATTGATAGACGGAGGAGCATTCTGTACGATTTTCTGATCATACAAGGCCACACTGCCAGTAAATTTTACCAACAGGGCACATTACCAGCATGTTCTGTTTTTTTTATTGTCGTAAATAAATATTTGAAGGATAAGGAGCTTGTTAGCTGCCTAACAAAAAAGCATCACACAGATTTTTCACTGCCAAAACATCAATCCCTGTGTAATTGCTATGAGTTTCTTAGGAAGCACATTAAAAAAAAACCCAAAACGTATGTAGATGCAAATCTGTCATCTAAGGAAAAAATAGTTTGTTGTTTATCCAACTTTGTTGGGTACTTTGTTTTTTTTATATAACACAGTGTGCTTGTATTAGGGCCCTATGCATTCAGGAAAGAATACCTTTGCCTCTACACACGAGGCCCTAAAGGCAACTACCACCCAGTACAGCATTTAGCCCCATCTCGCCACAGCATATTTCTGCCTGTGGGCGGGACCAATTGGTTGGTCCCCAAGGTGGAAAAAAGGCATACTGAGAACAAGTAGAGTGGCACAGTTATTATTTGGTTAAGTGGAAGTAAAAATAACAGGTGGAGAACAGCAGCAAGGTATTTGCTTAACAGTCTCGAGCAAGTTGGTAACAATGTCTCACAGGTCACATGACACAGGTCTTGAATCTCTCAGCGATGTTTTTGGCAGAGCAGAATAATCCAACCACTTATAGTATCACCTTGAAATTATCAGAACAGCACATAGTTGAAGAGACACAGCTGTTTGGAGGGGTGGTGGTATAAGCAAGACTGAGCAGACCAATGACCAATCCTTAGCATCGACTCTAAAGTTCAAATGTAGTGGAGCCAGCAAAGGTGTCCCTATTCTGTCCTTCCTTCTCAGGAACCATTCCCTAGTACTAGATTCTCTGTACCTAGCCAGCATGGATCATGTCCCTTGCTCATCCACTTTGCAAATGTGTGCCAACTGCAACAGGGCAGTGCTATTATTTAGTACTGCCTTCACCAAAGATGGCCGCACAATTTATCCAGTGCTGCAGCGTCCCAATGGACCACTTCTCCCCTGGTGACACCTACGGAGGGTTCAGAGGAATAAAGTTCCTCTCATCCTTCATTTCTTTTGTACAGTGGTCAGCAAAACAATGCTACCTGCAGAAGGAAGAGTAAATGTCTACAAGTCTGCCATAGACTTTGACAGACTGCAGGGCTCCTGGGAGCACTAAATTGCCGGGATTGAACGCACAGCAGCTAGACGCCCAGTATGCAACCAGCCAAAAAAAAAAGTATCTGTATGTGGGAGGGAGGGGAGGCATTCTCTATCATTGTGAATTTTGGTTTTCGTTTGGAAGCAGAGAGAATTTTACTGATCTTTACTTTATCTACATACTTTTAGATGCCTTTATTAAATTTCTCAAAAGATAACTAAAGGCAAAGACAAAAATGTAATACAGTATGTTGTGGCTTACCACTCCTTAGCTAAGGTGGATGCATTAGTGTTCTTTCTTCAGACTAAGAATATTTTCAGAAGATAATAAAGATAAACAAAGGCAGACATGCAGTCCAGCCTGGGTGGTAACCATAGCTTCCTACATAGATACTGTGAAGCAAGCATAGTAGCCACCCAGGAACATAAAGTGTGTTATTCACAGGATTACCAGGTGAAAATAAAGGGCAAAAAAGGACAAAAAAGAAAACAAATGCAGTCACCAAATAAGGGCTGGAGAACGGATATACTGATATATTTTACATTTTTGTTTTTGGGTTTAGATATGATTTAACACTTTGCCATCATTCATTAAATATAGTGCTGTGATATTTTTTATTTTGTATATTTGTCATACTTAAATGATTCAGATCATCAAACAAATTTTAATTTGATGATTTCATTTATTAAGGGAAAAAAGCTGTCCAAACTTACCTGGCCTTGTGGGAAAGAGTAATTGTCCTCCTTGTTAAATCATTTCTAAGGCTTTGGGACTCTATCAAACCACAGTGAAAGCCATTATCCACGAAAAACTTGGTGATGATCCTTCCCAAGAGTGGCTGACCTACCAAAATTGCTCCAAGAACAGAACGACGACACATCCACGAGATCATAAATTAACCCAGAACAACATCTAAAGAACTGTAGGCCTCACTTGCCTCAGTTAAGGTCAGTGTTCATGATTCAACAATAAAAAAGAGGCTGAGAAAAAAATGGCATTCATGGGAGAGCTCCAAGGCGAAACCCACTGCTGATCAAAAAGAACACAAATGCTTGTCTCGTTATCCCCAAAACTTTTGGGCAATTATTCTGTTGACTGATGAGACAAAAGTTGATCTTTTTGTAAGGTGTGCGTCCTGTTACATCTGGTATAAAACACAGCATTTCATAAAAAGAACATCATAGCAATAGTCAAACATGGTGGTAGTAGTGTGATGGTCTCAGACTGCTTTGCAGCTTCAGGACCTGGACGACCTGCCATAATTGATGGAACGATTTATTCTGCGCTCTACCAGAAAATCCTGAAAGAGAATGTCCAGCCATTAGTTTGTGACAGCTTTTTTCCCTTAATAAATTAGATCATCACTTAATAACTATATTTTTCATTTGCTCTGGTTAGCTTTGTGTAATATTAAAATGCAGTTGATGAGCTGAATCATTTACATGTGACAAATATGCAAAAAAAAATAAAAAAACAGGAAGGAGGCAAATACTTTTTCACAGCAGCAGATGGATGTAAGATGGATTACTGTATGTGTGTTCTTGCTTGCTGTTGATTTGGTAAATTATGATTTCAGCATTATTTTACATCATCTCCTTGTCTCACATGCCTCAGTATGTCCTTGCTGACTTGATGAATGCAAAGTAAATAGCAAACTGTCATATTTAACTTGGTTGATCCCTAATAGCACTCCCAAGGGATCATATCCCATTTATCTGGCACTGAGCCTTATCAGCAGGCACAAAATCCATTTCCATGCCAGGTCTGTCCCCTAAGCTGCAGATTATTTTCCATTTCTGCTTTAGCACTTACTTGTAAACTTGATATGGCTCAGATCTTGTTAATATTCCTAAATAAGGATACTGAAAGCAGTAAAAAGCATTTGTTGTTTGTGTACCAAATCTATATATTATGGAAAACAGAGAATAAACAGTTGAAAGTTTTAGGGTGGCTACATACTTAAAGCCTAATTGAACTCAAGCCAGAAAATAAGCAGAAGCCTTTAACGTTGTTATAAAACTTAAAGCATAGCTAAACCCAAGAACAAAAATGTGATATATTGCAGTTTACCAGTCCTCAGATGTGGTGACTGCCTTAGCTTTCTTTTTACAGGCTTTTTGCTTTATTTCACCATCTTCCAGTATCACATTTCCTGCTGTAGCTCTTACCCTCGAAGAACATGTCCAAGTTCTCCCATATAGTACAGAGGCTGCCAATCACACAAGCACACACACAGACAATTCAGGCTTAATCTAGTGGATGTCTTTTTAGGATTTATTGCTGAATAACTTCAACAGGAGAGAGGTTTGGGTCTCAGGATACTCTATAACGATCAGTAACAATGATAGAACAAACTTCTTTCTGTTCTTTTAATAGCAGCTTTCTAGAGGTAGCAGGGAATGGCTAGTATATCTAGGATCCCACCACAGCAATCCATATAGCAACCTCTTGCACTGAGTTCCTTTCTGGCACTTGTACAACTAATAGTCCTCAATAAGGTCTTTACTAAGAGTGTCCCAGGAGATGTCCACCAAACAGCATCCACAGTTAGATCCTCAGGGAGATAACCCGATCCTTCTCCAGACCAGGATTTCAGTGCAGTAACCCTCCAAAAAATTTAATCCTCATGTAATCCTCTGGCAATCTTCCCCAGACCCTTTCTCCTGCAGCTGCTGAGACCCAGACTGCAGTTTCTTGTCTCAGTAAAGCTGCCTCTTGGGGCTGTAGCCCCAAGAGAACAGAAACCCACCCTGGAGGGAATGAACACTCTGCTCAGTCCTCCTACCCATTTATTACCTCTCCAGTCATCTTCTGGACACCTCCTTCCAGGGTTGGCTGGGACATGATAAATTTTCATCTATTCGTGTGAATCTCCCTGCCCTGTACTCTGGAAACTTCTTCCAGAGGCAGGGAGAAATAATCAAACTCTCAGCTCAGGAAACTCTGAGCAGGCCTACACAAGTAATCACCATTCCATTCACTACAATGGAGACAGAAACTATATTTACCTAGCAGCCTATCTAGAAGAGGGTACTACACTGTCCTACAGTGGCAACAGTCACTCACCATGCTATATCTATAGAGAAACAGTGTTGACACTCCAAGACAGGTCTACAGGAACCTCCCCCTCGCATCTTTTTCATAACATAGAGGGCAGGAGTTCTGTAGTCTTCAAATAAAGCTGGGAACAATGTAACCGATAAAACTGCAGCACAAGCAGAGAGCACAAGTGGTTATCATCTGACAAGATTTCTGGAAGAATCAATAACATAGCAAAATGCCTTCAACTGTATATATAACAAACCAAAAGGGACAGAAAACATTTAAATGTTAGGGTTTACATACCATTTACATTGTCAAGTTTTGTTGCTTTTGATTCTTATGTAGCTCCACAACACCATTGGGAAATCCAACATATGGGCTGCAGGCTGCATGGAAGGAGAGCAAAGGCATTTTTCAGCACTATAATGCACCAATCAACAACACCTCAGCATGCAAGTGACACAAGCAGAACAGCGAGGCTCTGCTTTTAGAGTTGGAAGCCAAACCAGGTCCTGGGACATTCTGAGGTATGGCAACAGCTGTGAGTGAGTGTACACCGAGTACAACATGCGATGTGTGAATGTGATCTTTCAAAGCAGAGCTCCAGTCAAAAACAACAAGATAAAAATTGTTTGCCCATTTTAAAAATAAAAGAACAAAATCAGATTTTGCTGCAATGTTCGCTTTCATTCCAGAGATTTCTCCTGCAGTGTTTTTTTCTGCCGCAAGATGTCTTTAGTCTTTTGGCCAGCTTCATTCAACCCACCGTCTCTTAGCCAAGGTCGTCCTGGATTCGCCCCAACCTGTGATTAGCCAGTAAGACCCGGTCGCACTGGGTGCAACTTGGCATGCGATTTGCATGCCACGCGACTTGCAAACTGCATGCCAAATCGCACCCTATTGTCCGCAATTACAGTGGTCATACGGGTGCGGTTCTGACTTGGTCAGAGTCGTGCCAATTTCTAAAATAGTACATGCACTACTTTTGGTGCGATTTGCATAGACATCTGTGTCAGTTGTCTTGCAAATTGCACCTCAAATTGCAATGAAATCCTGATTTTGAAATCGTGCAACTTACAGTGAATTCGCACGATTTCAAAGTCAGGATCGATGTGACCGGGGTGTAAAAGGAGGGAGAAGCAGCTCAGTGATGAGGTCATCTCTCTATCATTCTTTATTAAACCCAAAATCAAAAATTTAATATATTGCAGCTTACCAATCCTTCGATCCGGTTGTTGCATAATGTACACTTTCTTTATAAACAGTTATAGCAACAGTTTTTTTTCTTTTGCCCCAACCCTAACTGCTACATTACACTTTGTATGGAAAGCTTATATGTAAGAGATATATATAATCTCACAGAAATGGGTACACCCCTCACATTTTTGTAAATATTTTATTCTATCTTTTCATGTGACAACAATGAAGAAATTACACTTTGCTACAATGTAAAGTAGTGAGTGTACAGCTTTTATAACAGTGTAAATTTGCTGTCGCCTCAAAATAACTCAACACGCAGCCATTAATGTCTAAACCGCTGGCAACAAAAGTCAGTACACCCTTAAGTGAAAATGTCCAAATTGAGCCCAAAGTGTCAATATTTTGTGTGGCCACCATTATTTGCCAGCACTGCCTTAACCCTCTTGGGCATGGAGTTCACCAGCACTTCACAGGTTACCACTGGATTCCTCTTCCACTCCTCCAAGACGACATCACAGAGCTGGTGGATGTTAGAGACCTTGCGCTCCTCCACCTTCCATTTGAGGATGCCCCACAGATGCTCAATAGGGTTTAGGTCTGGAAACATGCTTGGCCAGTCCATCAGCTTTACCCTCAACTTCTTTAGCAAGGCAGTGGTCATCTTGGAGGTGTGTTTGGGGTTGTTATCATGTTGGAATACTGCCCTGCAGTCCAGTCGCCAAAGGGAGGGGATCATGCTCTGCTTCAATATGTCACAGTACATTTTGGCATTCGTGGTTCCCTCAATGAACTGTAGCTCCCCAGTGCCGGCAGACCATGACACTCCTACCACCATACTTGTCTGTAGGGAAGACACACTTGTATTTGTACTCCTCACCTGGTTGCCGCCACAAACGCTTGACACCATCTGAACCAAATAAGGTTATCTTGGTCTCATCAAACCACAGGACATGGTTCCAGTAATCCATGTCCTTAGTCTGCTTGTCTTCAGCAAACTGTTTGCAGGCTTTCTTGTGCATCATGTTTAGAAGAGGCTTCCTTCTGGGACGACAGCCATGCAGACCAATTTGATGCAGTGTGTGGCATATGGTCTGAGCACTGACAGGCTGACCCCCCTCCCCTTCAACCTCTGCAGCAATGCTGGCAGCACTCATACATCTACTGTATTTCCCAAAGACAACCTCTGGCTATGACGCTGAGCACATGCACTCAACTTCTTTGGTCGACCATGGCGAGGCCTGTTTTGAGTGGAACTTGTCCTGTTAAACCGCTGTATGGTCTTGGCCACCGTTCTGCAGCTCAGTTTCAGGGTCTTGGCAATCTTCTTATAGCCTAGGCTATCTTTATGTAGAGCAACAATTCTTTTTTTCAGATCCTCAGAGTTCTTTTGCCATGAGGTGCCATGTTGAACTTCCAGTGACCAATGTGAGAAAATGAGAGCGATAACACCAAATTTAACACACCTGCTCCCCATTCACACCTGAGACCTTGTAATACTAATGAGTCACATGACACCGGGGAGGGAAAATGGCTAATTGGGCCCAATTTGGACATTTTCACTTAGGGGTGTACTCACTTTTGTTGCCAGCGGTTTAGACATGAATGGCTGTTTGTTGAGTTATTTTGAGGGGACAGCAAATTTACACTGTTATACAAACTGTACGCTCACTACTTTACATTGTAGCAAAGTGTCATTTCTTCAGTGTTGTCACATGAAAAGATAGAATAATATATTTACAAAAATGTGAGGGGTGTACTCACTTCGTGAGATACTATAAATGGACTGCCTATCCGTGTACACTTGACTGAAATCTGATCTGATTGGACCCCCATCCGTCTATTTTAAGTGGATTGGATGTAGGTGGGTGCGATAGGACACATGTCCGTTTACACCCGCGGCTCCATAGAGAACACTGGACAGGACAAACTGACAGGTGGACCCGATCTGTCCGTTTGTGTGAAAGGGACCTTATATGTCTTAATGGAACTGTTCTGTAACCACTTCAGGACTGGACTGTTTCACTCCCTTCCTGCCAGGTCGTTTTTCACTTTTCAGTGCTGTCACACTTTGAATGACAAAATGTATTCTGCTATACTATATTTCCTTGATCAAAAACAAAATTAACGGATGTATAATATTTGCTCAGTGTGAAAATTATAGTTTACAAACTATGGTATCTATATTTGAAATTTTGTCAGTTCTGATAAAGGCCAGGACAAGGGGTGGGCGGAAGGGTCGGCTGCCCTGGGCACAATGGTTTACTGTAGAAATGGTAGCTTCTTCCTTCTGTTACAAGGCTGACAGGAGTAGTGACAGAAGCAGTGATTTTTACAACTGAGTGACTGCTGGGAGTAGGATTCCCTAAGCTTGCACATCATGAACCGGGCGGGAGCACAGTTTGGCATCTTTGCCCTCGTTGCTGGATGACCTTATCCTAGCACTGGTCTTGTGGTACGGATTGCCTCATTTCTTGAGGCCCTAAAAAGCCAGGACAGTACTAATATCCTTCCAAATGACCCCTTTTTGGAAAGTAGACAGTTCAAGGTATTGACGAAGAAGCATGGTACGTTTCTTGAAGATGTCATTTTTACCACAATTTTCTTTAAATTGAAAAAAATAAATAGTCATTTTCAAGTTATTTAAACAACTGATTACTCACCTGGAACATGACCAATACCCAAATCTGTTGTTATTATTATTAGTAATATTTTTATACAGGATTTATATAGAGCTTACAATTTATGCAGCGCTTTACAATATAAAGCAGGACAGTACAATTACAATACAGTTCAATACAGAAGGAATAGGAGGGCACAGAAGATCACAGAGTGCAGCGCTGTGCACCTTAGAGGTTGAGCACAAGGCAAGCGAGCGGGAGGACATACGAGTATGTCCTCCCAAATCTATGGAACTCCTCCTGCCAGACTGTTTATATATAGTGACCGGGTAGGAGATGGTTAAAGGGTATATTACCCCAGCATTTCTTTTTTTCTGATATGTGTATGTGCTACCATGTACTTGTATGAAAAGCAGGGCTTTTTTTCAGCGTGAACATGGGGGAATGCAATTCCGGCACCTCCAGCACTGAATGTTTGTAATGGCAAGGGGTGTGAGGTGTGCTGCAGGTTGTATTGATGCTGGCTGCTGGGGAATCTATTGTCACTGATAGGGATCTGTTTTAGTGTGAGGGTCTATTGTTGTTGGTGGGGGATTAATTGTTTCTGGGGGTCTTATGTTGCTGGTAGGGATCTACTGTTGAGGGAGAGGTTGCTGGCTGCTGGGAGATCTGTTGTTGCTGCTGTGGGAGATCTAATGATGCTGGGGTAGACCTTTTGTTGCAGGGGCTGAAGTTTTTTTTTTATGGGTGGTCCATTGTTGTTGTGTGGGGAATCTATTGTTGCTGGAGTGGGGTCCATTGTTGATGGGGGAGTCTATTGTTGTGTGGAGGATCTATTATTGCTGGGGTGGGGTTTATTATTGCTGGGGGATCTATTGTTGCTGGCTGCAGGTATCTATTTTATTGCTTGTCTTGTTATCATTAACAAATTCCATACAAATTATTTTGCACCACAAAATGATACTTGGTTCTGTATTCTCTAAAAGGGGCGGGACAGGGATGTCGGTATGGGGTGGGACCAAGGGATGGCACTCAGAGGAGTGTGTAACAGCGTATACCCAGAGATGGACGCGGTTCAACCAATTTGGCTTCAACCTCCATCTTGGCAAAGGGGTTAACCATCCTGACAAACATATTTCTCCCTCATTCTTCCCCCCCTCCCTCTCTGAGAGGCCCAGCGACATTTGGCCAGTATGTGTGTGAGTTAGGAATGTCACAGGAGGGTCATAGGAGCTATAAAGCCCCCCAAGGGAGCTGGGGCCTAGGTGTCCGAAGAACCTGTAAAATGTAACACCTCGTATAAGATAAGGCAAGATTTCCCAGGAGTTGAAAGAGATTCCAACCTAATAAACCTACCTCATCGTATGTGACAGAATCAGATAACCACTTTTCAAAATCCATTTTTCCCCTATGTCTCATATCTTGGAATATGAGAGACTTACATAAAAACTGGACATATCGTTTCAGATTGGCCTAGAGAAGGCGAACAGTTTGGTAGGGCACTCGCACTGTCTCGAATACATAGGAAAGCCAAAAAATAGATCTCGTGAACCGTTCAGTGTATAATTTCATAATTCATATCTATTCAATCCTCAGATGTGTCTGCCTAATAATCTACCTGCGGGTGGAATGTCACTTGTGCATAGGAAAAGTTATGGGCCAAAATATGAGTTAAGGGAGATTTTGGCTCTAGTTGAGGTATCCGCCCATACCTACACAACCTAAACGGGGTATTGGTCCTTGACTTCAGAGACACCCCCTGCTGGGGACCACAAAATAGGCTGTCAGGCCTAAGAGTGTGAGTTGAAGATGTCTCCTATTTTAACATCAGTACCACCTGGGGAGACCCGTGCCCTTTCGCTCTGAAACTTGGATCTGCTAACCCAGGACTTTGGCAAGTACCTTAACCCATCCACCTCTCTCTGATATCTCTTTGCTGTGCTGTTGGTCTCTGTGTGTTTATATATATATCTTAGTTACATCTTTTTCCGTAAATATTTTTATTGCACCCGTTTGACCTTGTAGAAATAAATCTTTCCTTCTGAAAGTGTTGAACTGTTTCTATAGCGCTTTATTGCAATTTACGAATTCCTGCCTCTAAAGAGACGCTACTGTGTTTGTTTAACTCTCTGCATAATCGGCCTGCGGTGACCGTATTATGCAGACTATTTACTCAACCATTATAGCATTTTAGCTGATATTGCCGAGTTTCCTCTTTCTCTGTACAAAAAGGAGGTGGTGGCAGTGTGAAGGGTTAATTGCGTAATTAACCTGACCCAGTAACAATCGCTCAGGCTGCCGGTACATTGATTGTGGTCCAATTAGCTGGAAAATCGTTGTGCAGGGTGCAGCTGGGTGTGGCATTGTTACGCACATGACATTGTGGTTTTAGATCGGCTAGTCCTCCAGTCATGAGTTTGGTGAGAAGGAATGGGGTCTGACGCCGCGATCGTGACAGAGGGTAGGGGATGGAGACAAGGGGGACTCAGAAAGGAGGAGTTCCTTCACCTATTCTCTGAGAAAAAAAGCCCTGATGAAACATCCTGTTCTCTTTATATTGCTTCCTTTGTGTGAAATCCCTGGTGATCCTGCCAGTCCCCCTGCTTTCCTATTTCAAACTAGGCATGGATGCACATCCATCCAGCATGGTCCGTTTTCTAAATTTTCATTCTACTTGGGAGCACAGCCTGCCTGTCCTCCAATAGTCAGAATTGTGCTGGATATGCCCGCTTGCACATTTAATGACTGTTAAAATCAGTGTACCGCTGTTTCTCTGCCTCCTGCTGACATACCCCCTTCATTCTCCACCCCCGCTCTCCAAGTCTCTTCTGCAGCTGAAAACAAAGGTCTTGTGATCACTTATTGAAAAAAAAAAAAATTATATATATATACATACACACTCAAATGTTGTGCCTTGCACTTCTATTTTAAATGGAATGGGTTGTTTTACAAGGCAAGGTCTGCCCACATATTTACCAAGTACACTTGAAGGGTAAATGGCTTTTCAGATTAATGGCATGATAGCTTTAGATGTGTACATTTGAGTGTCTTCTGCTAAGAAGCAGCAGGGCTGGTTGGAAAAAGGAGTGGCTTTTCTATATTGAGTTATTCACATTTATACAAACCTTGTTTGTTGCTTACGTCATGAAGCACTCCCTTCAAGAATACAGCATTTAAACCCAAAAAACAAAAATGTATTTCCTTCATTTCCACCTGGTGTTGGTAGTAAAGTGGGGTACACACTATGAGAAAATCAGACAAACGATCGTCCAATTTATCATGAAGGTGCGTGTCATGATGTAACCAACAATGGTATTAACTGGTACAAATGTCCTGGCCTACGTTCTTTCTTGTGTATGGTTTCTATATTCGTTGCCACTTTCTCGGGGCTTTGCTTCTGATCATGTGCCTTTTTTTGAATATTTGATTATTTCTGAACGATTACTGTATACATTGAGCAAAAATCAGACATTGTGTTCACATATGATAAAAATGTTCTAGCTTGCACCTCCATTTTTTTTTCATCTGCACAGTCAGAATTGGTTGTCAAAACCACAATAATAATGAACAGATAGTCCACCAAATGTTCCTTGTCTGGGATTTTTCTACCGATTTTTGTAGTGCGTACCCAGTTTTACACACTGCCAGTCCTAGGATGACAATGTTCACTCACCCATTTGCATCAGGACAACCTAAACAGGATAGGATGGGACTTCAGGACTTCATCCTTGTCCTTGTCTCTATTCAGAAAAGGGGTGTGGTTCTGTAGTCCTCAACTGAGAACAATGTAACTGATACAACTGAACGTTTTCAATTGTGTGTTTAACACAAAAGGGATGGAATAGGAGAGGTTCATTGTTAGGGTTTAAATACACTTTCATCTTTTATGCCACATGATCAAAGGGAAAGAGGCGACAGTAACAGCCCTGTCACTATCCACCAGAAAAATGCTATGTCACTTGGCTTTTGTAGAGAAACATGCTCCAGCAATACAAAAGCTCAAGGGATAAAACAGCTCCTACCTGCCAGCTGTAAACGTTCACTATTATTAGCGGGTGTGTTGCAAAATGACCAAAACAAACAAAGGGAAGATGTGCTGAGAGATGATTTCTACACAGCTTCTAATCTAGCTCAGGACAGTTGGTGTTGTGCAGCTGACAGATATGGAAGGAAAATGTTTCACCAGACTATTTCCAAAATACTAGCATGGAGCAATTCCCTTCTTCCTTAAACACTTGCCCTCCAGAGGATTTACCCCCCTTCCTGATCAGACCATTTTCTGCAATACGGCGCTGCCTTACTTAACTGACAATTGCTGTCATGAAACGCTGCACCCAAATGAAATTTATGTCCTTTTTTCCCACAAATAGAGCTTTCTCTTGGTGGTATTTGACCACCTCTGGGGTTTTTTTGGGGCTATAAACAAAAAAAGACTGACAATTTAGAAAAAAAAACAAATATTTTTGACATTTTGCTATTTCCTAGATTGTAAGCTCGAAAGAGCAGGGCCCTCAATCCCCTCATGTTTTGCATTGTATTGGTATTGTTCTGTCACATGTTCTGTCCCCCTCTGTAATGTACAGCGCTGAGCGAACTATTGGCGCTTTATAAATACTGTATAATAATAATAATAATAAAAAAACATATCCAGTGAAAATTTAAAAAAAAAATTCATCATAAATTTAGGACAAAATGTATTCTGCTACATGTCTTTGCTAAAAAAAAAACCCAATATGTGTAAATTAATCGGCTTACATGAAAGTTATAGCATTTACAAATGGCGATATATATACTGGATTTTTTTTTGTATAATAATAATAGTGTCGATCAGCGACTTATGGTGGCAATCAGTGACTTATGGCGGCGATCAGTGACTTATGGCGGGACTGCAGCGGACATTCTGACACTGGGGGGGGACTGACTTTGGGTCACTGACATCCCCAGTGACACCAATACAGTGATCAGTGCAGAAAAAAAAGCACAAAAGCACTGACACTGTACTAATGGCACTGGAGAGGAAGGGGTTAACATTTTTAGGCAATCAAAGGGTTAACTGTGTGAGGGGAGTGTATTAATAGTGGGCGGGGTGTTCTTCACTGTTACACACTGTCCTGGAAAGCTAAGCTCTGCTCTCCAGAACAGTGTGCTGGAAACTGACAGGGAGGAGAGTTGCATTGAAAACAATGCAGCTGTGCTCCATGTCAGTGTTTGGCGGGCAGGACCTGGCGGGTAATTGAAACCCGCAGCCGCAATCGGTGCCACAAGCAGGGCGGGCGCGTGCCCCATACCATGTGAACAGGATGTTGTTTATAAAGGTGATCCTGCCTACAGGGGCCGCTTTGCCACAGTAAATGTACTGTGGGCGGGCCCCTAGTGGTTAACGTGCATGTTACCACGTGTTTATGCACGTTTAGGCACTATTCAACTTTTTATGCTCAAAACTCCTCTCTGAAATGTGACTTTGGTGGGTTTTCTTTTCTGCCTCTAAATGCCTATAGTGTGCATGGATTCATAGGCTAACATGGAGGGGCGTTTAGAAACAGAAATAAAAAAACTCAGACGCCTTTAAAAGCAGCATTTTTCAGCTCAAGTGTGCATGAGTCCTTAGACTATTTTTGTTCAACTTATGGGCTATACAGCACGGATTGACAAATCTCCCGCTTGCAGTCTGAGAGCTGGCACCAGCAACTGCCAGACTGTCCAAACAGTGGTTGTATCTGTTCATAAGCAGCCACTCTTTTATGCAGAAACACATTTCACCCAGCAATGTGACTTTCAGTACAGTGTATGGCCAGCTTTAGAGTCATACCGATAGCAGTTGCAGCACACAGGAAGGGGGGATGAGCATCTTTAACAGGGACACAGAAAAAAAATGGATATAGCTTCTAGCCTTCCCCTTATCTACTCAAAGAGGAACTACACTGTATCTGAGCACCACAAACCAAAAGCGCTATTTAATTCATTTTTACTATACAAAGCACACTTCCCCATCCATCCATGTCTCTATGCTTTATTTTGCTGAGAAATCACTAGCATTTCTGGCTGTGGCCATCTTGAGTAAGGGTGATGATTAATTTAGCAATTACTTCCTGGAATGCATCTGCCCTTAGCTCAGGCATGCAGACAGGAGGGTGTGCTTAGCTGAGAAAACCCCTCCTCCCCTCCTGAAGACTCCTGGGATGTATGAAATCATTTGCCTAGGCTAGGAAACTAGGAAGTAACTAATCAATGTAAAATACAGTTTAAAACAAGTAAATATAATATACTTTCCTATCTATTCACTATTCCAACAGCCTAAGGTTAGTCATGTTGATTGAGAGAGTGAAGTTCCACTTTAAAAAGCATTTTTCTTTCTGTCTGTGTTGCCACTAGAGATTTTTCAGCACTTCATGTCTGATACAAATTGTTGTTACTGGGATAGCAAGGGGAATCTCTGGAATTTCTGTATAGCAGTTATAAACCTGACAAGCTTTAATCCTTTCCCATGCTAAATTATAGCTAGATATACACTTTAACCCCTTTGTGACGAACGTAAAATAAATCCTAATGCCTGAAACCAGTTTTGTCACTTTGGCATGTGTTAGTAAAACTGTACATATCATTGTCACTACTTAGTGTATTCAGGTGTATCGTACTTTTTTTTTCTGGACAAATGTGGCTTTCATTTGGTGGCATATAGTAATGGATATACAGTATCTTACATTTTCTTTTATCAAAGAAAGACTGACCCAAAATTA
The DNA here is from genome assembly GCF_062004578.1 of Staurois parvus. NCBI lineage: Eukaryota > Metazoa > Chordata > Amphibia > Anura > Ranidae > Staurois > Staurois parvus. The sequence goes on from NW_028317874.1 coordinate 4,609,839, forward strand.
TGAAAAAAAAAATATTTTTTTTAAATTTAGCAGAATCATTCTTTCTATTACCATGACATACCACTGAAGAATAACCCAAAACTCCTAATGATTACAGTGATGGCACTTATGCGTATGTTATTTGTTGTTTGTAAATGTAATAGGGCAAAGAAACAATAGTGTGCATTTACCTTTTTTTTCTACCTAAAGCACACTGACACCGATGCTAACGGACACTGATACCAAATAAAAAAAAAAGGATTTATTTTTATCTTACCGGTACCTTACCTTTGATACCAACCTTTGACCCAAACCTTTGGCCTTTTATAGGTAAAGTTGATCCAGGGAATATCTGATTGACTATCAGGGGGACTAAAAGGAAATTTTTCACCTAAAGGAGCAAATTGAATCATTCTTTGGTGGGGGTTTTTTTCCTTCCTCTGGATCAATTGTGGGTATAGGATTCTACTTTTTTTTTTTTTTGGTTGAACTGGATGAACTTTTGTCTTTTTTCAGCCAGACTAACTTTGTAACTATATGTAACCCTTGAGCCTAACCCCAACACTGACCTACATCAAACCCTGATTTTATTCTAATTTCATTTATTTATAGAGGAAAACAAAATACAGGGGCAGGCTACACAGTGACTGATCACTGGCTATCAAAGCGATCATGTGATCGAGAGCCGATCCTCCCAGCTCCCGATCATTAGTATGAGACAGTGACAACTTGGTCTCTATGCTGGGAGCACACTGTGCAGCACTCTCTTAGCACAAACACATATACGCTCATATGCGGCCCTGTGGAAGAAGATACACTTTCACAAGGCTGTGTATATTGGTTAAAGGTAAACTGTGATAAATTTAGGTCCATTTTATTGTGTATAAATGTTTTATATCTGTCTATGTACTGTGTATATAAAAAAAAGTCGTTTATGAGTCTTTTTTTTTATAAAAAGCACAAAAAAAAACAGTGTACTTTTACACACTCTCTACCTCAGATTGGGACTTGGAAAACAGACATCTGAACATCACAGACATGAAGGAGGTGTGAATATCAATAAAACATTTCCTTGAGGGGGGCATTGAAAATGTGGACAACCATTATAACATCTCAAATTCACCTGGGTCTTGGACTTCAAATTACTGAGTACTGGTACATCTTTCAGCTGGGCTATGCTGGACTCATAGATGACTTTCTGTGCCAAACTTTTTTTCAGCATTGCTATTTTGGCTATACCCTTGGTTAGCTAATTTTTAGATAATACTGTTAAAAATAAATATATATATATATATACACATATATATATAAAATTGATATATATACAGTATATATATATCCCCCCCCCAATGTAACAAAACTAGGCAACCATTTGGAGCTTTTGCCAATAAATGTTGTATGTTCTGCTTAGTAACAGCTTCTGTCTGAGAAAAGCAGAAAGAGGGCAGAAAGGCAAGTGCTCAGCGAGAGAAATGATTACAGATATATGCAGATTCAATAAAGCAAGATCATGCAATACAATTTACCTTCACATAGTTGCTGTTTAGTTAATTTCACACTAATATGGGAATATGGTGTTTTAGCATGTGTATTTGTGGTTTACATCTGTTGGGCTATTGGATTAAATGGGTGTCTTTTCTAAAAGTGGAAACACCTTTAAATGGTTTGTATCTGCAAGATTTGATGGGCATCAGCAACAGAAGTAATTTGCTGACCCGATAAGATAAGGTGGTGAAATGACCGGCAAATATATATAAAAATAGAAATTATATTATGACAGTTTGATTGCTATTTATGGTGACATGCAGAAAAGGGAAGGAGAGCCCAATGTCAGAAAATTCTTCTGACAATAACCACTGTATGCTGCAGGTATACATTGGTGATTACATTTTTCAAATATTATTGAACACAATAGCATATCAAAAAATTCAGATCTTAGATGGAAATACTTACAGTAGTTTCTGTCTCGTCAAGATTATTTATTGTCCTTATTTTATCAGAAATGAGATTTTTCATCTCAGTTAAACCTTTCATGTAATCTGTATGCAGTCTGTACTTATCATTGAAGATCTCTATTCAAATACATCTGTTTGTTCACAGTGATAGATAGATAGATAGATAGATAGATAGATAGATAGATAGATACTCATTCAGTTTCCAATCCCAGGAAGCAGCAGTGTGTTTAATGATTAATAATCACATGCACACAGTTAAAGTGAAGCTAGCATATATTTGAATGTTAAGTGCATGCCCCCAAAAGACAGTTCTGTTTAACCCCCCCCCCCCCCCAAACAAAGTAGAATTGTTTTTTCTGTGCCAATTGTTTTTCCTTTGCAGTCACCTTCAGGTGTACCCCTTTGTTAGAAATGGGTACACCCACCCACTAAAAGGCTGTATGTACAACATGCACCTGGGGACACTTTTTTGAATAGTCATTGCCAAGAGTTACAGTGAGACCTTTTCTTTGTACCATTCATGCTTTTCATGGTTGATGTTGTTATTACTAATGTTGTGTATACTGATTTAATGGGGTTTAGCCTTGGTCGGGGTAAGTCAATTGCTATTTATTGGTATGTGTACTGCATTTATTCTACTTTGCTACAATATACTTATGCTATCTATTGTTGGGTGCTTAAGGCCTATTTTCTGTGTACTGTCAAAGAGTGGGAGCATACTAACGCTTAATTTACACAGGTGTGAAAAACCTACAACTTATAACTAGGTGTGTCGGTGAAGACCGAGCACTTTAAAGAGTCGTGACAGAACAGAAGATCATCACTAGTGGTTCCTGCAGGGATAGCGATACAGACTAATGGCTGCTGCAGATGTAGGAAAATTAGGAAAGAGGATTTCTACTAAAGCAACAGCCTTCAGCACAAGGGACAGTTCACCTTGATAGTAAATATTGTCCCTTTTGCTGATTAAAATGTAGGCTTTAAATCTGTTCTCAGCCAGTTTAGTCTGTAGCGATGACAAGGAGATGACCTGAAAAAAAATCATATTCTTTGCAGAAGAACATTTTCATTGGGTAGTTCCCGAAAAAAAAAACATAGGGTTTAAGGGTTTTCATATAGTAGTTACCTCAAATATCATAGGGTTGAAGTGGAACTAAACCATCCTATCTTTTTTTAGCCAAGGAAGCTGCCATTTTAGTTTCTGTTTGATCTTCCATTGCCATTATTTTGCAAATGTGATCAGTTATGACACCAGCCGTTTGATGGTTTGACAGTTTAGTTGAGAGCAGAACGAAATGTGACAGCTTCACTCCAAGCATTCCAGGAATGTAACTGTTGAAACTATTAAATTGATGGGTTTAGTTCTGCTTTAAGCCATATGGAAACATACATTTACCCCAAAGGAGAACTTGTACAATTGTTCTTATTTTTCCCTCCACCCCCTGTGAGTATATCCCACTGAACCAATGATCTTCACTGTGCCACCCGGCTGTAGCACAATAGCCTCTCTCCTGAAACTACGCATGTACACCAAGGCCCCATTCGTTCCCAGTGGGCTGCACAATGAGGATTGCTGAATCAGGACTGAAGATATTGGTGCCTTTTTAACTAATGAAACCACTAAGCTACTTATTCACTCCCTTGTTATCTCTTGCCTTGACTATTGCAACTCCCTTCCTATTGGCCTACCTCTTCGTAGGCTACCCCCTCTTCAATCTATCATATATGCTGCTGCCAGAATCATCTACTTTACCAACCGCTCAGTGTCTGCCGCCCCTCTCTGCCAATCCCTCTACTGGCTTCCGATTGCTCAACAAATTAAATTAAAAATATTAACAACAGCATACAAAGCTATCCACAACTCTGCCCCAAGCTACATCACCAATATTGTCTCCAAATATCACCCAAACCATCCTCTCGGCTCCTCTCATGACCTCTGCTCTCATGCTCTCGTCTCCTCCTCTTATGCTCATCTCCAGGATTTTGCTAGAGTCTCTCCCATCCTCTGGAACGCTCTACCTCAATCTGTCCAGCTATGCCCTACTCTGGCTGCCTTTAAGCGATCCCTGAATACTCATGTCTTTAGGGAACCCTATCACACTTCCATTTAATCATATATCACTTCTATCAGTTCATCCCGCACAGATATAACCTTTTGTACCACTTTCCTCACCCTATTAGATTGTACGCTCTTGTAAACAGGGTCCTCATAATCCTCTTGTTTTTAGTGTATTGTACCTGTACTGTCTCCCTTTATATTGTAACGTGTTGCACAAACTGTTGGCACTATAATAATTCTGTATAATAATTATTATTATTATACAGTATTTATATAGCGCCAAAAGGTTTGCTCAGCGCTGTACATTATAGTGGGGGACAGAACATGAGACAATACAGTAACAAAACAATACACGAGGGGTTCGAGGGCTCTGCTCTTTCAAGCTTACAATCTAGGAGTCATAATGTGAATGTACAATATATATTGTATATATGCAAAGGGAAGCGTACATTGACAGTGCTATATAAGTGCCTGTAATAAATAAACAATAATTCTTTTTTTTTACATACTATGCCTCAGTAAATTTCCAGCTGAAATTAAAACCCTCTTATAACAACATAATAATGTTAGCAATACTCTAAAACAATTTATAATTCCAGAATTATATCTGCTTATTTTTGTCTGTTATAGGACATTTAATTCTTTGGATATGTTAAGAAAAAAAAAGTTGGATACATCCCCTATCTTCTTTGTTCAGCTGTGTCCTGCTTGTGATCAGCTGGGTGATAATTCTGGTCAGTTTCTGCTGAGCTGATCATCTGTTTCTGAAATACCCGCTAATTACAGCCTAATCTCCATTACACAGTTTCAATACAGTCTTTTGACAATAGGCCGTAGGGTTGCAATCTTCCATCTGGGGTCTGAAACCACAAAAGGCTGCTTGGTAAAGATGCATGTATAAAAGACACCTCAGGGACAGAGGAAATATGTCTCAGACACAAAAGGTCTTACCAATTCTTTTGTTTCACCCAGCAGCTTTGAGCATTCTGTCAGGACCCAAAGCACCAAGGCAGACAGGCTCCAATTTATTCTGGGGCAGATGGTTAACAAAGGCAGAATCTAAATAGGAAATAAAGATGGGTCACTTCCTACACAAAAGATCCCTTAAACCTTCAGTTCTTTGACACTAGTCCAATCACAAAATCTTATGTATACACTATGTTACTTATACAAGACAAAGAAACCAAAAAATAGTTACTTTTGTGTAAAAAGACATTCATTTAATTCTTGAATAGAATTTGAATGACAGATTGAGATACCCTTGGCTCCTGAACTATTTAGTCTATGGACTTACAGAACATTTTGGTGGCCATTGTGATACAGTTTTATATATTTTAGATGAGATTTATATAATGGTGTAGGAAAATGTTTTACATAAAAGGCTTGGCTTTAAAGCCTAACTCAGCCTTTCTCACCCTTTTTAACTTGGTGAAACCCTTGAAATAACGTTTTAGGCTCAGGGAACTCCTACTAATAATTACTATATCTACAGCTCACAGTACATTGGTGTGAGGGTTCACCGGGAACACTGCTTCTTCCATTTGTTGTCATGGGAATAATCCCCCTTACAGATAGCAAAAAAAAAACTGTTGGTTACTCATCTGAGAGGCAGGAATTGCCCATTGCTCAAGGAAACCCTGGCAACCTCTGGAGGAACCCTGATTGAGAAAGGTTGGCCTAACTGAACATTTAGTTTAAATTAGGCAATTTACTTTTCAGGATTATTAGAACAAGCTGTGTGCAAAGTCTTACAGTTTGGTTTCTTTAAAAAAATAGCCATAGCCTGAATATTGAAATCTGCTAATAATAATCTCCTCTTTATTATCCTCTTGGAAGATGACTTGATCTATAGTAAGTAGGCTCCTCTTCTACATCCAGCAATCATTTTAAAATTCAAGATATGTGTTTTAATTCACTTTGGATATTCTTAATGTAGTGATATTCTTTCAACACAAGATGGCGAGGTGGAGACTTTTTGGTATGCAATTAGTGCACCATATAAGGCAAAGGATTGAAGTCCCCTCCCAGCTCTGATGAAGTCTGCGGTGATTGGCGGACGAAACGCGTCAACGTATTGACGTCACTACGCTCCGCGTCTTCACTGGGTGCGGCGCCCACGAGGCGGGAAGGAACGGCGGTGTCACAGCTCCCTGTTAGGTAGGCCCAAGACCCTCTGAGAACTACCAGTGGGCTATTATCACAGCGGTTCGCAAACGGCAATCCCTCAGGGAAACATACCTTCCACCAGTGGCAAGTTATTTAAAGCTTACGGCTGTTGAGATTTACAGAGCCTACATGGTGTTAATAGGGCATGTTCTATGGGCCTAATTTACCCTGTATACTCGGGGAATTTTTTGGAAATCCTCTTTGGAGGAGAATCTACATATATATATATATATACGCTATCCTATTCAGGTATTTTTTGCTGTGACATAGCCACATCCTTATAAAACCGCAAATAACCTTCTCTAATTGAGTAATTTTTGGAAACCCTTTTTTGGGTATATTAAACTCAGGTATCTACGGCCTGCTATAGGCTACATACACATTATATGTGTTTGAAATCCACGCATCGTGTATACCTGGTTCCTCACCCCCATATGCATCTTTGAAAAAGCATCAAGGACCTGATCTTATTTCAAGTCGACAGGAGTCTTCTTGATCCTTATTGATGGTAATATATCCACATTTTGTGTGTGTTTTGTTTTCGGGGTCACCTGATGCCCATGATCTATACATTTATTATCTTTTTCTATATATATCCTCAGAATCATTTGGTACTGTGGACCTTGTTTCATTTGGGGTGGCTATCCAGGAAGTCCCTACACTTGAGAAGCGGGTATGATAGTCTCACTAATGAGAAGGTAACAGTAGTATCCATTGACTATTGTGGAGGGAGGCCTGGTGAATTTTGGATGTGATTTGGTTTCCATATTTCTATACATATACTATGTATTTTTGTGTTCCAGCTTTTACACTCCAGGAGGTCCCTGACATATATTGGGAACACACCTACTGAATACATGGTTCACTCAAATATAAAGCGGGAAACCTACGGAAACCCAGGATAACTATTTCATCATTACACAACTCTGCCTTATATGGTGCTCTGTTGGCTAAGATGACCCTAAATTGAAGACGCTAAGTGTTTTTTAACATGATTTTATTTTTTTCATATGTACACCGTGCTCATGTTTAACCTCCCTATGATCTATGTGATCAAATAAAGTATTGTTAAAATTCCTTTGAATTCATATTACTCCGCGTGGATCATCTAGAAACCTTCTTTTTCAGATAGGGGTGTTCTTGTCACACTATCATATTGCTTAGTATGTTGTTCTTTGGGTTTATGTATCCACACTTATATGAGTGAGTCGGAGATATGCTAATGACATTAGTAATTCGTGTCATTTTTGGTGGCCTGCTCTTGCTTTATTGTTGTGATATTGAAATCTGCCCCTGCCAACATCCTGAAGAGAAGGACTCCTACTCTCTGTGTGGCAGCAGTGGTCTCGCTGCAGAGGTCAGATATGCCTCTTTAATGTCAAAGCTCTCCAATCAGCAGGGAGCAATAGTTTGGCAGATTGCAGGGTAATTGGTTTAACTCAGCAGGGAGTGTGTCAGACCTCTGCAGAGAAACTACTGCTTCCACACTTTTCTGCTCAGGCTTTGTCTGCTTCCTAAAGAAAACCAACGGTAATACTTTGCAACCCTTTGCTTGCTGCAACTGGAAGTAGGGCTTTAGGCATGGGGATGTCCAGTAAGGTGTGCTGCTTCATCTTCAACACAACTAATTTAATTTTGTGTCTTTACACTGCAGGTGCACTAACTTTGTTTTGTTACTTGTTAAACAAGAGCTGCAGATTACATCAGATAGGTGGGGACCCGCAAGCGTCTTTCACTTGACTTGACCAGGGGATAAGTGATTGAACACATTTGTCAGATAAAGCTGATTACAGGGGTGGACTGACAACTCATGGGGCCCCCGGGCAATAGGGGATCATGGGGCCCCTGTGTCCTTGCCCAAACTCAAAAAAGCCTATGAAAAAAGCATCTCATGGGGCCCCCTACTGACCCTGGGTCCTCGGGCAGTGCCCGAGTTTCCAAATGGTCAATCCGATCCTGGCTGATTAACAACTAAAGTGCATTCTTTTTTCTAGAATCCCCTAAAAATAATAGCTGGCAAGATTTTTTTTTCTTTGACTGAAATAGAACTTGTGGCAATGTACCACAGTATGTGCTGTGGGGTGGTGCCGTTATAATCTTTCTGTAGAAAGTTAAAACTGTACAAAGATAAATTACATTTGTAGTATACTTGTCCTGATGTTAAGTGCAACCTATTTTTATATTTTATCCACTCATTTTAGGCTCTGAGAAGTGACCAGCTGTGTATTTCAGTGGGATTGGCTAACCCTAAAAGCAGACACCACAAGGTTCCTGCATAGACCTTTATAAGTGCTAAAAGGCCTTGTTGTTTGCCTTTGCATTCATGTTTAAAGAGGTTTCTTTCACTCTGGTTATGTGTTGAAGGGAGGAGTATGGGGGTTTTGACTGCACAGGGGGTGTGTTTTTTTGGATATTCTAAATTATACTATGATTCTAAAAAAATCAACAAAAAACATGTCCATTAGACATAGTTTTATGTATTTCTAATTTTTTTATAAGCCTAGGCTAAATTTAACATAGTACTTATCGGGAGAAGAGCACAGTGGGTGGCAGAAAGCTGATGCTGGCTTATTAGATGAAATTAGCAATTATGGCAGGTTTTCTAACTTACTCATTGCTTTCTCCCCAAGCACCTGGCTGTTAGGCTTATAACATAGTAACATAGTTAGTCTGGCTGAAAAAATACAAAAGTCCATCCAGTTCAACCATTAAAATAGATATCCAGATATCCAGCTTAGATATTCATTAGATTATTAGCTGAAAGGATGTAGGTATTCTTAGGCCCTGTTCCCACTCCGCGTACCAGCAACTCGCGTTCCCACTCACGATTTTGTGTGGGCAATTTTTAAGCGATTCTGTGTGTAGCGTATAGGGCGACACACATGTACGTCACAGCAAAGAAGCTCAGGGACCAAGTTTTGTCCCTGAGCCATGTGTGTTTTTACGAGCGTGTTTTGCCTCAAATTTAACATGACTTGAATTAATGAGAAGAATTGCGCATTCCAAATCACCTAGTGTGACAGGGGCCTAAAGCACAGATCATAGATGGGCATCTCTAGAACCTGTAATTTTCAGCCAGATTAGGAAAAAACACCCTGTTAATCATTACCAGTCCTACTAGTGCTTATTTCTTCCCTCCAGTCTACCCATATTTTTTGCTGATTTTTTGATATGTTAACTTTTTTCATTTTTTTCTTTTTTTATAGCGTTGTATTACCAAAACTGCCTGTATTTCATTTGTAAATACATTTATAACTATACCATTCTTTATACCAGAGTTATAAATTTAGTGTATATAAGGGGCAAATCGCAGGATCAAATTTGTATAAATTATAATCTACCCTAGCTGGAAGTAAACCATTGTCCTTATTATAATGTTAGGCCCTTACACACAATACTGCACTGTGCAGTAACAAATATATTTTGGTGCATTGATGCCAGAGACTAGCTCAGGTGCGTTCAGATACTAGTCCAAACCCACCTGAGCTTTCCTGCCAGATTGCTGTCACTGCAGATTGCCATTCATTGTCGGTTGAGGCATTCCCTGCCCCGAAGCTGCACATATACCTTCCCCTTGTATACATGTGGCTGCAAAGTGAGGAATGCCTCAGCTGCTTTTTCGAATTCGCATGAGCTCATCGCTAGTTGAGGCATGTTGCAATGTGCTGTGTTAGACAGCCTATGTTAAATTAGTGGTGTAAATGGGCTCTTATATGCTCCTTATTACTAAATTACACTGCTTCAACAATGTTTCAACAATGTCAGAATACCCCTATTCCCCATTTTGTTTTTAATGGAGCAAAAGCTGGCAATGATAGAGTCTGTAGAGAGTTACTCTCATTTTTGCAGTCTGCGCTTGATTGGCCACTGGCACGCAAGAGTGACTATCAGAGAAAGGTGGAAGAAGGTGCACTTTGGTTATGTTGTGTGCCAGAGAACCTTATCCAAAATTAACTACAGTGTGCCTCTCCTGCTTGGCTGCAGAAGCTAAATACTAATCCCCTGTGATAAGTATTCACATTTTGAGACCCAACTGCCACAATGCCTGAGGACATTGTGATTATGCTTGCCCATCAAACAAATATTTCCTACAGTGCCTTGAAAAAGTATTCATACCCCTTGAAATTTTCCACATTTTGTCATGTTACAACCAAAAACATAAATGTATTTTATTGGGATTTTATGTGATAGACCAATACAAAGTGGCACATAATTGTAAAGTGCAAGGAAACTAATAAATGGTTTTCACAATTTTTTACAAATAAATATCTAAAAAGTGTGATGGTCATTTGTATTTATCCCCTTTTTCTCTGATGCCCCTAACTAAAAGCTAGTGGAACCAATTGCCTTCAGAAGTTACCTAATTACTAAATAAAGTCCACCTGCGTGTAATTTAATCTCAGTATAAATACAGCTGCTCTGTGAAGCCCTCAAAAGGTTTGTTAGAGAACATTAGTGAACAAAAAGCATAATGAAGGCCAAGAAACACACCAGACAGGTCAGGGATAAAGTTGTGAAGTTTAAAGTAGGGTTATGTTATAGAAAAAAAATATCCCAAGCTCACGGAGCACTGTTCAATCCATCATCCAAAAATGGAAAGTGTATGGCACAACTGCAAACCTACCAAGACATGACCGTCCACCTAAATTGACAGGCCAAGCAAAGAGAGCATTATTCATAGAAGCAGCCAAGAGTCCCAAGGTAACTCTTGAGGAGCTGCTGAGATCCACAGCTCAGGTGGGAGAATCTGTCCACAGGAAAAACTATTAGTCATGCACTTCACAAATCTGGCATTTATGGAAGAGTGGCAAGAAGAAAGCCATTGTTAAAAGAAAGCCATAAGAATTCCCATTTGCAGTTTGCGAGAAGCCATGTGGGGGACACAGCAAACATGTGAAAGAAGGTGCTCTGGTCAGATGAGACCAAAATTTAACTTTTTGGCCTAAAAGCAAAATGCTATGTGTGACAGAAAACTAGCACTGCACATCACCCTGAACACACCAACCCCACCGTGAAACATGGTGGTGGCAGCATCATGTTGTTGGGATGCTATTCTTCAGCAGGGACAGGGAAGTTGGTCAGAGTTTCTGGGAAGATGGATGGAGCCAAATACAGGGCAATCTTAGAAGAAAGCCTGTTAGAGTCTACAAAAGACTTGAGACTGGGGAGAGGGTTCACCTTCCAGCAGGACAACAACCCTAAACATACAGCAAGAGTTAAAATATAATGGTTTAGATCAAAGCATATTCATGTGTTAGAATGGCCGAGTCAAAGTCCAGACATAAATCCAATTGAGAATCTGTGGCAAAGACTTGAAAATTACTGTTCACAGACGCTCTCCATTCAATCTGATAGAGCTTGAGCTATTTTGCAAAGAAGAATTAGCAAAAATGTCCCTCTCTAGATGTGCAAAACTGGTAGAGACATCCCCAAAAAGACTTGCAGCTGAAATTGCAGTGAAAGGTGGTTCTATAAAGTATTGGCCCAGGGGGGCTGAATACAAATGCACGCCACACTTTTCAGATATTTATTTGTAAAAAAATGTTGAAAACCATTTATCATTTTCCTTCCACTTCACAATTATTTTCCACTTTGTGTTGGTCTACTCCTATCACATATAATCCCAATAAAATACATTAACATTTTTGGTTGTAACATGACAAAATGTGGAAAATTTCAAGGGGTATGAATACTTTTTCAAGGCACTGTATCTATGGTGATCTTTAGTAGTACACCACAGTCATCATAGGTTTACTGGTCCGATCTCCATGCACGAATATCAGTCTGCTCTTCAACAATGGTTGAAAACAATACAATTTCCTATTAGATAATAATTTATCTTATCAGTACGTTGTCAAGCAAGAAAATGTAACATTAAGCCCCATACAGACAATGAGAATATTGGAAAAATGGACAAAAATATTTTTGCATGCTGGTCTCATATCAAAAATGAAGAGGTTACTAAAGTTTTGAAAATTCTTGTAAAACAGAAAAAAATTTGGAAGTGAGGTAATGTATTCTATTGTATTCTATCTGTATTGTATTTTCATATGAAAACTGTACTGATTAAATGAAAGATTATCGTACGATTGCTTAGAAAGTTGTATTTTTTCTAATGATTTTCTGATCGTGTGTACTAGGCTTTAAATGAATACCATTTATTTCCCTATAGTGCCACAAACCTGTGGGACAGTTTGAAATCCCAGGGATATGAGTGGGAGACAGGGTCAGAATCAGAGGCATAGGGACAGGTATATATAGGAAGAGAGCTCAGAGTCATGTGACGCGGGTGATTGGCATCTCCCAGACAGGAGTGTAGACGGAGCGGGGTGCGGGCTGCAGATCCTCCACCAGATGTGTGTGCGGCACGCCGGGTGATCGGTCTCCTCCTCTCCCCCTGGGATTGCCGTGCTTCCTCCTGCTGGGACTTTCTGGGTGGACAGTTAGGACAGAGGGACACTTCCTATTCCAATGCTTGCAAAGTTTGTTCTACAAATCGGAACCGGCCCGGACGGTGAGGGAGCTGTACCACTCTTCTCCGAGCACCGTATGAGACTCCAGCCGAAGAACAGTTGCAGAGCAGTCTCAGATCCAGAGGAGGGAGTCTCTTCCTATGCGGTTTATCTGGTCCACCTAAAGGGGGCTTCCTGCAGATCTCTGGCCATTATATGATTCAACACATTGCGCTTTTACCATGTGCATCTGGTGAGTGCACATTTTTATCAAATTTCCTGCACAGATTAAAATTCACATGGAATATTTTGATACCACCTGTGCAACAGGATCTGTATGCGGCACATTTCTCTTACCGGCGTTTGTCAGGCCCTCACCATCATATGAACACTTTCTTTGTATTATGACTTTAAAAGCCGCACTTGTTTATTTGCGCTCATTGTAGCGCTTCATTATCACTTGTATTTAATATTTTTATATCATTAATACCTTTAATAGTGTACTTACAGTCAGGTCCATAAATATTGGGACATCGACACAATTCTAACATTTTTGGCTCTATACACCACCACAATGGATTTGAAATGAAACGAACAAGATGTGCTTTAACTGCAGACTGTCAGCTTTAATTTGAGGGTATTTACATCCAAATCAGGTGAACGGTGTAGGAATTACAACAGTTTGCATATGTGCCTCCCACTTGTTAAGGGACCAAAAGTAATGGGACAATTGGCTTCTCAGCTGTTCCATGGCCAGGTGTGTGTTATACAGTTGTGTCCAAAATTATTCAACCCCCAATGCTGTAAAGGGGTTTAGGGACTATAGTGTACATTTGGAATTGTATTCAGAATCAAATCCTACAAGGACGTTGTAACTACCCAAATGCAACTAAAATGACATCAATTGTTTATGTAATACAGTAGTAAATGGTTCTTATGTGGTTTCTTCATTGCCACAATTATTCAACCCCTTAAAGACTACCACTCTGAAGAACAGAGGTTCATACAGGTGCTTTCCATCAGGTATTGAAAACACCTGTGGATGTCACCGAGCAGCAATCAAGCATAATAAGCACCAATTAGGCAGCTTTAAAATGACTGTGATACTCAGCTCCTTCTAGACATTTACTGGTGTGGTTACAAACATGGTGAAGGCAAGAGAATGGTCCAGGAAGACAAGAGAAGAGGTGATTTCTCTTCACAGGAAGGGCAATGGCTATAAGAAGATTGCAAAGATGTTAAACATACCAAGAGACACCTTAGGAAGCATCATTCGCAAATTCAAGGCAAAGGGCACTGTTGAAACGCTACCTGGTCGTGGCAGAAAGAAGATGCTGACTTCGACTGCTGTGCGCTACCTGAAGCGTAGAGTGGAGAGAAGTCCCCGTGTGACTGCTGAGGAACTGAGAAAAGATTTGTCAGATGTGGGTACAGAAGTTTCAGCCCAGACAATAAGACGCACACTGCGTAATGAAGGCCTCCGTGCCAGAACTCCCAGGCGTACCCCCTTGCTGTCTCCAAAGAATAAGAAGAGTCGACTGCAGTATGCCAAAAGCCATGTGGACAAACCACAAAAGTTGTGGGATAGTGTTCTGTGGACTGATGAAACAAAATTAGAACTGTTTGGGCCCATGGATCAACGCTATGTTTGGAGGAGGAAGAACAAGGCCTATGATGAAAAGAACACCTTGCCTACTGTGAAGCATGGTGGAGGGTCAATCATGCTTTGGGGCTGTTTTGCTTCTGCAGGTACAGGGAAGCTTCAGCGTGTGCAAGGTACCATGAATTCTCTTCAGTACCAGGAGATATTGGATGGAAACGTGATGCAGTCCGTCACACACCTGAGGCTTGGGAGACGTTGGACCTTTCAACAGGACAATGATCCCAAGCATACCTCCAAGTCCACTAGAGCATGGTTGCAGAGGAAAGGCTGGAACATTTTGGAGTGGCCATCGCAGTCACCAGACTTAAATCCGATTGAGAACCTCTGGTGGGACTTAAAGAAAGCAGTTGCAGTGCGCAAGCCTAAGAATGTGACTGAACTGGAGGCCTTTGCCCATGAAGAATGGGCGAAGATACCCGTAGATCGCTGCAAGACACTTGTGTCAAGCTATGCTTCACGTTTAAAAGCTGTTATAACTGTAAAAGGATGCTGTACTAAGTACTAAGATTGAATGTCACTTGGGGGTTGAATAAAACTGATAATGCTGTGAGCACAGAAAAGACATTTGTGGTTATTTCATTATAACTGTTATGTTATATTTGTCTGACCTACAAGTGCCTCTTTAATGTAAATGTAAGCAAGATGACTGAATGATCAAAAGCAATGTCAAACTGGCCAAAACACTCAATTTCAGTGGGGGTTGAATAATTTTGGACACAACTGTAACCTCATTATCCCAATTACAATGAGCAGATAAAAGGTCCAGAATTAATTTCAAGTGTGCGATTTGCATTTGGAATTTGTTGCTGTCAACTCTCAAGATGAGATCCAAAGAGCTGTCACGATCAGTGAAGCAAGCCATCATTAGGCTGAAAAAACAAAACAAACCCATCAGAGAGATAGCAAAAACATTAGGTGTGGCCAAAACAACTGTTTGGAACATTCTTAAAAAGAAGGAACGCACCGGTGAGCTCAGCAACACCAAAAGACCCGGAAGACCACGGAAACCAACTGTGGTGGATGACCGAAGAATTCTTTCCCTGGTGAAGAAAACACCCTTCACAACAGTTGGCCAGATCAAGAACACTCTCCAGGAGGTAGGTGTATGTGTGTCAAAGTCAACAATCAAGAGAAGACTTCACCAGAGTGAATACAGAGGGTTCACCACAAGATATAAACCATTGGTGAGCCTCAAAAACAGGAAGGCCAGATTAGAGTTTGCCAAACGACATCTAAAAAAGCCTTCACAGTTCTGGAACAACATCTTATGGACAGATGAGACCAAGATAAACTTGTACCAGAGTGATGGGAAGAGAAGAGTATGGAGAAGGAAAGGAACTGCTCATGATCTTAAGCATACCACCTCATCAGTGAAGCATGGTGGTGGTAGTGTCATGGCGTGGGCATGTATGGCTGCCAATGGAACTGGTTCTCTTGTATTTATTGATGATGTGACTGCTGGCAAAAGCAGCAGGATGAATTCTGAAGTGTTTTGGGCAATATTATCTGCTCACATTCAACCAAATGCTTCAGAACTCATTGGACGCGCTTCACAGTGCAGATGGACAATGACCCAAAGCATACTGCAAAAGCAACCAAAGAGTTTTTTAAAAGAAAGAAGTGGAATGCTATGCAATGGCCAAGTCAATCACCTGACTTGAATCCGATTGAGCATGCATTTCACTTGCTGAAGACAAAACTGAAGGGAAAATGCCCCAAGAACAAGCAGGAACTGAAGACAGTTGCAGTAGAGGCCTGGCAGAGCATCACCAGGGATGAAACCCACCGTCTGGTAATGTCTATGCGTTCCAGACTTCAGGCTATAATTGACTGCAAAGGATTTGCAACCAAGTATTAAAAAGTGAAAGCTTGATTTATGATTATTATTCTGTCCCATTACTTTTGGTTCCTTAACAAGTGGGAGGCACATATGCAAACTGTTATAATTCCTACACCGTTCACCTGATTTGGATGTAAATACCCTCAAATTAAATCTGACAGTCTTCAGTTAAAGAACATCTTATTCGTTTCATTTCAAATCCATTGTGGTGGTGTATAGAGCCAAAAATGTTAGAATTGTGTCAATGTCCCAATATTTATGGACCTGACTGTATATATATTAATTTCTTCAGTGCTGCACCAACTTTTGTGTATGTTTTATATAAGGTTCTGGGTTCCTTTTTTGTGCATTTGCTGCTGGCCTCATCAGAGTCTTGAGCGCTCACTGATCAACATATACAGTATACAGTTGTGTTCAATATAATAGCAGTGTGTTGAAAAAAGTGAATAAAGCTCAAAATCCTTCTAATTGCTTTTATTTCCATACACACAAATGCATTGGGAACATTACACATTCTATTCCAAATCAAAACATGAAGAAAAATATATCAAATTTGTGTTGTTCCTCTAAAAAAAAATTGAAGAAAAGTGAATATTAGACTGTTCAAAAAAATAGCAGTGTTTGTATTCTTCTTTACAAACTCAAACATTCACTATATAAACTGAAAAATGTTTGAAGATTTTGCTTTCCTTTGAATCACTTAATATTTAGTTGTATAAGCACTGTTTCTGAGAACTGCTGTACATCTGTGTTGCATGGAGTCAACCAACGTCTGGCACCTGTGATCAGGTATTCCAGCCCAGGATGATTGGACTACATTCCACAGTTCTTCTCTATTTCTTGGTTTTGCCTCAGAAACTGCATTTTTGATGTCACCCCACAAGTTTTCTATTGGATTAAGATCCGGGGATAGGGCTGGCCACTCCATAACGTCAATCTTATTGGTCTGGAACCAAGATGTTGCACGTTTACTGGTGTGTTTGGGGTCGTTGTCTTGTTGGAACACCCATTTCAAGGGCATTTCCTCTTCAGCATAAGGCAGCATGACCTCTTCAAGTATTCTGATGTATTCAAACTGATCCATGATCCCTGGTATGCGATAAATAGGCCCAACACTGTAGTATGAGAAACATCCCCATATCATGATGCTTGCGCAACCATACTTCACAGTGTACTGTGGCTTGAATTCAGTGTTTGGGGGTCGTCTGACAAACTGTTTCTGGAGACTAGACACAAAAAGAACAATCTTACTTTCATCAGCCCACAAAATGTTGCGCCATTTCTCTTTAGGCCAGTCAATGTGCTCTTTGGCAAATTGTAACCTCTTCAGTACATGTCTTTTTTCAACAGTGGGACTTTGCGGGGGCTTCTTGCAGATAGCTTGGCTTCACATAGGCGTCTTCTAATTGTAACAGTACTCACAGGTAACTTTAGACCTTCTTTGATCTTCCTGGAGCTGATTGTTGGCTGAGTCCTTGCCATTTTGGCTATTCTTCTATACATTTGAATGGTAGTTTTTCGCTTTCTTCCACGTCTTTCAGGTTTTGGTTGCCATTTTAAAGCACTTCCGATCATTTTAGCTGAGCAGCCTATCATTTTCTGCACTTCTTTATATGTTTTCCCCTCTCCAATCAACTTTTTAATCAAGGTACATTGTTCTTCTGAATAATGTCTGGAACGACCCATTTTCCTCAGAATTTCAGAGAGAAATGCACTGTAACCAGCATGTACAACATTTGCTGCCTTCCTTCCTTAAATAAGGGCAATAATTGCCACCTGTTTTTCAAGGAATGAATGACCTCACTAATAGAACTCCACACTGCTATTATTTTGAACATGCCCCTTTCAATTAGTGATTCAATTACACAGAATCAGCAGCATGCATGTCATGATTATTGGGTCTGTTGGATTTCTATTACTCTACTACACCTGCTAGTAAATTATTTGCCATGTAGAAATATAATTTCTACCAAAAACAGTGACTGATCAGGTTAGTGATGTCTGACTGCTATTATTTTGAACACAACTGTATATAGGACGTGCCTAAACCTTCCTGGCTGGATATTTGATAATGATAAATACTTGTAAAATTACATGAACACATCAAATTTATAAAAGAACTAAAGAGGAACTCAACTGTTTCTGACTATCACAAACTGAATATGCTATTTAATTCAATGTTAATTTTTAAAGCAAACTCATCCATCCATGTCTCCATCCTTTATTTTGTTGAGTAATAATTTTGAAAAACACCCCACCCCCCCTTAGCATTTCAAACCACAACCATCTTTAGTAAGGACATATGATTCATGTAACACTTCCTGGAATTCATCTACCCTCAGCTCAGGCATACAGGCATGAGGGTTTGCTTAGCTGAGAAAGAATCTCTTCCCCTCCTTCAGATGAAAGAAAGATGAAAAAAATGCTCATGAAGACTCCTAAAATCTGACATTATTTTGGCCTAGGCCAGGAACCAGGAAGCAACTGAAAAAATGTAAAAAATATTGCTAAATCAGGTAAATGCAATAAACCTTTTTGACATACTTAAGGCTACTAAGGATTTTAAATTGTTAATGATGACTTAGAGAGTTTAGCCTGTCTTAATAATTGGGCTTCCATCTGCTTTACCTGCACTGATTTGACAAATGGCTACTAGAGGGAGAACTTAAATATACATGTGAAATCCTCTCTTTATATTCAGTATACATATAAAATTCTCTCTAAAATATGGCAAAACTACTATGTTAAAAAGCATCAAGTCATGCCAAAAACTGCTTTCAAAGCCAAGATTGCAATAGTTAGTCAAAATACAGTAGGGATTCACTGAATATTCACTTCCTTTTCATATAATGCAAAATATATTACATCAAATAGGCATCTTGTCAACTACAGTATATATAGATATAAAGGTGATTTATCTGCTCTGTGTCTGTGCTGCAGTAAAGAATGCATAAATAATAGCATAAAAGAAATGATGTACGTTTCCACCTCATCCACACTCCAGACACATAAAGATGTAAGCTAATGTGCTTCCATGTTGTAAATTTAATTGGAAGAAATTATACATAACTAAGGCTAAAGGAAAACAAATGACACCTCCAAAGTAATTCACTCCGACCTTAATGTACATTTTGGAAGCCTGATTATTTTATGGCATATCTTTTATTTACTCCTTGACAGGTAATTGATGTTTTTAAATGAGTTAAAGAATAAAAGGTCTATAAATGCAGCAACGAATATATTAATTCACACATGCGGACAACTTAAGCACACATTTTCTTACACAGCTAGATTTTTTTTTACATTGAGAACACTGCAAACTAAACATGTCAAAGAAAGGGAATATATTTCATCATGTTACAAAGCAGAAATCTATGTGAGTGTAAGCTGATCAAAATAATTTTCTCAACGGAGCATTCTGTCTGTGACAAAAAAAGTTTATATGAATTTTAATGGGGAGGTTTTTTAGATTTCTAAATACAATCCATTAACAATTTTGATTTGGTTCATGGTTTCTGAAGCTAAGAAGTTTGTTAATATGCAATCAGAAGATCTCCTGAACCCCTGGAATGAAAGCCACTGTCCAACCAAAATGTTTTTGTGGTTTGAGTGGAGTGGGGAAAGGTTAAAACTTCTGTCAGGTAGAACTAAAAAAAATGACATATATGATGTATGGATGTGGGGCTAAACCAGTGTAGGGCAAGGTTTAAGCCATGCAGGCTTTCCAAACTGGCCATGAGTTGTGCCAGGGTGGTTCATTCAAGCATCTGGTGATACACGTACAGTTCTCCTGGCACCCTTTTTCAAGGAGTTACTCACCAGATCAGGGAGGTGTCATAGGTATCTGAACTACACTCTCCAGACTCTCTGCCAAATCCACCAGGGGGATGTTTTTGCCACTATAGTTGGGTATAAGTGCAAAAGTCTCTCCAAAAGATACCATGATAACAACTTGGATGGATGGATTTTCTATATCTTGCTGACTGCCAAAATGTGGATGTGGGTCTAACTACCATACTAAAAAGTAGGAGGAGTCAACAGACATAGGTACTTAAACATTTATAGTGTAGAAATTTAATGGTCACACAAATAATGTAGTTTACAGAAATGGCACCACATGCTGTATGTTGCGGGTTACACATTTCTCTAAGCAGAAAAGCCTGCAGCAGCCTGTCATAATGACACGTTTTCAATAGCTATATAATATTCAATCCCAAAACAGGTGGTGTGCATCCATAGTCACTCACAGCAAGGCTTGGCCCTGTCCCATGCTCCCTCCTCACAGAATCTGATTGACTGCAGCAGGAGCAAATAGCTTCTGCTTCCATGTCCTGTGAGGAGAGGTAGAAAGACCAGTACCGCTGCAGATGGGCACAGCGTTGGATCTAGATAGGCCTCTGGAAAGTATAAGTGTAGAGCTATTCTTGTGAGGGCCACTATGTTGTGGGTACCCCTAAGCTCTGCACAGTCAGGCAACAGGTATTTTTCACACAGACTTGCATCCAGGAGACAGCAACCAGTCTGTGGGCTTGGTTTTGTTATTTTATTAGGGGAATTAACTTGGTTAGGGAAATAAAGATCATGGGATGTCCAGTTAAGCTTGAATCAGTGAAGGGGGAACAGCTGCCTTCCCATGTACAAAAACAAATTATGGTCTGTTCTTTTTCTTGAAAGCTGTTAGTCTTTGCGGATCAGTAGCAACAGCCCTATATGGGTGAGGAACTAGCAGCTCCTCCAAAAATCAGCTTAGCTTCTTGTAACTACATGCAGAGATGTCTCCTCTCCCCCGTAGAGCTGCTCCCAGCTCCACAGCCTGCATACACTACCAGCCCTCCTGTCTGCTCAGAAGATCTCCCGGGACAAGGATAAAGGATTGAGCACACCGCTGTCATTTGAACGCTTGCTACATGTGGCAATCTTTCCCTTTGTTAATCCCAGGGTGTGCTGATGTACTCACTCTGTGCTCTTTGCTCCCACTACTCCAGGTCTTGATCCCATTCATGCTGCCCTGCTAAATGTATCCTCCTAAGCCAGCCCAAGCCCAGTCTGGAGGCAACCCCCCCTAGACCTAGGGGACCCCCCCAGGCACCAACAGTTTCCTCCTTAGCACTCCTTCCACCAGACTCCTCTGTCAGCCTGACTTTCCCTTATTTATGGGCCAGTCCACCACTCTACCAGGGCCTCCAAACCTGGGACTGGCCAGACTCTCATAAACATGCAGATTAGGGCTCCACCATTACCTGCTTGCTGACCTCTGGAAGGTTCCATGGTCCTCCAGAGTCAGGAGGAGGCAATAGAGCCACAACCTGTTAAGTCATTGAGATGACCTGCAATAACCCAACCTCAATCACAAACTCACACAGTTACTGTGAGTCATACAATGATTTTACCTGCAATACACTACACTATTCTATTAGCACACTGGAGGGTGCTACATAAGGAAGGTGGGGGGCAATACTACCACTGGGACATTTTTTACCTTAATACAGGGAATGTATGCTGTTACACTTGTATGAAAATATAACACAGTGCATAGTCATGGCTAATGTTCATATTACTGTAATGCTCTCCAGATTAGTTGGATAGGATTTTTTGTTAGATAGAGCGGGTAGCAGCTTGGGAGTAAGGCAGGAGTTCACCTCAGGACAGGCTGGGAGGTCCTACAGGTCAGGGCTTCTGGAGCCCTCCCACCCTTCCAGAAACTGGAGAAATTCTGGAACAGGGGAGGAGGAGGGCCAGATCTGCATGTTTGAGGGACCTTGGCCAATCCCCTTGCAGGAAGCTGAGCATAGTGACCTGGGCAATCCTCAAATATCACAGAGCCTGGGGAGCAGGGGGAGTGGGGTGGAAGATGGACTGAGAGGAAAGTTGGAGTTCCAGGGAGGGGAGCTTGCCTATAGGCTAGTTGCTGGACAGGAGGATCTCCACTGCCCAAAGTTTCCTAGGGAGGACATTCTGAGCAGCAGGGAAGGAGCCGGCCCAGTAAAAGGCCTGAAGCAGCTACCAACCCACCATGCTGACAGGACAGGACTGTGTGAGTACTCCTACATCCCCTGGGACAGATTAGGGGAGAGGGTGGTGAAATGCAATACCCAACTAGTCCTCATCCGGGACTGTTTAACTGCAAGCTCTTGGGACCCGCTTGCTCATGGATACCCTCAGCACAGCTGGGTGAATAGGAGGATTCATCTGGGGTCTGAGGAGATACACCAAAAAGGGACAGTGCTATGTATTTATTTTTGCTAGTCCACATTTTTGTTTTGTACATAGTTGCTAAGAAGTTCATCCTCACGTTCCACAGTTTCTTGTGCATCCCATATACCCCATCCAAGTTGTTAACCCTTTACTATAAACAAGAAAAGCCAGCTCAAGGACTGTTTACTAACAGTGTGCAAAGTGTGGAGCATGCGGGTTGCCTGGATGGGCATAGGGGGACCCAAAACAAATCCAGTAGCCCTTATGAGGGTAGAGCTACATTACTATGAATTGAGAATTTATATAGTTAATTTTCCTTGAGTCATTTTTTATTGACCTTAGTATAGATACTGCCATCTTGTGGATATTTTGGTTGTTGAACCATCTTTTTCTGTCTTCTTTTGTGTTCCCTCCTACTTGTGATGTAGTTCCTCTTCCTTCTCACACTATCTTTATTGGGATGAATATGGCTGCTTGTCTCTAAGCCAAATGTAATATGCTCGCACTCGGGAACACATTCCCATTTTATGACCTGCAAATTACGTCTTTTCAATCATCTTTCACATCTTGTTGTCTGCTGTACCTGCTGCATTCAATAAAGATCTCCTTGGATGTGAAAAGGTGTTTGATGAGTTCAGCTATCTGATAAAGACTGTCCATGGTGCTTATACAGGCCAGGCATAGAGGTCTCAGCAAGGCATAAGTCACCAATACAACAGTTGGGGTCAGAATAGAATGTGTTAAGGTAAAAAAAAAGGTCTTGCCTTTACAACCAATTTAAAGTGGAACTAAAGGCAAAACTGTTTTCTTAAAGTTTGGATAGCGTAAGAAAGGGTTATAACCCCTGTCAGTATTTTTTTGCCATAGGTGTACCATTGTGAAGTTTTCCCTTTACTTTCTGTCACATAGCCAAAACAGAAAGTTAATGGAAATCCCTCCTTTAGTTATACTTCAACATGTTTGGTTAAATGATTAGCACTCTTGCCTTGCAGCACTGGGTCCTAGGACTGAATTCCACCTAGAACTATCTGTGCTTGGTATTTGTATGGGTTTCTTATCACTGTCCCGGAACATATTGTTGGGTCATATAGCTTTCATTCAGAACTGGCTCTAGTTTGTGTTTAAGTCCAGTAGGGATATAAGATTGTAAGCCTCTGAGGGGTACTAGGACTAGTGTGAAATGCTTTTAGATGTACTTTGTAGAGTTTTGTATTACATATAGGGTTTTGTAAAATAAAGGAAATTTTTGACTGGTTTGTTGATCTGTTAAAGATACATCAGTCTTCACTTATCACATCTGAGCAATCCAGTTCTAAAAGAATGCCTTTTGAGCAGCAACATTTATAATTGTGTAATATTGGGATTTATACATTTTTACCTTACTGCACAGACTTTCAGTTGACAATGTAGTCCTAATAAGGCAGTTCAACTGTGTTACGATGCTGCATTACTTTAATTGGGGCAGCACAGTGGCTAAATGGTTAGCACTTCCACCTGGCAGTACCAGGGTCGTTGGTTCAAATCCCAACCATGCCACCACCTGCCTGGAGTTTGCATGTAATCCCTATGCCTGCGTGGGTTTCCTCCAGATAGTCTGGTTTCCTCCCACACTCCAAGGACATGCTGGTAGGTTAATTGGATCCTGTCTAAATTGGCCCATTTATATATGAATGTAAGTTAGGGACCTTAGATTGTATACCCATTGAGGGTTAGGGACTGATGTGAATGTGCAATTCATATGTAAAGCGCTACATAAATTGACAGCGCTATATAAGTATCTGAAATAAATAACTGACAGCTGTGTGGTCATGCAACAACAATTTTGAGAAAAAAACAATATTTTTTACTTTTTGCTATTAAACATGTAAAGTAAAAAAATCAAAGTTTGTCATAAATTTACGCAAAAATGTATTCTGCTACATGTCTTTGCTAAAAAAAATCCCAATACATGTAAATTAATTGGTTTACATTAAAGTTATATAGTTTACAAATGGCGGTATAGATACTGGAATTTTTTTTTTAAACTAGTAATGGCAGTGATCAGTGACTTATAGCGAGACTGCGGGATTGTGGTGAGCATTCTGACACTGGAGTGAACTGACTTGGTGTCACTGACAGCCCCAGTGACACCAATACAGTGATCAGTGCTAAAAAAAAAGCACTGACATTGTATTAATGGCACTGGGCAGGAAGGGGTTAACATGAGGGGTGATCAAAGGGTTAATTGTGTGCAAGGAGTGTTTTACATAGGGGCAGTGTTTGTGGTCTTTAGTGTAATTACACTGTTCTGGATGGCTCTGCTGTGCACAGGTATCCAGAGCAGTTTGCCCGAGTGGACAAGAAGGAGGACTGTTAGTAAACAAAGCATTCCTCCTCCCCGTTGGAGATGCTCGGTAATCACTGGGCGCCAGCGGGGAATCACCGGCTGGGACCTGATGATTGACAGCCATGGCCACGAATGGCGGCATGGGTAGGGTGTGGCGTAGCTCATGCGCGCCCCCTACCCGAAAACACAAAATCAGGTATATATACATGATTTTGTGCACCCCTGCCGCCCTGTAGCAGTAAATCTGCTATAGGGTGGTCGAGAAGTTGTTAATTAAAACAGTTTAATATCTTTATATGTCTATAGGAAACTTTACATTATTTCATTTCTGTCTAAAGACTGTCTCAAAAATAAGATTTACAGAGGCCACTGCAGATTATTATGAACAATGCTTCGGATCTGTTCATTAGTTGTGAAAGTCAGGCTATCTTTTGAGCCCCTAGGAGGGTGTTAATGCACACCTTTATTGGAAGCAGTGGGTTCTGATGAGCAATCTGTTTAAGGCTGGTTCTCAGGGAGGTACACTATAGTGCCAAAAGTATTGCCTTTACATGCACATGAACTTTAATGGCATCCCAGTCTTAGTCTGTAGGGTTCAATATTGAGTTGGTCCACCCTTTGCAGCTATAACAGCTTCAGCTCTTATGGGAAGGCTGTTGACAAGGTTTAGGAATGTGACTATGGGAATGTTTGACCGTTCTTCCAGAAGTGCATTTGTGAGGTCAGGCACTGATGTCGGACGAGAAGGCCTGGCTCGCAGTCTCCACTCTAATTCATCCCAAAGGGTGTTCTATCAGGTTGAGGTCAGAACTATGTGCAAGGGCAGTCAAGTTCCTCCACCCCAAACTCACTCATCCATGTCTTTATGGACATTGCTTTGTGCACTGGTGCGCAGTCATGTTTGAACAGGAAGGGGCCATCCGCAAACTGTTCTCAAAAAGTTGGGAGCATGAAATTTTCCAAAATGTCTTGGTATGGTGACGCCTTAAGAGTTCCCTTCACTGAAACTAAGGGGCCAAGCCCAACCCCTGAGAAACACCCCACACCCCCTCCACCAAACTATACACTTAGAACAGTGCAGTCAGGCAAGTACCATTCTCCTAGCAATCCCCAAACCCAGACAGGTCCATCAGAATGCCAGACAGAGAAGTGTGATTTGTCACTCCAGAGAACAGGTCTCCACTGCTCTACAGTCCAGTGTCAGCGTGCTCTACACCACTGCACCCTTGCACTGCATTGCACTTGGTGATGTAAGGCTTGGATGAAGCTGCTTGGCCATGGAAACCCATTCCATGAAGCTCTCTACGCACTGTTGTTGGGCTAATCTTAAGGCCCCATGAATTTTGTATTGCAATGATTTTTATTAATTTATAAACATTTAAAGAAACCAGGAGCAACAAAACACACCCACGCAGGGGCCATCAATTGCACATAAAGGCCACACGAAGTTTGGAGGTCTTTAGCTATTTTCTCTGCAGACAATTGGAGACTTCTGCGCACTATATGCTTCCGCATGCACTGACTCCACTCTGTCATTTTATGTGGCTTAGCACTTCATGGCTGTGTTGCTGTTGTTCTCAGTTGCTTCCACTTTGTTACAATACCACTAACAGTTGACCGTAGAATATTTAGTAGCAATGAAATTTCACTGAGCTCCTGTTTTGACCCGTTCTTTCACAAATGTTTGTAGAAGCAGTCTGCATGCCTAGGTGATTGATTTTATACACCTGTGGCCATGGAGGTGACTGGAACACCTGAATCCAATGCTTTGGAGGGCTGTCCCAATACTTTTGGCAATATAGTGTATGTTCCAATCAATTGGTAGGTTCTTTCTTTATGTGAAGTGAGACATTCAGATTGGTCTCAAACTGTTAAACAGATATAATCGTATGACATTTTGATACATGCTCTTCAAATTAATGGTAAAAGTTTTACAAAGTAGTTGTTTTAAATAATCTACTAGTGCAGGGCTTGAAATTTCCACTCGCCTGCTCTCCAATGGCGAGTGGAAATTATGGTGGGGGCAAGTGTGTCCCCCAGGGCTGTCTTGCTGAGCAGGCTCGGAGCTCAGGCTGGATCTGTCATTGCCACTGGGAGCCGTCAGACTGCTCAGTAGCTGAGCGCAGTGAAAGCAAAGCAAGGAGTGTGTGCTGTGCTCTCTGCCTCCCCCTAAAGTGCAGTACCTGGATCTGTGAGTGAACAACGAAGTACTGCAACTTTTTATGGGGGGGGGGTGTACGTGTATGCTTGTACAATTGTACATGTGTCTGTGTGTATGTACAGTACATGTGTGTATCTGTACATGTGTCTGCGTGTATGTACATGTATGCGTATATGTGTCTGTGTGTGTATGTATGTACATGTGTCTGTGTATGTACATGTATCTGTGTGTATGCGTGTCTGTACGTACCTGTGTGTGCATACATGTGTCTGTATGTGTGTGTGTGTACATGTGTCTCTGTGCGTGTGTGTACATGTTTCTCTGTGTGCATGTGTGTATGTATATGTCTCTGTGTGTGTGTACAGGTGTCTCTGTTTGTGTGTGTTTGTTGGTGGCGAGTAACTCTAAGGCTTGGCTAGTAGCTCAGTACTTGAATTTTAAGCCCTATGCAGTGTATAGAAAAAAGGGGTGAGGAGGCAAACACTAGCCTAAAATGTGGGCATATTCATTATAATACAAAGTTATGTTGTTTTTTTTCCAAAAATGATATAGCTAGGAGGTATGCTTATTGATATACAATTAAGTAATATTTTTAGAACATTTTGAAATTGCAGCTTTGTTACATTAATACTCCAGTTTGGGCTTAATACAGCTTCCATTGATTGCCCCATAATCATAAAGTGACTTTTATTTTTGCTTTTTTGACACTAGATCATCCCTGTGTTTTATGTTGTGAAAAGAAAATGTTATATCGGTAAGACTAACAGGCCATCTCCAAAAAATATATTACACTAAAATATAGGGAAGGCACAAGAAAAACAATGTACTGACTTAATGAGCTCAACCCAACTAAGGCAAGCCAGAGATTATTCAATTTTCTTTCCAGCAACCACAGTTTTGCAGGGTAGAAAATTGCTCAAATCCCTCTCACAGCGCTATTATGTTCTGCCAGCAGGGAGCCTTCCCCTTCCCAGAACACAATGATTACTGCTAGCGGCTATAGCCATGGGCAGTAATCACATGTAAAAAATCCAACAGGTCTTCCCATAGCCATCCAACCAGCCTGGATTGATGGATCGAATCTTGGCTAGTCCCTGCTGAACTGACTGAGATTCGATCTATGGCCAGCTTTAAACTTTCAAAAAACTTGGTTGAGTTTAACTAGAATTTTCATGGCTCTTTTATTTAAACAAACGCAAGTAGTCAGTGGTGTATTTTGTTTTTGTGATGCCCTAGGCAACAGTAAATCAGGCACCCTCCCCTCTCACACACACACACAATCTAAAAAAGGAGAGAGATAGGAGAGAGACGTTCCTCCAGCACTTGAATGAAAGCTGTCAGCCATCCATAGACACATGGTCAGAAAAGCCTAGTGTCGTCCTTGTGTGGGTATAAGATTCGACCTCTACCTACACCCTCCAGCAGCCCCTCTCAGATTCTATGGCAGAGCTCAGACAGTGCTCAGTACTATCGAAAGTAGTGTACAGATTCAAATGTTTCTGTGAATTTTGTTGTCTTGTAAGGCCTCATGCACACTAGAAAAACAAAAAACAAAAGAGGGTGCAAACACCTAGCGCATTACCCTTAACACTTTATTGTAAAAACAGAGACATAAAATATACTCACAAATGTAGTGAGCTTAAAGCATGTAGGTTCATAAAGCACACTGAAGAGTCCACCTCTGCCTGGAGACTGGATGACACAAAGCATCTGCCACATTTTGGGGACCCAATCCCCTTCCTCAGAGCTGTGACTAGTGTCTCTCAAGCTTCAACCTCCTTAAATAGCATATTTTAATTGGACTGCCCACCCAACATCAGGGGGAAGAGAATGTATGAAAAGGGAGTTCTTTTAAAGGAGACACTGCCCGTCGATCTGTGTTCAATGTACAGAGGTTTGATAGCATGATCACAGCATAAAATGCACAATTCAATGCATGCAATCCAAAATCATAAAGGATATGTAAATAATGGCAAAAATATTAATGCTATACAAATATATTAGTGCTCATTCATATGGGAAGTAACATTCCTACCATAGTGCATTGTCTCCACAATATACCCTATACCAGATGATCGCTATTATTGCTGCTATTAGTATTCCTCTCTAGAGAAAAAAAATTTCTTCTGCTTATATCGATAAGTTACCTCCATTAACGGTGTTCCTTACATAAGGTTGAATAGTCCCAGAAGTGTCTTTTCTGGTCCTTACCAAGATAGCAGAGAACCTGGGCAGTTTGCTTCCGCATCTTGGAATGCACGCTAACTCCTCACTGGAACGCACCCGCTGTAACCAGAGGTTCGGAACCAGAAGTATGTTACAGTCCCCCTAAGCTGGAGAATGCAAAATCAGGCTCACTTCTGCGTAGAAACCAATCAGCTTCCAGTTTTTTTGTCAAAATGAAATTGAACAAGCTGCGGTTAGAAGCTGGTTGGTTTCTATGCAGAAGTGAGCCTGATTTTGCACTATCTAGCTTTAATAAATAAACCCCTAGGTGTTCTTTCTTGGGTAAGCATAATCTCTTGCTGATGTGCCTTCTTGTCTGTTCTACTTACCTTTTCCATTCTTTCTGATAAAAATTACTATGTAGAGCGAGATAACCTCAATGTCCCTCAGGGGCGAATGTTCTATGACTTTTCTTTTTCCTCTAACCTACTGTACTCTGCTAACGGAGAGGTGATGGGTAACGTACGACCCTCTCTTGTTATTTCTTGAACTCCCCCCTACCAACCTCCTTTTTTTTCTTTTTTACTTCTTTTAAAAGGCTGGTCCTCAAGATCTCATCTTAGCCTTAATGATGATCCACAGCCTCTATATAGCAGACCAGGTAACTTATGGGAATTACGTTTGCATTTTATATACTTGGTCTCTGTGTTCTTAGACATTCTTGTCTAGTGACATTTCTGTATTGACATGTTATAGAAATACACTTGATATTCTGTACTGTAGGAATTAAATATGTGTATATTGCCTTGACTTCATTTGTTCTACTCCAGCGTCCTTTTTTTCTCTTGAATTATGTGTAATTCTGCTAAAACAAACTGAAAAATATCATCTTGGATCCGTTCCATTTTTGGTCTGGTGCTCCTTTCTGTATTTGTATAGATCACCATTCAGGGCTGGACTATCATAATACTTTAAGGCTAAGCAGGCGTTTTGTCAGCGTCTATGATGCTCCACAAATGCCTGTCAAAACTGTGCGCATTGCAGCACCCAGTGTTGTTCACATAGTTAGTCATGTTGCATCAAATTTGACCCATTACCTAATGACAATTGAGATGCGTTTAAAAAGCGTTACTAGCTGAGATGATAATACATAAATCCATACAATAAAAAACCAATGCAGAGGGGGCATCTGGCAAACACACCAAAAACCTGCCATAAATGTGCCATTAACGCGTCTTAACACATTAGGTGCGTTATTGGTTACTCAAATCTCTTTGCACTTCTAAATGAGCCCTTAATGACAGTACTACATAAAAACAGAAATTAAACTTATTAGGAAAATATGCAAAGTACACCTTACTTCATGCAAATATTTGTAAAGTAGATTTTTGTTATAAGCATTTGATAAGACTTGCAGCCATGTCATCCATCTCTCATGTTCAGGGAGCACATGTGCTATAAAGTCTAGCAGGCTACAAATTGTCCGCACAGAATACAAATGAATCTTGAGTGATTGTTTTGGATAGAAAATCCCAGAGCACCTGCTCCTGAAGCCATAGAAAGTCAACTTAAACGAAGCAATTGTGTGAAGTGAACTGCAAGGAGGGAGAAAAGAAAACCCGGCCAGATGAAAAAAGACTGTAGTTCAAGGAACAGTTTATTTTTATCTGTATAACAAATGAATACACAAATGCCAAAGAATAGCATTATTACTAAGAAAAAAAAATGCTGGGACAATTTTAAAGCCTTCTCAGAATGGTAACGGTATTGTATATTGTAATGATCAGGTGGCTGCTTTGTATGCTTCAGCTATACACAGGGAAGGGGCAGGGCCATTTTAATAAAGGGCAAAATTGGCATTTGATTTTGGCCAGTCAACTAATAGACCTTGTAGCTGATGTAATCTGTTAGCATATAGCTAAACCCTATGCTGGCCTATGGAGGTCAGTAACCACTTTGCCAGCCATACTTAATGGGTTTCATTTACTTAAGACTGTTCACTTTGAAAGGGACATTTTCCCTTAGATTAGTGACTGAGGTGAAAATTCACTTTGCAAATAAATAAGGAAAATTTGACTTATTTATTCAATTTTCATTTTTCTTGTATGTAATTTGGTATTCTTTGCAAAGTGGATTTTCACCACATTGACTAAGCTTAAGCTCCGTACACACAGTCCGAATATCGTCTGGTATCAGCCGATTCAACAGAAATCGGTCAATATTTGGCCCATGTCAGCCTGTCTGAATGAGCATGCCAGAAAATCAGCATCCAATCGGCATCTGAGCAGTGCTGGAAGCCAATGGCTGTGAGTACTGACTGGTGTGTTCTGGCAGGGGGGCAGTCAGAACACAATAGCTCAGCGGGGAGATCGCTGTACTAACATCGTACAGTTAGTACAGTGAGCTCCTCCTGAGCGCTTCAGTTTTTTTTTTGTTTAGCCCGCTGGGTTCAATGAAAAAACTGACTGTACCAGGCATAAATGAAGATTTCCCTTGCAAAGTGAACATCCAATTTGTTTTTAGTAAATCAACCCCTATATCTTTGTTACCCATTGCAGTTAATCAAATGTTATGCTTTGCTTTCTCACTCAAGGGGAGAATCTCATATAGGAAACACAGTGCTGGTTGTATATAGCAGGGTCATGATTGCCCTGGAGTACTGCATACTATGCATAGTGGTGACATCACAGTTTTGGGGTACTATATAGGGGATGTGGTGGTCATTGGATGTGGGTGACTGTGTACAACAAGGACATGATTATCCTGGGTTACTGACTGTGTTGCCAAGCCTATTCTAGGGCGCTGCTTTTTATGTGTATCAATAACATGGCTGCCATGAGATTCTACTAGCTGTGTACAGGTGAGCATGGCTGTTCTGGGGTACTGCTGACTGTGAATAAGTGGGTATGGTTGTCTTAGGGTGCTACTGATTGTGGGAAGTCTGCCTGTTCCGGAGTGCTGCTGGCTGTGAATGGGGAAAGTGGTGGGCATGGGGTTGTTGGCCGTCCAGGGGTGTATGTCTAGCTGTTAGTGTAGGGAAAATTATATCATGCTGTGTTGTTGCCTGTAAATGGGGGGGGGGGGGTGGCTTCTTTGTGTTGCTGTTACCTAAGTATACATGGACGCGGCTGTTCTGGGGTGCTGCTGCCTATGAATGGGGTAACATAGCTGTTATGGGGTGCTTCTGGCCTATAAGATTTGAAAGGGATGTGATAGTTACAAAGGTAAACAGCCCAATTTTGATACAGATTTCTACGCAAGTTTTACATAATGTGTTCATATAATGTTCTCCACAGCCAACAGCCAGTTCCAAAGTTTCCAAACTTTCAGGCACAATGGCCCACATCTGGTGGCCCTGCCCGAAGGTAGGCAGACTTTGGGTCAGGGTCTATGCGTTACTCCTCACCCTGCTACACACAGTTATTAAGAGGAACTTAAGAGGAACTTCGCCTTGAACAACAACTGGCAATGCACCTTTTTACAGCTACCAAAATTACCATATTAAAAGCC
The DNA here is from genome assembly GCF_062004578.1 of Staurois parvus. Lineage (NCBI taxonomy): Eukaryota > Metazoa > Chordata > Amphibia > Anura > Ranidae > Staurois > Staurois parvus. The sequence continues at coordinate 4,642,311 of NW_028317874.1, forward strand.
TGAAAACCCTGATCCTAAGCTTTGAAGCTGTTAAAAACCGTATGAATGAAATTATGGTAAGCCATACTATCAGATACTCATGAGAAATTTCTTCGACTCTGGCAGCCCTGGATAACTCATGCTCAGCCATCTCGATTTGACAACACTCTTTCGTCGATATAACAACCTGGCATTGCGGACCCCTGGGATTCTTCCTTCTTCTGCCTCCGCTTACACTTTCTTTACTTTGGCCTTTTCTAGCTTTTGCTCTGCTTTCTCTCTCCACCCACTTTCTTCTTTGTGAACAGTCAATGTAATGACCTGGCAACTGGGCATCATCCTAGCCCCGATGGTTACAACCTATGTAACTTCTGATCCCATAACTGGTTTGAATCGTGTCACACAATCTAATTGACGGTATGTATATACACCATTTGCTGCGTACCTTGAGCATGTTATGTTTTTACCAACTGTGCTTTGTTATTTATGACTCCCATATTGTATGGCTGAGTACACCAGTTAATGTGATATTCACCTTTGTGTCACTTTCGTGTTGAATATAAATGTCATATTGTTGGCTCTGTCCATTTGATTGGACATTGACAAGAAAAAAACCTTTGTAACCTTCATGGAAGAATCACCACATATTATTTTAATGAAAGCTGCATTTTAAAAATCATTGACAATTGCTTTTCAAAAACAGTAACATGTCACCCTTAAAAACTGCAGGCAATTGCACAGAAAAATCAAGTATTTTAAATGCTTACTTGCAGCATTTTTCATTTCAGTAAATAAATATCATATTCACTTGCAATATGCCTTTGGAGTTTGACCACACTAGGAAGTGCTGATCCCTTTGCAAAGCCACAGCTCTTCTCCTTTCTGCCACATAATAGCTCTTAACTCTTTTGTAAGTATTTAATTACTATCTGTGCTGGCCCAGCTCCTCCACCCCTCCCTTTACCTCCCTATAAAAAACATTTATGCAGCTGCCAGGGGAGAGGTAAAGGGGAATACTATAGAGTGTCGCTGGAGTGACAGCTTTGAGTCTGCAAGGGTTGTTGACATTCCATCCAAAACGGTGGCGCCAGGTGGCAGTGTCGAGTCTTTTGAATGTCTTCTCAAGGAAGGTTTTTGCAGGTCAAGAACATGTATAAAACACATTAAAATATATCAATCTCAAAAATATCATGCTGGATATCTATACTGATATGGACTGGATAATGTGTTAGAAACATAAGGATGCTCCATCCTTTGATGGAAATTAAAATTATCAACCTACAGAGGACTGAATTCAAAGACACCCCAAAAATCAAAGTGAAAAAAATGATGCAGCAGGCTAGTCCATTTTTCTGAAATGTCTTTGCAGCAACTCAAAATGGTACTCAGTACTTCGTATGGCCCCCACATGCTTGTATGCATGCCTGACAATGTCGAGACATGCTCCTAATGAGACGACAGATGGTGTCCTGAGATATTTCCTCCCAGATCTGGAGCAGGGAATCACTGAGCTCCTGGACAGTCTGAGGTGCAACCTGGCGGCATCGGATGGACTAAAAATGATATACCAGAGGTGTTCTATTGGATTTATGTCAGGCGAGCGTGGGGGCCATTCAATGGTATCAATTCCTTCATGCTCTAGGAACTGCATGTATACTCTCGTCACATGAGGCCAGGCATTGTCGTGCACCAGAAGGAACCCAGGACCCATTGCACCAGCCTAGAGTCTGGCAATGGGTCCAAGGATTTCATCTCGATACCAAATGGCAGTAAGGGTGCCATTGTCCAGCCTGTAGAGGTCTGTGCTTCCCTCCACGGATATGCCTCCCCAGACCATCACTGACCCACCACCAAAACGGTCATGCTGAATGATGTTACAGGCAGCATAACGTTCTCTACGGCTTCTCCAGACCCTTTCACGTATGTCACATGTGCTCAGGGTGCACCTGCTCTCATCTGTGAAAAGCGCAGGGCGCCAGTGGCGGACCTGCTAATTCTGGTGTTCCATGGCAAATGCCAATTGAGCTCCATTGTGCCGGGCAGGAGGAACCCAGGACCTACTACACCAGCATAGGGTCTGACAATGGGTCCAAGGATATCATCAGTGGGGACAATGGAGCATTTCAGCAGGTGGCAGAAAGACAGCAGTACCATACTCCAACAGTACCATACCTTCCAACTGTCCCTGATTTCGAGTGACTGTCCCTGATTTGAAACAAAGTCCTTCTATCCCTCTTTCCTCTTCATGCGTCCCTCATTTTGGTCTGATCTATATAGTTATATATAAAATGCACTATTTATCTTTCAGAAAGTGTTTCCCAGTGCTAAACCTTTCATGCAATTTCTAAATTGTTGCATATGTAACTTCAAAAGTCAATGTAAAGGAATAGTAGTGGTAAAAAAATCACTTGTAGGTTTAACTATTTTTTGTGTTGTCTAACTGTCCACTTGCCCTCTGGAAGATTTACCCCCCCTTCATGACCAGGCCATTTTTTGCTATTCAGCACTGTGCTATTTCAACTGGTAATTGCACGATCATGCAGCGCTGTACCCAAACAAAGTTTTTTTATTCTTTGTGGTATGAACGAAAAAAGACTGAAAATTTTTGGAAAAAAAAGATATTTCTATTCTTGGTTACAAAAAATATCCAATAAACTCAGAGTTAGTAAGAAATTTAGGCCAAAATGTATTCTGCTACATGTCTTTGGTAAAAAAAATCCCAATATGTGTATATTAATTGGTTTGTGTGAAAGTTATGCCGTCTACAAACTATGATATATATCCTGGAATTTACGCAACTTTCATTTTCTGACTACCTATTACTATCACAATTCTTAAGGTAAAATGCCAGGGCAGTACAAAGACCCCCAAATTACCCCTTTTTGGAAAGTAGACACCCTAAGGAATTTTCTGAGAGGCATGCTGAGTCCATGGAAGATTTTATTTTTTTGCCACAAATTTTTTATAAATGACAATTTTTTTTTTTTTTACACAAAGTTTTGAATTAAATGATACATTGCTCACGTATGCCATGGCTATATGTGGGATAACAACCCAAAACACATTCTGCTACTTCTCCAAGTATGGGGATACCACATGTGAGAGACTTTTTGGCAGCCTAGCCACATGCAGGCCTCCAAAATCCAACGGCCACTTCAAGGCTTTCAAAGGGCATATTTTCTCATATCATTTCCTCACTATCTATCGTAGTTTCGGAGACTCTAAAATGCCAAGATAGTGCAAACACCCCCCCAAATAACCCCCTTTTGGAAAGTAGACAATCCAAGGAATTTGATTAGTGGCATGGTGAGTATTTTGCAGATAGCATTTTGGGGAGGGCCTTGTACTATCCTGGCATTTCAGGGCCAACAGTAGAAGCTTATGCCACACATAACACACTCTTCTAACCACTTGAACAACAAATCTTTTCTGACACTTTTTGTTTACATGACACTTTTTGTTTTACCATTTTTTTTTTGCTAGAACATTACTTCGAACCCCATCCCGGTCTCCAATCAGCTCTATGGTCAGCTGCGGAACTGCCGGCTGCATTCTTGGATTTCCTTGTGGGACAGGAGAGCCCAAGAAAGCCGTGGAAGGTGGCAGTAGCGTGGAGGATGTCCCTTCCCGCTGCTTGATTTAGCAACTAATTAGTCGATATGATTGCTTTTACATAAAAAACGACCACCAGCTGAAAAAAACTATACCAGGATGATGCCTGTAGCTGCAGGCATCATCCCAGTATAATCATTCAACTTCCAGCAATGTACTAGTATGTTGCTGGTCCTTGTTGGGCATATACAGTTGTGTTCAAAATAATAGCAGTGTGTTCAAAAAAGTGAATAAAGCTCAAAATCCTTCTAATTGCTTTTATTTCCATACACACAAATGCATTGGGAACATTACACATTCTATTCCAAATCAAAACACGAAGAAAAATATATCAAATTTGTGTTGTTCCTCTAACAAAATTGAAGAAAAGTGAATATTAGACTGTTCAAAAAAAATAGCAGTGTTTGTATTCTTCTTTACAAACTCAAACATTCACTATATAAACTGAAAAATGTTTGAAGATTTTGCTTTCCTTTGAATCACTTAATTAATATTTTGTTGTATAAGCACTGTTTCTGAGAACTGCTGTACATCTGTGTTGCATGGAGTCAACCAATTTCTGGCACCTGTGAACAGGTATTCCAGCCCAGGATGATTGGACTACATTCCACAGTTCTTCTCTATTTCTTGGTTTTGCCTCAGAAAACTGCATTTTTGCTGTCACCCCACAAGTTTTCTATTGGATTAAGATCCGGGGATTAGGCTGGCCACGCCATAACGTCAATCTTGTTGGTCTGGAACCAAGATGTTGCACGTTTACTGGTGTGTTTGGGGTTGTTGTCTTGATGGAACACCCATTTCAAGGGCATTTCCTCTTCAGCATAAGGCAGCATGATCTCTTCAAGTATTCTGATGTATTCAAACTGATCCATGATCCCTGGTATGCGATAAATAGGCCCAACACCGTAGTATGAGAAACATCCCCATATCATGATGCTTGCGCAACCATGCTTCACTGTCTTCACAGTGTACTGTGGCTTGAATTCAGTGTTTGGGGGTCGTCTGACAAACTGTCTCCGGCCACTAGACCCAAAAAGAACAATCTTACTTTCATCAGTCCACAAAATGTTGTGCCATTTCTCTTTAGGCCAGTCAATGTGCTCTTTGGCAAATTGTAACCTCTTCAGCACGTCTTTTTTTCAACAGTGGGACTTTGAGGGGGCTTCTTGCAGATAGCTTGGCTTCACATAGGCGTCTTCTAATTGTAACAGTACTCACAGGTAACTTTAGACCTTCCCTTGATCTTCCTGGAGCTGAGTCCTTGCTGAGTCCTTGCTGAGCTGAGTTGGCTGAGTCCTTGCCATTTTGGCTATTCTATCCATTCAAATGGTAGTTTTTCGCTTTCTTCCACATCTTTCAGGCTTTGGTTACCATTTTAAAGCATTTGCAATCATTTTAGCTGAGCAGCCTATCATTTTCTGCACTTCTTTATATGTTTTCCCCTCTCCAATCAACTTTTTAATCAAGGCACGCTGTTCTTCTGAACAATGTCTGGAACGACCCATTTTCCTCAGAATTTCACAGAGAAATGCACTGTAGCCAGCATGTACAACATTTGCTGCCTTCCTTCCTTAAATAAGGGCAATAATTGCCACCTGTTTTTCAAAGAATGAACGACCTCACTAATAGAACTCCACACTGCTATTATTTTGAACATGCCCCTTTCAATTAGTGATTCAATTACACAGAATCAGCAGCATGCATGTCATGACTGTTGGGTCTGTTGGATTTCTATTACTCTACTACACCTGCTAATAAATTATTTGCCATGTAGAAATATAATTTCTACCAAAAACAGTGATTGCTCAGGTTGGAGATGTCTGACTGCTATTATTTTGAACACAACTGTATATAACAGCAGAAAACATGCGTATATGATGAATTGGGTCTGTGGACCAATATGACCACAATTCATTCTTTTTTGTAATACCCATGTTGAAGTTTAGGCCCCAAAAAGTGTTAAATTCAGAAACTGTGATAGATTTCTATGTGAATTGTTTGGCAAGAGGTGAATTTTGGTAAGCGGTGATGTATTGTGCATATAAATCACTTTGACCCACAATCAGTTAATACAAATCTTCTGTGAAAAACAGTGGAGGGGCTAGTGCTGGCAGCCAATGGAGCTGATCCTCCTAACACTGTGTTTTTTGGGACACTATATAGAGGAGGCACTAGTATAGTTCTGTTTGTGATCAGTATATTAATCCATATAAATACTATACTAGTAATGGTGGTGATCAGCAACCTATAGCGTGAGTACAATAGTGTGCGGCAATCTAACGCTAGCTGACCCTGGTTGGGAGGGGAGCTTATAGACCCTGACATTATATTAGATGTTGTTATTGGCAGTAATACAGTGATCAGTGAAATATTCTATGTACTGACACTGTAGTTATGGCAGTGGCTGGGAGATGCCGTGATCAAAGGGTTAATAGAGGCAATCAAAGGGTTAAATGTGCTAATCTAACGTGAGTGTGTGTAAAATGTAGTGCTTTTACAGTGCGGTGTGCTCTCTTCTCTCCCTGGACCGACAAGGGGGGTAGCAAGGGGGCGCAGGCACATTCACAGTCTGAAGCAGAAAGTAACATAAGTTTACATCGCTTTGCTAAGAGCCAGTGCTTGCCCGCGGGCAGGCAGTCGGCAAGTGGTTGAAAAAGAAAAGAAAATTCTCAATACAGTGTTTTTTATTTTATTTATTTTTTTTACTTTTTTATTATTATTTTTTTAAATACTTCTATCAGAATAGTGCAATGTTACCAATACCATAGTATCATTGTACTACTGCTTTGAACTGTCATGAATGAGTTAAGTTTATGACAGTTCAATATAATAGTGATCTGTGATTAGCTAGAGCTGGGCACATGGTACAGGGTGCTGTGATTGGCCCCATATATCATGTGAGAGCTGTGGGCCAATCACAGCTCACCAGGAAGAGAAGCAGAGCTGTTATAAATCAGATTGATTCATAACAGCTTTGCTAACATTGTTGTCACACAGCGATCACATCATCACCGGGTCCCATTCAGTGGGATCTTCTTGACACAGCGGTCGCTGGTGGGGTGTGCTGTGCACCTGCTCAGATGCGCAACGCCCCCTGTGTTAGTACAGCCAAAGTGAAGTACCCATTCTTCGCTTTGTCTGTAGCTGCCACCCATCCACAGTACATTGTTAAAGGGCCATGGCATGGTATGTGTCCTATGCCTACATACATTTGCTAATAGGTGTCCCTCGATCCCATCTCAAAAAGTTGGGAGGTATGCAGTACACTGATCTTCCCAGTGAATTGCTGTGTGTGTGTGTGTCTGTGGGGAAGGAGTCGTGTTAGCAGGGGTCAGTCTGACTATTAGAGGAAAGGCAGGTAAAGAAGAAAACTGACAACACTGAGATGGATGTGCTTTCATACCTGTCATAGCCAGTTTGCAATGGGAAAGCAGGAGGACTGTCAGGATCACCAGGTATTTCACACTAAGGAAGCAATGAAAAGAGAGTGGGATACATGGTAACATAGACACATATCAGAAATATTAAATGTTGGGGTAAAACACTAAATGTGATATCAGACAGAGAGATTGTTGTGTACATATCAAATGTGGGTGAAGTAGAACTATAGGCAAAACTTTTTTTTTCTTTTATTTATAGAGTAAGGGAGGAATATAACCCCTGTACAGTTTGTTTTTGCCCTCTTTGTCCCATTGGGGAGATTTACCTTCACATTCTGTCCCATAGCTAAAACAGGAAGTGAAAGGAAATCCTTGCAAATAAACAAAAACTAAAAAAAAGTTTTGCCTTTAGTTATACTTTAAATTGTATCTAATCCCAAGAACAAAAAGTGTATTTCTAGCAGTTTACAGTCCTTAAAGAATAAATAAAAGCACAAGTTTTTTCTTTTTTTTTTAGTTTTGGATGGAGTGTAGATTGATTAGAACACGTTAGTTTAGTTTTTATTGCTGTCTGTGTCCCATTAGGCTAAGTTTAGCTTTGTAGCAGGCGTTAGACAGGTGTTTGGGAAGAGTTTTTAATGCTCCTCAAACTTCTATGAAAATTCAACACACACTGAAGTGGTAGCGTCGTGGCAAAATTGACGCCTTATGTCAGAGTCAGGAGGAGTTGAAGCCTCCCATTCAAGTCTATGGTGATGCTCCTCAAACGCCTGCCAGGCGTTTGCAAGGTGGTTGCGAAGTGTTAATACCATCAAACGTCATTATAGGTATTTGTGGTGCGGTTTTAATGCTTGTCAAATGCCTCAAAAACAGGCATAGGGCATTTGGGTAGCGTTTCAGGAGTATTAAAAACACTTCCCAAACACCTGTCTTAACGCCTGTCAAACACTATAGGGGCGTTTGGCAAGAGTTAGAAATTAGAAATACAAAATACGTTTGTTCCTAACCCCAGACACTACTAAACAACTCATTCACTCCCTTATCTTACGACTCGACTACTGCAACTCCCTCCTCACCGGCTTACCTCATCACAGACTGAACTCAGCGGCCAGACTCATCCACCTTACCAACCGCTCCGTCTCCACCACCCCCCTCTGTCATTCCCTCCACTGGCTTCCGATTGCCCAACGCATAAAATTCAAACTACTAACATTGACATACAAAGCTATTCATAATACTGCCCCAAACTACCTCACTGACCTAATATCCAAATACCACCCAACACGTACTCTTCGCTCCTCGCAAGACCTCCTACTCTCTAGCTCCCTGGTCTTCTCCTCCCATGCCCGACTCCAGGACTTCTCCAGGTCTTCCCCCATCCTCTGGGACTCACTACCCCAATCCATCAGACTGTCATCTACCCTCCTCACCTTTAGGCGCACCCTGAAAACCCATCTCTTCAGGGAAGCCTACCCCGCACTCACCTAACTGACAATCTCCTCCACTACTCCTACCACTCCATCCCCCACAGCCATTTCCTCCTGTACCACTATCCCCTCCCTCCTTGATTGTAAGCTCCAAGGAGCAGGGCCCTTGAATCCCTCATGTATTGTATTTGTCAGGAATGGACTTGCCAATAATGGTGGGACTCACCTGCCTTGTGGGCTGCAGTACCAGGGCTGGCCAGCGGGTGCTCTCAGCAATCAGAGACTCACCCCTGCAAGCAGCCAAACACCTGAAGCTGATTGCAGGGGTTGTATTTAAGGAATGGCCAGACTCACAGTCAGGGCCTTGGTGTGTGTTTTTCCATGGGCCCCTGTACCTTGTATCCTGTATTCCTGTCCCTGTCTGACTTGTTGCCGACCCTGCCTGATCCTGACCTCTGCTGACTTCTCCTGCTTGATCCCTGGCTTGTGACCCTGACCATTCTCTGCCTGACCCTCTGTACCGCGCTGCCCGTGAGTTACTGAACCCAGCTTGTGACCCCGACCACTCTCCCGCCTGTTCCTGGTACTCAGTTTGCCCGTTTGCTACTGACCTGGCCTTCCTGACTACTCTTTGTATTGTATGTATTGTTATCGGTGGGTGGTTTGGTTTGTTTGCACTGTGTTTATGTTTAGTTTTGCACTGCGTTTTGTATTGTTAGTCTTAATAAATTATATTGTTTATACCATATCTGAAGCCTGCGTTTCCCTGTGTCAGTCCACACACCTCTGGTCATACCTGAAGCCCTGACAGTATTGTTACTGTATTGTCTCATGTTCTGTCCCCCACTATATTGTACAGCACTGAGCAAACATTTCGGCGCTATTAACTGTAAAATAATAATAATAATTAGTCAAGTGTGAACGAGCCCTAAGGGAAGTTCACCCTATCTGTCCTGTTTATCATCAAAAGTGAAAGTAAAAGAAACCCGAAATTTTGGGTTGTTCTCGGAAAAGTAATAGAGGGGAAATTCTCCAATGGGGACACTAGTTCTAGTGACCTGGGGGTCCCTAATGGATTCCCTTTATTTGCAGGTATTTTCTCTCAATTCCTATTTTAGCTATGGGGCAGGAAGTGAAGTTCTCCCCCAATGGGACACAGATTACAAAAAATAAACTGATGGGCTATAACCCTCCACTACTTTATCCAAAATAAAAGGTTTTGCAATAGTTCTACTTTAAATGTGATGACTGCATTAATTTATTACATTTGTTTTCACCTAATGATCATGCCAGTAAAACACTTCCTGTCCAAGGGTGACGACTGACGAGGCTCAGTCAGGCCATGGATGGATCAGATGGATCAGCACATTTATCTGGATAGCCTAAAACTTTACTTTTAATTCATACTGTATGTTTAACCACTTCCTGACTGCCCTATAGCAAATATACTGCTACAGGGTGGCAGGGGTGTGCAAAATCACATATATATGTAATTTTGTATTTCTGGGTAGGGGGCATCCGCAATTCGCGGCCACTGCTGTCAATCACCGGGTTCCACCTGGTGATTATCCACTGGCGCCCGGTGATTACCGAGGATCTCCAACAGGGAGGGGGGCTGCTTTGTTTACTAACTCGGCTCGGGCACACTGCTCTGGATGGCTGTGCACAGGGGCCTTTTTTTCTCCACATATAGTGTTGTGTGTTCTTCCCAAACAACTCAATCTTGGTTTCATCTGTCCACAGTATATTTTGCCAGTAGTGCTGTGGAACATCCAGGTGCTCTTTTGCAAACTTCAAACGTGCTGCAATATTCTTTTTGGACAGCAATGGCTTCCTCCGTGGTGTCCTCCCATGTACTCCATTCTTGTTTAATGTTTTCCTTATTGTAGATGTGTCAACAAAAATGTTAGCATGTGCCAGAGATTTCTGTAGGTCTTTAGCTGACACTCTGGGATTCTTCTTTACCTCATGCAGCATTCTGCGCTGTGCTCTTGCAGTCATTTTTACAGGACGACCACGCCTAGGGAGAGTAGCAACAGTGCTAAACTTTCTCCATTTGTAGACAGTCTGTCTTACCGTGGACACATGAACATCAAGGCTTTTGGAGATACTTTTGTAACCCTTTCCAGCTTCATGCAAGTCAACAATTCTTGATCGTAGGTCTTCTGAGAGCTCTTTTCTGCGAGGCATGGTTCACATCAGACAGTGCTTCTTGAAACCAGTAAACCCAAAACAGGTGTGTGTTTTTTAAGGGCAGGACAGCTGTCAGCAACACATCCAATATCAACACACTGATTGGAGTCAAGGTTGGCTCACTCCTGGCTCCAATTAGCTCTGGGAGAAGTCATTAAGCTAGGGCCTCACATAGTTTTTCCTCTCTGCACTGTGAATGTTTACATGTTATCTGCAATTAAATCATGGAAACATCTAATGTTTGTGTAGTATTATGTTCAGCAGACTGTGTTCTTCTCATGTTGTGACTTAGATGAAGTTCAGAGCACATTTTATGCCCAATTCATGCAAAACTCCACGTAATCCCAAGGGGTTCACATACTTTTTCTTGCAACTGTATATCAAAACATCTTTAGTGATATATAAAGCTGATCTCCAGGTTTTCTGTGACTTTAAATAGTTCGTCTGGAACCACAGTGGTCCAAACAATTTTCTTCACTAAGTGCTATACAGGCTTTAAGCACTGTATGTACTGCATGTAGCGCATAGGCGAACGCACGCGTTGGTTCTGTACACATATGTAAACATACATTACACAATGCTGGGTTCTGGCTGTGAGATAGAGTCTTCCCGTCTCACACACAGAACAATGCAGAATCGGTCTGAGTGGTGCTCAGCCATTCATAGGCAGTTTTGTATTCTGTGAATGAATACAAAGATTCCTTTAATTGACTGTCACACTCTCTGACTCTGCCAATTAGAGGAAGTATTTATTCTCAGAATACAAACCTGTCTCTGAATGGCTGAGCACCAGTTAGACCAACTCTGTGATGTTTCGGGTGTGAGACAGGAAGGCTGTATCTCACAGCCAGAATCCAGGTAGCTGATGCTACATGCAGTACATACAGTAATTAGAGCCAGTGTAGAACTTAGTGAAGGAAATGGTTCGTTCGGACCACTTTGATCGAAATGAACTAAATAAAGATCAGCTTTACAAGATCAAACAGGAACAAATAAATCAGTTTCCAGGGTTTACATACATGTTAATGTATTGGCCATGGGAAAAACATCTACAATTCTTGGCTTGGAGGACCTCAGTTGAGCACCACTGTCTCTAAACCTTTGCATGAGCTAATAACAAATGCCTTGGGGATAATAAAAAAAGAACACCCAGCCTGTTTTGCGACAGTCATACACATCACCTGGGTCCATCAATTTAAAACTTTCCACAGCATTTTACTGCCTTTCATTTATTCTCCCTGTCATGGTAAAAATAACTGTGACCAGCGATTATGCTCTAATTTCCCATGAAGTAGAGATGAAAATGTAATGTACATGTTTTTAACTCCACAGCTGCTAGATGGGTCTGGAGAGCATTGTGTTCTAGGGAGCTCTGCAGAGATTAAAATAGCACTGTCTAATACAGCATGGAAGTCTGCTGAAGGATCTCTGCGAAAGAACGATTGCTCCGTCTGCTTTTCATGCACCTGCACCAGTTACCCAAATCACTTCTTCAGGGTATTAAATTTTAGCCAAGCTCAGAGAAGACCGGATTAATAACCAAATGAACTGAATTGTGCACCCAAAGCTTGACAAGTGGAGATTAATTGTGAGACATTTACTGAAAAATGGAATATTCAGTATCATGCTAAAACATGCTCTGGATCTTCCGCATTGTTTGAAGACAATTATTCTGTGTTTTGGTTTTCAACTCTTTTGTAGGAGAGAAGGCAGCACCTTTCTAATTGCAGCAAATTACATCACTTCTGGGGAGTCTAAATGACAAAAAACGTTTGTTACAATGCAATGAATCAATAGGTTGAATGCTGGCAAAGATATTGTATGATAAAATAAAACAATAATCTGCATACATTTAAGGAAGCCTTTGCACAACCATGTATTGGCATAGAATAGGCTCAGACCACAGCTCCATGTTGCTGTGCATAGAGTGGCTTCCTGAGTCTTAAGTCTTCTACACACAGATGAAAGTTGGCCAAAACCGGTTGGTTAGGCAAAAAACGTCTGACTTTCAGTTCATGTGGACAGCTATCTGTTCTACAAAAGCCTGTCTCACAACTGGTTTCTGTTGAATGGGCAAGCTGGAAAACCAGCATCTGACCTGCAACTGATCAGCACTGGCAGCCAATGGCTGCCAGCATTGATCAGTGTGTTCTGAAGGGGTGGGGGGTCCCCCTGTCAGAATACAATAGCACATCACTTTTCGTGGTACGGTAGTCTTTCAGTTTTTTTCCATTCAACCCTCTGGGTTGAACGAGAAAAATATTTCCAGTGTGTACCTAGCTTTTGGCCCACACACATCTGAGGGATGCAGGAGTGTTCTGTTTTTTGTGTAATTTTGGAGCAACACCATTCATTTGAATAGGCTGCCCTCTGCTCCAAAAATGTGCCAAAGTAGCTCCTGTACCCTCTTTTGGAGTTTTTGAATAGCTCGTTTGTGTACTTTTGTTGCTGGCATTTTGTTGCAAGACAAAATGTCCATTTTTAGTGCATTTGACTTGCATTGTGCGTTTTGGTATGTTTTTAGCATATTCCGGTATCACTGGCATTCTGGTATTCTGCTATGCTCAAATATGAATGAGGTGATATGTGAGGCTAATTGGAAGCATCATAAAATGTAGAATTAATGGTGTTCTGATTAGGATCAAGGGGGGGGGGGGGGACTCACAGCCTCACTTATCAGCTGTTACCAACTCAAAGACTGCTTGAGTACTTAGCGCTGCATGCCTTTTTCCAGCATGTGGGAAAATCTACGTGAATGATTTTAATCTCATATTATTGATTAAAGTACTGTAACTCTAAACCCTTGCCTAAATATATGTAGTTTGCTGAAGCACCTTGTATCATAAATTATTTCTAGGTTCCTTTTTTAATCCTTATTTACATCTCAGTGCTGTTGCTGTCCTCCTGCCCCTTTCAGTTACTTTCTGTCTACATGCAGCAGCTCAATGTCATTGCTCAGAATGAGTTTCCTGATGGGGACAGTGATGGAACATAACTGCCCAATGAGCATCAGCATAGCCCCTTCTTGTCTTCATTGCAAGTTCATCTGCAAGTTCACAGTGACAACACCAGAGAGCAATTGGCAGACAGGGGAAGAGCATTGTCACCCCATAACAGGAAGTGCCTAATCAAGGACCTTCATGGCAGAAACACTTGGTATTTATAATTGGTAATGAAAGTTGCAGATTTCAAAAGGCTGGAAATGACTTTTGGAATTACATTAGCATGGTAAATAATACATGAGATTTTATTTATAGAGTTTATGTCTATTTTAACCACTTGCTGGCAGTCAGCTCATTAGGCTTACACTATACAGGAGACTGTAGAAGCTCAGTCAAGCTATTAAAATGTTAGCAATTAATCACTAGGTGTGGCAATTGATTACTAAACTAAGATGGAAGAAATGACTCTGTATGACGTGAGCTACACAACTAGCATCTTGTAGAGATTGTTTTCTAGAAACCCCTTTCCTGGATGAACTATTTTACCCAGATCATTTTCTTGTTTTACTGATCTTTACTTGGCTTAGAATATTGTAAAAATATTGGTGTAAACAATATGAAATTACTGTATTTATACTGATCCTAGGTAGAAAATAATGTGGCTGATAACTATATAGAGAAAAGCTGTCTCTGCCTTTGGCACTAATAGACAGAGGCCTACTATTTTCTTTATGTTTGCAACTTTTATTTGATACTTATAGTGTTCTTTCTCCTATTTACAGTTTGCCTACAAAAATTTGGTAAGTAAGTTTACTTCTGGAGTATAAATACAAAAACGTCAAGACTATAAAAATCAAAGCTGTAGGGGGCGCATGCGCGGCTGGCTCCTGGATGGACGTGTGATAGACACCACTCCGTCCACCCGCCAGAGCTAAAATGCCGCATACCCGCACCGAGGGACACCGCGACTACGGGGAGGGATATAAGAGGTGTGCACACCTCAGCATCCATGCCACGCCACCGAAAAACCCCTGGACCACCAGGGAAACTCACCCACTTCTTCTCTCCTGTCATGGGTGAAATCCAAGATAGCGCCGGCGGCAGCACAGAACATTACAGCAGCCATGAGGGAGATCACACAGCACAGCCCACAGATGCCAGGCTGCGGTACTCCCTATACCCTGGGGACCCTGGTGAGTCTTCTCCCCCTCTGTCCCCCACAAAACGCAGCCCTGCCGAATCTAAGCCTCGCCTGGATATAGACCCCGCAGCTGACTATCAGGCCCTTAACCAGCCACCCCCTCACTTCAGCGCTGATATGCCTGTGATAGAGTAATTCCCTGCAACAGACCAATCTCTCACGGAATTATGCATGAAAAACATGCTACTATCGCTTAGACAATCCCTACATAGCGATATACAGTCGTCACTAGTTCAGATTATGTCCGTGGTCAAAAAACAGGAGCGTAGATTACACCATATTGAATCCAGAATGGAAGAAATTATCATAGCGCACAATGACCTGGTTGACGCACATACTGACCACACATCGGACATTGAACAAATAAATCTGAATCTAGCGGATCTTGAAGATAGATCACAACGCAATAACATCAAATTCAGAGCTATACCTGAAAATGTTCCTAATGAAACGCTATTATCCTATATACAACAGTATATGAAACACCTCATCCCATCTCTCTCAGATTTGGAAGCAGCCATAGACAGGGCTTACTGACTACCTAAACCGTCATTTCTCTCAGCATCAGTCCCAAGAGACGTCCTGGCACGGATACGCTTTTACCACATCAAAGAAAAAATTATGTCGGCAGCCAGAAATCCACCCTCACTCCCGCCATCGCACGCAAATATTCGGCTATTTGCTGACCTATCAAAGGCCACGCTCCTAAACCGCAAAAAAATGATTACTATCACTAAAGCTTTACGAAACCAAGGCATAAGCTATCAATGGGGTTCACAACTAAAATCACTGTTAAACAACACGGTAGGATTTTCACAATCAAAAACCTTGAAGCGGGCTTGGAGCTACTAAAGGCATGGAACATACTGCCTGCAGATCCTCCACCCTCCAACACTACTAATATCCAGCAAATGGAGGCAGAATGATTCTGACCTAGCACTCCTTCTATATACTTCCAACGCTTCACCTCGGGAAATATACCTTACTCTACTAATCTCTGGAGATCGGCCCTGTTCTTAAAAAATAAAAATGTTTTTGTTACTGAAAAGTTTTGGCATGACCTTTTCTATTGTCAAAGCCTCTTCAAACCCCCCAATTTTGAAGTAGCTCCTCTTGCTACTCGAGTTACTTGCGTTTTTTTTATCCTCTTTTTGCTACCTCCCCCCCTCTTCCACCGACCTCACCAGTCAATCAACTGCACCACTTCTTTACCTGAAATCTACAAAACATCATGGAATACTCACTCTAACTCATCGATCGAGCCAAGACCTCACCTCCCTGACATCAGAATCTACCTCTCCACAACTCCAACCATTCGAACATGCTCTCCTCAAACAACATCTCGACCTTTTCACTAACCAATCCCCGGATATACACTATGATTAATATTACATCACTCAATGTTCGTGGCTTAAACTCGCCCTTCAAGAGATCTATGCTTCAAAAAGAAACTCAAACGTTTCAAGGCGACATTCTCTTTTTACAAGAAACGCACTTCGCAACAACCAAGACCCCCAAGCTACAATTACACCAATTCTCACACATCTTTATGGCTACCAACTCCAAGAAAAAAAACGGTGTCATCACAGCTATAAAAGACTGCTCAGTTCCGATATATATCTGAAATAGCTGACCCGCAAGGTCGATACCATATTTTAATATGCCACATAAACGACATTCCCTACACTCTAGTGAATGTCTATGGCCCCAACAAAAATCAGTTGCAATTCTACCACAAACTTTACTCCATTATCTCTGCTCAAAAACAAGGCAGACTTCTCATTGGTGGAGACTTCAACGTAATTGGCAACCCTCTTCTAGACTTGTCTTCGAGCAAAAGATCTCACAAACAAAACTTCAACCGTTTCCTCATCGACAATAACCTTTACGATATCTGGAGATGTCAACACAGTGACGAGAAAGACTACACCTACTTCTCCCCTTCTCAACTGTCCTATTCCAGGATTGACTTTTTCATCACAGATAAATGGACACTACAACATGTACTGTCATCTAAAATCGGAACCATAACCTGGTCAGACAATGCTCCAATCAACATAATCTTGGACAACAATCAACGCTCTACAATCCCTCCCATCTGGAGACTGAACTCTACAATTCTAAAGAACCCAGAAAACCAAAAACACCTACTAGAAGCCCACAATCTCTTTTTTGATTGTAACGACACAGCGGACATTTCTATAACCACTTTATGGCCTGCTTACATGAGAGGTATCCTTATACAACTAAATTCCCAAATCAAACAACAATCCCAACAAATTGACCAACTCCTAAACTCCATAAAAATAAATATAGAAATTAACAAAAAAAAACCCAAGTGCTTCTACTTCTAAATCCCTAACAACAGACAGGAACGAACTCCGACTACTATTACTCTACAAATATGACCTTAACCTTCAAAAGACAAAATCACAATTCTATTCCCTAGGTAACAAAGCAAACTCACTCCTCATAAAAATAATTAAACAAAGACAGCTCAAATCCAAGATCACCCTAATTCAACACCCCACCACTCGCATCTCGCTCACAAATCCACAAGACATAGCCAACACTTTTGCGAACTATTACCAATCCCTATATAATATTAAAGATGATCCAGAACCAACACAACCGACGACCACATCCATCCTTAACTTCCTAGCAACCGCTAATCTCCCCCAACTCACCCCTACACAACTTGAATCTATATCTGCATCGATATCTCCCACAGAAATAGAAAAAAACATAAAATCTTTACCTCTAAATAAATCTCTGGGAAACAATGGATTTACGAACGAATACTAAAAAATATTCGCCTCTAATCTTGCACCACACCTATCTGTTCTCTTCAACCAAGCAGCCTCCACAGGACAATTCCCCACATACATGCTACAATCTATAATTACAACCATCCCCAAACCCGGTAAAAACCCTCAAATGGTCCAAAATTACAGACCAATTTCGCTATTGAACACAGAAATCAAACCATACGCTAAAATAATTGTCCAGAGATTACTTCCTCACCTCCCTACGTTAATTCACCCAGACCAAGTGGGATTTATCCCTGGTTGACAAGCTACAGATGCAACCAGATGACTTATATCCCTTTTACATAACCTTGAGAGCTCCAGAAAACCTTCCTTACTCCTATCCCTGGATGCTGAAAAAGCATTCGACCGCAAACATTGGCAATTCATGAAACTCACACTTCAAAAATTTGGTATCACAGACTGGATGCTATCGGCAATTCTATCCCTTTACTCCAACCCTTCAGCTAGAGTACTAACTAACGGTACCCTCTCCCAAACCTTCCATTTATCCAATGGCACTAGACAAGGCTGCCCCATGTCTCCCATAATCTTTACTTTACTCATCGAACCCCTATTATCCAAGCTCAGAGATGACCCAACATTTCCAGGTATTACACACCTCAAAAAAGAACACAAAATTAGCCTGTTTGCGGACGATATCATCCTGATGATTACCAACCCCTACAAGTCACTCCAAACGATTCGTACACATCTACACAACTACTCAGAAGTCTCATATTATAAACTCAACGAGCCCAAGTCCTCTATACTAAATCTCTATACTTCAGAAAAGACTCAAAAACTACTAATCAAACATTTTCCCTTCTCATGGGAACACCATAGCATCCCTTACCTGGGGATCAAACTGATCACTACAACCGACCAACTATATGCCTCTAACCATAAAATATTACTGGAATCCATCCCACAAGAACTCAAAACTCTTCGCACATCAACTCTATCGACACTAGGAAGAGTGGTGACTTTAAAAATGTGTATCTTACCCAAGATCCACTACATATTCCGCACTCTTCCCATCCCAGTCCCCAATATATTCTTCTCCAAATTACAAGCAATCTTTGCCAAATTCATGTGGAATTCGAAAAAGCCCAGATGCACTACAAACCTATTAATACATCCAACATACAGAGGAGGAGCAGGCTTCCCTCATTTAAAATCATACTACCCTGCTTCGTTGCTAGATCAGATCTATTTCTGGTGGCATCCAACTACCGAAAAGTCATGGACTACCATGGAAACACTCCCACATTCAGTGCCTACACCCGATAAAATTTTACTCCTTCCTCAATCCACTCAACACCAACTTACACTTAAACATCCTTGCCTCCCTCCAAGCCTGGTATGATCTTTTAACATTTGACCAAACGGACATCAAACTAACCCCTACCCCAATTACAACTCTATACTTCATTATTCCCTCCCTAAATCTACTACAATGGGAAAAACAAGGCATTTCACACATCCGAGACATCTATACAAACAATAAATTAGATTCCTTCTCAACCCTCCAAGAAAAATTTCATCTTCCTCGGCACTGAATTCTACACCTACATGCAAATAGTGCACTCCTTACAACTGAATATTCCGCATACAATGGCAATCCCTACTACTACACTCAACTTCCTACAAAAAGCACATTACCTTAAGAAAGGAATTTCAACCTTTTATGCACTTATAACTAACGCCCAGTTTACTCTAAAAACTACTTCTCTATCCAACTGTGAAGCAACTTTCACACTACCAATACAACCTCACACACGGGAAAGAACCTTTTCTATCACCCATAAAGCTTCCAGATGTAGTTCCCACTGGGAATCATACATGAAAATTTTACACCAATGGTACCTAACACCGGCTAAACTCTCTATTCTACTCTCAACATTCTCCCAATTGTTGGAGACAATGTGGAGAAATAGTTTCAATTTTCCACATAATGTGGACATGTAAATCTCTCAAATCCTACTGGAACAAAGTGTTTCAATTGCTCTCTTCAATCACTAGAACCCCAATGATACCAAACCCAGCTCTCGCACTCCTACATATAGGGATCGACAAATTCTCTGCAGATTCTCGCTCCATCATCATACACGTATTAGCAGCTGCCAAAACCAACATCGCTAAATTGTGGAAATCATCCAAAACTCCTTCTCTCTCAGATCTCCTTACTGACCTTAACTTTCAATGCGAGATGGAAAAAAGATCAGCACTCCACAAATCCTCTTATCAAAAACTGAAATACCAATGGTCTCGATGGCTACAGAACCCCAACTGTACTATAAATTGATATCCATATAACCATATCGTACAAAAACCTTTGCAATTGACTGGTGTTTAGTTTTCCCCCCACCCTATCCACTCCCCCCCCCTCCCTCTGCCCCTCTCCTATCCCTTACCCACTTTATACACAATACCTCACCTAACCCTGGTTCACACCACGTCAAGCATACCTCTCAGGTAAGCGAAACCTCTGTTTATGCTGCCCCTAGCCAATTGGTAGGGAATCTACTGCATATACACCTTGGTGTACTTAATGTGAACTGCATTGTCGTACCATATCTTTGTTTGTTAAAATTCTTTCAATAAAAATATTTGAAATAAAAATCAAAGCTGTAAAAGTGATAGAGAGCTGGAAATATTCACTGAACACTGCAGAGCCTGGCAGAAGTAATAAGATTGATCATGAGGGACGTGGCAAACAAATTCATGTTTGTTTTTGTATGCAAACATCTTCAGAAAGCATATGTGGCCTGCAATCTCCCCAGTGATTCCTCTTACTCTGAAAGAATTGGTGTCATAGACTGGTTTTGGCAGTTTAGTAGAATATAAGATATAGTTTTTGGATGTAGATACTCTACACTCTTGTCAGTGCCTTGCTAGAATGATGTTATCTAGCTAGAATGTTATTATCAACTGTCTTTGCTGTGACTTCCCTGTCTTTGCCATTGCCTGTCTGCCTGACCTCCTTATCCTGGTGAAGATGAAAATGTTCCCTCTGCCTTCACCATCTGCCATCCAGATGGAAATGATGGCTTTCATGGGACACAGGCATAGACAATGGATGGGACCTGCCTTGCTTTCATTAGGGCCTTTCAAGATTCTATCAAACTAGAGATACAGTTTAATTAGTAAAACACGATATATCTAGGGTAAGGCAGAATGCAATGTACCTTGCATTTTAATTTAGCTATTCCAGACAGAAAGTCATTGAGCAGCCATGAATCACAATATGGTCACTGTTGGCCCCAGCCACGTCCAAAGGATGTAAACATTTTCTTCAGTAATTCTTGCACAAAAAAATCTGCATTTATAAACTGGTGCTAAAGATGCTGTGTGGCACCAATGAATAATGTATGCATATGATTAATGGACCCAAAGCACACGCAGGAATTAATAGACATGTCTTGGGGATATAAATAACAGACACATTATCATATTTTTAAAACAAACCTGAAGGGAAGATATGACAGCAGTTTTTTTGTTTTTTTAAAGATGGAAGCTCTAGTGGTTACCATAATGTTACAGTGACTTAGAACAAGTATTCAGGATGGAAGCTCAGGCTTTACAGACTTCAGTGGCTGCATGTTTGTTCCAGATCAGTGGCTCACTTGGTAGTGAAGCCAAGGATGAAAGCCAATAATCCTGCAATTATAAACACAAGTCAGTGATCTAAGCTAGATTATTTCTATCTGCAAAGCTCCTGGATCATTTACAGTGCCTTGAAAAAGTATTCACACCCCTTGAAATTTTATTGAAATATTTTATTGGGATTTTATGTGATAGTCCAACACAAAGTGGCACATAATTGCGAAGTGGAAGGAAAATGATAAATGGTTTTCAAAATCTTTTACAAATAAATCTCTGAAAAGTGTGGCGTGCATTTGTATTCAGCCCCCTTTACTGTGATACCCCAAACTAAAATCTAGTGGATTATATAAATAGAGTCCACCTATGTGTAATCTCAGTATAAATAAAGCTGTTCTGTGAAGCCCTCAGAGGTTTGTTAGAGATCATTAGAGAACAAACAGCAGCATCATGAAAGCCAAGGAACACACCAGACATGTCAGAGATAAAGTTGTGGAAAAGTTTAAAGCATGGTTAGGTTATAAAAAAATATCCCAAGCTTTGAACATCTCACGGAGCACTGTTAAATCTATCATCCGAAAATGGAAGAGTATGGCACAACTGCAAACCTATTAAAACATGTCCATCCACCTAAACTGACAGGCAGGAAAGGAGTGCACTAATTAGAGAAGGAGCCAAGAGGCCCATGGTAACTCTGGAGGAGAGATCCACAGCTCAGGTGGGAGAATCTGTCCACAGGACAACTATTAGTCGTGCATTCCACAAATCTGGCCTTTATGGAAGAGTGGTAAGAAGAAAGACATTGTTGAAAGAAAGCCATAAGAAGTCCCATTTGCAGTTAGCGAGAAGCCATGTGGAGGATACAGCAAACACGTGGAAGAAGGTGCCCTGGTCAGATGAGACCAAAATTGAACTTTTTGGTCTAAAAGCAAAACTATATGTGTGGCGGAAAACTAACACTGCACATCACCCTGAACACAGATAGATAACAATGTCTATGCCTACCTAGCCAAAATTAGTAAGATGTCACGTAAACCTATACAGTAATTAAGGATAACCTAGGGCTGTAAAATGACCAGCTAAAAACAGATACCTGTACTGGTAGAAAAGCTCATGGACATGTAAAAGCATGAAGTCTCTGCTACTTTCAGAGCATCACAGTGGGCAGCACAGTGGCTAAATGGTTAGCACTTCTGCCTGGCAGTATTAGGATTGTTGGTTCAAATCCCAGCCATGGCACCACCTGCCTGGAGTTTGCATGTTCTCCCTGTGCCTGTGTGGGTTTCCTCTGGGTACTCTGGTTTCCTCCCACACTCCAAATACATGCTGGTAGGTTAATTGGTTCCTATCTAAATTGGCCCTAGTATGTGTATGTATGAATGTAAGTTAGAGACTTTAGATTGTATTCCCCTTGAAGGTTAGGGACTGATGCGAATGTATAATATATATGTAAAGCGCTGCGTAAATTGACAGTGCTATATAAGTACCTGAAGTAAATAAATAAATCTGAAGAACCCAGAAGCCCCTAAAGTGCTCTAGCCTGAAGAAGGTGTCTACTCTTGCTCTTTATTGATCCAACATTGTGATGGGAGGCCCCACTAGCTAGTCGGGAGGCACTGATTGCAGGAGCAGGGTGAGGTGCCCACTTTCTAAGTAAAGAAGAAAATGTATATTAAAATTACTTTAGTGTTGGATCTGAAGATTCCTGCTATTGCATACCACATACAGATAGCTAGCTTTAATATTAATATAGGACCTAGAGAGGACGAGCAAAACCAGGAGCCAATCAATATCTTCTGTAAAGCACATGTACCAGAGAAGAAAGCAGCTTAATGACCCCACTGGTCTTTTGCTGCTCTATTGTCTATGTCTATTCACAGCCTGAGGACAGAGAGGTAAAAACTGTATTGCTTAATTGCTGGAGAGAATGGCAAGAACAATGACTTAGCTGTGCTGACAGGGATGCATACATTTCAGAGCTGTTATGCCAAAACTACAAATCAATTGGAAGGCAAACAGTTCTGATATATTCATTTCAATTGTGCATTCATTTTTTTGCCTGGAATATAGGTTTTACCTGAGCTTTTGAATCCAGTATTTCATATGCCAACCTTAGCTCCAAGCAACTATCATGTGCAAAGAGTATATGGAACCTGAACTTGCCTTCAGCAGGATACACACAAAGGACACTCAATATACTCAGGCCCCTTTTATGCATGCGGCCGAGGGCAGATAGTTTGGTTCATTCAGAGGCAGCTAAATGCCACCTCCAGACACAGCTGCACTCTGTGCTATGGCCAAATACAAACTTTCCAATTAGCCAATTTCTATGTGGCTATAAACTCTGTAGAAATTCTGTCCCTGATCATACACTGTACGCATCCAGGGTTGGTCAAAGGCTCCGATTATATGTAATCAGTTATATTGGGGGATCCACTTTAAAACCACTTAAGTCCTGGTTTCCCAAAGTCCTCTCTTGCCCAGCTTATGCTCACTCATGAAGCTGCCGAGACCTGCTTTTGGTTTTAGATAACTGGATATAAGCACAGCAATCACTAATGTACATGGGGCACACAATTCTGTTGACATGCTGTGAATTATCGGCATTATCCTGTGAGTGTTTTTTAATATTTTTCATAAACTGTCCCTGTTAATATGCACAGTGGAATGGTTTTACTTCGGGCGCGTGAGGAGGTTGATTTATTTATATATTTTATATATTTTTGTTTCAGTTGGTATTTTTTTTAAAACAGAGATTTCATATATTCATTGTGTGTGTGTATAATATATATATAAATATATATATTGCTCAGCATAAATGAGTACACCCCTACACCCCAACAGATTTGTCAGAAAACCTTTACTTTCCTTTCAGAATCAACATTTCCTATGGGACACTATACTTGAAAATAAATAAAAAATCTAATTTCCTCATAAATTTAGGCCAAAATGTATTCTGCTACTAATACGTGTAAATTAAGTACAAAGCTGTCCACCATACTGCCTCGAACTACATCACTGACCTAATATCCAAGTACCGCCCAGCACGCACACTCCGCTCCTCACAAGACCTCCTTCTCTCTAGTTCCCTGGTCTCCTCCTCCCATGCCCGCCTCCAGGACTTCTCCAGGGTGTCACCCATCCTCTGGAACTCCCTGCCCCAACCCATCAGATTATCACCTACTCTCCTCTCCTTTAGGCGCACCCTGAAAACCCATCTCTTCAGGGAAGCCTACCTCATCCCCTGCTAACTTGCTGACCTCCTCCACTCTTCCTACCACTCCATCCCCCACAGCTATCTCCTCCTGTACCACTGCCCCATCCCTTCTAGACTGTAAGCTCGAAAGAGCAGGGCCCTCGATCCCCTCATGTTTTGCATTGTATTGGTATTGTTCTGTCACATGTTCTGTCCCCCTTTGTAATGTACAGCGCTGAGTGAACTATTGGCGCTTTATAAATACTGTATAATAATAAATAATAATTAAGTGGTTTACGTGAAAGTTATAGCGATCACAAATCAGTATAAATACTGGAATTTTTTTTTTTTACCACTACGAATGACGGCGTGGGTAGTGCGTGCGTGTGGTCCGTGTGCCCCCCCCTACCCAGAAATGCAAAATCACGTAAATATACATGATTTTACGCACTTCTGCCGCCCTGTAGTGGTATATCTGCTATAGAACGGCATGAAAGCGGTTAACAAAGAAAACACTTTCCCATTTCATGCTGTCAGCAATGGCACCACATGTAAGAAAAATGTCACAAGAAAGAAAATAACAAAAAAGAAAATTTACAGAAGAAATGTGAAGGCTACAAGAAGATCAGCATACAGTCAAAATACTGTAGCAAAAGTGATCCAAAAATTTAACAAAGATGGAACTGCAACCATCTCACAGATATGTCCAGGCCCTCCACGGCAGTTAACAACTCGACAGAAGAATCCTCTGATGAGAGGGGTTGAAGAAAATCATCATGCAAGTTCACTGCAGTTAGCTAAAGAAGTAGAAAGCCAAACTGGGGTGATTGTTTCCCATGACACAATATGGCGTACACTGCAGAAGAATGGCATGCATGGGTGACTTCCACGAAGGAAGCCTCTCCTAAAGCCTATGCACAAAAAAGCCCACCTAGAATTTGCCAGGGCCCATGCTGAAAAAGAAGAATACTACTGGGACTCTGTACTCTGGAGTGACAAGAACATGGTAAATGTTATTGGAACTGATGGCTTCATAACTGTATGGTGTCGCAAAGGTGAGGAGTACAAAGAAATATGCATGGTGCCTACAGTGAAACATGGTGGTGGCAGTGTTCTTCTGTGGGACTGCATGAGTTCTGCTGGTGTCGGGGAGTTGCATTTCATTGAAGGTATCATGAATTCACAGGTGTACTGCTCTATATTGAAAAAGAAGATGCTACCATCACTCCGTGCCCTTGGTCGTCGTGCCCTTTTCCAACATGACAATGATTGAAAACACACATCTAAGACCATTGTTGCATTTCTGAAGAAGAACAGCGTAAAAGTGATTCAGTGGCCAAGTATGTCTCCGGATCTGAACCCAATCGAACACCCATGGGAATTCTGAAGAGACAAGTTGAGCATCACTCTCCATCCAGCATCCAGGCTCTAAGAGAGGTCGTTCTTGAAGAATGGAAAAAGATAGATGTTGCAATTTGTCGCCAACTTGTTCATTCCATGCCTAGAAGACTTGGTGCTCTCCTTACAAATCATGGAGGTCATACAAAATACTAGATGTAGTAGTTTTTGTTGTGGGGTGTATTCATTTTTGCATCAACTAATTTGAGCAAAACTGAAGATTTTGTAATCTAAGTTATATTAATAACCTTAATTTCATGTAATGAGCTACAGAAATGTTCTATAAAACACAGTTTTGTCAAAATGTTGGAAATTGTTCTTGTGTTCATTGAGATATTGATTAAAATCTATGCTGAGCACTATATATATATATATATATATATATATATATATATATATATATATATATATACAAAAACAGTGTTCATTCTCTTGAGTCTCTTTGGCATAATATAAAAAAAAAAATTTATTCAATTGATAATTTATATTTGATTATATAAAGCTACTACAACCTCAGTAACGTGTTTAAACTTTTCATATACCGTACAGTAGCAAATTGTAGCTGGGAGAAATTCTAAATACATAGCAGCTATGAGAAGTTTATAAAATGTTAATGTATTTAGATGGTGATTCCTCTCTGTACAGAAATCGTTAACAAAAAAGAATATCAAGCTCTGCAACAATGAAGGGCAGCGGGAAGCCAGCCTGGTGTTTTTACGGACATGGCTTAGTGACTTTCCTCGGTGCCTCCTCTTAATATTCTGGCTTGCTTTGTTCGCTGTGGATTTCTGACCCAGGAGGATCAGCAGGCTGGAGTTCATTAAAAGGTCAGGTGGATTAGGACAGAAGAGGTGAATTGCTAGGCACAGAGCCAGGGAATCACAGCAAGCCCTGCAACACTGAGTCTGACAATCTGATCTGGAATCATTTAATTCTTTCCCATCAGATTATTTCATCAGAACCTCAGCGGATTATGTTGGACAATAAAAAAAAGTTATATCAAAATGATAAAAACCCGATGGAGAAGTAAGGATATCACTAATATTAGTATTTCTAACTATATATCTCTGTGTGCAAAAAAAAATAGTCACGTGTAAAGAAATATCCTCAAGTAAACGAAGTAATAATATTCTACTCAAATGTTCTTGTATCTAGTTAAAAATGGCGAAATTCTGTTGGGCCACATGTATATGGACAAATATTTGTTTCTTTACAGATATGTACTAGGGTCATTGGTTCAAATCCCAACCGCGGCACCTCCTGCCTGGAGTTTGCATGTTCTCCCTGTGCCTGCGTGGGTTTCCTCTGGGTATTCCGGTTTACTCCCACACTCCAAAGACATGCTGGTAGGTTAATTGGATCCTGTCTAAATTGGCCCTTGTATATGAATGTGAGTTAGGGACCTTAGATTGTACACCCCTTGAGGGTTAGGGACTGATGTGAATATACAATATATATGTAAAACACTGCGTAAATTGACAGCACTATATAATAAACTGAAATAAATAATAAATATGTGTGAAGGTGTTTGTAAATTAAAATAAATTCTGATTATTTATTGCAGGTATTTATGTAGTGCGGACAATTTACACAGTAAGTAAAATACATTCTAATTATTATTATTATACAGGATTTATATAGCGCCAACAGTTTGCTCAGCGCTTTACAATATAACAGGAGACAATACAGTTCAATACCAGAGGGATAGGAGGGCCCTGCTCCTTGGAGCTTACAATCTAGGGGATATTATGGTCCAAGATGGCGGCCGGAGCAGTCGCATAATCACATGCTCCGGTCGCCTCCGTGTTCCCGTCTGCCACCCCCCGGGAGCCCAGCCACCTCCACCTACCTGGACCAGGGGAGACCTCCAGCAGTGCTGCGGCGGATGATCCGACAACCCGGCAACGACGACGGCGACGACGATCCCTCCGTGTGGACCACGTGTCTCCAGGACTTCCCCCACACCGATACCTCGGCACTCAGCCGCTCTGAGCCCAGGTACGTCGGGCACGCTGGGGGAGCGACCGGCCGAGCCTCCCTGCCACTCCGCCCCCCGACTCCACTACAGAGGCGCCTGTTGCTGCTGGGCCCAGCCGCCACCACACTACTTGCCACCAGGGACACCAGACGCCGTGCCCCATAGCACCTCCAGACGCCGTGCCCCACAGCACCTCCAGACGCCGTGCCCTCCAGCACCTCCAGATGCCGTGCCCTTCAGCACCTCCAGACGCCGTGCCCTCCAGCACCTCCAGACGCCGTGCCCCACAGCACCTCCAGATGCTGGGCCCCTCAGCACCTCCAGACGCCGTGTCCTCCAGCACCTCCAGCACCTTCCGAGTCCTCCCAAACCCCCCCTCTCTATCCTTCTCCTCCTTTGAGGCCCATTGCATCCGATTATTCTCCCCAACCCCCCTGAAGATTGCCGTAATCTACCGGCCTCCTGGACCCGTATCCTGCTTCCTTGATGACTTTTCCTCCTGGTTACCCTTCTTTCTCTCCTCCGAGCTACCCACCATCATCCTTGGGGATTTCAACATCCCTGTCAACATTGACAACCCGGCCACATCCCAACTCCTCCACTTATCCTCCTCCTTTGCACTTGCACAGTGCATACAATCCACCACCCACTCAGACGGAAATATCCTGGACCTTGTCTTCTCCAACCGCTGCGCTCCCCACAACCTCATAAACACCCCTTCCCTCTCTCTGACCACAACCTTATTACCTTCTCTATCTCCTCATCTCCCACGGCCCCACCGCTGCTCTGACCTCCACCCCACCCAACATTCCTCACACTGAAGCCCCCTCAACGCTCCACACCTTCGACCTTACTACGATTGAGGAGGTCTCCAAGGTCTTCTCTGATGCCCGCTTCACCACCTGCCCCCTCGACCTTATCCCCTCACAACTCCTACGACCTCCCTCCCTCTCCATCCTACACTCCCTCACCCACATTGGCATTGCTAGGTGGCACTGACTGGCACTGATAGGTAACACTGAAAGACAGCTCAGATGGTCACCGATATGTGGCATTGATGTGGCACTGATGGGCACTGGCAGGTGGCATTGATGAGCACTGACAGCTGGCACTGATGGACACCGACAGGTGGCACTGCTGGGGCCACACTGATCATCAGGGCACACTGATCATCAGTGCCCTGATGATCAGTGCACATGTCCCCTCTGAGTCAGCGTGATAGCTTGTGAGGAGAGAAATGCTGATAACTGGCATTTCCCTATTTACATGCAATCAGCTGTGATTGGACACAGTTGATCACATGACCGAGCCGACATCTTTGGCTCTTTCCTTTGATCGGTGATCCACTGTGTCCGAGGGACACAGCGCACCACCGATTGGCGCGCGGCGCACTCCCAGAGCCGCGCATGCGCGGTTAGAATGGGGACATCATATGACATCTTCCCAGAACGAGAGAACCGCCTTGCGCCCGTCATTTCCTTATATGGCGGGAGGCTGTTAAAAGAAAATCTATTATTATGTATTGTCTTTACAGCAATTAATTTTTTTCAAACGTATTTTTTAGTGCTGAGTATTGTGACAGGACAAGACTGTGCCATGGTGAAATTGATCAGTTAAGGACGCAGGGTTTGCACATTGGCTGAGTGCAGGAATACGGAGTATAGCTGTTGAGTGGAGAAAACTGCTTTTGCAACTTTCTCCAGGTTTTGGTACCTGAGCACACAGGCCTTATAATGGAGGTTTAGGAATAGTTCAGGGCTCCACCCAAGAGAGACAAAAGGTCTCCTACAGGAGTCAGATAGGCTGCAGGTGGCAGCCGGAGTACGAAGGTCTGCAAGAGATAGTTAATGGCCTGAGGAGCTGTGTGCGTCTGAGTTGATGGCCTGAGGAGCTGTGTGCGTCTGAGTTGATGGCCTGAGGAGCTGTGTGCGTCTGAGTTGATGGCCTGAGGAGCTGTGTGCGTCTGAGTTGATGGCCTGAGGACTTGGCCAGATGAGTCATGTGCGGCTCTAGGCTGTGTGCCCAAAAGAGGTGGTGGTCAGAAGGACCAGTGGCTATAGCAGCAGTGCTGCTGAAGAGTAGCCAGGTGGGCCAGTATTTTCATTTGCATTGTGTATATTTTGCTGGAGAAGAATCCCTGTGTGGGAAATGTGTTTTGAACTTTCTTTTTTTCCTTTTTATAAAAGTGGGCTACTAAGCCCTGAAAAATAGTTCCTGACTGGCGTGAACTCGCTTACAAATGCATCTACCACTGAGCTAAACATCCCCAAATATTACAGTATGTAAATAAAACCAATATATTCAAAAGGCACTATATATTTTAAATGTGTTATGCTTGCTTTATTGTGTAAGGTGTCACAGCCGATTTGAAGTGTTTCATATGATTGCAGTTCCTTTCTGCACATGGAGCAGTAATAGATCCTCCAGTAAATTTATCACAGAGTATATTGCACTTGAGCCAACAAAAAGCAAACAAACAGCACTGGCTGTGAATATAATTTGCATGTATGATTCCTGCTTTATTATACAGACTCTCTCTGCATTGTTGAAAAGATAAGGAATTTTCATTGCATACAGCCATTCCCCGTATTGTTTTACTAGTGAAATCAAATGACATTCTTCAATGCATGTAAGACTATTGTCCTTTATTTGGTATGGAGAATTTCCAACTTTACATGGTGTTTGCATTTGCATGGTGTTTGCATTTGAGTGCACAGACCTTTATACATGGGAGTTTGCAATAAACAAACAAAATTATACAAAGCGTATTTGCACACACATTATTCATATGATGCTTATTATGAGCTTAGTTCGAATGCATTATTAAACATTGACTGGAGAAGTGGCTTTGATTCCAGAAGGTCTGCTTATAAGGGACTGAATTCATTAGTTCTCTGTGTTTTCCAACCCATTTGATTCCATTTTGATATTCCACCACAACACAGATTGCAGCTTCCATGTATATCTGAAATATATTTAATGGACCTGTATTGTTTTTAATAGGGATTAATTATTTTAATAAATTCTCTGGTTAGTAGTACTGACTGCTGAGTAATTCTGCATTCTACTGCATCTTCAAAGAGATATATGGATAGACACTGGAAATATATAGTGCTCAATTGACTCGTTCTCCGCGATAAATCATGTTGATTCCCTAAATCGTGCATGCTGCATTGTGTCTCCAGTCACAGAATATCTGGCTGTGTGTTTTAATGTGTATTAGGACATGCGTTGTATGTTTGCATTTTGAATGCACTGCTGTGATTTCTAAGTCTGAAAAAGTAAGGTAGAATTGAATTTATAAGTGAAACTGAGCTCAAGGACTAATAGGCAGGCAACAAAGAGAGTAGAGAGGTAGATGGTGAACAACCCTGCGAGTCAGCCTGCAGGTGGTATGAAAGTTCTGGTCTGAAGTCTTTCTTTCTACTAAATTTAGATGTTGGAAAGGGTGTGGGATACCTTTACAAACAATTCAGCTTTAAAGAATATAGAATTTTAAACAAACGTTCTGATAATCATAAGGCAAACTATATTAAAACCAGTAATATTCACTATATATGCATTTTATTATGTTTCCTTCCATTTCTATGGCCCCTAAAGCCTCCATGATGAAATCCTAAAGTTCATGAAAGCTGGAAAAAAAACCCAGGCTGCATTTTCTGTGGTACACTGCTTTGTGGTGCACATATCTGAAACTGGGTGACCCTTATTGTACTGGACATTCTTTCTTTATTTTACTGCTGGGCCATGCCAGGACAAGGAGTGGGCAGGAGGAACAGCTGAATGTTTCTGATCAGGCGCTGGTGTCCAGCAGGCTATGGCTTCATGTCTGCTCTGATAGCCACTGCTGTCAAAACATGCTCCAACATGTACACTCTTCATCCCAGCTCTCCACAAAAACACGCTATGCATGCACAACCAGCTCCCAGCTGTTAGAAAGTAATTTGGGTAGTGCCCATTCCAGCCTGGGGGCTGCACACTTGGAGTACCTAAAATACATATACAACCCCACCACAAGGTATTTCAGAGTCTGAACTTCAGGAAGAGCATGGATGGATGAAGAGTGATTGATTGTTGATTGGAAGTGATCAGCCGATCAGTGACAGAGAGCACGGTGTTCATGATAAGTCCGGCCGTGGTCAGTCGCACACATTGGAGGATTTCTCCTGAAGGAATGACCAGGAATAATCTCCTTCTCCTGACAATCGCAGAGATACCGCCTATGTCTACATCTGGCAAAATACATGGAGTATCAGTTGGGAGTTAATGCCTTGAGATGGGAATCCTTTGAAAGGGATCCAACAGGCGTTTTTCCTATATTCAACATCTGGGAACCAGCTTATTCCTCCAGAGCCAAAAGTGTCCGGGTTCATCATTCATATTTGGAATCTGCACTGCGCTTTTTTGACCTGTACTTAATTGTGGGGTCCTTTCGGTCTGGTAAGAGGCAGCATTTTCTGAGGTGTTGGTGATGGTGGACTCCCATAGTTATTTTGGAATTTTTTTGAAATTTGTTTGGAATTTATTTGATATTTATATTTTATTTTAGAGACTTTTTATTTCTGCCGGACATTACTGGACTCTTTAATTGATCCATAGCGCCGCACTTTAAAAATGTAAATGTTTTCAAAGTTTAATAGAATGGTGTGGTAAATTGCAATATTTGAAAAGCAGATATATACATCTTCTGAGATTGTGAGGAGCCATATTGAACTGAGGCTCTCATAGTTGTGGGAAACAGTAGTTATTAGTGGTAAGCCTTAGCATTAAAGTGATACTAAACCCAAGACTCTGCATTCACTATATCTGGTCTCTCACAGTACACAGAACATGGAAATGCAATTATTTTAGTAAATATAAACTGCTAAAAAAACTTTTCTCATCAGCAGTTAGACCAGTCTTGTGACTTCAGCTGAGCCCTGGTTAAAGCTTGTAGGAGTTTTATTTCTGCTTTAGGAGGATGCAAAACGCCTGACCTCTGTCTGGACAGTGCTGATTGGCCCTGTGCTGATCATATGCACTCTCCCAAGAAATAATACCTCTCTAGCAATACACACTAAACTGAACATGCTCAGAAGGGCTACAGGTTCAGTCTGTCTTATCAGCCTGGACATTTGAACAAGAGGAGGGGCAGAGAAGTCAGGATCAAACAGCCTTATTACACAATGCAGAGGATTAACCCTTTAGGTTCCACAGTGAATATATTATAAGCATGATTTACTGCATATACAGACTGATTTTACTGTTGAGGGTTTAGTAACACTTTAAGAGACTTGACTAGTTGGGAGAGTAATGGATTTTAAAGTGTATGTAGACGTAAAATCTATTTTTCAGTATGTTTGACATCATGTTTCACTATATACAGAATCCTTATGTAATTATTTTGTGAATCTATTGCAAAGTTTAATAACCAGAGATGTCAGTAATAGTACTTCCCATTGCAGGCAGACATCGCTAAAGCTGAGCATGCAAGGATCAATTTTTTCCAATCAGTAGGTTGATCGAAAAAAAAACTGAACAGATTCCCTTATCCACACAATTGAGGTAGATCTTGTCTGTTGTGTTTTTGTTTTCTGAAAGCGGGGACTCTTCCCCTCTCAGAATACACTGATCGAACAAACATTTTCAAAGAAGCTCATCAGATCAACTACTCATAAATGAGAATGAACACAGATGGATTGAAATTTGGCCAGTCCCTGCTGAACCAACTGAATTTCATTCCATCTATGGCTAACTTAAAGAGTTACTAAACCCACAATGGTAAAATCAGTCTGTATATGCAGTAAAGCATGCTTGTTATACTCACTGTGGAACCTAAGGGGTTAATCATCTGCATTGTGTGAAAAGGCTGCTTGACCCTGTCTTCTCTGATCCTTCTCTTCTACTGTCCCCAATCCATCTGCTGATAGTACAGAGCTCTAGGAGTCACTCTGAACATACTCAGTGTAGTGTGTATGGCTAGAGAGTTTATTTTTTTCTTTGGAGTTGTGTATGTGATCAGCACAGGGCAAATCAGCACTGTCCAGACAGGTGTCAGGGTTTATGCAGTCTCATAGGACAGTCAGAGCAGCTGTACAAGCTTTGACCAGTGCTCAGCTGGACATTGATAAAATTCACAAGACTGCTATATACTGCTGATGAGAAAAGGTATTTAGCAGTTTATATTTACTGAAATAATTGCATTTCCATGTTCTGTGTACTGTGGGGGACTACATACAGTGAGTGCAGGGTCATGAGTTTAGTAACACTTTAAGCCGTTGCAATTAGCAGCAGCCTGTTCTGCGAGTTCCTTCATTGCTCATTGGGCTAATAGGACTAATAGGACATAATAGGCAGCCCAATAACCAGCGTTAGGAGTGCATGCGGCAATCTGACAACACTGCTACAAATTGTGGGATAGCTGCGTTGTGTTGTCAGCCTGCAACAGGAACTACTGCTACTGATAGGATTTCCAAGTAAGATCTATGCAACAGACTCAAAAAAATGAATTTACTTAAAAAAACTGTGTGTAGTAAGGCATGATGCTAAATGTATTTCAATTTAAAAAATTTAGGGTTTATATACATACTCTTTGATTATGTGAATATGGCAGGATTTTGGTAGACAGAATGTATACTTGTAATACATATAAAATGTAATTGACAAAAAAGAAGATCTAGCTAATTCAACAAATTCAGTTCTAATGGTTCTGGGTCAATTTTATTTTAGATTTGTTTAAAAAAAAAAGTTTGTTTTTCAACTGTAGATAGTGTGCTGTTTGCTTTAAGGCACAATTTGTATTAATGAATTGTTAAGCTGTCTATAGATGGATCAAAGTTTGGTTGGTTCAGCAGGAACTGGCAGCAGTAATTATTGTATTCTAATGGTGGGGAGACCTCCCACTGTCAGAAAACAATAGCTCAGCAGGAAGGATTCCCCCATTAATATTGAATGTGTTCATTGGTGAATAGAACAATTTTCTTTCCTTCACCCACGGGTTGCTTAATGTATGACCTGCCTTAGACTTAGCTATCTGATATGGAATAAGTCATTGGGAAAAGAGAATAACTGTGTAAACATCAGGCTTCTGTCATCAAAGAAGCAAAAAAAAAAAAAAAAAATTTTATGTATTGTATTTTTTTAGCCCTGTACAAAACCACTATGCATTCCCATTATTTGCGTGTTATTTCTCTATGGAGTTTAAAAACTAAGCTGATGCTTATTCTTTTTTAAAGAATGTTCTTTTAATACAAAAAAAAATTCAGTAATGTTCAGTAAACCCTTCAGAATTCTTAAACACAGCAAGTGTAAGGCGTTAATACTGATTTGATACTACAAAACTTATTTGAAACTCTGACAAGTTTGCACTCTTAACTTTTTGTAGAGATAAGTTTATTTTATAAAACATTTTATGAATTTTTGCAAATAATCCAATTCCCGTATATTTGTCATTCTGCAATGATTCATTGTACCAGACGGGCGGACTGACAACTCATGGGGTCCCCGGGCAATATGGGATCATGGGGCCCCTGTGTCCTTGCCCAAACTCAAAAAGCCTATGAAAAAGGTACCAGGGGCATCTCATGGGGCCCCCTACTGATCCCGGGCCCTCGGATAGTGCCGGAGTTTCCAAATGGTCAGTCCGCCGCTGGTACCAAATCATTACAGGTCATTGTTATAAAGATGGTCATTTCAATTCTAGGTGATGCTCCAAGGTCAATCATGAATCTGTAACACTACTGGGCCTACTTGAACATTCCTATATACAGGTAAGCACTTAAATTACAATATTGGGAAATCTGAAGGAGATTGTACAATTAAATTGCAATGTGTGCCCAGGTTTTGGTGGAAATACTGACGGTAATACTGCTGCTAGGTTGCCATCTGGCTGGTAAAAATGGGATATGTTGCCAATGGTATTAATACGGTAGGTAAGAGATAATTGCAGCACAGTGGCTGGGAACACTAGGGTTGCTGATTTGAATCTCAACCATGGCACAACCTACATGGGTTTCCTTTGGGTACTCTGGTTTCCTCCCACACTCCTAAGACAGGCTGATAGGTTAACTGGCCCCAGTATGTGAACTAGGGACCTTAAGCTCCTTGAGAGCAGGGAACTGATGTGAATGTACAATATATAGCGTACATGTTAAGTGCTGCATAAACTGTCAGCGCTATTTAGGTACCCGAAATAAATACATAAATGATAAGGCTGATAATGCACCACAGGCATCCACAGGTTAGAGCTCTACAAACTCACAATCTATAGTAATAATCAGCTCACATCTTTACATCTCTAAAACAGTCTTGTGCATATAAAAAGGGTTGCTAAGCAATAGTATGATGATAGTATCCTGATGAGCACCATAAGATTAGTATTTTATGCTAGTTCTCAGGGCTCCTCACACTTGTCTATTTACTGCTATATGACACAGGTGGCGCACACACCTAGTGCATTATCCAAGGTTTATTGTAGGAATTAAATCATTTAGAGTACATACGCTATCCGGTTTGCTATATGACACAGTCTATATTTTAGGCATGTACTTCCAGTAAGCAGGCCAATTGAAATGAATGGTACCATACACTGGAAATCGATATTTGGAATGTTTGTGTGTAGAACATGCATAAGTATGAAAAGGTAGTTCACACTTATAATATCGGAATCTGCACTTGTTTGCATCTATTTAGGAATAGAGCTAAGGTACAAAATAACTGGTGGATATAAATAGTTATATACAGTATATAAGTAAAGTATAATATATATTGGATGGAGGCTTCATTTAAATGTTCTATCCAACCCTCTGAGTGACAGCCACTTACTAAAATACATACCTTTTTTAGCCTTATTATCTAGTCCCTGCCTGATGCTGCACAGCCTTTACAGAAAGAAATCCTTACCATGCCCAACTTGCTGTTGTATGTTACATACTGTACATGTAGCAATTGCCCTGTGCATTATATACTCCTGACCACAGTCCTTTGTACATTGGCCTGTACCTAACATTTTCCTGGCCATTGCACTCTGTACATTTTATACTACAGACCTTTGGACTCTATAAGCTATATAGTAATTACATACTCCTGACCAGGGGTGGACTGAGCACTCATGGGGCCCCCAGGCAATAGGAAATCATGGGGCCCCTGTGTCCTTGCTCACACCCAAAAAAAGCCTATGAAAGGTACCAGGGGCATCTCATGGGGCCCCCTACTGATCCCGGGCCCTCGGGCAGTGCCTGAGGGCCCAAATGGTCAGTCCGCCCCTGCTCCTGACCAAAGTGTTCAATGTCTCAACAATTGTTAGTTGCTTAGTAGTCCCTGGCTATTTTAATGCCATTCTTTAAGATAGGCTCAAAGTGTTTAATTTCTGTCTATATCCTGTGTGCAGAAAAGCATATCAAGTTAAAATGTTTAAAATGTATGTCAAGACAAAAACATTATTTTAAGTTTTTAGAAAAGGATTAAGCTAGGCTTACATGGTTCAAATTGTAAATGAATGCCTCACCTATAATTAAAGTACATTCACTTACAATGCAATGTTGGGCATACAGAAAAAAAGGTGTCCCTAGAAATGTTTTGAACTGTTGGCAACTATGCATTCCCTCTACTGTCAAGCAGGTACATTACTGGATATAACTACCCGTGTGCTGAAAGGGTCACAATTTTAAAGTATAGAAAAACTACAATATCCTCTTACCAGAACAAAAATTGCACATGATCACTCACAAACATAGACTTTAGTTATGTGATCAAAAATTGCCTGTGTGGCTCAAGCCTCAAAAAGCATAAAGTGGTAATTAGTCAGATATGATATATGGCAACCTAAACAACTGACAGTACAGTTTGTTTTTTATTGCCAATTTATATTGTTTAAGCTATAGTCAATATTTTTATAAAATACAACTTGCAAAATCTTCTATGTGACAGACCTGATGAAAGCACAGTCCTCACCACTTGTCCTCACCAACACATGCCACTAACGCCACACTGTGGTCAGCTTTTGTACTGCAGTCTTGTTTTACTTGCCAAGGGTATTATGTGTAGCCAGCTCATGTATATTTTACAGTTCATTAAATACCAGTCTCCGCAAATATATGCAGTACACACAGAAGGAGGTTTCTCCTACCTTTTTCTGCATACAAATACTAGGAGCAACATTTTTTTGACAATGGAAGCAATATACTGCATATCAGCAGACTTTGTCTTCTGTATTTTTAATCTGCAGCAATCCTTTAATTAGACACAATCAGTAATAAGAGAATTAGTACTTTCCTTAATTAGCTTAGCTAACCCCCACCATCTGATCACTGACCTTTCTTAATATTCAGTGTCACAAAAAGTGGAAATAAATATATATTATTTGATTCTCTTGAGAAGTGCCACCTTTGTGTCATTGTTCTTAGATTATCACATACAGTAAACTTATCATGATTCTATCACTATAATAGGTGCAAGCCATAGAAGGAAACATCTTTACCTGGGATGCTAAAGTAGCAGCCACATAGATGCTTTGGAAATTTAGCTGTTACCTTTTTAGCAGTTTCATCACATTGATTTATTTTTCAGAGATGGACTACAGCTGAAAAATACATGGACATAGCACAACTTCCCATTAAGGCTCAATGAAAGCCTGTTCTCCTCCTAGTATTTTCTCTTGATTCTAGAGAAGCAATATACATCTCTTAAGTGCACAAATGTTAACACCCACTGACATATATCCAAGAAGTATATGTATACAGGGAAGAGTTTGTTTCAGGGACTCTTTTCTTGTTCTGAAGGATGCACCTGAATAGAGTGCCCAGATATATTGAGTAAAAAAAGTGTACAGATGGCCCAGGTGATGTTAGGTGTAGATATAAGGCAGTCTGATTAAAGTGTAAATGTTAAAACCAAATTCAGTAGTATGTCAGTTAAAGCATACACTCTCCATCCTCTTTATTAGGTGCACCTGTTCAATTGCTTGGTAACACAAATTGCTGATCAGCTCACTCACTGCATTTAGACATCTAGACGTGGTGAAGACAACTTGCTGAAGTTCAAAGCGAGCATCAGAATGGGGGAGAAAGGGGATTTAAGTGACTTTGAACGTGGCATGGTTGTTGGTGAAATACAGGCCGGAGTATTTCAAAAACTGCTGATCTACTGCAATTATCACGTACAACCATCTCTAGGGTTTACCGTGAATGGTCCGAAAAAGAGAAAATATCCAGTGAGCGGCAGTTGTGTGGACAATAAATTCCTTGTTGATGTCAGAGGAGAAAGGGCATTTGATTTCATCTGCGACATTCAGATGGTAGGGTTAGAATTTGGCGTAAACATGAAAGCATGGATCCATCCTGCCTTGTATCAATGGTTCAGGCTGGTTGTGGTGGTGTAATGATGTGGGGGATATTTTCTTGGCACACTTTGGGTATCTTAGTACCAATTGAGCATCATTTAAATGCCACAGCCTACCTGAGTATTGTTGCTAACCATGTCCATCTCTTTATGACTACAGTGCACCCATATTTTGATGGCTACTTCCAGCAGGATAATGCACCATGTCACAAAGCTCAACTCATCTCAAACTGATTTCTTGAACATGACAATGAGTTCACTGTACTCCAATGGCCTCCACAGTCACCAGATCTCAATCCAATAGAGCACCTTTTGGAATGTGGTGGACTGGGAGATTGGTATCATGGATGTGCAGATGACAAATCTGCAGCAACTGTGTGATGCTATCATGTCAATATGGTCCAAAATATCTGAGGAATGTTTCCAACACCTTGTTGAATCTATGCCACAAAGAATTAAGGCAGTTCTTGAAGGCAAAAGGAGGTCCAACCTGGTACTAGCAATGTGTACCTAATAAAGTAGCCAGTGAGTGTATCTCATACAGGATGGACTTCAGACATGTCTGCCTTTCTTCAAGTGATGATAATGAGGTCTGAGGACCTCCAAAACTAAATGGGGAATATTCAAGTCTTGTGTGCATCATTCACCATAGCAGGCATTGTGTATTGAATCACCAACATCCCAGACAGATTAAAGTGGTTATGCAAACCCTTTACCAGAGACCTTCCATTTAGC
Source organism: Staurois parvus (assembly GCF_062004578.1). Classification (NCBI taxonomy): domain Eukaryota; kingdom Metazoa; phylum Chordata; class Amphibia; order Anura; family Ranidae; genus Staurois; species Staurois parvus. The sequence continues at coordinate 4,682,081 of NW_028317874.1, forward strand.
TTCAATGGACTTTTAAACAGTGCTATTAAGGCTTTTAGCAGCAATTTAAACAGTTGTTATTAGCACTTAGACTGAACAATGAAGATTTGTAACGGTCTATTGTAAAACAAGTAATTAAAGTAATTCTGTTTATTTTTCCTTGACACGATCCAGATATGGGTAAGTAAATACATTAGCAGAGGCTTTATATCATATCGTAAAATAGTTTAACGTGTAGTTAAATGCTGAACATTTTGAGTTCGAGTCTCTTAAACTGAAATTTTTCAAACTTCCAGAAACAAGATATACACAGTAAATATGTAAGAAGTTGACTGATCAGATACCAAAACACCCCCATATTACTAAGTGCAGGAAACTACACCGCGTTCCAAATTATTATGCAAATTCTATTTAAGTGTCACAAAGATGAAATATTTTGTTTTTCAGTTTAACTCATGGATGGCATTGTGTGTCAGGGCTCTTTTGATCACTGAAAACAATCTCGGACATCTGTAATAATTAGATTGGCCGGTGAGCCCAATTTAGGAAAAAACTACTAAAGGACGGTGTTCCACATTATTAAGCAGAGCGCCATTTTCAAGCAATATGGGGAAGAAAAAGGATCTCTCTGCTGCCTAAAAGAGTGAAATAGTTCAATTCCTTGTACGAGGTATGAAAACATTAGATATTTCAGGAAAACTTAAGCGTGATCATCGCACTATTAAGAGATTTGTGGCTGATTCAGAGCATAGACAGGTTTGTGCAGATAAAGGCACATTGAGGAAGATTTCTGCCAGATCCATGCATCGGATCAAGAGAGCAGCTGCAAAAATACCATTACATAGCAGCAAACAGATGTTTGAAGCTGCTAGTGCCTCTGGAGTCCCACGGACATCACGGACACGGTGTAGAGTCCTCCAGAGCCTTGCAACTGTGCATAAACCTTCTATTCGGCCACCAATAACCAATGCTCACAAGCAGAAATGGCTGCATTGGGCAGAAAAATACATGAAGACTAATTTTCAAACAGTCCTGTTCACTGATGAGTGCCGTGCAACCCTGGATGGTCCAGATGGATAGAGTAGTGGATGGTTGGTGGACGGCCACCCTGTTCCAACAAGGCTGTGACGTCAGCAAGGCGGTGGTGGAGTCATGTTTTGGGACGGAATCATGGGAACAGAGCTGGTCAGCCCCTTTAGGGTCCCCGAAGGTGTAAAGATGACCTCTGCAAAGTATGTGGAGTTTATGACTGACCACTTTCTTCCCTGGTACAGAAGGAAGGACTATTCTTTCCGTAATAAAATCATCCTCATGCATGACAATGCACCATCTCATGCTGCAAAGAATACCTCTGCATCAATGGCTGTTATGGGGATAAAAGGAGAGAAAGTCATGGTGTGGCCTCTATCCTCCCCTGACCTCAATCCTATTGAGAACCTTTGGAGCATCCTCAAGCAAAAGATCTATGAGGGTGGGAGGCAGTTTACATCCAAACAGCAGCTCTGGGAGGCTATTCTGACATCTTGCAAAGAAATTCAAGCAGAAACTGTCCAAAAACTCACAAGTTCAATGGATGCAAGACTTGTGAAGCTGCTATCAAATAAGGGGTCCAATGTTAAAATGTAACGTGACCTGTTAAAATGTTTAAAAAGTTAAAATTTTGTTAAACGTTTGCTTGAAATAGCTTTTGATTTCAGTAAATATGCTGCAAACACAACAAATGACAATTTTCAGTTCTTTACAACCTCTAAAGTGTTTTGAAACTTACTGTGCGTAATAATTTGGAACAGTGCATTGTAAGTGTTTTATGTTTAAAAAAAATACTGTTATCATTAGGAGGTTTGTTCAATAAAATGTGAATTGTACTCTTAATAGTTGATAACATGAGAATTATGCTGACTGTTATTTACATCAATTATTTAGGTAAATTAGAAAAATATCATATGCATAATAATTTGGAACACGGTGTATAGGAGCATATAACTTCTTCTGAGGACTCTACACATAAATGATACCTCTTGTTTAGTCTCTATCAACTCACACGCAAATTCTCACTCTAAGCCCACAACCAATTGGTTGCTTAACTGAAAACTATGGTCATTCAGAAATATGAATATAATTTTTAAAGTGCTATTTAAGAAGTAGTTGATTAAGTATAATCATATATTTCAGCACTCCTATAGCAGTGTCCCTTAAAAGGTCCAGAGAAAAAGTCTTTTGCATCAGTAGCTTGATAGGTCTCCATTTTCCATTAAAATGAGGCACATATGCAGAGAATCATTTTAAGGGCCATTGAACTGAAATCTGGAACCACAGACCAGGCAAACCTTTGAAGTGTACTCTTAATTCTTATTCCCAGTTATATTGCTGTTGCCCTCTGCCTATTTATTTTTTTCTAATATCTTTTTTCTGTAAACATTTGGTTTGTATGTTTTCACCTGTTCTTTATTAAATTATTTAATAAATCTTTATCTCTACTGCTCTAAACCTAATTTAAATAATTCCTATGAAGAGTGCCACTGCTATAATTTAACCTCTGTCATATTCTTGTCTGGTGTAACAGTGTGTATTACAAATCTTTCTTAAAATCAGAATTGTTACAGCAGATACTGTGAACAGTGCATGTTTCCATTAAACCAAGTGGTAGCAGTTGTTGGTGTATGTACTGTATGTGTGCAAAGGGTGAATAGTGGAGTTAACTGACCCCAGTGTAGATCACTCTCATCTTAGTTTGTTGGCATAAGGAGTATGACTAGCTGTGCTCACATAAACAGGAACCTATTATTATTATACAGGATTTATATAGCGCCAACAGTTTGCTCAGCGCTTTACAATATAAAGGGAAACAATTCAGCAATGATACAGTTCAATACAAGAGGGTTAGGTGGGCCCTGCTCCAAGTAGGTTGCAATCTATGATGGATCAGTGTTAGCGTTAGGAATGGTAAGAAGGGTCAGTGCTGGGACTGCAGGAATTGGTCAGTGTTAGTGTTGATTAGAAATGATTTCCAGTCTTTAGATGGAGACCAGCGTTCTCAGTGACAACATGATCTCAGAACTAGAAGCCTACTCTATAGGCTCCAATATGAAACATTAGTTAACCTTTGCTCAGCATAAGGCATTGTACTGGGGAACATTAATCTACAGATGTATACTTTTACCTTTGTTTACAATGTAGTCCTACGATACATTTATATAGTCCTTCCCCAAGTATTATTGAAATACTATTATAAAAATTATTGTGATATTCAGTAATAGGATTGCTATGCAGGACAATGGGGAGAGAGACCAGTGCGCTAAGGCCTAAGGTCTCCAACCTCCCCCTCTCAAGAACCAGACGATTAGATGAAGCCAGGCTGGGCAAGGGTGAAGAATGGCCCTCGCAACAGCAGGTCTGGCTTGAGAGGGAGAGGAACCGGATCCCAAAAGCTGAGCTGCGCCACTAAGGGAAACCATGGTCTGTTCGGCCAGTATGGAATTACAGCCACTACCTCCACCGCTTCTGCTCTGAGCCTCTGAAGAAACCTGAAGATGACAGTGACCGGGGGAAATGCATAAGCCATGCGAAACCTCCACTGATCCATCAGAGCATCTACACTGAAGGCCTGAGGACAGAGATTCCTGGTGTAGTACATCCTCAGTTTGCTATTGCACTGGGAGGTTCAGTATCCACTTGAAAACTTCTGTGTTGAGAGACCACTCATTGTTGTCTAATTGAACCTTGGATAGGAAGTCTGCTTGCAAGTTCTGGACTTTGGGGACGTATAATGCCGATATGTTGGACAGGTTTCTCTGAGCCCAAGCCATGATTGGCTCTACCTCTCGCAAGAGGGACAGGCTGTGGGTCCCGCTTTGTCTCTTTATGTAGGACACTGCTGTCATATTGTCGGACCTCAGGAAGACTGCTTTTCCCCTGTGCTAGGTGCTGGAAGGCACATAGGGCACAGAGCACCGCTCGTAATTCCAGGGCGTTCAAGCACAACCTGTGGGAGAGAGAACTCCATCTGCCCTAAATGATCTCTGACTGGCAGAGAGCACCCCATTCGGAGTTGCTGGCATCCATAATGATTGTGAGGAGATGGGGGCAATCGAATGGCAGTAGAGCAGCCACCAAGGAAGGCTTTCATTCATGGACGGAGATATGTAAATGACCTGGCCCATGCTGCCTGGATTCCACTGTTGAAGAAAGCCCTTCTGGAAGGGTCGCATTCTCCACTGTGCCCACTTCACCATTGGCACTGTAGACACCATGGTGCCAATGATCTTCAGGCACTGGAGGGCCTGAACGTGTGAGGAAGACAGGGCAGGTAGTATTCGACTCTGGATCACCAGAAATCTTCTCCATGGGCAGTGAGATGGAGGCGCCGATCGTATTGAAATAAGCCGCAAGGAATATTAGAGACTACGTGGGCTCCAACTGGCTCTTCTCCATATTCAATAACCACCAGAACTCCAGAAGGGTCAAGATGACATGGGCCCTGTGCTGTAGTGGCTGTTCTCTGTCCTGGGATAGTAGGAGCAGGTAGTCTAGGTAGTGGTGCAGGCGAATGCCTCTGTTTCTGATCGGGCCATGACCGCCAACAAGACTTTTGAAAACACACGAGGCAACGTCGAAAGCCCAAAGGGGAGACGCACGCACTGGAGATGCCAATGGTCCACAGCAAACCGGGAGGAATCTCTGAAAATCTCCTGCAATGGGCACATGAAAGTAGGCGTCCTTCAGATCTATAGACAGGAGCCAGTTGCCTGGTGGAATTGCTTGCTGAATTGTGAACAGCGTCTCCATCTTGAATTTTGACTTCCTGATAGAGTTTAGATGGGTGAGATCTATGACTGGCCTCTAGGCCCTGTTTCTTCTCTGGACCAAAAAGGGGGGCGAGTACATGCCCTGACCTTCACAGTGGACCACAGCGCTTGGGGAAGCTGCCACATTCAGCCCAAAGGATTTCCCAAAGAAAACAGCTTTGACAGCTGTTTAAATTTGCCACCAGAGCTATAACTTCACTGCCACCGTACTGGGCCCTGGAACACCCACGCTCATGTGTGAGTGCCACCATCTTGCTGCACTGCGCACTCTCGAAGCCAAGCCTCGTTCCGAGGCCAGCTCATGCATGAGACTGCTCAGGACCAAGAAGCAGCATTGCGCCCCAGGCACCCACTAGCACCAGGAAAAGACAAAGGAAGAAAAAAAGGGCAAAAGAAATAAGATCCGAACAGAGGGCACTGCTTTCCAACCCCCCACAGCCAGGACTGCCTGCCTCGGTATCACCTGGTGATGGAGGCCAATGGAGAGAGGGCTTCCCTTGCGGCTAAGTTCCAGACTCCCCTGGGAGTGGGACAGCGGGAGTCAGGCCCAAAGTGGCATAGGTCGCCTGTAGGAGTGCTGTTGGTGGTCCACCCAGAAGCACAGCTGATGTACGGAGATAGGTCTGCAGACAAGTGGCACCTGTGCGAGGTATGCAAGCCCTTCTGGGATTTAGAGATTTACTGGAGAGTCGGTTCAAGCCTAGGTCAGGTACCAGGTGGGAATCAGAGCAGACGTAGTCAGATAGGATAGCTGAGGTCATACACAGAGGGCGAGAGTATCCGTAAGCCAAGCCAAGGTCAAATCAGAGGTTAAGCAGAGTAGACATTTCCTAGAGCAATTCGGGTCGGTATGAGGAAATCACAATAACAGGACACAGGAACAAGGCACGGGGAGCTAGAGATCATCCAGCAACTTGAGGAAGTGATGAGTCTCCTTATAAATGCCGTCTGGCACCAAACTGAGGCTAATGTGTACTTCTGCGGCCATGCAGGGTACTGGCAGAAATGCCAGATCTTCCAGAACTTCTGCCATGAACAGGACCCTGACACTTGGAGAACGCCTCGCCCGTTTGGGACGCTACATGGCCACCCCCTGTTAGCAGGCTATCCGGCCCAAGTTGACGCTCGCCTGCCATTGGCAGACCTGCACTCTTCCAGGCACCAACTCCTGCTCGCCCACTTCCACCCAGCTATTAGCTGGGGAACACTGGAATTGATGAGAGGACACCTACTCCGCCACTCCCGGCACTGCATCCATCCGCTGCTTTCAATACCCTGCCTTTAGCTGGGGACTTGGGGGACTGAAAAGCAGCGCGTCACCTCGCATCTCCTGGAGAGGCTCGCCAGGCCTTGGTCGTGGACCATCTTTATGCGGTAACCAGGTAAGACTTGCACTAGGTCCATAACAGAAGGACAAAAAAGGAACATGGCCTCTGGCGAGGGGCAAAGATTTATGGGAATAGAGTCCTATGGGAGAGGATAAAGAGGGACTAACCCATATGTATGTTGCCATGGAGTCTGTCAGGAAACATAGTCACAAACTATACATAAAAACTATGTTTTTAATAAAATAATAACACATACGGATACATTTACATCAAACCAATTTAATGTACATGTATATATCTAAAAAAAAAACATAAAAAAGACTATACATTCCAATAAAGTAACATATAAAAAGTTTTGATATTTGGAATTAACCAATATACAGTACATCTGTTCTGAAGTGTTCACTTTAATTACCCTATTGGGATCTTTTCTATTTTTTTATTTGAACTGAATACATGAGACTTTTTTATATTACCCTTTGGAGATTCTCACAATGTCAAAAAAAGATCTTCAGTTCCTTACAAAATATCACAGTGCCCTGAAAATGTGAACATAGCACCTTTTGCTATTTCAGTCAAGCAAGTACAGTAAGTTCTCGGTGCTTAGATAACACTGCACATCCCAGATAAATGGAAAATACCTTAAAAGCCTTGGAAATGTAGATTCCACCCTAGGACTGAATAATGCTTTAATGAAGAAAATGTTTTATCTATTCTTTCTTTTCTTCTTTCAACTTATTAGCATTTTGTGAATGGATATAACATTGTGTGCATTACATCCTGATATAAATTTTAATTCTCACAGTAGTTGGACCTTAAATTGGAAGCTTTATTTTCTTATATTTTGCCTTTGCTGGTTACTCCTTTCCCTTCCATCATCATGATAATGAAATTTTTTTAAATAAAACCTTTCATTTTCTTTATATACCAGAACTTTTGTTAAATAAAACCTTTCATTTTCTTTATACAGTATACCCTCAGAGTAAGCAATTAGGAGAGAAGCCTGTAGAAATGTGTAGGAATGAAAGTAAGGCTGACCATTCATGATTTTGATTTCTCTTGTTCAGCCACACTGGCTGAACAAGAGAATCCTGTCAATTCACCCATTCACACTAAAGAGCGTGGATGGAAGAATCTCTCCTGCTAGCTATTGTATCCTGACAGCTGGTACCAGAGGCTGTCAAAATACTCAAACAGTGGCTGCAGCTGACTGGCTGCAGTAACCGTTTGGCCAACAATTTTCTGCCCAGCTCCTTTGATTTTCAGATGGAAAGATGTCAGGCAGATTGGTGCCAATGGTGGACTTGAAATTTACTCTGTGTATGGCCAGGCAGAACTCAAAAGTAGCCCAGGGGTCATTTGCTTCTTCCCACTTTGAAAGCTATTCAGTGGTCTGACACAAGAGACCTTTTTCTATCATGTCATTTATGATAACTTTGAATTTCACTTAAAAAAAACAAACAAAAAAAACAATTTGGATTTCATTACTTTGACAATACATAATGGCTCCCACCAATATCTGTTCACACATTTTAACATTGACATTGCAATTATTTAGCTGAAGTCAATTATGTTTTAGCAGAACTTAAAGTGTAACTAAAGGCATTTTTTTAGTTTTGGATAGAGTGGAGAGAGATTTGTAAATCTGTCAGGATTTTATTGCTGCCTTTGCCCCCATTAGTCTATAAAGTAGTAACGGAGAAACATTTAGGTGCCAGCCTATATTAGAGAGAACCGAGATTACCCTCACCATAGCAGCATCAGTAATGAACAGGAAAAACAGTGAACAGAATGTATATACAGGTGAAACTCGAAAAATTAGAATATTGTGCAAAAATTTATTTATTTCAGTAATGCAATTTAAAAGGTGAAACTAATATATGAGATAGACTCATTACATGCAAAGCAAGATAGTTCAAGCCGTGATTTGTCATAATAGTGATGATTATGGCTTACAGCTCATGAAAACCCCAAATCCACAATCTCAGAAAATTAGGATATTGTGAAAAGGTGCAATATTCTAGGCTCAAAGTGTCCCACTCTAATCAGCTAATTAAGCCACAACACCTGCAAAGGGTTCCTGAGCCTTTAAATGGTCTCTCAGTCTGGTTCAGTAGGAATCCACAATCATGGGAAAGACTGCTGCCCTGACAGTTGTGCAGAAAACCATCATTGACACCCTCCATAAGGAGGGAAAGCCTCAAAAGGTAATTGCAAAAGAAGTTGGATGTTCCCAAAGTGCTGTATCAAAGCACATTAATAGAAAGTTATGTGGAAGGGAAAAGTGTGGAAGAAAAAGGTGCACAAGCAGCAGGGATGACCGCAGCCTGGAGAGGATTGCCAGGAAAAGGCCATTCAAAAATGATGGGGACTTTCACAAGGAGTGGAATGAGGCTGGAGTCAGTGCATCAAGAGCCACCACACACAGACGGTTCCTGGACATGGGCTTCAAATGTCGATTCCTCTTGTCAAGTCGTTCCTGAACAACAAACAACGTCAGAAGCGTCTTACCTGGGCTAAAGAAAAACAGACCTGGTCTGTTGCTCAGTGGTCCAAAGTCCTCTTTTCTGATGAGAGCAACCTTTGCATCTCATTTGGAAACCAAGGACCAAGAGTATGGAGGAAGAATGGAGAGGCACACACTGCAAGATGCTTGAAGTCCAGTGTGAAGTTTCCACAGTCTGTGTTGATTTGGGGAGCCATGTCATCTGCTGGTGTTGGTCCACTGTGCTTCATTAAGTCCAGGGTCAAGGCAGCCGTCTACCAGGAGATTTTGGAGCACTTCATGCTTCCTTCCACAGACGAGCTTAATGGGGATGCGGACGTCATTTTCCAGTAGGACTTGGCACCTGCCCACACTGCCAAGAGCACCAAAACCTGGTTCAATGACCGTGGGATTACTGTGCTTGATTGGCCAGCAAACTCGCCTGACCTGAACCCCATAGAGAATCTAAGGGGTATTGCCAGGAGAATGATGAGAGATGTGAGACCGAACAATGCAGAAGAGCTGAAGGCCGCTATTGAAGCATCCTGTCTTCCATAACACCTCAGCAGTGCCACAGGCTGCTAGCTTCCATGCCACTCTGCATTGAGGCAGTAATTGCTGCAAAAGGGGCCCAAATCAAGTACTGAGTACATATGCATGCTTATACTTTTCAGAGGTCCGATATTGTTCTATGTACAATCCTTGTTTTATTGATTGCATGTAATATTCTAATTTTCTGAGATTGTGGATTTGGGGTTTTCGTGAGCTGTAAGCCATAATCATCACAATTATGACAAATCACGGCTTGAACTATCTTGCTTTGCATGTAATGAGTCTATCTCTTATATTAGTTTCACCTTTTAAGTTGCATTACTGAAATAAATGAACTTTTGCACGATATTCTAATTTTTCGAGTTTCACCTGTATATTCAGAGACGGGTACTCTTGGGAAGCAGCTGGTCAGTTTCTGGCTCCTGACCTGTAACATTCAGCCAGCTAACCATGGGACCCACCTGTACAGTGGTGCACTTAATTAAATATACATGCAGTGATTTGTGTTTGGAGCTAATAGGCAGTCCCCTCCTCTCCTGAGCTGCCAAACAGTGGTAAAGTAAGCACAGCTGAAACTACTCACTAGTCTCGACACCCAGTGAATCTTGTCCTGGGCACTACTGTCTCTGGTCCTCAGAAACCTGAGCCTCAAAGGCTCAGTACCAGCACTCAGGTCCCCACAGGCTGTTTCAGCATTCCTTTCCTCACAGGCTCAATCCCAGCACTCTGGTCCTTGCAGGCTCTATCTCTGGTCTTGGCACATATGGTGCACCATTGTGTACAACTCCGGTCCCCGCACAGCAATAGCCCACTCTGTGTCTCAAAGCCCATGAAAAACTCACCCCTCTCCCCTGCAGAGATTTTTAGGTGTCGAAGTCTGCAGCCCTATTCAACATCACAGGCTCCCTCTAGACTTCCCATGATGCAACCTCATCATAGCTGTTGTCTTTACACCTGTTGGATATTACTGCAGCTCCAGACAACTCTTGGCATGAGGGGGACATGCATGAGGAGTCCACAGTCCCGCAGATCACACAGGAGTCCCAGCACTCCTCTAGCTGGCCAAGCTCGAGCTACAGCTACATCTATGGCCTCGTTCACATGTGTGTACTACAGTATGCCCATGATATGGCCTTGTTTGCCAGCAAGGGGATGCACAGGTCTTCCTTGCAGCTCCATTCATTTCAGTTGGTATGTAGCAGCTGCATGGATACAGCTACGGCTCCCAATTTGACAGCCATGTGGGTGTGGGTGCACAGCCCTGTACACACACCTGTACACACACTATCTGCATTCAAGGCTATGCAATCACACTCGCATAGCTATTAAATTGGGAGAAGCAGCTGTGTCCTTGCAGCCGCTGTGCCTCAATTGAAATCAATGGCACTGTCTGCACAGGGATGCACGGAACATCATTCTGCTCTCAGTCCTGCCACGCAGAGTATTATAGCATGGAAAATCCAGGTACTTACACCAAGTAGGTTAAAAATGGTAACATGCTTTTTTAATATCTACCTGAAGATAAATAGTAATTTTTACACCTGAAGAGCATATAAAAGATACCATGTAATGTTTTATAATGCAATGTATCATCAAATGAAATTCTGCTGCAGAAAAGGATCGTAAAAAAAAAGCTGAATAGAAGCACGGCATCCCCAAGCAAAATGTAATGAATAACAAAGCATCTTGTTCTTGCATGTCATATTTTCAGCTAACAATTAACTGACACTGTTGTGGCATACACTGCAGCATTTCAATCATTACTTGACACATTTAAAAATAGAAAATAGAAACATATAATATATCACAATTGATGTGTTTTATTATGTTGTCAAAGCGTGTTTGAGTGTGATAAACTGTAATTTCCTTGCAAATTACAACCCATTTGACTTTCATGATTTAAACAGAACCTTGCATCAAGATCACATTAAATAGCTGTAAATAATAGGCCATTCCTGCTTAAAGTGTAACTCCACTTTTCCTGAGATAACAATTCCTTCTAGGTGAACTAAAAGCAATACAAAGTACTGTGTAGGACAAACATTTCACATTCATACATTTCTCTGTGTTCAAGAAATTGCTGTTTGCTTTATCATGTTCTTTTCTCAAATTGACTGGGGATTGTCAACACCTGAGCCTAGGCTGACACTATGGGGTTGATTTAGTAAAGGCAAAATAACTGTGCACTTTGCAAAGTGCAGTTGCTTCAGAGCTTAGTAAACGAGGTAAAGCTTCACTTTGCAAATAATACCCAATCATGAGTAAGGAAAAAAAACTACATTTTTGATTGGATGATGAAATTCAGCTGAGCTTCTGCTCATTTACTAAGCTCTGGAGCAATTGTTCTTGCAGAGTGCAACTGCAGTTTAAAGAAGTGCACACTCTATTTGGCTTTAGTAAATCAACCCCTATGAATCCCACAGGAATGCTCAAAGCATTCCTGTGCAATTCATATGTGATTCAGAGCGGGGCAATTTGAGCCCATTCATTTTGAATGAGCTCAAACTGCACCACACCGCTCCAAAGTAGTGCATGCACTACTTTTGGCAACATACTGCAATCAGATCGCATGATGGTTTTCTATCATGCGATCTGGTACAAGCAAATGCACTGTTTGTAACCTGTGTTTGGGGTATATTGTTAAGATTGCACTGATTGCTGATCGCAAGTGCAGTGCATTTTGAACACGTACAGATCATGGGTTTACCACACTGTGTACTAACGTGAACCAAGCAAAGCAATCCTATTTCTGAAAAGAAAGCAGGGCTTTTAAACCTGTGAAACTGCATATACATACCTTACAGTATATCCCTTGTAATATGGAGACATGTGTAGTTCTCAGCTGCCATATTGCAAAGGGCAGATTTTGTGCGGCACATTGGTCTCTGTACTCCAGTTGACCCATATATGAGCACTTTTGAGAATTTGGCCTTCAATTTAATGCAGCAAACAATGTAAAGAAAAGTGCCAGGCAGAAACCATAAGGGAAGTTTCTCATATCACATTGTTAATAAATCTGCTATGGTATTTCAGTATCCACCTGCTTGCTTCAATTATTACTGACTTGCTGAAATGCCATGATTGGTTACAAGATATTACTCTGGCTTAAAATAAAGTTTAATCTGGCATAGAGAAGCCTGTAAAGTTATTTTCCTAGGAAATCAACTTGCAATACTGTTCCTTAGGCAGCCCAAATATTTATCCTTTTTTTGGTTCAACCAGTGGGTTGAGCAAAAAAAAGATCTGATTCCCCCATCCACTCATTCAATGAGGATGGGGGAATCCTCCCAGCTGAGCTATTGTGTTCTGATGGTGGGGAGCCTTCCCTGCCATCAGGATACAATGTTCAGTGCTGCTGGCTATAGATCAACTTCTGTAGAACCCAGGTGCCCATACATTTATTGACATTTGGCCAGTCCCTGCTGAATCAGCTGAATTTTGATCCATCTATGGCTGGCTTAATACTTAAGGCGGGAATACACGATTAGAAAATTGACCAATCTGTCATCCGACAACTGAGAGGTGTTCGTTTGTTGGTCGAAATTGTGTCCCACGTTAACCAATCTAAAAAAATTGTTCGTTGGGCAATACGTAGTGTTGACATCTGCCATACAAGTGGAAGTGATGCAGTGTGCATGTGACCTTGTAGCCATGCCCTTCCGGCCAGAATGAGCGACAATTAACAGCAATGAGTATAACATCGTTTATTACATTATCTATATACATAAATAGTGATACATAAAATAATGAAAGCAGAATTCTGCATATTATAACTCATTAGGCCAATCTACTTTTAACATCTGAATTTTTCATTCGTGTTTACGAAGATTCCTTGGCCATAAACATCCAGGTCATCTTCTGTTTCCGCTCATGGGTGATAGCGCTTGATAGATTTTTTTCATACAACTGTCATACCACCGCATAAAAGTTGGTTGTTCATATGCGAAACGACTAAATTTTTCACTGTTGTTCAACCGGATGTTTTTGTTCACAATATCGTTATTGGTTAAAACATCCTGCTCATCAACGAAGAGAAAATCGTTTGATGAGTGGTTCCGCGAAATTGTTTGTACGATTTTCTTATCGTGTACGGGGCATTAGTCACTGACCTGACCTGGAATTTTTTCCAGCATGCCAAATTTGTACTGCTTGGTGTAATTAGTGATCTAAGTGCTCCACAGGAATACTCCTCAGGGAGGGTGGGCTCCCCATCTATGTGACCTGTTGTGGCCATATTATTATTATTATTATTATTATTATACAGTATTTATAAAGCGCCAATAGTTCGCTCAGCGCTGTACATTATAAAGGGGGACAGAACATGTGACAGAACAATACCAATACAATGCAAAACATGAGGGGATCGAGGGCCCTGCTCTTTCAAGCTTACATATAGGGATCCTGTTGCCATGGCAGAGTATAGAGTTGAGAATTCCAACCACTTCTAACATAAGTACTTCCTTGTCAGGGAAGTAAAGAAAGTAAACTGGTAAAAGTAATTCAGGTCACTGGTGAATGATATCACCAGTCCCAGCATTCCTCAGCTAGAACAAAGTGTATAATTTTTTTCTGCAAGCACTAACTCATATATTGCAAGTTTTGAGGCATGCAAATCAATTTGCTCATCCTATATAAGGACTTCTGATTTATTTATGACTTCCTACTCAGCATACTTTTTTTGAGTCTTTGACGTCAGTGGGTCAGTCGTCAGCCATCTAGCACTTTAGCAGATCATCAATGAATGGCCCCTATATTCTCCCATGACAATACTTTAAAGTTTGTCCTCTCTCCTTTTTTGTTTTGTTTTTTTTTTTGCATTGATTTACCACCTCTGTATACTTTTGAACAGAAAATAAGATGTGTAATTACAGGGGCTAGTAAGAGGAATCACAACCCCTTTGTCACGGCCTGGAGTCAGGCTCAGAGGCCAGTAGGTAAAGCAGTGGAGCAGCAACCCCTGAAAAGCGGGACAGGTATGCAAGCAGGTCACCCAGGCTGATGACACGGGTTCATTTGAGGTGCAGGGTCTAAGTACTAACCGGTATTCACCAGAGCTCCTGATGGTGGAGATGCGTTTTTGCTGTCCTCAGGATTGCCCCACCAGGAGATCAGCAAGCTGGGGTCCATTAGCAGATAAGCAGGTAGGGATCAAACCGAAGTGTAGTCAGTAAACAAGGGAATAGTCATTAGCGAATGGTTGCAGGTTGGGATTAAGCAGAGACGAAGTCAAGGAACAAGCTAAAGGTTGGTAAAGAATGGGAGTGAAGATACAGACGGCAGCAGGAGAGACATGAGTGAGATATCAGCTGGAGAGAGCATAATAATCTGGCACACAGAAAGTGCAGAGACATGGCTTAAATCGGGACGTCCATGGGAGGATCAAACAGTTCAAGGTTCAAGACAAATAAGGTTCATCCAGGGAATTGTCCATTATTCCAGCTGGCTCAGCAAGAAGAGTCATTGCCAGGCACAGCATAAATCCCAGGTTCAAGTTCAGGCCTTGACACCCTTCTTCTTTTACTTCCATGCTGCTCCATTCAGTATGTCAAGTTAAATGAATATTTGGTACCTCCGGGTGAAGAGATTTTACTCATGTGAAGCACTTGGGCAATCAGCAGTTTTCAGCTTCAATTTGTATCACCCTGCCTTTTATGTTCTGCAAATAATTTTGTTTACCAGTTGAAATGTATGTTTTTGAAGTAACAACAGATGAGTTTTTCCATCATCAGCTTTCTTCTACATGCTGTAAAACATGAGACTACACATTCCTTCTTTTCATAAATTAGGTTCAATACACAAGCCTAAAGCACTTTACTTTGTGCCATGGGGCTATCATTTTTCTTTTTTGATGGACTCAATTGAAAATAACTGTCACTTTTTTTTAAAAGTAAGACTACTTACCCTGGTGTGTTAACTTTGTGAATTAAAGAATCCCAGCCTAAACCTAACCAGTCTTAAATAATGTCCCCTCCCCCCTCCTAACTCCTTTGCTGACTAACCAGTGTAAAAAAAGATGTATACACTTACCTATTTTCAGCCAGCTCCAGTTCGGTCATGTGATTCCCCTGTGTCAGCCAGCGGCAACTGCAGGGGAGAGGAGAGAGTGCTTAAAAACAGCTAGTAAAGGCTGGAGTGGTGACATCATCCTTAGGCTCCTATGTCCCATTCGTTGGCACTCCCTCCTCTCCCTTGCAGCCGCCACTGTTTGGCAAAGAGGAGCCGGATCATGTGACTGGACTGGATCTGGCTGAAAAAAGGTAGGTATATTCATCTTTTTTACAGAGGTTAGTTGGTGTCAGTGTTAGGAGAAGGAAGGGGATATTTTTAAGACTAGTTAGTTTTATGCTAGAATTCTGCTTTAAGCCTAATAGGGGGAATTAACGAAGAGTAGCACAGCTTCAGCTCTCCTGTTTGCTCCAACTACACTCACCTTTCACTTTATTAGGTACACCTTGAAAGTAACAGGTTGGACCCTCTTTTTCCTTCAGAACTACCTTAATTCTTCGTGGCATAGATTCAACAACGTTTTTGAGATATTGCACAGAGATTTTGGTCCATGGAGCTCAAAACATTCAGTTGGTGCCTGATCAGAGGTGTTTTTTGCTACCTGTCTGGCTATTTCATTCTTACAGATTACTAATCAGTAATAACTTATTTACTGCTTTTGTCTGCTGCCTACCGTGACCTCAGCCTTATTGCATGACCTCACTCATCAATTCGTCTTTTTACAGTCCTGCCAGTGATTCTGCATAGGCTCTGGCAGTTTAGCCAGCTGTCACTCTTCATAGCATCAAATGAAACAAACTCTTGGTGATTGCAGTAGTATAGAAGTAGCATAAAAATGGGCAGAATGCTGGCCATAGCAGCATATTGGGAGAAGAAGCAAGTATCATAGGTAAGCAAATCCTATAGACCCAGGTTTGTAGATGCTGTGTGAGGTCCTGATAGAGACAGATTCTGGCTGGGTAAAAGAGGAAATTCACATACATGTAATAATAATAATAATAATAATATTAATAATAAACCCCTATACTGCTCCTACGCACATATGGCATTCTCAAGGGGTTGGTTCAAACAGATGCGACTTATGTGATTTGACAGTTCTAAATCGCATGACAAGTAGCACTCTGTTTGTGCCTATGAAACCGCTCAGATCAGTGGAACTCCAACTTTGCGGTGCTGCAGATTTTGAAAATTTCCTGTGTGTTTTGCATAGACATGTGTGCATGAAGTCACACAGATGTCAGGCAAGCCACAGATGAAATCGCACTGACCAGCGACTTCAAGTGAAGTAGTGCGATTTCAAAGGAGAAATGGACTCTGCTTAAGTGAAGTAGCACGATTTCCAAGCCACATTCGGTGTGAACCAGTGCTCACAGAAAGTGAGTAAAACACACGGGAGTGCAACTAGAACAGGTGCCTATAGCAACCAATTTCAAAAGAAACAAGGAATCTCACTTTTTTCTATGCGGTACCGTTTTAAATTTTTTTTGCTCCATTGTTTCTAAATTACCCCTTATGTCTGCTTCAGAACAATAACTAATGTAAGCTACTTTGATATGGCATTTGAATAATTTAAAAGTAATTCTTATTTGTTAAGAGTAAGGCAATTGGATGATTATATGCCAGTGATTAAGAATGTCAGTAATTAAAAGGAATTGCAGTCAGCTGCAGAAAATTACTCTTGAAAATGAGAGTCACAAGGAGATAAATTCTAAATTTGGGTCATCTTTTCAGTGTTCCTCATTCTGTGCATATAGCTTTGTCAGTTTTTAAACTTGTCACATCTTAACAAGAATTGTGAATTGATTTGAATAAAACACTGAAACTATTTGTAGCCCAGAATACTCAGGTGTCAGGCTGCTGTGGCTTGCATGATAAGTTATTCACATTGGGGGAGTTATTCCACATCTGCTTCCCCTAATGGCTTGGAGCTAAGCCAATATATTATGCACATATAGGTACATGTAGGTCACATGATGCATGCCTATGCAGAACTTTACTTTGGGGAACCACAATCCCCTCTTCAGGTGCCCCTAGATCTGAGATGATTGCCACTATGCAAACAATTGCTGCAAAAGTGACTGCAGACTCAATCTCAGTCTCAGTCCTGTGAAGAGCTCTGCAGTCACTTTTACAGTAGTGGTCTTATTTCAGGCCACAATCCTGTGCAATGTTTTCCCGGTAACTGTATATGTCGTCAAAACCTTTGATACTGTACCTCACGACAAGGCAAATAAATTGACAACTTCAGTCAAAGAGCCACAAACTAAGCAGGCACCAACAGTTACTAGCAACACACACACTGAATGACGAAAGTAAGGTATCCCACCTGTTAGGTGTCTCATCACACAGCGGAAGCAAAAGAGTGTCTCACCACTTTCGCTTTCAATGGAAGTTGATCACTTTCACACCTGTAAATCATATAGCGTTTCCAGTTTTTTGTCCAATCCCTGTGCCTGCTCATGTATCTGATGATTTATGTGTGATTTGATGTATATAAGACATTGCATAGGCTCAGTCTAAAGCTGCTGTAAATAGGGGGTTATTTACTAAAACTGCTTGGTAAAAAATCTATCGCAGCTCGGCATAGAAACCAATCATCTTAATGATTTTATTGTCAAAGCTTAATTAAACAAGCTGACGTTAGAAGCTGATTGACTACCATGCACAACCGCACAAGATTCTGAATGCACCAGTTTTGTAAATTGCCCGCACAGTTTCATTGTATGTGATATAATTTGAGCAAAGCAAGTATAGTCTATATGCATTTGCATACAACACACACAGATTTTGTAGAACAGCCAGAGGTGTGTTAGGGATAACGTTCCAGAACTGATAGTCTTTAGACATTAGATATTTGGCAGGAATGAGTACTTTTTTTTTATTTTATGAACTTCTTGGTCCTTTACCCTGTACTTTTTTAATGTTCAGGACAGTGACAGTAAGTTGGTCATACTACTTGTTTGACATTGTATCATTACTGCTTGGGTGTAGGAAATATTGAAGTGGCCAATTCCGTACAAAAGATCAATGGGCTTATACACAGGGATCTGGAAAATGGCTACAAAGCTTTCTTGTGCATTGATGGAACTTTTCATGTGACAAATTACACATGGATTTCCAGGCCAGTATTGATGCAGTCCTAGTATCAATAGAGCACTAGTCAGCTAGGGAATGATTTCTGTTATAGGGGTCTTTATAGGCAGACATGAAAAATGCATTAGGCAATGCCTGGATGACAAATTGGGCTGCAAGTCACTTGGCAAGGGTTTTAAAAAAGGCATTTGTGATATAGGCTTTAATGTTTTTAAGTCTATACTTGATAACAGGGGCGGACTGACCATTTGGAAACTCAGGCACTGCCCGAGGGCCCGGGGTCAGTAGGGAGCTCCATGAGATGCCCCTGGTACCTTTTTCATAGGCTTTTTGGAGTTTGGGCAAGGACAGAGGGGCCCCGTGATCCCCTATATCCCGGGGGCCCCATGAGTTGTCAGTCCGCCCCTGCTTGGTATTATTTTTATGTTTACATTGAAACAGAAATAAAATGTATTACAAAATCATACAACACAGGTTATGGGTATCCATAGACATGAGATGGTAGTCACATATGTAGGTCACTTTTAGCTGGGGGTGGCTGCTCAAACCAGTCTGCAGGCCACTGGCATGGAGCAGTTGTTGGCACAGGTCTCCTCCTCAACTGTAGGATGGCCATGTCGAGCTTACAAGTTAAGCCCCGCACACATGGGCTGAATATCTGCTGGTATCAACCAGTTCAATAGAAACTGGCTGACATTTGGCCCATGTGTACACCCGCCTGTCCAACCGAAGCTGACCAACCGGCATGCTGGAAAACCAGCATCCGATTGGCATTCGATCAGTGCTGGCCGTTGTGTTCTGGCAGGGGGGCATGTTCCCATGTCAGAACAAAATATCATTGGATAGTTAGTACAGTGAACTCCTCCATGCTCTTCAGTTTTTTACGTTCAGCCAGCTGAAAAAAAACTGATAGTCTGTGTCCAAAATACTGGAGCACTTAGCAGAACGTTTGGGACACCTTTAAACAAGTTTGCATGGTACTGTCATGACCCAATCAGAACCTAAAACCTTGTACATTGCTCATTTTAGTGCATCCTGTTTGTCCATTTTCTTGTGAGGACTGGACAAGAACTAAAAGCTGCTGTTCTTTGGGCTCTAGGGTATGTAGTGCAGGCAGCCTTGCAGCATCATTGACTTTGCTGTTGTTTTGCTCTTATCTGCCGGAAACTATCCACTCCATGCAGTAGACTGGCCTTTTTTTACCATGGTGCCTTCAAGGTTCTTCAAGGGTGTCTTGGAAAGATGCCCAAAAATTGTATATGAGCCAATGGGTGGATGACACCTGCCTTTTAGTTACACAATGCCACAGGCTTTCATTGTGCACCATCACAACCTTCCAGCCGCCGGTGTCCTAACAAGCACTGACATCATTGGTTGTAAAGGGGAACATGGATGCCTGCATAGCATTCTTGTTTGCCCCTCTGAGGGTGAAGAGAATTCCTGGTTTACTAGTCAGTACCAGTCTGCAAAGGTATATTTGCTTTGGAAGAATAAATCACCTCTAATGGGTGTTCTACGTTGTAGCAAGCGTACACCCAGAGATGGACGCAGTTCAACCTCCATCTTGGCAAAGGGTCAACCATCTTGTACAACCATATTCCCCCTCATTCTCCATCTCCCTCTCTGAGAGTCACAGTGACATCTGGTTGTGTGTGTGTGTTGGAAGTGTCACAGGCTGGTCAGGCCGCAGCAGGGAGCTCCGAGCTATAAACCATCTTTAAGCTGGGTGCGGGCTGGGAAGCTGAGTAATCTGGTACCTCGTAAAAAGATAACTCAAGCCTTCCCCTGAGTTCAAACACATTCCGGAGGAGTAGAGACTAGATAACACTTTTAAAATCCATTTTTCCCCTATGTCTCATATCTTGGAATATGAGAGACATACATAAAAAGCACGTATATCTTCAGACTGGCCACGAGAAGACAAACAGTTTGATAGGTCACACTCCTTGACTGGAATACCTAGGAAAGCAGAAAATTACATCTCTGAAACCCTTTGAGTATGTATTTCATATCTAACCATTCCTCAGATGCGTCTGCAGAGTAATCTGCAATGGAATGTCACTGGTGCATAGGAAAAGTTATGAGCCAAAATATGAACTATGAGAGATTTTGGCTCTAGTTTAGGTCTCCGCCCAGACCATCCCTCCCTAAATGCGGCATTGGTCCTTGGCTTTAGAGACACCCCCTGCTGGGGGACAACAAAATGGGCTGTCAGGTCTAAGAGAAAGAAGTTGAAGAATCCTCCCTTTTAACATCAGATCCATCTTGGGAGACCGTGCCCTTTTGCTCTGAAACTTGATCTGCTAACCCAGGACTTTGGCAAGTACTTTAACCCTCTAACTTCTCTCTGTTATCTCTTTGCTGTGCTGTTGTTCTCTGTATATTTATATATATATTGGTTACATCTTTTTTCTGTAAATATTTTTATTGCACCCTTTTGACTTTTTAGTAATAAATCTTTCCTTCTGAAAGTGTTGAACTGTTTCTATAGCTCTTTATTGCAACATACGAATTCCTGCCTCTGAAAGAGCGCTACTGTGTTTGTTTAACCCTCTGTATAACCTGTCTGCGGTGACCATGCTATACAGACGATTATCTCAACCATTATAGTGTTATAGCTGAGATTGCCGCGTTTCCTCTTTCTCTGTACAAAAAGGAGGTGGTGGCAGTGTGAAGGTTTAATTGCGTAATTAACCTGACCCAGTAACAAGCGCATTCAGGCTGCTGGTACATCGATTGGTGATCCATTAGCTGGAAAATCATTGTGCAGGGTGCAGCTGGGTGTGGCATTGTTACGCACGTGACATCGCGGCTTTTTTTCGGTCATGAGTTTGGTGAGAAGGTCAGGGGTCTGACGCCACGATCGTCACATACGTGTGTGGATGTTTCTGTGTTATGCAAAACTATTAGTTTTGTTTTTTACATATTAGAATGGAGCAAATTCAGATTGTGCAGAATTTTAAAGGTTACCTTGATTGAAAAATGACTGAGACACACTGCACTGGACTGTAGGAAATGAATGGGATCTTCACATCCTGACTCTGTTTTCACTGGAGTGTATGGCTCATTGCCTTATTATGGATACTCTATGACTAGTGCTTGTATCCTGAACTAAACTCTGTCTAATTACCTGGCTACTCAACCCAGCTTGTTGCTCGATTTATTCTGTGTGCTTGTTGGAAAGCTGCTGTAGATATTATACCAATCAAGATGGTGAGAGACACACGAGTGAGCACTTTTTGTTTTATTGGAAACAACAGAAACACAGAGACAGGAAATTACATCACCATGTAGTCCTAATAGAAAACACTTTATTTCATACAAATATTAAAAATAATACCACCACCTAAAGGCAGAACTACTGATCACAGTATGATATATGAGAATTGGCTTTTGCACCTATGTCTGAATAAACAACATGTTAACATTCAACAACTACTATAAGTGCTATCTTTTTTTGAGATTCTTTAATCTTTATCTTTGCTAGTGGTTTGAATGTATATTTGTGCCCCCACTGCTTGTCCATTCTGTCCATTGTTTGCTTTAAGTTAATTCTGTAAGTTCCCAAGCTTGGAGCTAGTTCAGAGATGTCATCTCTTTCTCTACAGCTTTACCCTCCATTCACATCAAGCCCAACTTTGAAATTGTGTGACTTACAGTGAAGTTGCACGATTTCAAAGTTTGGGGACCCGCCGATTTCAGGTGCGATTTGCAAGACATCTGTGCACGTACTACTTTTAAAATCGGTGTGGCTCTGACCAAATTGGAACCGCACCGATATGACCGCTCCAATTGCGGACAATAGGACTCAACTTGGCATGCAATTTGCAAGTCGCAGGGCATGCAAATCGCATGCCAAGTCGCATCCAGTGTGAACCAGGGCTTAATCCACTTTTCCCTCACATAAATAAGTTCCTTTTGCATTTCCTCCCATGATGCTGTCTCAAGATGTGGCACTGTATCATCTGCATATGACCAGTGTCTAGCTGGAATGCCCTTATTGGATCTACCAGATTTTCTGATTGAGGTTGCAGGCAGCTCAGTTTCTTTCTTTTCAGAGGATAAAACACTGATAACTATTTCAATTTCAGTGATGTTCTGTTACTTTTCCTGCAGTACTGTTGAAGCTTCTTGCTTAGGTTGTTGTTTTGATAGTGCTGATTGTGTCACTTCATGAGGCTTTTGACAGAGGTGTTTCATTATTATTTATACTTCTGCTGCTTGTCACTGTATTGGTGTCTGGATGTGAAGTCCTGTAACCCTTTTAAGACTCACTGTGGCTGGCATGTCTGCCATAGCACAAGGCGCTCATTTTATATGCTTTTCTTTAGGAGCATTTACGTATTCTTTGATTCCAAAGATTTCATGTGTTTCAGGCCAGGCTTCTTTTTTTCATAGCACATTGGAAGTTTCTTTGTTAATTTTCTAGGTAAGTGGTTTTGGAGATAGCAGACTGTCATAATTCTCTCCCCAGTCAGGGGTGCAGTTACCACAGCGCAAACAAGGCATTTGCCTAGGGCGACATCTTTCAGGTGGGCAGCACTGCCTCCTGGAAAAAGGGACTGAAGAAGGGACTCACGTGGCATGGGGATCAGGTGGAATCCGAGAGAATGCAGAGCCCGACTCTCATTCCTGAGGATGTCCAGAGCTGTGAAGGTGGGTGTCTTTCTCTCACTGGGTGGAGAAGGCAATATATGGGGGCAATGGTAGTAAAAGGCTCTCTTGGGTGGGGCAGGGGTGTTGTTGGTCAATGTTTCCAGCTCTCTCCCCCACGGGGGTGGGGAGGTGGTGTTGGTCGGTGTCATGCTGTTTTATCACTTGTGTACTGTATGTGGAATCTTTTAGGCATTTTGCTATATTTGTTGCTTACACGGACTAGATCTTTGCTGTGCAGCAAGTAGAGCACAGTATACCTTGCGTAGTCCTCAGTTAATGTAAGCAAATATCTTTCCTGAAGTTTGAGCTGTCATAAGACCACATAGATCAGAGTGAATCAGGGGCGGACTGACCATTTGGAAACTTTGGCATTGCCCGAGGGCCCGGGGTCAGTAGGGGGCCCCATGAGATGCGCCTGGTACCTTTTTCATAGGCTTTTTTGAGTGTGGGCGAGGACACAGGGGCCCCATGATTCCCTATTGCCCGGGGGCCCCATGAGTTGTCAGTCCACCCCTGGAGTGAATTAAGTCCAGGGGCCGTCAGACTCTGCTGTTGCTACTTTTAGGAAACAAATTCCCTTTTTTCCCTTTTATGCAGCTAGTATACTTCATTATTTGACTGCATGGGTCAATTTGTATGCCACTGGCATGCTGATCTTCAGCTAGCTTCTTTATAATTTCAGGATTCCTGTGTCCAAGATGACAGTGCCTGGTGTGAATACACGTTATTCTTTTTTCCTCTTTTGACACTGTTGACCATTTCATTGCACCTCAGCTGATACAATTCATCTGTGATTTTCCCTTTAGCTAGTATGTGGCTTCCCTTTGTGATCATTCAACTGTTACTTCTGAATGTCAGTACATCTCCTTGCTTGGTGAGCTTCATTGCTGACAGGAGATTGCTTTCAAAAGTAGGAGTAAGGTGTATACCTTTCATAGATATCTTTCTGAGGATTTTTAGGATAGAGGGCAATGTGGATAGGCTTTTCCTGTTCCCATATGTTGTCTATTACCTGTTGTAATTCTTTCTGTCTGGCTTTGATCAAGCTAAGCAAAGACATTTTTATAATTGTTCATATGACTTGAAGTTTCAGATTAAATACCCCTGGTCAAAAATGATGAGGTGCCCTCTATGGAGTGAAAGGTACCCTTGGTATCTGCAACATTTTCTATTTATTTTTTAACACTTTTGGCCTTTTGTTTTTTAACTTGCTGTTTTGCTGAATAATTCTAGGTTTCAAATACTGCAGTTTGTCATTAAAGCAGAGTTCCAGTCACTCTGTAAAAAATAATAAAAGTCAGCAGCTACAAAAAGTGTAGCTGCTGACTTTTAAAAAACAGCCAGTCACCTGTCCCTCGGTCCCACTGTGTCCTCTCCGCAGCCCGTTTCACAGGCCATCTGGTATTCCCAGTGCCGGCATCTTCAGTGTGGGTACCCGGCTGTGACAGCTTGTGGCTTCACAACCGGGTGCCCACTGCGCTTTCCGAATGGTCCCGTAATCTTCTGGGACCTGTCACATGTACCAGAAGACTCCGGGGAGGGAGGGGGGGGGGAGAATAACTTCCGATTGCCTAGGTGATCACAGCAGAAGTGGGAGCGGGTACCTGTCAATTTCGGGTACTCTCTCCTCCCCCCCCACTCCCCAGAGGTTCCAATCCTTAATGAGGATTGGGGGACCAGTCTTTAAAGAGGAATGTCCCCTTTTGGGTGGAGCTCTGCTTTAAGTAACCTGCCTATTATGGTGATTGTTGGTTTTTAGTGTAGATTTTACCATTGAAGCATTTTCACTGTTTGCATTTTCTGGTTTTCTCATATATTCCTCAACAAGTTTGCCTCTAATGTATTCCAGTGTATGCTGATCATCTGGGATAGCATCAAGTGCGGTAAAAGTTGCTTTACAGCTCTGTGAGAGACTGCTATATGAAAATCTTCTACAGCTCACAGACAGTCCACTATTTGTATGGTATATCTTCTCAACCCTGCATGTGTTGGCCTTTAATCAGCTTAGTCTGGTATAGCTTTCTAATTAGGTGTAGGTTATTGCTAAGATTTGCTCTCATGTGTACTTTCTGTAGCTCTTCCCCATTTTCTTTGCAATTTCACACTTGTGTATGTGCACAATTTGATCATCTACTGTATGCTCAGAAATAAAGTACTTTGATCGCTTTAAATCATTTTAGGTTGATTCATCTGTAGATGGGATTGGTCTGAGCAGTTGTATACGTTTCCACGTACTGTCTCTTATTAGCAGAACCTTCATTTTACACTTATAGAACTGGCATTTCTGGTTTGTCAAATTAGTGCCTGAGGTCCCTTCACAGGAGGAACTGCATGTGAATCATACAGGATGTCCAGTTTCTGTGTGATTCACATGCAAATCTGTGCAGTGCAATTTCAGCCCTATTCATTTTGAATGGGCTGTAATCGCACCGCAAGTAGTGCCTGCATTACTTTTTGAAATGCACAGCAACTCTGCAAGTACCATGTTAATTGGTGCGGGCCGGAGCAGGCAAACACAATACGTTTGCGACCTGTGTTTGGGGTGTTAACGTTAAACTGATCCTGCAGCAGATCGCAAGGGCATTGTGATTGGAGTGCAGGGTGGGAAGCCGCACGGGACCGTGGCTCTCCCACACAGCATCCTTGTGTGAACGGGCCCTGAAGGAAACAATGTTAGTAGCCATTATATATTCTTTTTGACCTTTTTCTGAGACTGTTTGTAACTCTAAGCTGTATCTGTATTTGCAGCAGTGTTAGCACATTGGCCAGGCCAATAACCTGTTGTAAAGCTGCTAAAGATATGACTTCTAACAATCAAGATGATGCTGGACACGTGGTTTATTGGAAACAGGAACAGAGCCAGGAAAACACAATTATAACCATAAGTTCCACTAGAAAGAACATAACTTTATACAAATATTAAAATGAACCCTACCACCTAGTGGCTCAACTTTTAATACTAGTATATTATGAGACTGATTATTGCACCTATGTCTGTATAAACAGTTTGCTAACACTGCTGTCTGTGTTCTTACTTTCGGCTTACCTGACTATGCATCCTACCTTCTGATTGTTACTGTGTTCCGGTATTACTTATATTGCCCTGGCAGAAGTTCTAATGTCCTGCATCTCTGCACCTGTTTGCTGCTGTCTCTCTGGACCTTTGGCAAGATCCAACATGATAAGCACTTTATATCAGTCCAGCCTACATTAGCAGTCACCAGTGAAGCCATTACCTGGGAAATATTCTGGTATCTGTTGGCACTGTGACTCTGCATCTCTAGATAAGCCTAACTTCTCTCCTTGATGGCACAGAGGATCTACTTCATTCCTGACAAATACCCACCCTCAGTGCTGGGACAAGGGGTGGGCAAAAGGGGTGGCTGCCCTCGGCGCAGTTGTATCATGTGAGATGGGGGGGGCACTGCATGGAAAGTTCCTACATACAAGCTTACAGGAGTAGTGATGTCAGCTTCACCATTCCTGTCAACTTAGCTCTGAAGGACACAAGCCAGATCTGGAGAGGAGGAGAAAGTTGGGAGGACGTGTGGGTTGTGCTCTCTCTGCCCTCCAGTTCCTCCCTCCTGCCACTGCAGCTCTCCTGGATGGGGACTGACGGATCGCCACTGTGCAGTGTTTGTTTACTCTCCCCCAGGGGCGAACTGACCATTCAAGCACTTGGGCACTGCCCGAGGGCCCCTGGTCAGTAGGGGGCCCCATGAAATGCCCTTGGTACCTTTTTTATAGGCTTTTTTTTAGTGTGGGCAAGGACATAGTGCCCATGATCCCCTATTGCCCGGTGGCCCCATGAGTTGTCAGTCCGCCCCTGCTCTCCCCCATCTCCTCCCAGCAAAGAATGTGGTAGGTGGCGGGTAGTCAAATACCACACAGTGGAAATCTGACTGCCAGTGGCATCTCTAGTGTGAGGTGCCAACACTGCAATCCTATAGCCCTTTATTACCCCCTTATAGTGCTCATACATTTTGCAAGGGTGCTGTTTGGCATATTTGCCCTGGGTGCTAGATGACCTTGTAGCAGCACTGCCCACCCTAATATAAGCCTAAGGCTTGCCAGACATATGCTCTTATTTATAACCATCTGTTTATCTGAACTGCCTCTAAATGGAAAGTACTGAAACTTTACAGTATATGGTTCTATGACATGGTTGTTCCCTTTAATGTGTATCGAGAGCATTTAGGCTCTTGCACTTGTGTTTTAAATATCTCAGTTTAAAAACATATAATCAGGGACTAGTACAAGGCCACCAATAAAAATCATAGGGCCTTCTACCGCACACCTGAAGACCCCCATCATCCCCGCCTACCTAACAGCTTGTTTTAACCCCCCCCTCCCCTTGCCCCCAGTGTCATCACCGCAGCATGATAAACCATCCCTGCTCATCAATATGTTTTTACATTCTAACTGGACAGTACAATCATCAATATCAGATAATCCAAAACAATGAGAACACATACAGTAAGACAAAGAGTACCTATTTTCTAAACACCTGCAATTATACAGCTCCATTTTGCTAGAATACCTGCAATAACACATCTTGCAGGATCAGCAGTTTCTGTGCAGACTGATGTTTCCTCCCAGTAGCTTCACCTAAGTGCCTGGCTCCTTTCCACTGTCTGCCCTAGTAGATGGGAAGTCAGGAGTGTGATCTACCACCTACCCTTACATCAGGAATCAGCTGTAATTGCAGTGAAAGGTGGTTCTATAAAGTATTGACTCAGGGGGGCTAAATACAAATGCACGCCACACTTTTCAGCTATTTATTTGTAAAAAAATTTGAAAACCATTTATCATTTTCCTTCCACTTCACAATGATGTGCCACTTTGTGTTGGTCTATCACATAAAATCCCAATAAAATACATTTACGTTTTTGGTTGTAACATGACACAATGTGTAAAATTTCAAGGGGTATGAATACTTTTTCAAGGCACTGTATATGGGGAAAATGCCTGTTTCATTGATGTCAGTGGGATAATAATTCCCCAATAGGGGTGTCAGTGCGAATACCAAGCCTATAAATGTGCCTCACACTGGTATCAATTGGACATTAAGGTCAGGGGCAGGGGCCAGCTGAATTTCGATCCACGTATGGCTGTTCTTGCTCATTGGAAATTGATCTAATGCAGGCTATAGACAGGCCGTTTATCGGCCGAATTGTCGGCCGATAAATGAAAAATCGGTCGTTGCCGTTGCTGATTCTGCACCAATGTCCAAAAAAACCGGCCGTTTTTTGTGGATTTTCCAGCATGACCGATAAAAATAAATGAGAAGATCCGCAAAAAATGGCCGATGGGCTGGCCCCACTAACGGCGTGAATATCGGCCAATTTTTCGTGCAGACGAAAATTCAGTCGATAAATGACCCGTCTATGGCCTGCATTACGATTGACTTCTGTTGAACAGGAATGTTGGAAAACCTTTGATGATCAGGTTGCAGCCGCCAGTCAGTATAGTCTGATGGTTGAGAAGTCCCATTGTCAGAACACAATGGCAAAGCAGGGAGGATTCCTCCATCCACTTTGATTGTGTGGATGGGGGAATATGTTTGTCCTATGGCCAGCCTTAACCTTGTACTGTCAGTGGGAGCCAGTCCTTTAATATATTTGAACACCACAGGAATTACATGTGCTTCCAGGTCATTTGATCAATGTGATTGGCTGTCGCAGTGATCAGATGTTGGGGATCATGTCATTCAGCTCTTCACTGTGTGGCTGGGAGCTATGGGTGACAACAAATCTTAAATTAGTCCTAATGGATCCTCATTGTGTGACAGGGACATATCTGTGACATGGGATCTTACATCTCTCCTACCGGACCTTCACTGTGTGACTGAGAGCTGTTGGTGACATCGCGGTCACTGTGCTACCTATATATAAATATATATATATATATATATATATATATAAATATATGCTATCTGCGCACATGCACAATATGTGGCTGCATGGTATAAAGTCCATTTCTGCATTGCCACATAAATGCATTGGGAAGGGAATTCGGCAGGAAGGGTTTAATTTGGTAAGGATGAGAAAAATTTTCCCCTCACAGCAATGTACCTTAAACTGGTGTAGATCAGTCTTGTCCAATCCACAGCCCAACACAAAATTGAAAACTTACTTAACCACTTGCCTACCAGTCACTTTTATCCCCTTCCTGCCCAGGCCAATTTTCAGCTTTCAGTGCTGTCGCACTTTGACAATTGTGCGGTCATGCAACACTGTACCCAAACTAAATTTTTATAATTTCTTTTGGTGGTATTTAACCGCTTCCCGACTGCCCTATAGCAAATATACTGATACAGGGCGGCACGGGTGTGCAAAATCATGTGTATATATATATATGTGATTTAGCATATCCGGGTAGGGGCACGGTCGAGCCCTACCTGCGCCGCCATTTGCGGCCACGACTGTCAATCACCAGGTCCCGGCCGGTGATTACTTGCCGGTGCCCGGTGATTGCCAAGCATCTCCGATGGGGAGGAGAACTGTATGCAAACAATACAGTTCTCCTCCCTGTCAGCTCATGCACACTGCTTTGGATGGCTGTGCACAGCCATTTTTATAGCGCAAAAAATAAAAAATGCATAGGCAATCAAATACCACCGCAAGAGAGCTCAATTCATGGGAAAAAAAGGACGTAAATTTCATTTGTGTGCAGCATTGCATGACCGTGCAATTGTCAATTAAAGCAGCGCCGTAACGCAAAAAATGGCCTGGTCAGGAAGGGGGGTAAATCCTCAGGTGGGCAAGTGGTTAATCACCACTGGGTTTTTTTTTGCTAAACAAACTAAAAAAAGACTGAACATTTTGAAAAAAAAAAAGGTTTTTCTTAGTTTCTGTTATAAAAGTTTGTAAATAAGTAATTTTTCTCCTTCACTGATGTGCGCTAATGAGGCTGCAGTGATGGGCACTGATAGGCGGCACTGGTGAGGAGGCACTGATGGCCATTGACAGGCATCACTGAAAGGCAGCACTCATATATGGCACTGATAGGCGGCACTGACAGGTGGCACTGATGGGGATACACTGATCATCAGTGCTCTGATGATCAGTGTAGATGTCCCCTCTGAGGAATGCTGATTACCAGCTCTCCTCTCCCCACGCTCTGTCAGCACGAGGAGAGGACTGCCGGTAACCGTAATTTCCTATTTACATGTGATCAGCTGTGATTGGACACAGCTGATCACATGATGGCTCTTTTCTCTGATTGGTGACCCGTTGTGTCCCAGGGACACAGCGCACCACAGCGCACCTACCGGGGGCACTCATGCAAAGTCAGAGTGAAAGAACCACCGCCCGCCCATCATTTTCTTATATTGTGGGTGGGAGGAGGTTAAAAATGATCTGCATGTTCATGAGAAAAATAAGTATTTGATCCTCTATCATTCAGCAGGATTTCTGGCTACCAGGTGTCTTTCATACAGGTAACAAGCTGAGATTAGAAGCAGTCTCTTAAAGGGAGTGCTGCTAATCTCATTTTGTTATTTATATAAAAGACACCTGTCCACAGGAGCAATCAAACAATCATATTCCAAACTCTCCACCATGGCAAAGACCAAAGAGCTGTCCAAGGATATCAGGGACAAGATTGTAGGACTACACAAGGCTGGATTGGGCTACCAAACTATCGCCAAGCAGCATGGTGAGAGGTTGTTGAAGTTCACAAATGGAAGAAACACAAAACAACTGACAGTCTCCCTGGTGATGGAGGCCAATGGAGAGAGGTCTTCCCTTGCGGCTAAGTTCCGGACTCCCCTGAGAGTGGGACAGCAGGAGTCAGGCCAAAAGTTGCACAGGTCACCTGTAGGAGTGCTGGTGGGTGGTCCACTTAGAAGCACAGCTGGTGCACGGAGATAGGTGTGCAGACAGGAGGCACCTGTGCGTGGTATGCAAGCCCTTCCGGGATTTAGGCATTTACTGGGTAGTCGGTTCAAGCCAAGGTCAGGTACCAGGTGGGAATCAGAGCAGATGTAGTCAGATGGGATAGCTGAGGTCATACACAGAGGAGCGAGAGAGAGAGAGTATCCGTAAGCCAGGCCGAGGTCAGATCAGGGGTAAGGCAGAGTAGACAGGTCCAGAAGCAAGCCGAGTCAGTAACAGGAGATCACGGGTCAAGTCACAGGAAGCAGGAACAGGGCATGGGGAGCTAGAGATCATCCAGCAACTAGAGGAAGTGATGAGACTCCTTATAAAGGCCATCTGGTACCAGACTGAGGCTGATGTGTACTTCTGCAGCCATGTAGAGTACTGGCAGAATTGCCAGATCTTCCAGAACTCCTGCAGTGGACAGGACCCTGACACCTGCAGTGCCCGCAAGGTCCCTCTGCTCAAGAAAGCACATGTCCAGGCCCGTCTGAAGTTTGCCACTGAACATCTGAATGGTGCAGAGGAGGACTGGTTGAAAGTTTTGTGGTCAGATGAAACCAAAATCGAGCTCTTTGGCATCAATGCAACTTGCCGTGTTTGGAGGAGGAGGAATGCTGCCTATGACCCCAAGAACACCATCCCAACTGTCAAACATGGTGGCGGAAACATTCTGCTTTGGGGGTGCTTTCCTACTAAAGGGACAGGACAACTGCACCGCATCAAAGGGACAATGGACGGGGCAATGTACCGTCAACTCTTGGATGAGAACTTTCTTCCCTCAGCCAGGGCATTGAAAATGGGTCATGGATGGGTGTTCCAGCATGACAATGACCCAAAACACACGGCCAAGCCAACAAAGGAGTGGCTCAAGAAGAAGCACATTAAGGTCCTGGAGTGGCCTAGCCAGTCTCCAGACCTTAATCCGATTGAAAATCTGTGGAGGGAGCTGAAAGATCAAGTTGCCAAATGTCAGTCACCAAACCTTAATGACTTGGAGAGGATCTGCCAAGAAGAGTGGGCCAAAATCCCTCCTGAGATGTGTGCAAACCTGGTGGCCAACTACAGGAAACATCTGACCTCTGTGATTGCCAACAAGGGATTTGCCACCAAGTACTAAGTCATGTTTTGTGAAGGGGATCAAATACTTATTTCCCTCATAAACATACAAATCAGTGCATAATTTGTTAGACATGCATTTCTTTTGAATTTGTTGTTGCTATTCTGTTTCTCAGTGTTACAATACACCTACCATTCGATTTTTAGACAGATTATTTCTTTGTGAGTGGGCAAACATTCAAAATCAGCAGGGGATCAAATACTTATTTCCTTCACTGTAGGTTATATCTTCCCGAAGGAAAATATTCCACTCTTCACAATCGGCTTTATTCCTATATCATTAGTTTTCGACAGCATCTATTTTGGCAAGCAACTTTTTTCCAAGGATGAAGCACATGAAGGGCAAAATTAGTATATAAATAACTGATTATCACCTTGAGAATTAATTGAGATTTGCTACTACATCCATTGAACAAGATATTGATATGCTAGTTTATTAAAAACTGTCAAATATCACACTAGTTTTATGTTGCCCTCTTTTACAATAAAAAAATACAAAAAGTTTAAGTTTTATTAGGTACATTAATGTCAGTGATTGTTAACTTGTGATCTGCCAGACTTTTCTGTGTATTTTATGTGTGGCTCAAGACAATTGCTCTTCTTTCAATGTGGTCCAGGAAAGTTGGCTGGACACCAATGCTGTAGATGGTAATAAAATGTAATTTATATTTGTATCAGTGGGAAAAATATTTCTCCACTGGAATATAAATTGGCAACAATGTGAACAAAACAACTGCATTGATGTCAGTGGGAAAATAATTCCCTTTACATGAGTGTGAAGTAACCCCTGAGATTTAATTTTTTGTAGTATGGGGAAATTTCTCCCCACTTTCTGTTGTGCAGATAAAATAGGAAGTGAGAGTAAATACCTACAAAATGAGAGGAATTCCCCTCTTAGACAGCTGTTCGCAAAACAAATGTCCATATTTTATAATTTCCCATCTATTTCTTTTCTGGAGTCAACTGTAAAATGTTCCATAATGTTTTCTTTCAGTGACAACAGTCCTCAGAACAAATAAGGAGGTTAATTTCCCCAGCTGGAATGACAATAATAAAGCATGACAGAGATTCTAACCCTTCCCACTCTACCCAAAGAAAAAAGTTTTGATTAATCTACACTTTAAGTGTTCTGGTGACAAATGGGCAGGAAATGAGAAAATCTCCTTTTATACAAGTAACAGCTTGAAACAAAGGGAAAACAACTGAAGAAGTGGGATATCTCCCCAATGGGAGCAAAAGCACCAAACCAGGGCTTCATTTTACATCAGTTAGTTAGTGTTGTAATTGTGGTTGCAAGGATGGGTCAGCGTTAGTGCTGGGGGTTGGTGAGGAGGGTTAGTGCTGGGGTTGCAGGGAAAGGGTCATTGTTAGTGTTGTAGGTGAAGAGGGTAGATGTTAAGATTGTGGGGATAGGTCAGTGCTAGTGCTGAGGGTGGTGAGAAGGTTCGGTGCTGATGTTGCGGGGATGAGTCAATGCTAGTGTTAGGGGTGGTGCTGAAGGTAGGTGCTATGGTTGCTGGGATTGGTCAGTGTCAGTGTTGTGGGTGAAGAGGGTAGATGTTAAGGTTGTGGGGATAGGTCAGTGCTAGTGCTGAGGGTGGTGAGAAGGTTCGGTGCTGATGTTGCGGGGATGAGTCAATGCTAGTGTTAGGGGTGGTGCTGAAGGTAGGTGCTATGGTTGCTGGGATTGGTCAGTGTCAGTGTTGTGGGTGAAGAGGGTAGATGTTAAGGTTGTGGGGATAGGTCAGTGCTAGTGCTGAGGGTGGTGAGAAGGTTCGGTGCTGATGTTGCGGGGATGAGTCAATGCTAGTGTTAGGGGTGGTGCTGAAGGTAGGTGCTATGGTTGCTGGGATTGGTCAGTGTCAGTGTTGTGGGTGAAGAGGGTAGATGTTAAGGTTGTGGGGATAGGTCAGTGCTAGTGCTGAGGGTGGTGAGAAGGTTCGGTGCTGATGTTGCGGGGATGAGTCAATGCTAGTGTTAGGGGTGGTGCTGAAGGTAGGTGCTATGGTTGCTGGGATTGGTCAGTGTCAGTGTTGTGGGTGAAGAGGATAGATGTTAAGGTTGTGGGGATAGGTCAGTGCTAGTGCTGAGGGTGGTGAGAAGGTTCGGTGCTGATGTTGCGGGGATGAGTCAATGCTAGTGTTAGGGGTGGTGCTGAGGGTAGGTGCTATGGTTGCTGGGATGGGTCAGTGTCAGTGTTGTGGGTGAAGAGGGTAGATGTTAAGGTTGTGGGGATAGGTCAGTGCTAGTGCTGAGGGTGGTGAGAAGGTTTGGTGCTGATGTTGCGGGGATGAGTCAATGTTAGTGTTAGGGGTGGTGCTGAGGGTAGGTGCTATGGTTGCTGGGATGGGTCAGTGTCAGTGTTGTGGGCGATGAGGACGGTCTTACTGGAGTTGCAAGGATGGGTCAGTGTTAGTGTTGGGGCTGCAGGGGCAGGCCAATGTTAGTGTTGGAGGTGGGGAAGAAGGTTGCTGCTGGGGTGTCGGGATGATTTTAAGTGTTGGGGTGGTGAGAAGTGTCAGGGGGTCTGTGCAGGGATGGGTTAATGTTAACCTAAATGTACACTTGGTGTGCATCTCTACATTTATAGCAATACAATATATACTTGTGATCCCTCTTAATACAAAAAGGGCTAACAAACCACAACATTATAATAAATAAGTGCAATCCGCCATATGAAAAGCGTAACCGGACATATGAAAACTGTAAAAGAGCTCAGTCCAACATATATTCTCTGAGATTCAATCAAATCTTGAAAGGTGAGAGCAAACGTGACTTCCCCAGCTAATAAATGATCAGCCTCTTACCAAGAATATTGATCTCACTTTCCAGAGATCAATACATGCTTGTGTGCTCATACTGAGCACTCATCTCACTGATAGGCTACATTCATTGCCTACTCAGCAGAATTGCTGCTGGGATTTCAGGAATGAGTCAGAGTTGGTTCTGGGCTTAAAAAGGAGGGCAGTTTCTCAGCTTGCAAGGATAGATCATTGTTAGTGTTGGGAGTGGTGAGGAGGATCAGCGCTGAGGTTGCAAGGATGGGTTAGTGTTAGTGTTGGGAGTGGTAAGGAGAGTCAGTGCTGGAGCTGCAGGAATGAGTTAGTGTTATTGTTGGGGATGGTAAGCAGGGTCAGTGCTGAGGCTGCAGAAATGAATTAGTGTTAGTGTTGAGAGTGGTGAGGAGAGTCAGTGCTGGGGCTGCAGAAATGTATCAGTGTTAGTGTTGCGGGTGGTGAGGAGGGTCAGTGCTGGGGTTGCAAGAATGGGTCAGTGTTAGTGTTTGGGGTGGTGAGGAGGGTCAGTGCTGGGGTTGCAGGAATGGGTCAGTGTTAGTGTTGCGGGTGGTGAGGAGGGTCAGTGCTGGGGTTGCAGGAATGGGTCAGTGTTAGTGTTTGGGGTGGTGCAGAGGGTCAGTGCTGGGGTTGCAGGAATGGGTCAGTGTTAGTGTTGCGGGTGGTGAGGAGGGTCAGTGCTGGGGTTGCAGGAATGGGTTAGTGTTAGTATTTGGAGTGTTAATGAGGGTCAGTGCTGGGGCTGCAGGAATGGGTCAGTGTTAGTATTTGGGGTGGTGAGGAGGGTCAGTGCTGGGGTTGCAGGAATGGGTCAGTGTTAGTGTTGCGGGTGGTGAGGAGGGTCAGTGCTGGGGTTGCAGGAATGGGTCAGTGTTAGTATTTGGGGTGTTAATGTGGGTCAGTGCTGGGGCTGCAGGAATGGGTCAGTGTTAGTATTTGGGGTGTTAATGAGGGTCAGTGCTGGGGCTGCAGGAATGGGTCAGTGTTAGTGGTGGTGAGGAGGGTCGATGTTATTGAGGGGAATGGTATGGAGGGTCAGTGCTAGGATTGCAGGAATGGGTCAGTGTTAGTGCTGGGGGTGGAGAGGAGGGTCTGTGCTAGTGCTGGGAGTGGAGAGGAGGGTCTGTGCTAGTGTTGGTGGAGAGGAGGGTCAGTGCTGGGGCTGCAGGAATGGGTCATTGTTAGTGTTGGGGATGGTAAAGAGGGTCAGTGCTGGCATTGCAGGCATGGGTCAGTGTTAGTGCTGGGGGTGGAGAGGAGGGTCTGTGCTAGTGCTGGGAGTGGAGAGGAGGGTCTGTGCTAGTGTTGGGGGTGGAGAGAAGGGTCAGTGCTGGGGCTGCAGGAATGGGTCATTGTTAGTGTTGGGGGTGGTAAGGAGGGTCAGTGCTGGGGCTGCAGGAATGGTTCAGTGTTAGTGTTGGGGCTGGTGAGGAGGGTCAGGGCAGGGGTTGCAGGAATGGGTCAGTGTTAGTGTTGGGGGTGGTGAGGAGAGTCCGTGTTAGCGTTAGGGATGGTGAGGAGGGTCGGTGTTATTGTGGGGGTTGGTAAGGAGGGTAAGGGCTGGGGTTCCAGGGATAGGTCAGTGTTAGCGTTGGGAGTGGTAAAGAGGGTCAGTGCTGAGGCTGCAGGAATGGGTCAGTATTAGAGGTGGAGAGGATGGTTAATACTGGGAATTCAGGAATGGGTCAGTGTTAGTGTTGGGGGTGGTGAGGAAGGTCAGGGCTGGAGTTGCAGGAGTGGGTCAGTGTTAGTGTTGGGGGTGGTGAGGAGGGTTTGTGCTAGTGTTGGGGGTGGTGAGGAGGGTCGGTGTTATTGGGGGGGGGTTTGGTAAGGAGAGTCAGGGCTGGGGTTGCAGGGATAGGTCAGAGTTAGTGTTGGGAGTGGTAAGGAGGGTCAGTGCTGAAGCTGCAGGAATTAGTTAGTGATAGTGTTGGCGTTGGTGTGGAGGGTCAGTTCTGGGGCTGCAGGAATGGGTCAGTGTTTGTGTTGGGGGTGGTGCTGAGGGTCAGGTCTGGGGTTGCAGGCATGGGTCAGTGTTAGTGTTGGGGGTGGAGAGGAGGGTCAGTGCTGGGGCTGCAGGAATGGGTCATTGTTAGTGTTGGGGGTGGTAAGGAGGGTCAGTGCTGGGGCTGCTGGAATGGTTCAGTGTTAGTGTTGGGGCTGGTGAGGAGGGTCAGGGCAGGGGTTGCAGGAATGGGTCAGTGTTAGTGTTGGGGGTGGAGAGGAGGGTCTGTGCTAGTGTTGGGGGTGGAGAGGAGGGTCAGTGCTGGGGCTGCAGGAATGGGTCATTGTTAGTGTTGGGGGTAGTAAGGAGAGTCAGTGCTGGGGCTGCAGGAATGGTTCAGTGTTAGTGTTGGGGCTGGTGAGGAGGGTCAGTATAGGGGTTGCAGGAATGGGTCAGTGTTAGTGTTGGGGGTGGTGAGGAGAGTCCGTGTTAGCATTGGGGATGGTGAGGAGGGTCGGTGTTATTGTGGGGGTTGGTAAGGAGGATCAGGGCTGGGGTTGCAGGTACAGGTCAGTGTTAGCGTTGGGAGTGGTAAAGAGGGTCAGTGCTGGCATTGCAGGAATGGGTCAGTGTTAGAGGTGGAGAGGAGGGTCAGTGCTGGGGATTCAGGAATGGGTCAGTGTTTGTTTTGGGGGTGGAGTGGAGGATCAGTGCTGAGGCTGCAGGAATGGGTCAGTATTAGAGGTGGAGAGGATGGTTAATGCTGGGGATTCAGGAATGGGTCGGTGTTAGTGTTGGGGGTGGTAAGGAAGGTCAGGGCTGGGGTTGCAGGAGTGGGTCAGTGTTAGTGTTGGGGGTGGTGAGGAGGGTCAGGGCTGGGGTTGCTGAGATGGGTCAATGTTAGTGTTGGGTGGGGGTGGTGAGGAGGGTTGGTGTTATTCGGGAGGGGGGGGGTGGTAAGGAGAGTCAGGGCTGGGGTTGCAGGGATAGGTCAGTGTTAGTGTTGGGAGTGGTAAAGAAGCTTGGGGGTGGTGAGGAGGGTCTGTGCTAGTGCTGGGGGTGGAGGAATGTGTCAGTGTTAGTGTTGGGAGTGGTAAGGAGGGTCAGTGCTGAAGCTGCAGGAATGGGTTAGTGATAGTGTTGGCGTTGGTGAGGAGGGTCAGTTCTGGGGCGGCAGGAATGGGTCAGTGTTTGTGTTGGGGGAGGTGCTGAGGGTAAGGGTTGGGGTTTCAGGGATGGGTCAGTGTTAGTGTTGGGGGTGGTGAGGAGGGTCTGCGCTAGTGTTGGGGGTGGAGAGGAGGGTCAGTGCTGAGGATCAGGTCTGGGGTTGCAGGGATGGGTCAGTGTTAGTGTTGGGGGTGATGAGGAAGGTCTGTGCTAGTTTTGGGGGTGGAGAGGAGGGTCAATGCTGAGGTTGCAGGAATGGGTCAGTGATAGTGTTGGGGGTGGTGAGGAGGAGGGTCGGTGTTATTGGGGGGGGTTATTAAGGAGAGTCAGGGCTGGGGTTGCAGGGATAGATCAGTGTTAGCGTTGGGAGTGGTAAAGAGGCTTAGGGCTGGGATTGCAGGACTGGGTCAGTGTTAGTGTTGGGGGTGGTAAGGAGGGTCAGTGCTGAATCTGGTACTGAGGGTCAGGGCTGGGGTTTCAGGGATGGGTCAGTGTTAGTGGTGGTGAGGAGGGACTATGCTAGTGTTGGGGGTGGAGAGGAGGGTCAGTGCTGAGGGTCAGGTCTGGGGTTGCAGGGATGGGTCAGTGTTAGTGTTGGGGGTGGTGAGGAGGGTCTGGGCTAGTGTTGGGGGTGGAGAGGAGTGTCAGTGCTGAGGTTGCAGAAATGGGTCATTAATAGTGTTGGGGGTGGTAAGGAGGATCAATGCTGAAGCTGCAGAAATGAGTCAGTGTTAGTGTTGGGGGTGGTAAGGAGGGTCAGTGCTGGGGCTGCAGGAACGGGTCAGTTTTAGTGTTTGGGGTGGTGGGGAGGGTCGGGGCTGGGCTTGCAGGAATGGGTCAGTGTTAGTGTTGGGGGCGGTGAGGAAAGTCAGGGCTGGGGCTGCAGGAGTCTCAGTGTTAGCGTTCAGAGTGGTAAGGAGTGTCAGTGCTAAGATTGCAGGAATGGGTCAGTGTTAATGTTGGGGGTGGTGAGGAGGAGAGTCTGTGCTAGTGTTAGCGGTGGTAGGAATTGGTCAGTGTTAGTATTGGTGGTGGTGAGGAGGATCAGTGCTAAGGCTGCAGGAATGGGTCAGTGTTAGTGTTAGGGATGGTGAGGAGGGTCAGTGCTGGGGTTTCAGGAGATGTTCAGTGTTAGTGTTGGGGGTGGTAAGTAGGGTCAGGGCTGGGGTTGGCAGTGGTAAGGAGGGTCTGTGCTAGTGTTAGGGGTGGTAGGAATGGGTCAGTGTTAGTGCTGGGGGTGGTGAGGAGGTTAATTGCTGGGGCTGCAGGAATTAGTCAGTTTTAGTGTTGGGGGTTGAGAGGAGGGTCAGTGCTGGGACTGCAGGAATGGGTCAGTGCTAGTGTTGGGAGTGGTGAGGAGGGTCAGTGTTAGTGTTGGGGGTGGTGCAGATGGTCAGGGCTGGGGTTGCAGGAAAGGGTTAGTGTTAGTGTTGGGGATGGTGAGGAGGGTCGGTGTTATTGGGGGGATTGGTAAAGAGGGTCAGGGCTGGGGTTGCAGGGATAGGTCAGTGCTAATGTTGGCAGTAGTAAGGAGGGTCTATGCTAGTGTTAGGGGTGGTAGGAATGGGTCAGTGTTAGTGTTGGGAGTGGTGAGGAGGTCATTGCTGGGGCTGCAGGGATGAGTCAGTGTTAATGTTGGGGGTGGTGAGGAGGGTCAGGGCTGGGGTTGCAGGGATGGATTATTATTATTTTTATGCACGATTTATATAGCGCCAACAGTTTGCTCAGCACTTTACAATATAAAGGGAGACAATACAGCAACAATACCGTTCAAAGAGGGTTAGGGGGCCCTGCTCCAAGTAGGTTACAATCTATGATGGATCAGTGTTAGCGTTAGGAGTGGTAAGAAGGGTCAGTGCTGGGACTGCAGGATTTGGTCAGTGTTAGTGTTGGGGGCTGGTATGGGGAGTCTGTGCTAGTGTTGGGGTGGTAGTAATAGGTCAGTGTTATTATTGGGGATGCAGGAATGGGTCAGTGTTAATGTTGGGGGTGGTAAGGAGGGTCAGTACTGAAGCTATAGGAATGGATCAGTGCTAGTGTTGGGGGTGGTGAGGAGGGTCAAGGCTGGGATTACAGGAATGGGTTAGTGTTAGCATTGGGGGTGGTAAGGAGGGTCAGTTCTGAAGCTCCAGGAATGGATCAGTGCTAGTGTTGGGGGTGGTGAGGAGGGTCAAGGCTGGGGCTGCAGGAATGGGTTAGTGTTAGCATTGGGGGTGGTAAGGAGGGTCAGTTCTGAAGCTACAGGAATGGATCAATGCTAGTGTTGGGGGTGGTGAGGAGGGTCAAGGCTGGGGCTACAGGAATGAGTTAGTGTTAGCGTTGGGAGTGGTAAGGATGTTCAATGCTGAGGCTGCAGGAATGGGACAGTGTTAGTGTTGGGAGTGGTAAGGAGGGTCAGTGTTGGGGTTGCAGGATTGGGTCAGTGTTAGTGTTAGGGGTGGTAAGGAGGGTCAGTGTTAGTGTTAGGGGTGGCGAGGAGGGTCAGTGCTAGTGTTGGTTATTGCTACCACTCTGACCCTGTCTGCCTCTCTTCCATTTTTTTCACCCTGTTATCACATTGAAATCTATATCTATCTATCTATCTATCTTTATTTTGTAACAAGTTTCATATGATTGAATATTCTGAGTTATGTTAAAATTTGTGTTGCAAGGAAAGTGTGTGAGCCATAGGGGAATTGATATCATTCATGCAATCAGACAGCAGTGTATTTATCTCTGTTCAATGATTTTGTTTTTCATAAAATGATGATTTTGATACATTCTATGTAGTGGTGTCCTTGTGCACTTGTGTACGACATGTTCTGCAATAATCAAGGTCCTTCAGAAGGAGTACATCAAGGTAATATTCTTTACTTAAACAGAACATCTCTCTCTTTTAATGTCTTGTAATTTATCGTATTCTCTTTTCAATGTCATTTTTAATTTGTGTGGACTAATGTCATAGTCATCACTAAAATTATGAGCAATAGTGTTTTCTTACATGTAAAAGACAATTATATTTTCAATGTCATAATAATTTTCTTTGTTGTAATGTAACCATAGATTTCTACAGCTCCGAAGGATTGGATGGAAACTGCAAATCAATTCAATGAAAAGTGGAACTTCCCAAATTGTGGTGGAGCCAGTGATGGGAAACATATTAGGATTGTACCTCCAGCACACTATGGATCCTTCTATTTCAATTATAAAGGACTCTTTAGCTTTATCCTTCTTGCAGTTGTCAACGCTAATTACGAATTCCTGTTTGTGGATATTGGTAAAAATGGTTGGAATTCAGATGGAGGGGTTATAGAAGAAACAGAGTTCTACCGACATCTTCAGAATGGATCACTGAACTTGCCCACATCTCAGGAAACAGTTGAAGGACTGAACTTTGTTTTCATCGCTGATGATGCCTTTGCTATGGGAGAGCATCTCTTGAAGCCTTTTCCTTTTAGATATATTACAAAGGAACAAAAAATTTACAATTATTGACTATCAAGGGCTTGTCGAGTCATTGAAAATGCCTTTGGAATTATGGCTAACAGATTCCGCATCTTCCTTACCACAAACAATTTGTCTGTACATAAAATTGATCAAGTAGTTCTTTGTTGTTGCATCCTCCACAATTTTCTTCATCGCAATGCATCAAAATATTTATTTTCAGGAGCACATGATAAAGATACAGAAAGAGTTGAATCTCTTCCCAGTTCTTCTACCCAGACTGATTGGCATAATACTGAAGATATCCTGACAATAGTCAGAAATGCCCACCCAAGATTAGCATCCCAAACAGCAAGGCAAAACAGGATTAATTACATTAATTACTTTCTTGGTAGTGGTGCAGTAGAATGGCAGGATGACATTTAGCTGTTGAACAATATGTGTTCTTTAAGTTATTAATCTGTAAAAGAATGGTTTCCATCAGCTAATTAGCTATTTTGCTTTAATTTGCTATGATACACATTTCATAATCAATAAAAATTGCTCATTGTACATTGGTAGACTCTTGTTATCTAATTATAATTGAAACTGTACATAAATTGGTTATCGCTACCACTCTGACCCTGTCTGCCTCTCTTCTTTCATTTTTTTACTGTTATCACATTCAAATCTATATCTACTGTATACATATATATATTGTAATAAGTTTCATATGACTGAATATTCTGAGTTATGTTAAAATTTGGGTTACAAGGAAAGTTTGTGAGCCATAGGGGAATTGGTATCAATTATGCAATCAGACAGCAGTGTATTTATCTATGTTCATTGATTT
Organism: Staurois parvus; assembly: GCF_062004578.1. Lineage (NCBI taxonomy): Eukaryota > Metazoa > Chordata > Amphibia > Anura > Ranidae > Staurois > Staurois parvus. The sequence continues at coordinate 4,724,146 of NW_028317874.1, forward strand.
TATGTTTTTCATAAAATGATGATATTGATACATTATATGTAGTGGTGTCCTTTTGCACCATACAAAGTCCTTTTGCCATAACAATATATATTTGCTTAGGGATACAGAATACAGTATCATGGACATCTATACTAAGAGAGGATAGCAGAAGGGTCGGATGCCAAATCGTCCCTAGACTGACAGACCCCCCCTCCATCTCTAGATTGACAGACGTCACCCCAACCCAGACTGACAGACCCCCATGCCCAGACCTCAGGCCATTGAAGGGTTAACTGTGAGCCTCCCGCTCGGCTCCCTTTCCAGAAGCTGTGGGGTTAATTTTGCATCTGGTCTTTGGGCTCCCACTTCTCTCTCTTGGTAGGGATATCCATGATATTCTGGACCCCCGCTCGGCTGTAATGGTGACCTTGAAGTGCACTGCTCAGCTTCTTACGTAAAGCGTGCAGGTCACCTAGCAACCGAACATAAACATGCATCCTAGGTCATACCTGCAGGTTCCTTGGCTCCGCCTCCTTACTGCTCGGCTAATATCCAACTGCGTGACACGACGCTCTGCTCAGAGTAGAGAGACACTTCGGAGAGGATGGACATGGGTAAGAAATAGGGAGTCTGCGCCATGTTATGTCATCGAGGAGGTGAAGAATTTCCATCAAATATTCCCGGAAGTATTCTGTGCCATTAATATGAAGTGTGATCAATGTACAGGAGGACTTATAATGAAAAAAAAATTAACATTCAAAGTACTGTACAGCCAGATCGGGGAAGGGGCGGGAGGCTGTGTTCTACCCAGGTCTCTGAGAATGCAGCCAATGGGCTTTGAGCCAGAATAATGGGGACCCCTGATTAAGGGGGCATTCTGATGGGACACATAATATAGGGGAGCACTCTGATGGGGACACATACTATAAGGGGGCACTCTGATGGGGACACATAATATAGGGGGGCACTCTGATGGGGGACACAATATAAGGGGGCACTCTGATGGGGGACACATAATATAGGGGGCACTCTGATGGGGACACACAATATAAGGGGACACTCTGATGGGGACACATAATATAGGGGGCACTCTGATGGGGACACACAATATAAGGGGGCACTCTGATGGGGACATAAAATATAATAGGGCACTCTGATGGGGACACAATATAAGGGGGCACTCTGATGGAGACATACAATATAAGGGGGCACTCTGATGTGGACACACAATATAAGGGGGAACTCTGCTGGGGACACAATATAAGGGGGAACACTGATGTGGACACACAATATAAGGGGGAACTCTGATGGGGGACACACAATATAAGGGGGCACTCTGATGAGGGACACACAATATAAGGGGGCACTCTGATGTGGACACACAATATAAGGGGGAACTCTGATGGGGACACACAATATAAGGGGGAACACTGATGGGGACACACAATATAAGGGGGAACTCTGATGGGGACACATAATATAAGAGGGCACTCTGATGGGGAAACACAATAAAAGGAGGAACTCTGATGGGGACACATAATATAAGAGGGCACTCTGATGGGGACCCACAATATAAGGGGGGCACTCTGATGGGACACACAATATAAAGGGGCACTCTGATGTGGAAACATAATATAAGGGGGCACTTTGATGGGAACACATAAGGGGCACTCTGATGGGTGATAGAAAACACCTGGTTTAAACTGGTAGTAAACTCGTTTTTTATACTTTTACCTGCAGGTATACTTATAATAAAGCTTACCTTTAGATACAATGAATATCTCCTAAGCATGTACCATTTAGGACCACAGTCCAAGAACAGCCTGAGCAGCACTCTCCCCCCCCGGACCGCCAGACTAGAATGCTCTGAAGGGCGGTCATCCTGGCAACCGATGACAGCATGCATGCGCCCCGCCCCTTGCAGCTCACTGTCTCTCCTGGCTCCTGCTCCCTATCCTGTCCACAAGCATGCACCCCATACCCTTCAGCAAAGATCCCAGCAAGCTCCTGCCTCCCGCTCCTGTCTGTCCTCAAGGTAGGGTGGGTTCTTTCTGGGGGACTTTGATGGGCACATTTATTATTAGAGAGTAATGCTGATGGGCACATTTAATGTTAAAGGGCACTCTGATGGGCACAACATAGAATGTGCCCATCAGAGTGCCCCTTAGCATAAAATGTGCCCATCAGAGTGTCCCTTAACATAAAATATGCCCATCAGAGTGCCCCTTAATATAAATGTGCTCATCAGAGTTCCCCTTAACATAAAATGTGCCCATCAGCATGCCGCTTATTTTATGTTAAGGGGCACACTGATGGGCACATTTTATGTTAAGGGGCACTCTGATGGCCATCTTTTATGTTAAAGGAACACTCTGATGGGCACATTTATGTTAATGGACACTCTGATGGGCATCTTTTATGTTAAAGGAGCATTCTGATGGTCATATGTTATGTTAAGGGGGCACATATGGGCACATACTGTTGAAAGGGGCACTCTGATGGGCAAATGTGATGTAAAGGGGCACTCTGATGGGGAATATGATGTAAAGGGGCACTCTGATGGGGAAATATAATGGAAAGGGGTAATTTGAGTGTAAGGGGGCACTCTAACGGAAATACCTGATGTAAGGTGGCAATGTGATGGGGACAACTGATGTAAAGGAGTACTCTGATGACGTTACCTGATGTAAGGGGGCACTCTGATGGAAATGTCTGATGTATGGCGGCACTCTGATGGGAACACATTACTTAAGGGGGAACTCTGATGGGAACGCCTGATATAGGGGGATAATCTGATGGTGGCAACTGATTTATGGGGGAATTCTGATGGTGGCCTATAATGTAATATATTACTCTGGAGGGGAAAACTGATGTAAGAGGGAACACTAATGAGGACATTTATTTTCAGACCTCGGCTAGAAGAATATTTTAGTGACTCGACCTACTTGAATTATAATTCAATACCCATGATTTAGGAGATATTCTAGTGAGCTGCAGCTGGTTACATCACTGGTGCAAGCGCTCCGAAGGAACAGCATACCTGTGCCATTCCTTCAGAGCTGTGTGCCATGCATGCATGGAAGTGAGGTTATCACGGCTTTGGCCATTCAAGTAGCCAGAACCTGGAAGGAAGATCGGGTGAAGATGGAAGCCTTTGCAGCAGTGACAGTGTGCTGCTGGAGGGCTTCGTTCTAAGGTAAGCCTTTCATAATGTGCTAGTGTGAGATGTATACTAGCACATTATGACAATACCTTGCAGGAGAAAATCCTTTTTGTTTTCTAGTTTTGTTTTACTACCGTTTTAAGGGGGCACTCTGATGGGGACACCTGATTTAAGGGGGCACTCTGATGTGCACATTCATCTAAGGGGGCACTGTGATAGGAACACTGGATTTAAGAGGGCACTCTGATGGGAACACCTGATTTAATGTGGTAGTAAACTCCCAATCCACACTTTTCCCCATAATAATCAATGTGCTATTCCTTACTTGTCACTGCCCTTTATCCTGTCCTTACTTGTGGCGTTTTGTTGATCTAGTCACAATTTTGTTGATCATTTGTCTGTGATCTACGGCATGCTCTGTGTGCCGTCATTGAAGACATCCTCCTGCCATAGCTCTGTCATCGGCATTCATGGCACAGCATTGCAAATCTCAAGAATGTTGACCCTCGGTTATTTTTTTAAAATGCCCCATGTGACTTGCCATGTTCTGTTTACCATTCTACAAAATATATACTGTAGTGCAGGGCATATATATACAAACGTGTATGAAAATCATAGCGGTATTAAAACACAGTAAGCCAGTAAAACTCTCAATAAGTAGATGAAACAGTCACTCCAAAAATAGATAAAGTTCCAGAGGGTGATTAATCCAGGAGTAGGTAATTAGCCAGGAAAGACATGTCTCCACACTGTGTAAACTTACCTGTCCATAGGTTTGGGTGAAGACAGGAAAGGACACTGCCTTTTAATAGGTAGGTCAGTAAGGGACAAATGTATGTGCATCCATCTGTATATATATTCTTACCTACTGATCCTCTAATGCAGTTAGATCCATATATATTTGGACACAGGCACAATTTTAGTTGTTCAGGTATTTACCACAACATATTCAAGCTATAGTTATATAATGAATATGGGCTGAAAGTGCACACTCTCAGGTTTAATTTGAGGGTATGTACATCCAAATTGGAGGAAGGGTTTAGGAATTACAGCTCTTAAGAGTAGCCATCCCCCTTTTTTAAGGGACCAAAAGTAATTGGACAGTTGAATCAAAAGGTGTTTCATGGCCAGGTGTGGGCTACTCCTTTGTTATTTCTTCATCCATTATGCAGGTAAAAGGTCTGGAGTTGATTCTAAGTGTGATATTTGCATTTGGAATCTATTGCTGTGAACCTACATCATGCATTTAAAGGAGCTGTCCATGCAAGTGAAACAGGCCATTGTAAGGCTTCAAAAACAAAACAAATCCATCAGAGAGATAGTAGCAACATTAGGATTGGCCAAATCAACAGTATGGTACATTCTGAGGAAAGAAGCACTCATTGGTGAGCTCAGCAACATAAAAAGGCATGGACGTCCACGGAAGACAACAGTGGTGGATGATCGCAGGATCCTCTCTATGGTAAACAAAAACCCATTCACAACATCCAGACATGTGAAGGACACTCTCCAGGAGGTGATAGTATCATTGTCAAAGTCTACAATCAAGAGAAGACTTCATGAGAGCAAATACAGAGGGTTCACCACAAGGTGTAAACCATTCAAAAGCCTGAAGAATAGAAAAGCCAGATTAGACTTTAGCAAAAAAAAAAAAATCTAAAAAAGCCAGACCTTTCTGGAAAAGCATTCTTTGGATGGATGAAACTAAGATTAATCTGTACCAGAATGACGGGAAGAAAAAAGTGTGGCGAAGGCTTGGAAGAGCTCATGATTCAAAGCACAACGTCATCTGTAAAACATGGTGGAGGCAGTGTGATGGCATGGGCATGCATGGCTTTCAGTGGCACTAGGTCCTTGGTGCTTATTGATGATGTGACAGAAGACAGAAGCAGTTGGATGAATTCTGCAGTGTTTAGAGATATACTGTCAGCCCAGATTCAGACAAATGCAGCAAAGTTGATTGGACGGCGCTTCACAGTACACATAGACAATGATCCAAAACACACTGCAAAAGCAACCCAGGAGCTTTTGAAGGAAAAGAAGTGGAATATTCTGCAATGGCCGAGTCTATCACCTGATCTCAACCCCATTGAGCATGCATTTCACTTGCTGAAGCCAAAAGTAAAGGCAGAAAGACCCACAAAAAACAACTGAAGACAGCTGCAGTTAGAGCCTGGCAAATCTTCAGAAAGGAGGAAACCCAGTCCTTGGTAATGTCCATGGCTTCCAGACTTCAGGCAGTCATTGCTAGTAAAGGATTCTCAAAAAAATATTGAAAATGAACATTTTACTTATAAATATATTCAATTATCCAATTAATTTTGATCCCTTGAAAAAGGGGGGATGGCTACTCTTAAGAGCTGTAATTCCTAAACCCTTTCTCCAATTTGGATGTACATACCCTCAAATTAAACCTGAGAGTGTGCACTTTCAGTCCATATCCATTATATAACTATAGCTTGACTATATTTGGTAAATACCTGAAAAAATCTAAAATTGTTCCCGTGTCCAGATATATATGGACCTAATTGTATGTAAGACAGGTGGTAATACCCCTAGTGTTGCTACAGATCTAATCAGGTAATAAGACACATCTTGGGGAGTCTCCCATCTTGTGCATTCCCGTGTTATTCCAGGCTAATGTAGATGGCTTTATGTGGAAGAGTGTTCAGCACTGATCATAGTGGGGTGGTGGAAATGTGTAGGGAAATGACAGGTGATCGGTGCTGACCACCCATCACCCACCATGGTGTAAGAGCATCAGCCATTTTAATCCTTTAAAAATCGTTTAAAAAAAGCGTTGCTCTGATAGAGATCTTGGTAAACAAATCTGGAAAGGAAGAAGGCAGGTTATAGGATAAGACCTATTACAAACAGACAGCCAACACTAAAGAAACGGCTAGGGTAATGTAATGTTTAGTGTAGATCCTGTCCTAAAAGAGTCTACCTTGTCGTGGTGGGCAGGCTTGTCATCTTTTGGTTAAAAATGTCAGAACTCTGGTTAGAGTGTGAGCTTTTGTATAGCTGGATAATTGTTTATAGGCTTTGTCCTATTCTTTTCCATTGCTGGTTGGGAAGATGTCTTCGATCTCTACATAAACTTATCTTTGAAGATCAATCAGAAAATAGACACATATTGGGGACTCTCCCATTTTGTACACTTCACCTGCGTTACTTCAGGCTATTGTGGATGGATTTATATGGAAGAGTGCTCAACAATGATCAAAGAAGGGGAAAATGTGTAGGGAAATTACAGATGATCATTGCTGACCACTACATCGCCTGCCATATTGTAACAGTACCAGCCATTTGAAACCTGTTCTCCATTTTGTATATAAAAAGTAGATGTAGATCTTGGTAAATAAGTCTGGAAAGGAAGAAGGCAGGTTATAGTATAGGACCTATTACAAACAGATATCCAACACTAAAGAAACGGTGACTAGCAGCGATTAGGGTAACATACTGTAGTTTGCTAAGGGACCAATGTATGTGCACCCATCTGCATTGAAGGATCAGTTAATTGTAATGAGCGACTTTGCCTAGTGGATGTAAGAGCCGCTGAGGATACTATTTGGTCGCAGTATTTTTTCAGGCCTGTCCTGGTGGCTGTGTCTCCCTCCCCTCATGAGCATTGCATTAGAATATCCTATCAAGTGAAAAGTAATATGGTTGCTCTGCTTCCTGTGATGCATGATATAGAAAACTGGATTTTTGTACTTGCCTGTAAAATACATTTCTTGGAGTACATCACAGGACACAGAAATCCCTCCCTTGTATGTTTGTTACGTATTGCTTCCCAAGTCATCTTCCAGGACAGCTTAACAAGAGACGGGCTCTTCCAAACTAGATCGAAAACCCATGAGCCACATTAGTATAAAAAAGACTAGTCATCCCACAGACCCTCAGTTTATGTGTTTCCATTGGCCAGACAAGACTGCAGTGGGTGTTTATTTTTGTTTCTGTAGGTAGTTGTGCTAGGTGGCAGGGGCCTGGTACCATATAGGACTATCCTCGTGGACCAAGTAGTACTCACATTAGATCTGGCTTTTCTGTCTAAGGTAGTGTCAGACTTTCAAAGATCACAAGATATCATAATACCCTCCTTTTGTGGGATCGCCAAGAGCCAGAATTCAACAAAATAGATGTATGGAGATGTCTTATTACATATTTAGAGCAGACTGAGGAATGGAGGAAGTCGTCCAATTTGTTTATACTTTTTAAGGGTCCCAAATAGGGGGATAAAAGCCAAAAAGAATACGATAGCTAGGTGGATGAAAGCAGTCATCGTGGGGGCTTACAAAAGCCACAAGTTAATCCCTCCTACAGGAATTAAGGCACACTCTACATGGGCTTTGTCCTCATCTTGGGCCGAAAGGGCTGGTACTTCACCAAGTCAGATCTGCAGGGTGGCCATGTGGTCCAGCTTCAAGATATTTGCTAGACACTACCGCTTGGACCTACTTTCTATTGCAGACCAGACCTTTGGGAGGAAGGTCCGGCAAGCAGTAGTCCCACCCTAACAGGTATTTCTAGCTTTACCTTTTGGGAAGCTCTCCTGGAAGATGGATTGGGAAAACAGTTATTTACCTTGAATTCCAGGAATCGTCCAGGACAGCACTAGTTCCCAAATCTGTGCTCTTAAAGTGGAAGGGAAGTAAAGTCCACTTTGTAAGTTGTACCTACAGGTAAGCCTATAATAAGACATACCTGTAGGTACAGTGAATATCTCCTAAACATGCACCGTTTAGGAGATACTCACACAGCATGCAGCTGGTGATGTCACTGGTGCATGTGCTCTGAAGGGACATCTCTGAGGGAGTAATATCATTGTGGCTCCGGCCATTGATAGCTGGTGGAGGTTGCTTTCCCCTAAAGCCTCTGTCGCATTTAAAATTAGTATGGCTCTGCAGGATCTGCCCACATAGCTGCGTCATTCATTGACAAGAGATCTGAAAATTAGTAATCTATAGTCCATCTGCCACTGTAGTTTCCAATAGATTATGAGCATACTAATTAGTGCACCCGCCGTAGTATGTTGACTCTTCCTCCAGCTTTTTTAGTTCAGTATCACCATAGTAACACTGCTACTTTTTTTTACACTTTGATTACTGTTACAGTGCTGATCACTGTAACAGCAATGTTTATGAACTGTTTGAGTGAGTTACATTCATAACAGCTGTGATTTACTATCGTGTGCTGTGATTGGCCCACAGCAATAACATGGTACAGGGTGCTGTGATTGACCCTGGTACCATGTGGTAGCTGTGGGCCAATCACAGCATCACTATAGGAATCACAGCTGTTATGAATGAAATTCATTCATAACAGCTTTGTTGGCATAGCGCTTACATGTTCCCCCAGCTGATTAAAGCAGCCAGGTACCAGGAGCCACAATACACTGTGTCCACTGTCGCACCGCGCACCCCTAACCCGGCAGAGGCTGGATCACATACATGTACATGATCCAGCCTGCCCATGCCATCTTGCAGCAGTAAATGTACTGTGGTCGAGTGGCAAGTGGTTGAAGATCATCTTTGTACACAGCGGTGTTGACATTTGAGCTGTTTTTTGTTTTTTTTTTACATTTGGTGTCACCACAGCTTAGAAGGTATGCTGGAGTCAGGACCTCTCTGATACATCTCTGCTTTTCTCTTTTCAACAGAGATGCTGACTGATATAATAATAAAACCATGTGTCATAACAATGTCTCTAACAGTACCAAGCTGAACTTTGGCAGCAATCCATCCTCCTACATTGCATCTTTTAAATAGGAAGAAGGAAAGCCATATCACGAGTAGGTATTAAAAAGGATGAACTTATTGTACATTTACTTTTTTTTATAACTAAAGATATTTAATGCATGCATCAGGGCATATAGTGGATCACCTCCCATGAAAGAAAGAAAATAACAATCAAATACAACAGAGAGATAAAAAAGCCAATTATAGAACACAGGTAAGGTAAGCCCAATGAGCTGTATGTGGAAAGGACTTTTCTAAGTAAATACAACATGAGTTAGCATTAAGATTTCCAGTTTTCATGGCATTGAAAGGAATTATCTGTGTATTTGCAGTACATATCCTAACCACTAGGGGTCATCAGAATACTAAAAACATTTTTAAAGTGTATGTATTTCCAAAACTTTTTTGGGGGTAAAATTTTTATAGAGCAGAGAAAGGTTATAATGCCTGTAAGTTTATTTTTCAGTGACTGTCACATTGGAGAGATTGACTTTCACTTCTTATCTCAGAGATGCAATAGGAAGAGGAAATCTAGAACGTGGTGGAATTTACCTCCTAAACAGTTGTCACCTGAGCAGGACATTCTAAATGAACAAATTCCCCTCACCTTTTGTTCAGGTGACAACTTTAACATTTTTGATTCCCCATCATTTTCTGTCTTGGTGAAAACGGCAACCAGGACAAAAAGAGAAGATGAATCTCTCCAGCAGGACACAAAACGGAAAATTGAATGACAGATACTGTAATTTTCCTTTCCTGACGAGCTCCATGTCAGCACAGCTAGGTAAGGGCCCCACCCCCCATGCTTCCAGGACCTAACTCATAAATCTGAGCCCACGTGCAGCCTCAGCATTCTAGTCCTATCAAGCTGGGTGGGAATTGTGCTGAAATGGAGCCCATCAGGAAAGGAAAATTACGGTATTTGTCAATCAATTTTCAGTTTTCCTGACAGCTCCATGTCAGTACAGCTGGGCGCTAACTAGCCACACGGGTAAGGGATAATGCTTCACACGCCTCAATTCTAGCTAAAAAGCTGAAGCCAGAATGCCTCTGCCGAACACAACTGTCATTAAGACTGCTTCTATACAGTAATGAGCCATAAACGTATACATTGACCCCCTGTAGTTGCCTTGCAGATAGTTGTCTGGGAACACTCAGCCTGCTGCCGCTCACAAGGTCGAGACCCTTTGGATGGACAGTGAAGTGATCCCCCTGGCACAGCCAACCCTTTCACCTTGTAGGCCAAGGAGATGAGCTTCACCAACCAGGGGGCAATCGGATAAGAGGCATGGAGGAGCTCAGCTATGAGGAAAGATTAGAGAAACTGAATGTATTCCTTCTTGAGAAGAGGAGATTAAGGGGGATATGATCAACATGCATACATACATCAGTGGTTCATATAGTGAACTCGGTGTACAATTATTCACTCTGAGGTCATCACAGAGGACAAGGGGGCACTCTTTACATCTGGAAGAAAATAAATGTAATCTCCAAACACGGAAAGATTTCTGCACAGTGAAAGCTGTGAAAATGTGGAATAGACTCCCTCAAGAGTTGGTTCTGGCCAGCTCAGTGGATTTCTTAAAAAAAGGCCTGGATTGTTTCTTAGATACACAAAATATAACTGGATACTAACATTTATAGGTAAAGTTGATTCAGGGAATATATGATTGCCTCTCGGGGTATCAGGAAGGAATTTTTTTCCCTGCAAGAGCAAATTGGATTATGCTGTGCTGGGTTTTTTGCCTTCCTCTGGATCAACTGTGGGTATAGGATTATAACTTTTTTTTTTTTAATTGTTGAACTGGATGAACTTTTGTCTTTTTACAGCCAGACTAACTACGGTAGGTAACTCCCAGACAATTGTTTTTGAGATATGGACCTGTCAAGAGGACATTGTTTAGGGAGATAGCCTGGATTCTGACAGTAGAGACAAACACTACTCTGACCTGACTGGGTTTCCTGTGGTGTTATTCTCCAAATACCGGTAGGTACCAGCACTCCTCAGAATCTTTAAGAGTGGGAGCTACAGTGAAGGAAATAAGTATTTGATCCCCTGCTGATTTTGAATGTTTGCCCACTCACAAAGAAATTATCGGTCTAAAAATCGAATAGTAGCTGTATTGTAACACTGAGAGACAGAATAGCAACACAAAATTCAAAAGAAATACATGTCTAACAAATTATGCACGGATTTACATGTTCATGAGGGAAATATGTATTTAATCCCCTATCATTCAGCAGGATTTCTGGCTACCAGGTGTCTTTCATACAGCTGAGATTAGAAGCCGTCTCTTAAAGGAAGTGCTGCTAAACTCATTTTGTTACCTGTATAAAAGACACCTGTCCACAGGAGCAATCAAATAATCAGATTCAAAACTCTCCACCATGGCAAAGACCAAAGAGCTGTCCAAGGATGTCAGGGGCAAGATTGTAGACCTACACAAGGCTGGCCTGGGCTACCAAACTATTGCCAAGCAGCTTGGTGTGAAGGTGACAACAGTTGGTGCAATCATTCGCAAATGGAAGAAACACAAAACTGTCAGTCTCCCTAGGTCGAGTGCACCATGCAAGATCTCAACTTGTGGAGTGTCAATGATCATGAGAACAGTGAGGTATCATCCCAGAACTACACGTGAGGATCTTGTCAATGACCTCTAGGCAGCTGGGACCACAGTCACCAAGAAAACAACTGGTAACACTACGCCAACAAGGATTGAAATCCTGCAGTGCCCGCAAAGTTCCTCTGCTCAAGAAAGCACATGTCCAGGCCCGTCTGACGTTTGCCACTGAACATCTGAATGATGCAGAGGAGGACTGGTTGAAAGTGTTGTGGTCAGATGAGACCAAAATCGAGCTCTTTGGCATCAACTCAACTAGCAGTGTTTAGAGGAGGAGGAATGCTGCCTATGACCCCAAGAACACCATCCCACCTGTCAAACATGGTGGTGGAAACATTCTGCTTTGGGGGTGTTTTTCTGCTAAGGGGACAGGACAACTGCACCGCATCAAAGGGATGATGGACGGGGCAATGTACCGTCAAATCTTGGGCGAGAACCTTTTTCCCTCAGCCAAGGCATTGAAAATGGGTCATGAATGGGTGTTCCAGCATGACAATGACCCAAAACACACGGCCAAGGCAACAAAGGGGATCAAATACTTATTTTCCACATGGGCATGCAAATCAGTGCATAATTTGTTAGACATGCATTTCTTTTGAACTTTTTGTTGCTATTCTGTCTCTCAGTGTTACAATACACCTACCATTCGATTTTTAGATTGATCATTTCTTTGTGAGTGGGCAAACATTCAAAATCAGCAGGGGACCAAATACTTAGTTCCTGTACTGTATTTCTGCATGACCGTTCTCAAAGATTTTCTCCATGAAAGAAAAAAAGTGGTCTCTCACTTCTTTGAAAATTACTTTGAAGAGAAACACCTTTGTACTTTATTGTCATCTGTTATTAAGTACATGTTGCACTTTCTTGAGAAAGTAATTTATGGCATGGCTGGAGAAGGGAGGGACGTCCATTTTCTAATGTACTTGTAAGCATGCTGTTAATAGAGGAAAGTTTGTGCATGTTGCCTAGACAGACATCTCCTATAATGACCCATGGGCATAAACATTCCAATCCCCAGCCACATACTGGGAATTCTGATTTTAATATACCTGTCCATAGAGGGAAAGGGGGGGACACTGCTGGTGTGTGTGGGGGGGGGGGCAGAGGACATTGCGGGGGAAGGTGGCCAGAGTTCACTGCTATGGGGGAAGGGGGGAGGGGCAGAGGACACTACTGTGGGAGGGAGGAGGGTGATATGGAGTGTGGTAGAGGACACTGCCATGTGAGTGGCCCTGCACAGAGAAATGGAAAACAGCAGGGTTGAGGATGGAGGGTGGGAGGAGCTGGCCAAATGAACTTTTCATATTAACAAGCTGGTAATTGGTTGCTAGGACTGACTGTTAAAATGCCTGGAAAGATGACAGCACTCCACTGCACCCTCCAATCCCATATTTGTTTATCAGTCCTTCATCCAAGGCACCTGCAGTATACTCAGTGCTTTCACAGTCAACCAGCATTTCTGTATAGCTCCCTTGCTGGCTGTTGCTTTCATCTCCTAATGTGTCCCACATACTTGTTTGAAGGTGCTACTGAAGTTATTGGATTATCAAAGACATTAAATAAATGGATTTTCGGATCCCCATTTTTTTTTTTTGTTTAGGCAAGAGTGAAGAGGAAATAATTGTACAGCTACACCCAGGCCTCGCCTGTCTTCCACTCTTAGTTAGCGGGACCAGATGACACAGATTCTGAACACATATTTGATCAAAGGGATGCCATAAACCTGCTAGGTTTTTAACTTCAAAATTTTATAGCATTGTGTACTTTTGTATAGTGAGGAAAATCCAGAATATGCACTGCTCAAAAAAGTAACACTTTTTAACCAGAGTATAGCAACAAGTCAATTAAACTCCTGGGAGATTGATCTGGTCAGTTAAGTAGCAGAGGGGGTTATTAATCAGTTATATCCTCTTTGGTGTTAATGAAATTAACAGCAGGTGCACTAGATGGGCAACAAGACAACCCCCATAACAGGAATGGTTTTACAGGTGGAGGCCACTGACATTTTTTTTCCTTACTCATCTTTTCTGTTTTTCACTAGTTTTGCATTTGGCTAGGGTCAGTGTCACTGCTGGTAGCATGAGGCAATACCTGAACCCTACAGAGGTTGCACAGGCAATCCAACTCCTCCAGGATGGCACATCCATACATGCCATTGCCAGGTTTGCTGTGTCTCCCAGCAGTCTCAAGAGCATGGAGGAGATTCCAGGAGACTGGCAGTTACTCTAGGAGCGATGAAAAGGGCCATAGAAGGTCCTTAACCCATTGGCAGGACCGGTAGCTACTCCTTTGTGCAAGGAGGAACAGGTTAAGCACTACAAAATGGTCTCCAGCAGGCCCAAGGTGTAAATGTCTCTGACCAAACAATCAGAAACAGACTTCATAGAGGATGGCCTGAGGGCCCAACTTCCTCTAGTGGGCTCTCTGCTCACTGCCCGGCACCATAGAGCTCAATTGGCATCTGCCATTGAACACCAGAATTGGCAGGTCTGCCACTTGTGCCCTACGCTTTTCACAGATGAGAGCAGGTTCACCCTGACCACATGTGACAGACGTGAAAGGGTCTGGAGAGGCCGTGGAGAATGTTATGCTGTCTATAACATTGTGCAGCATGACCGTTTTGGTGGTGGGTCAGTGATGGTCTGGGGAGGCAGATCAGTGGGACCTCTACAGGCTAGATAATGGCACCCTGACTGCCATTAGGTATTGGGATGAAATTCCTGGACCCATTGTCAGACCCTACGCCGGTGCAGTGGGTCCTGAGTTCCTTCTGGTGCAGGACAATGCCCAGCCTGATGTGGTGAGAGTATACAGGCAGTTCCTGAAGCATGAAGGAATTGATAACATTGAATGGCTCCCACGCTCATCTGACCTAAATCCAATAGAACACCTCTGGGATATCATGTTTCAGTCCATCCGATGCCGCCAGGTTGCACCTCAGACTGTCCAGGAGCTCAGAAATTCCCTGGTCTAGATCTGGGAGGAAATATCTTAGGACACCATCCATCGTCTCATTAGGAGCATGGCCCGAAGTTGTCAGGCATGCATACAAGCACGTGGGGGCCATACAAACTACTAAATACCATTCTGAGTTTCTGCAATGAAATTTCAGCAAAGTGGACTACTCTGCTGCATCATTTTTTCACTTTGATTTTCAGGGTGTCTTTGGATTCAGTCCTCTGTAGGTTGAGAATTTTTATTTCCATGAAACGATGGGGAATCCTTACATTCCTAACACATTACCCAATCCAAAGCAGCATACATATCCAGCATGATATTTTTTCCCATTGAGATCTGATGTTTTTTTCAAAGTGTTACTTTCTTTTTTTGAGCAGTGTATTATGTTACTATACAATGATTTACATCTACAACACTTAAAACATATACAACACAATGTTTCTTTATTAATCATAAAGTTGTACATTGTTACAGTATGAAAAGATACAGGCATTTAGCAATCCATTGGAATAATAGCTATGGAAATGGAAGAAAAAAATGTTCATTGAGCAAGGAGTGCAGGTATCTAATATATTACAGCTGTAAACCACCATGTAGCACCTTATTTAAATGTGGCCAAAGGATGTAAAACATCTGCAACCTCATTCTGGGGATGTAGAACAAAATGTCAATCTCTGCTTGAGCCACAGTAAAATAGAGATTACCATTGCTTAAGCCAAATGGATCAATCTCATTTAGTGAATTCTTTAAACTGAGCAGGTAAGGGGAAAAAAAAAGAAAAAGTATACATTTCTTCATACAGTGCAGGGTTTAAAGAAGAAGAACTCCAAGGTCCTACTAAGTGTGCATTTTTAGATCCCTCTTCTTAGGCTTAGTTTAATAACTGGCAAAGTTATTAAATTAGTTTTTCTATCTCAACATCATCCTGTTCTTAGAAATAAATGTGGTTTGCATTCACAGGAAGGAGTTTCACTCTTGCTGCATGTCACATGTGATGGTAAATGGTACTACATTTCCCAAGATACAAAGAGAAATGCAGAGAGAGAGAAAAAAAAAAAAAAAGTGTGTGGGCGGAGCTATGCTAAGGTGTTCTATCTTGAATATACAATGTGAAGGGGGTGTATGTGTGGGTTTGGAGCTATGCTAAGGTGCTCTATTCTGCATATCTGTGTAGACGCCCACAATATCAACGGAATGACGTAGCTATAGTGGGCAATTCAGACTGGGAGATCACTGCTTGCTGAAAGAGAACTACAGTGGGGACCTTACAAGACTGGTGGCCAGGTCAACAGAGGGCATAGCAGCCACTAGTCTTACAAAACAGGAAATTACGGGGAATGCAAACTAATTTAAAAAGCGTACCTTCATATTATCTTACACTACAAACTGAGGAGAGAAATGGACTACATTTCTTCTTAAGGCAGGAAAGCACCATTAACGGGAAAAACAAAAAGTTTCTGCCCAGAGTTCAGCTTTAAATAACTTGATTGCCAAATAAACCAGTACCAGGCTTGGGCTTCACATTTCCACAGACAGTGAGGGAGAAAACCTGTCACCAATAGAAACATGTAATTATTGGATAGTAAATGCTCTAAAAGGATTCTTCCACATACGTTTGACCAGAAAGGCCTAGAAACCACATTCATTTTTAATTCAGGTTCTCAGTAAAGTTATGCTGACAAATCTCCCTCTCTCCTAAAGCATCTAATCACTACAATCAGATCACAAGGAACTGCACTGGACAATAGGCTAAATATACTAATATAGCGCAATACATTGACAGATTCTGTTTCAACATAAAACAGTATAATCTATACTGAGAAGAGAGACCCCCCCAAAGCCAGCCGATATGCAAAGCAGCATGTACTCCAGGTGGTCTCCAAGGCACTTTTTCTTTATAAATTTGTATGTTCAGACACTGTTCAGATCCTGTTATCAAAAGAGAAAATGTATTAATTTGAATGTTGGGTTTTCTTTAAATACTTGGCATCTTTGCAGTTAGCCTACTGTGGCATGCTAGCACTCAAGATTCCATTACATACAGACCTTCTCCATTACATCTGTTGGACAAACTGCCTAAAAAAAGATATTAATTCTGTTTTTCTGTAAAGGCTGCTTGTGGAACTTTTTACTTGGTTCATTTTCCTATTCAAACCGATGGAAAGATGTAATAAAAATATTTTGTCTTCTATATGGGTAAAGTTTTGAAAAATAAAGTGAAAAAAAAAAAAAACGCCTAACCTGCCCTGGGAAGCACATAGCTATACCAGTATTTACATATCAACCCAGCTTCCTGTGTTGTGGGAGGGCCCTTTCTAAACCTCACTATTAGCCAGTAAGACAACCCATCACAGTGATGGGCTAATATGAAGGCTTTGAAGGTGGGAGGTGGTAGAACCATGCTCTCAATACAGAAATCTGGATGGATCGGTGGACACTCAAGCACTGTGAGATTTGGGTCAACTATTGTGCCGATTTGGAATTAGGCCTGATAAGTATACTCTCATAAGTGGGTGCTATTCGTTGTCAAGCCTGGATTAGAAATGGATATATATATATATATATATATATATATATATATATATATATATATATATATTTTAGTAGATCAACTTTCTCTAAATGAAAAAAACCCACATATACAATGTGGGTAATACAATATGCTGGATGCCCAAGGCAGACCTTCACTGTTGGCCACATCTTAGAGGAAATCAGTGCTGTATGCGCATATTGCTCTTCAAAGGCCATTCCTTTCCAGCTGCTGCTGAACTGAAAGTCTCAGCAAGTCCTGCAAGCCGATAACAAGTACCACAACAGCTGCAAAACCACTGACCCTCTGCTTTAACACTGCATGTGTACCTTTCCATCTCATGGAAGAGACTTGCTCTGATGGACAGTTGGCTGAACCACAGACTTTGAGAGATGGAATATTGCTTCCCCTCAAAATAAACAAACAAAAAAAAAAAACACACACACACACACACTATATAAAATATTTCTTTTTATGCGTTTTTTTTTTTTTTTTTCTTTTTATAGGAAAGCACATTTTACACATTTTATCTCAACTCAATCACAAAACAAATGGCTCTTCAGTTTTGGGGTACTTTGCATTTAAGGTATAATTACGGTTCTTTTAACTACTTTTATGGAGTGGCTATATAGGATAAATAGCTTAAATTGAACTGTACAAATTTGAAAAAGGAAGCAAATAACTTGAGTCCTCGCTAATGCGAAGGGGCGCAATGCAAGGTGTTAGAAAGCATCACAATATCTTATATCACTATTAAAAACCCAAAATACAATGGTATTTGTGCGCTACAATATAATGGTAGGTGCAAAAAAAATGCTTGTGCAACCCAATACCAGAAGGTTATGAGAAGGCTACGCCTGATCAAGTTTCCTCCTTTTGCAAAATTTCACAGTATATAAATATTCTTCAATAAACAGGAAGCGTAGCATGACTTTCAGTACATAGGTAGAACAAGACTGGAATCAAGTATTTGGTGTGGCAGATTCTGATGTATTACATAACCTGAAAACCAAGATGGCCTTACTTTGGTCATGGGAAACAAGTGCACATACAAAGCCGATGAATAAACAGCAGCTTATTTATAAAAAAAAACAAACAAAAAAAACAAAACTGTACATCATTCAGGTACTTGTTAATATAACACACATCAAATAATGGGATCCTTCTACATTAATTTCAAGTTCAGCCAGAGACACAGCAGAAAGATGTGTAGAAAATATGATGTGTTGGATATGCTGTGTGTTTTACAGTATACAGAGGAAATACAGGATGGGTTGCACCATCTGTACACTGTGAAACAAAAAAGCACAGATTTGTGTTTGTCATCCCATTAGTGTCAAGCTTTTCAGAGTCTAATGGACCATACCATTTAAGAGGGAAATGGCAGCTGTGAAATGCATGATGTTGCCCATTCTGACACCCTCTCAATTCCATCTCATGAGTGGCCAAAAACCACATGCAATGAAGGTGGCAGGAGCACATTCAGCAGCAGCTATCCATACATTCTATGGTGGTTACACTGAGCCTTTCTGGTTGTCACCATCACTATTGTTCTTTAGGTGCTCCCTGGTCCACTTTCAATTCTTTGGTCACCCATCTTCATAGACAAGAATGCATGCTTGGCTGCTATCCATTTAGCAAATAGACAACCACTTCGTAGGTTGACATCATTATAGCTGTGTTGGGAATTTGTCTAACCAGGTGCGTTGTGAGGCCACGGTACAAGGAACCATAACCTTCTTCTCTCACCACCAGAGACAGTGTCTGAAAGAAGGATCTGTATTTTGTGCCCTCCTCGCGTAGCCTTGTCCGTACAACCTCTGAAAACAAAACAGAAAAAAAAATTAACATCACTAACAAAATACATAGACATTAGGACAAAAATAAATTATTATTATTATACAGGATTTATACCGCACCAACAGTTTACGCAGCGCTATTCAATATAAAGGGAGACAGTACAGGTACAATGCAGTAAAAAACAAGAGGATTAAAAGGGCTCTGCTTATGAAAGTTTATAATCTAATAGGGTGGGGCAAGTAGTACAAAAGGTTATAACTGTGGAGAATGAGCTGATGGAAATGATAAATGTCTAGTTAGATGCGTGATAGACTTCACTGAATGAGTTTTCAAGGATCGCCTAAAGTCAGCAAGAGTGGGGAATATTCAGACCGGTTGAGGTAGAGAGTTCCCAGAGGATGGGAGAAGCTCTGGCAAAGTCCTGGAGACTAGCATGGTAGGAAGAGACAAGGGAGCTTGAGAGCGGGAGGTCATGAGAGGAATGGAGAGGATGGTTTGGGTGATATTTGGAGACAACACTGGTGATGTAGCTAGGGGCAGAGTTGTGAACAGCTTTGTATGTTGTTGTAAGCATTTTGAATTTAATATGCTGGGCAATCGGAAGCCAGTGGAGGGATTGGCAGAGAGGTGGCAGACACTGAGCGGTTGGTAAAGTAGACTATTCTGGCAGCAGCATTCATGATAGACTGAAGAGGGGGTAGCCTACAGGAAAGTAAACCTATGGTAAGGGAGTTGCAATAGTCAAGGCGAGAAATAACAAGGGAGGGAATGGGTAGCTTGGTGGTTTTCGTTAGTTAAAAAGGGGAGAATTTTCAAGATGCTACAGAAGAGAAGTCTACAAGCTTTTGAGTGATTGGATCTGGGGCCAAAAGGATGGGTCATAGTCTAGGATTACATCTAGTACCCTGGCTTGAAGGGAGGGACTGATTATTGCATTATTGATCTTGATGGAAAAGTCATGCAGGAGGGCACGAGCTCGGTTTTAGAGATTTAATTTAAGGAAGTTGTGCGACATCCATGCTGATATGTCAGTAAGTTAGTAATGTGGGAGGAGACCGAATGAGTGAGGTGAGGAGTAGAGGGATAGATTTGGGTGTCATCGGCATAGTATCTTAGTAACAAATAAAGATTGAGTAGTTTAAAAAAAAATACCCACCACATTTAAGATTTTAATACTTAATCCATAATTTTTTTCTGATCCTCAACATAAATAATATTTTTAGGTTTTGCATATTTCCCTCCTCCCCACTCCTCTTACACCTTTTATCCACTTTCTTTTCTTCTATCCTTACCTCTTATTGTGTTTATGCCTGTCAATCTATCGCTCCCTCATTCTCTTGTTAACTCCTATCAGTTCTGCATATTTATTTGTAGTTTTAAAATGGACTCCATTTTCCCCAGGTTTTTATAAATTTTTCCATTTTATCTTCTCCACTATGACATAATTCCTATATGTATGCTCAACCCTCTTTATCCAGTCTTTTACTTTAGGAATCACTTGTACCTGCCAAAATTTAGGGATCAGCCATTTTGCTGCCTTTATTAAATTAGGTATCATTGTATTTTTATATTGTTTTACCGTAAACTCCGTGCTATGAAATAGACACCCATGGATCTTTTGGGATACTGACCCCCCAAAATCTCCTGTATCTGTTGTATTATTTGCTGCCAGAACTCTTGTATTTTGGGGCATTCCCATCATATATGTGCCATTGTTCCCTTTATTCCATACCCCCTCCAACTAAAAAGTGAATTCACTGGTTGTTTATGCGCTATCATAGGTGTAATATACCATCTTATCTTATTTTCCTTTTTTGTTCATTCAATTGTATTCCAAATTCACTTTCCTATTTCTCCATATACAGATGAAACTCGAAAAGTTAGAATATTGTGCAAATGTTCATTTATTTCAGTAATGCAACTTAAAAGGTGAAACTAATATATGAGATAGACTAATTACATGCAAAGCAAGATAGTTCAAGCCGTGATTTGTCATAATTGTGCCGATTATGGCTTACAGCTCATGAAAACCCCAAATCCACAATCTCAGAAAATTAGAATATTGTGAAAATGTGCAATATTCTAGGCTCAAAGTGTCCCACTCTAATCAGCTAATTAAGCCATAACACCTGCAAAGGGTTCCTGAGCCTTTAAATGGTCTCTCAGTCTGGTTCAGTAGGAATCACAATCATGGTAAAGACTGCTGACCTGATAGTTGTGCAGAAAACCATCATTGACACCCTCCATAAGGAGGGAAAGCCTCAAAAGGTAATTGCAAAAGACGTTGGATGTTCCCAAAGTGCTGTATCAAAGCACATTAATAGAAAGTTATGTGGAAGGGAAAAGGGTGGAAGAAAAAGGTGCACAAGCAGCAGGGATGACCGCAGCCTGGAGAGGATTGTCAGGAAAAGGCCATACAAAAGTGTTGGGGACTTTCACAAGGAGTGGACTGAGGCTGGAGTCGGTGCATCAAGAGCCACCACACACAGACGGATCCTGGACATGGGCTTCAAATGTCGTATTCCTCTTGTCAAGCTGCTCCTGAACAAACAACATCAGAAGCGTCTTACCTGGGCTAAAGAAAAACAGACCTGGTCTGTTGCTCAATGGTTCAAAGTCCTCTTTTCTGATGATAGCAACGTTTGGGTCCTTGGTTTCCAAATGAGTTGCAGAGTATGGAGGAAGAATGGAGAGGCACACACTGCAAGATGCTTGAAGTCCAGTGTGAAGTTTCCACAGTCTGTGCTGATTTGGGGAGCCATGTCATCTGCTGGTGTTGGTCCACTGTGCTTCATTAAGTCCAGGGTCAACGCAGCCGTCTACCAGGAGATTTTGGAGCACTTCATGCTTCCTTCCGCAGACGAGCTTTATGAGGATGCTGACTTCATTTTCCAGCAGGACTTGGCACCTGCCCACACTGCCAAAAGCACCAAAACCTGGTTCAATGACCGTGGGATTACTGTGCTTGATTGGCCAGCAAACTCACCTGACCTTAACCCCATAGAGAATCTATGGGGCATTGCCAAGAGAAAGATGAGAGACATGAGACCGAACAATGCAGAAGAGCTGAAGGCCGCTATTGAAGCATCCTGGTCTTCCATAGCACCTCAGCAGTGCCACAGGCTGATAGCTTCCATGCCACGCCACATTGAGGCAGTAATTGCTGCAAAAGGGGCCCAAACCAAGTACTGAGTACATATGCATGCTTATACTTTTCAGAGGTCCGATATTGTTCTATGTACAATCATTGTTTTATTGATTGCATGTAACATTCAAATTTTCTGAGATTGTGGATTTGGGGTTTTCATGAGCTGTAAGCCATAATCATCACAATTATGACAAATCATGGCTTGAGCTATCTTGCTTTGCATGTAATGAGTCTCTCTCATATATTAGTTTCACCTTTTAAGTTGTGTTACGGAAATAAATGAACTTTTGCACGATATTCTAATTTTTCGAGTTTCACTTGTACAGTGGGAAAAAAGAGGACTAGATATTATAGTAAGTATCTTACGGATACAAGCAATACCATGTTTTTGTATTATATCTGAACTAAACAACTATTCAAATGGGTATATATTTTCTACTGTTCTTAGTGGTTGTGGAAGTGTTGCCGAAAAAGGTCTTGACTGAAGGTATCGCCATTCAACCATTACAAAAACCAATTCCCTTTTGTGTTTCAATTCCTGAAAATAGCATATTTCCCCATTTTTCATAATATCCTTTCAACGTGCATTCTTATCTTTTATACATATACAATGGGGATCGAAAGTTTGGGCACCCCAGCTAAAAATTTGTATTAATGTGCATAAAGAAGCCAAGGAAAGATGGAAAAATCTCCAAAAGGCATCAAATTACAGATTAGACATTCTTATAATATGTCAACAAAAGTTAGATTTTCCATCATTTACACTTTCAAAATAACAGAAAACAAAAAAATGGTGTCTGCAAAAGTTTAGGCACCCTGCAGAGTTAATATCTTGTACTGCCCCCTTTGGCAAGTATCACAGCTTGTAAACGCTTTTTGTAGCCAGCCAAGAGTCTTTCAATTCTTGTTTGAGGTATCTTTGCCCATTCTTCCTTACAAAAGTCTTCCAGTTCTTTGAGATTTCTGGGCTGTCTGTCACGCACTGCTCTTTTAAGATCTATCCATAGATTTTCAATTATGTTGAGGTCAGGAGATTGTGAAGGCCATGGCAAAACCTTCAGTTTACGCCTCTTGATGTAATCCCCCGTGGATTTCGAGGTGTGTTTAGGATCATTATCCATTTGTAGAAGCCATCCTCTCTTTAACTTCAGCTTTTTCACAGATGGCATCAAGTTACCATCCAAAATTTGCTGAAATTTTATTGAATCCATTTTTCCTTCTACTCGTGAGATGTTCCCTGTGCCACTGGCTGCAACACAACCCCAAAGCATGATTGATCCAACCCCATGCTTTACAGTTGGACAGAGGTTCTTTTCATTAAATTCTGTGCCCCTTCTTCTCCAAACGTACCTTTTCTCATTCCGGCCAAAAAGTTACATTTTAACCTCATCGGTCCACAGAACTTGTTTCCAAAATGCATCAGGCTTGTCTATATGTTCATTTGCAAAGTTCAAACGATGATTTTTGTGGTGAGGACGTAGAAGAGGTTTTCTTCTGATGACTCTTCCATGAAGACCATATTTGTACAAGTATCTCTTTATAGTGGAATAGTGTACCAAAACTCCAGTGTCTGCCAGATCTTTCTGGAGGGATCGTGCAGTCAAACGTGGGTTTTGAATTGTTTTTCTCACAATCCTGCGAGCTGTTCTGTCTGATATTTTTCTTTTTCTTCCAGATCTTGCTTTAACTTCCACTGTTCATGATGACTGCCATTTCTTAATTACATTCCGAACAGAGGATATTGACATCTGAAAACGCTTTGCTATCTTCTTATAGCCTTCTCCAGCTTTGTGAGCGTCAACTATTTTCAGTTTCAGTTTTCTAGACAACTGCTTAGAAGAACCCATGGTGCTGATTGTTGGGGCAAGGTCAGATGAGTCTGGGCATTTAAAACCTTTGAGATTGACATCACCTGGTCTTTCCAGACGATGATTGAGAACAATCCATGACACTGGCAGGTCTCAGCTTTGCAAAGGGGGCAGTGCATGCTATAAATTCTGCAGGGTGCCCAAACTTTTGCAGACGCCATTTTTTTGTTTTCTGTTATTTTGAAAGTGTAAATGATGGAAATAAAATCTAACTTTTGTTGACATATTATAAGAATGTCTAATCTGTAATTTGATGCCTTTTGGAGATTTTTCCATCTTTCCTTGGCTTCTTTATGCACATTAATACAAATTTTTAGCTGGGGTGACCAAACTTTCGATCCCCACTGTACATGATATACTTCATTTCCCTGGTAGGAAGTAATTATTTCCAACCAGTGGTATTGAAGGTGAATTGTATTCCCACCCCATCTGTTTATGAATGAAATCCCATACCCTATAAACATGTTAAATTACTTGCGTGTTCCAAAAACGAGTGATACTGTTGTGGTACCCAAATAATTTTATCCAATTGTGCTTTACTTAGTGTTTTTTCAATCTGTGCCCAACTTTTCCCCCCTGAATTGTATACCCATTCTGTTAACCATGATAATAAAACTGCAAAATAATATATTTTAACCATTTGCCTACCGGTCACTATCACCCCCTTCCTGCCCAGACATTTTCAGCTTTCATGCAACACTGTTCCCAAATGAAAGTTTTTTTTTTTTTTTTTTTTTTTTAACACAAATAGAGCTTTCTTTTGGTGGTATTTAATCACCACTGGGGTTTTTATTTTTTGAGAAAGAAAAGAAAGGAAAAGGGGAAAGGGGAAAGAAAAAAAACAAAGCTTGATAAAAAAAGTTTTGTAAATAAGCGATTTTTCTCCTTCACTGATGGGCACAGACAGGCGGCACTGACAGGCATCACTGAGGAGGCACTGAAAGCCAGCACAGATGGGCACTATTGGGGCTACACTGATCATCTGATGGGGCACTGATGGGGTCACACTGACCATCAGATGGGATATTCATGGGACTACACTGATCATGAGGGCACTGATGATCAGTGTAGATGTGCCCATAAGAAATTACGCTTACTGGCTCTTCCTGTTTACACAGCTGGTCACATGTAAAAGGCGGCTCCGATTGGCCCCCTATTTGGACACGTGATCAGCTGTGTCCAAAGGACACAGCGATCACAGATCGCACACTGTGCGCGGTCCAGGGGGCGCGGTTCTGGCAGGGCGTCCATGGACGCCCTCCCAGAACTAGTAGACCGCAGTCTTTTGGCTATAGCGCGGTCAGAAAGATATTAAAATCCTATGCAGCTAAGCCCCCATGTGTTTTGTCTTTACTCAACACCTCATATTTTACTCTCGATTTATTATTCACCCATATAGTACAACCAAGGAGGCACAGTCTCTGCATGCTGATATCGTCTTTATCCAAGAGATGCACTTTGCTTCATCCGACACCCCTCTTTAAGATGAGGAACTTTTCTACAAAGTATCTAGCATCAAATCCCAAAAAGAAAAATGCCCAGACCCATGCTCTCTGTAGGCGCCATGATAAGGCCCCTCCCGTAAATTTCTAGGCCTTGTAATCCAGATTTCAAAAGCATCTTATGACCTGATCAATGTCTATCTGCAGGTTGGATAGGACAACCCCATAGATATTCATTTTTTTTTTTATAAATAGCTTGGGAGGACTTTACAGGGCAAGACTGGAAATAACCAACTTCAAATCTGTCATCAAGTATAGTTCCAAGAAAAATGTTACCAACAACAATATGATTTTAAGCACTGGGGTGGATGTTGTTCCTTATTTGTAGGTTTAATTTTCAAGTCTGACATAAATGTACTTAGTACTTCTAATATGGAAGCACTAAAAGCACAGTAAGTTTTTTCCTTTTGCTCAAAGCGGTCAGCTAAAAAGGTAGGGGAGTGAAGCAAAGGCAAATATATGAGGTTTGGGTGTTTGAAGTGTATATACAACCAAGACAGAAGACAAAGTCACTGGATGGAGTTTCAACCTGGCATTCATATCCTGTACAGCTGGTTGCCTTGGGAGCCATATCCCATGAATGCAGAAATATTTTTCAATGGCCTGTGAAAGGTAGTGTTTCATGGCTTTGCTCTCTCTACCCAGTGAATCCCTTCACCACCCACACATACTACAGTATGAAAGAAAGACCTCAACAAAGTGAATAAGCTTTCTGGTAGTGTTTCCTGGGTTGCATTATATAGTTCATGGATTAAAGAATATGCAAACCCAACATTTCATATGTACCTGCTGTACCATGTACTTGTATGAAAAAGTATTCTGTTTTCTTTGTGTTGCTTCTTGTGAGTGAAATCCCTGGTGTCCTACCAGTCCCTCTGCTCTCCTATTAAAAACTGACCATATTAGGAATGAGGGCACAGCATGGTCAGTTCTCTAGCTATGCTATGAACTCAGCCTGCTCTCATCCAATGATTAGACTTGTGCTGATACACCCCCCTGCACAGCCATTCACTGGGAAGATCAATGTTCTCTTGTTTTTCCTCCATGAGCGCCTTATAAGACTGAAAACAGAAGAAATGTGATCACTTATTAAAAAAAAAATTAAAAAAACATTTTTTCACAGCTATACACAACTGTTTTGCCTTTCGTTTCTAGTTGAAACTGAATGGGTTGTTTTACAAGATGAGGGTTTACATATACTAATTTTATTCAAGGCTGCTCTTTTAAACCGCCCATAAAAAAAAAAACTTAAAGGGAGTGGTATAATAAAAAAAAAAAAAAGCAACATTTTGTGTTCATAACCTGACCAGCAAAACAAAACAAAAAACAAAACAAAAAAACAATAGCAGCAACTGCAAACTTTTACCTAAAGCAAAGCCTATAACTACTTAAATTGCAGTGATTGCATTATGAATATTTGGTTTTGTTATCTGTGGCACATAAAATCCAGTGAATGGTCATGGCTGCAATCAGCCTCTAGGTGACAATATTTCAACAGACACAGCAGTCAGAAGTACAAAAACAACATATATACAAACTTGCGTACCGTGTGGGTATGCTATAGAGGTGGCGCATGTCTTGGATGTTGCTGCTGCCAACATTAGTCCAACAAAATCTGAAGCCTCTTTTACAGACTCATCCTCATCATCCATGGCTGTTGCAGTTTTATATTCCAGCAGTCTTCGTTTAATACTTTCATAAATAACAAAGTGGATAACAGTTTCAGAGATGCCGGCGTAGGAGGCAGACATGCCCCTGTAAAATCCTTTAAAGCCATCTGTGCTGTACACCTTACGGATGCATTCTAAAGCGCTCATTCGTCGTTCTCCTCGGTTTCTGGAAAGGGAAGAAAGATTTAAAGTGCATTTCTCATTAATGATCTGTTACAATAGCTGCACAACATCAAAATGACGCTACAGTAACATTACCAAAAGAAGACTGCACTGATGATTCAAGTGGAGAACCCAGTGATGTTAGCATATAAACAAATAGAAAAAAGTTGCTGCGGTGTATAAGTGATGCCTGACAATCCATTGTATGAATGGAGATTTTCCAGCAAAAACTCAGCTTAACCACCTCAATGCTGGCAATTTTCACTTCCTTCATTGCCAGGCCATTTTTCAGCACTGCAATAATTTTACAATTATTTGGTCAACACTGCAATACTGTAACCAAATGAATTTAAAAAAAAAAAAAAATCAAATTTATCAGTCAGAGCTTTCATTTGATTTTATATAGTAATTAGAGATGAGCGAAGAAATGAAAAATTCGATTCGACTGATTCGGCGAATTCGTGGACAATATTCGATTCGAGTCGAATAAATTCGCTGTGAATTTAACTTAAAAAAGGGTGTTTCTAGGCTTCAGAGAGACTTAATATTAGTGCAGAACACTGTACCTTTAATTTAAATGCCCTTGGAGTCTGCTGGGGAAGAGAAATAATACTGTCACTCAGTATGACATGCAGATGAGTGCCGTCGATCTTAGAATCACTGCACACTTCACTCCTTTGGCCAGTCACGGGGCCAAAACCAGTGTTTGGAGCCACAGTGTGGCGGTGGAGGCAGCAGCAATGGGAGGCCATACAGCAACCTATGACAAAATGGAAACCAGCAGGAGTGTGAGGAGACCTGAAAGTGGCACATGGCAGAGTGGGAGCAATGGGAGGCGGTACAGGGACCCAGGTCACACTGTGGGCCCAGCAGCAGCGTGACCAGGCGGTACGGGGGCCCATGGCAGATTTGGGGCCTGGCAGCACCTATGGGAGGCCTGTAATCTGCCAGCACCCTATGACAAAATGGAACCCTGGGCTGGGGCAGGCAGAACCGCCGTATCTTTATCACGGTTTTCCCAGGCCACCGAATGGCGACGCTGCATATGCTGACGCAACGCTGTAGTCCCAACATGGGCCCCCTGGCCACGCTTGACTTTCTGGCCACATAGTCGACATACGGCTACGTTTACTTCCTCGGGCGGCTTGACGAAAAATTGCCACACCGCAGAGTAGGAAACTTTGCCTCCGCTACTCCTCACTGGCTGACTGCTACTTCCTCCGTGCACACCGGCACCACTACTGGCCGTGGTGGTAGGCTGCAGTGGAGCTGGTGCTCTACTCCGTGGCCGTTTGCCTCCACTGACACTGCTGCGACCCTGCTGCCTCCTGGCAGCAGCAATGGGAGGCCGTACAGGGACCCATGAGAGACTCTGGACTTGGCAGCAGCATGAGGAGGCGGTATATAGGGGCCCATGGCAGATTAGGGGCCTGGCAGCAGCTATGGGAGGCCCGTAATCTGCCAGCACCCTATGTCAAAAAATTCAACACAACAGCAGTGTGTGAGGAGACCTGAAAGTGGCACATGGCAGAGTGTGGCGATAGAGACAGCAGCAATGGGAGGCCGTACAGGGACCCATGAGAGACTCTGGACATGGCAGCAGCATGAGGAGGCGGTATATAGGGGCCCATGGCAGATTAGGGGCCTGGCAGCAGCTATGGGAGGCCCGTAATCTGCCAGCACCCTATGTCAAAAAATTCAACACACCAGCAGTGTGAAGAGACCTGAATGTGGCACATGGCAGAGTGTGGCGATGGAAACAGCAGCAATGGGAGGCCGTACAGGGACCCATGAGAGACTCTGGACTTGGCAGCAGCATGAGGAGGCGGTATATAGGGGCCCATGGCAGATTAGGGGCCTGGCAGCAGCTATGGGAGGCCCGTAATCTGCCAGCACCCTATGTCAAAAAATTCAACACACCAGCAGTGTGAAGAGACCTGAATGTGGCACATGGCAGAGTGTGGCGATGGAAACAGCAGCAATGGGAGGCCGTACAGGGACCCATGAGAGACTCTGGACTTGGCAGCAGCATGAGGAGGCGGTATATAGGGGCCCATGGCAGATTAGGGGCCTGGCAGCAGCTATGGGAGGCCCGTAATCTGCCAGCACCCTATGTCAAAAAATTCAACACAACAGCAGTGTGAAGAGACCTGAATGTGGCACATGGCAGAGTGTGGCGATGGAAACAGCAGCAATGGGAGGCCGTACAGGGACCCATGAGAGACTCTGGACTTGGCAGCAGCATGAGGAGGCAGTATATAGGGGCCCATGGCAGATTAGGGGCCTGGCAGCAGCTATGGGAGGCCCGTAATCTGCCAGCACCCTATGTCAAAAAATTCAACACAACAGCAGTGTGTGAGGAGACCTGAAAGTGGCACATGGCAGAGTGTGGCGATGGAGACAGCAGCAATGGGAGGCCGTACAAGGACCCATGAGAGACTCTGGACTTGGCAGCAGCATGAGGAGGCGGTATATAGGGGCCCATGGCAGATTAGGGGCCTGGCAGCAGCTATGGGAGGCCCGTAATCTGCCAGCACCCTATGTCAAAAAATTCAACACACCAGCAGTGTGAAGAGACCTGAATGTGGCACATGGCAGAGTGTGGCGATGGAGACAGCAGCAATGGGAGGCTGTACAGGGACCCATGAGAGACTCTGGACTTGGCAGCAGCATGAGGAGGCGGTATATAGGGGCCCATGGCAGATTAGGGGCCTGGCAGCAGCTATAGGAGGCCCGTAATCTGCCAGCACCCTATGTCAAAAAATTCAACACACCAGCAGTGTGTGAGGAGACCTGAAAGTGGCACATGTTTGAGGCATAAATTCATGGCGGATTTAGTCAGTTGTGTCAGGAACTGGTGGTTTGAAATCCAGACTAATCCACGCCTGATTCATTTTCACAAACGTGAGTCTCTCCACACTTTGGGTGGACAGTCGTGTCCTCCGCGGAGTTACAATACCTCCTGCCGCACTAAACACGCGCTCCGATGCCACGCTACTGGCCGGGCATGACAGCCTTTCAAGGGCAAATTCAGCTAGTTGGGGCCAAAGGTCAAGTTTCGTTGCCCAGTAGTCAAGGGGATTGTCTACCTCGGTTGGCAGGGTGCTGTCCAAGTAGGCCCAAGCCTGTTGTTTGAGCTCCTGCTCCAGGTCCACTTGATGATGCTGCTGCTGCTGCGGCTGGTTAGTAGTTTCCTCACTGCGCTGGTGAAGAAAGCTACTCATCATCGACTGCAGACTGAGGCAGCCGCTGCTGGTGGAGCTGCCACTGCTCCTACCGCCCCACCCCTCCCCTGCTGCCATGCCAGCGGAACGCGAGCGCACAGGGCCCAGAGTGTCTGAGGATGGACGTTGGCGCACAAAGGCAGAGACCAACTGACTACATAGGTGGTTTTTATAGTACGTTATTTTGGCCTCCCTCTCAGCAGGTGTGAAAAAGGCCACCATTTTGGAACGGTAGCGAGGGTCCAACAAGGTGGACAGCCAAAAGTCATCCCTCTGTCTGATGGTTATTATTCGGCTGTCGCTACGCAAGCAACCGAGCATGCTATGGGCCATTTGTGCCAAGGAATGCGAGGGACTCCCTGCCTCCATCTCCACAGCATACTGCCACGGTGCGTCTGGGTCCTCTGTCTCCTCCTCCTCCTCCTCTACCAGATGCTCCTGCTCCTCCACTCCTGTCCGCTGAGTGGAAAAACCACCCATTTCACTCAATAATTCCTGAGCACAAATGTCCTCCTCTACCTCCTCCTCTTCTTCCTGTCCTGCCCCCACAGGGGTCATGTGGCGTTGAGATCTGTGCGCCACGTCTACCGCACCCTGACCAGCCATTGTTAACAGCATTTGTTCCAGGACGTGCAACAGAGGAATGACGTCGTTCATCCCATAGTCCTGCCGACTCACGAATAGCGTGGCCTCCTCAAAGGGCCTGAGCAAGCGGCAGGTGTCACGCATGAGCTGCCAATGGCTGACATCTAAGTTACACAGGGGAGTACCTTTATCCGCTTGTAACATAAGGAAATCGGTGATGGCCTTTCGCTGCTCGTAAAGGCGGTCTAACATGTGTAGGGTTGAATTCCACCTTGTTGCAACGTCGCAGATCAGGCGATGCTGTGGAATTCCGTTCTGCCGCTGCAGCTCAATGAGGGTGTTCTTTGCGGTGTAGGAATGGCTGAAATGCATGCACAGTTTACGTGACATTTTAAGGATGTCTTGCAGTGGGATGGTGGATTTTAGGAACCGCTTGACAACCAGATTAAACACGTGAGCCATGCATGGCGCATGGCACAACCTTCCTTGACGCAGAGCAGACACCATGTTCTTTCCGTTGTCGGTCAACATGGTTCCGATTTTCAGTTTGCGCGGAGACAGCCATCTGTCGATTTCTCTGTTCATTACACTCAGCAGTTCCTCCCCTGTGTGACTACGTTCGCCAAGGCATACCAGGTGCAGCACAGCGTGACACCGTTGCGCCCTGCACATGTGATATGCCGGTCGGGTAATGGGACTTGGCACGGGGGTGGCGGCTGAGGACACGGCGGAAAAAGAGGTGGTAGAGGCGGACATGTTTGCTGGACCAAGGACGTGCAAACGTGGAGGCAAAAGCGTCGTGACCTGTCCAAGTTGCTGGTGCGGCTGTGCCGGCACCACGTTCACCCAGTGGGCCGTAAATGACATGTACTGTCCCTGACCGTAGTTACAGCTCCACACGTCGGCGCTGCCGTGCACTTTGGCAGAGACCGACATGCTCAAAGACTGGCCCACCATCTCTTCTACATGTGAATGCAGGGCTGGCACTGCCTTTTGGGCAAAGAAATGACGGCTTGGCACTCTCCACCGCGGCGCGGCACAAGCCATCATTTCTCGGAAAGGTGCTGAGTCCACCAGTTGGAAAGGGAGGGACTGCAGCACCAGCAACTTGGACAGGAGGACGTTCAGCTTTTGCACCGTCGGGTGCGTGCTCGCAAACTGTTGTCTCTTGGAAACGGATTCCAAGAAAGACTGTTGACGGAATCCGAGAAGAGGAGTAGCAGGAGAAGGAGCATCTGAACGAGCGGAAGATGCCAACGAGCGACAACTCCCCTCAGCAGAGGTGTTGGAGCCTTGACTGGCTGATAGAGGGTGATTGACGACGTCGGGTGACGGAGCAAGTAACGGAGCGGGTGATGGAGCGGGGGCTGGGGCAGGCAGAACCGCCGTATCTTTATCACGGTTTTCCCAGGCCAACGAATGGTGACGCTGCATATGCTGACGCAATGCTGTAGTCCCAACATGGGCCCCCTGGCCACGCTTGCATTTCTGGCCACATAGTCGACATACGGCTACGTTTACTTCCTCGGGCGGCTTGACGAAAAATTGCCACACTACCGAGTAGGAAACTTTGCCCCCGCTACTCCTCACTGGCTGACTGCTACTTCCTCCGTGCGCACCGGCACCACTACTGGCCGTGGTGGTAGGCTGCAGTGGAGCTGGTGCTCTACTCCGTGGCCGTTTGGCTCCACTGACACTGATGCGACCCTGCTGCCTCCTGGGCAACCCACCGACTGTTTCGCTCGCTGCCAAGCTGGCACCCTCTTCTCCTGATGATGCGGAAGAAATTGCCTGATGACGACGAGGCAGCCAAGTGCGATCAACCTCCTCATCATCAGGTACGGTCTCCGCCTCATTACTAGCCCCCTCGGCTGCGTCTGGGTCAGGAGACAGACCTGTCTCTAGACCGGCTACAGAGCCACTCTCCTCGCCAGTACTTCTTCGCCTGGCTGCTGAAAAGGCCGATGTCTCCCCCCGTTCCTGACCGCCCTCTGTTAGCTCTTCCTCACTGTACAGTGGGGCTGAGCCCACAGCATGCGATACTTCGCTTGGTGAGGGAACAGCAAAGGACAGGGGCAGGTAGAGGACATGTGATTTCAGTGGGCTTGCTCCCGGGCCATGCCAACTAACGGTTGTTTCTGACGTACCCACCGACCGTTGGCTGTAGGTGTCAGAGGTGACCTGGGAAGAGGAAGACGACCGAGCCAACCAATCAATGACGGCAGGGTTGTCGGTGGAGACACGACCGCTGGATGACACCGGGAGCACTGGCCTCTGGCTGCGAATAGTGCTCCCTCGACCCCTTCCTCTGCTGCCACGTCTGCTCGCTCCTAAAAAATTGCCTCCTCTGCCACTCCTCTGTATGTTGTCTGACATACTCTTTAATTCAACGATTATGTGTCCCTGAGTAACAATTCTCTGGCACTCAGTAACAATTCTGTCTGTCCCTGAGTAAAAATTCTGTGGCCCTAAGTAAAGTTTCTGTGGCCCTGAGTAACAATTCTCTGGCACTCCGTAACAATTCTGTCTGTCCCTGAGTAACAATTCTCTGGCACTCAGTAACAATTCTGTCTGTCCCTGAGTAAAAATTCTGTGGCCCTAAGTAAAGTTTCTGTGGCCCTGAGTAACAATTCTCTGGCACTCCGTAACAATTCTGTCTGTCCCTGAATAACAATTCTCTGGCACTCAGTAACAATTCTGTCTGTCCCTGAGTAACAATTCTCTGGCACTCAGTAACAATTCTGTCTGTCCCTGAGTAAAAATTCTGTGGCCCTAAGTAAAGTTTCTGTGGCCCTGAGTAACAATTCTCTGGCACTCAGTAACAATTCTGTCTGTCCCTGAGTAACAATTCTCTGGCACTCAGTAACAATTCTGTCTGTCCCTGAGTAAAAATTCTGTGGCCCTAAGTAAAGTTTCTGTGGCCCTGAGTAACAATTCTCTGGCACTCAGTAACAATTCTGTCTGTCCCTGAGTAACAATTCTCTGGCACTCCGTAACAATTCTGTCTGTCCCTGCGTAAAAATTCTGTGGCCCTAAGTAAAGTTTCTGTGGCCCTGAGTAACAATTCTCTGGCACTCAGTAACAATTCTGTCTGTCCCTGAGTAACAATTCTCTGGCACTCCGTAACAATTCTGTCTGTCCCTGAGTAACAATTCTCTGGCACTCAGTAACAATTCTGTCTGTCCCTGAGTAACAATTCTGTCTGTCCCTGAGTAAAAATTCTGTGGCCCTAAGTAAAGTTTCTGTGGCCCTGAGTAACAATTCTCTGGCACTCCGTAACAATTCTGTCTGTCCCTGAGTAACAATTCTCTGGCACTCCGTAACAATTCTGTCTGTCCCTGAGTAACAATTCTCTGGCACTCAGTAACAATTCTGTCTGTCCCTGAGTAACAATTCTGTCTGTCCCTGAGTAAAAATTCTGTGGCCCTAAGTAAAGTTTCTGTGGCCCTGAGTAACAATTCTCTGGCACTCCGTAACAATTCTGTCTGTCCCTGAGTAACAATTCTCTGGCACTCAGTAACAATTCTGTCTGTCCCCGAGTAACAATTCTCTGGCACTCAGTAACAATTCTGTCTGTCCCTGAGTAAAAATTCTGTGGCCCTAAGTAAAGTTTCTGTGGCCCTGAGTAACAATTCTCTGGCACTCCGTAACAATTCTGTCTGTCCCTGAGTAACAATTCTCTGGCACTCAGTAACAATTCTGTCTGTCCCTGAGTAAAAATTCTCTGGCACTCAGTAACAATTCTGTCTGTCCCTGAGTAAAAATTCTGTGGCCCTAAGTAAAGTTTCTGTGGCCCTGAGTAACAATTCTCTAGCACTCCGTAACAATTCTGTCTGTCCCTGAGTAAAAATTCTGTGGCCCTAATTAAAGTTTCTGTGGCCCTAAGTAACAATTCTCTGGCACTCCGTAACAATTCTGTCTGTCCCTGAATAACAATTCTCTGGCACTCAGTAACAATTCTGTCTGTCCCTGAGTAACAATTCTCTGGCACTCAGTAACAATTCTGTCTGTCCCTGAGTAAAAATTCTGTGGCCCTAAGTAAAGTTTCTGTGGCCCTGAGTAACAATTCTCTGGCACTCAGTAACAATTCTGTCTGTCCCTGAGTAACAATTCTCTGGCACTCAGTAACAATTCTGTCTGTCCCTGAGTAAAAATTCTGTGGCCCTAAGTAAAGTTTCTGTGGCCCTAAGTAACAATTCTCTGGCACTCAGTAACAATTCTGTCTGTCCCTGAGTAACAATTCTCTGGCACTCCGTAACAATTCTGTCTGTCCCTGAGTAACAATTCTCTGGCACTCAGTAACAATTCTGTCTGTCCCTGAGTAAAAATTCTGTGGCCCTAAGTAAAGTTTCTGTGGCCCTGAGTAACAATTCTCTGGCACTCCGTAACAATTCTGTCTGTCCCTGAGTATGAATTCTGTGGCCCTAACTAGCGTTTCTTTGTCCCTAAGTAACAGTTCTGTGGCCCTGAGTAACAATTCTCTGGCACTCAGTAACAATTCTGTCTGTCCCTGAGTAACAATTCTCTGGCACTCAGTAACAATTCTGTCTGTCCCTGAGTAAAAATTCTGTGGCCCTAATAACGTTTCTGTGGCCCTAAGTAACAATTCTCTGGCACTGAGTAACAATTCTGTCTGTCCCTGAGTATGAATTCTGTGGCCCTAACTAGCGTTTCTTTGTCCCTAAATAACGATTCTGTGGCCCTCATTAACAAGTCTGTGTCCCTGAGTAATGGTTCTCTGTCCCTAAGTAACTTTTCTCTGTCCCCAATTATCGTTTCTGTGGCCCTAACTCTGTCCCTGTCCCTAGTACAGAGCGGTCTGCCTCTGTTCAATAACTGCAGGCAAATGAAGAATTCCAAAATGGCCGCTATTTATAGCTCGACCATTACACAGTGCTGGCTGGCTGGCTGCTGATTGGCTGATGCGATCACATGTAGTTGAGGAATGCATTATGGGTCAGCGCGCCTTGTCTGCGCGCCTTCCCAGACATCCCCGCTCCGTCGCCGCACATGTCAGCCGCCATTTTCTGAAAAATTTCGATTCGCGCGTCCGAATTAGGCTATTTTTCGGATTCGGCACGAATCGAAATTTTTCCGATATTCGACTCGAATTCCACTTCGGATACTTCGATTCGCTCATCTCTAATAGTAATCACTGGGATTTCTATTCTGTACTTTATAAAAAGGAAAAAAAGGCTAAAAAACATCTCCCCCCCCCCCCAAAAAAAAAAAACCTCCAACCTGTTTTACTCTTACGGTTTTAAAACAGAGCAAATAAAAATGTCTGGACAGTAATAAAACCCCAGAAATGACCCATTTTTGGAAATTATACACTCCAAGGTGATCTAATTTTTTGGCACAGCTTTTTTTTCTTTTTTTTTTAAATTACTAAACATGCTGGCATTGAAAGGTTTACAACTTGGAGCTTGGTACTGGTGCAGTAGATGAAATAAATTGGTGAAGGTGTGCTCAAACATGCTTTAGAAAGGAACAGAGCCTTGATTAGTTTAGATTAAGGCCTGTAAACAGAATGACACCTGCTGCAGCTCCAGATGGACCGTAAACACAACTGTAAACACTGTCTGGCACTGTGGGGTAGTGGACAGAGGGTAGGTTCTGCATCTGAGTTCCATTGTGGACTTTTTTTTTTTTTTAAATCTCTACGTCTGCAACAGAAAGGTGCATTAGGATAGGATTCCTGACCATTGTGGACAATTTAAAATATTGTATCCACACACGGAATATTTGGTTGAAATCTAGGAACAACCTATATACAGAACAACAGGAGAGAAACCTTATACTTTGTAAGTGAACTGCAGCACTTCCATGGACTTTTGCTTACAATTCTCCAATGTTTGGAAGCTTTTGTTTTTAGGCAAAATAAATTTGAAGTTCCATAACCAATCTTACCTTGCATCTAACTGTAGTCGTGTTTTAACAAGCCAGATGGGATTAGTGGCCGTTATTGCAGTGAAACCTAAATAAAGTGACAAAAACCCTATTATATAGCATAACAACAAGGTAGTAAGAGAATGTCATGCTCTAGACTGCATGAGAATATTGCTTCTTTTCAGGAAAATATATGGTACATGTGAGGAATTAAATATAGCTAATACAAAATTCTACTAAATCCTATTTCACAACCCCACCACCCCTATGTTAGGGCACATGCCAAATCATTAATGCTAACAAAACCAGGGTAAATGTATTCTCTACTGAATTAACACAACATATAAGGGTTAGTTCCTGTACATGACATGGCATAAAAATGCTGCTTGACAATTTAATGCCATTTAAGGCACTAAAACAAAATAAAAATCAATACTCTTATTCAGACTAAATTATCTGCTGACAAGTAAAAGACATTTAGGGTTAAAAAAAAATCTAATCTAGATGTATTAATTTCTAAAGGAAAATATATTAAATGCAGATAAAGAATCTAAGAGGTCTAGTACATACTAGAAAGTTGGTCCTATATCTGTTTGCAGAGCACTCATGCTTTGGCTGTCAAATACAGTATTAAGAAGAAGTACACCAGCATAAAAAGATGGAACAGCAAATGGTTTGTATATGGGTACCTTCTGAAATGAGGATAGAGAAATGCAGGATGCCCAATTCTCAAAAGAATATGGTGTTTTACATGCAGTGTTTGGAGGGATGAAGAAAGAGATCAGACAAACTGACAAAGCAATTGGTAGATTCTCTTCAAACTTGGAAGAAATAAATAAAATACACACACACGCGAAAATGTGTTGCAAGCCAGATGACTTGGCCCAGCAAGATGTTCATGCAAGCTTGTGTTCGTTACTGTTCATCACGTTTGTTATTGTTACAACAGTTCTCAACGTGAACCTGAACTCAAAATTTAAGATTTGTCATGTGATAGGGAACATCTAAAAAAATTTACTACAATGTACTATGACCGAGTAGTAACAAAAAAAAAAAAAAATATAATATCATATATATATATATATATCTCTATATCTATCTATCTTCTCTAATTCCCCCTGAGAAATCCCAGTGCTACCTGACATGTGGTAGGCACTCCTGTGTCTGAAGCCCCATAACCTCACCTGAGTGATGGCCCAAAGCTGACTGGTCACTAGGTGTTCCCAGAGATGAAAAGTCCATAGGCTTCCCTTGCTAGGGCTATCACAGCCAATTCCGCATGTAGCAGGGGACTGTATGCGCATGATGGCTGGAACTGGGAAGACTACCAGGATCTATATTATCCAGCCTATCACCCAGTCAGCAGCTTAAAACATCTTAAATGCTAGAGATTAATAAAAAGGGTTTCTTCCTAGGTAGAAAAAAACCAACACACAAAACTAAATCCCGGCAGGGGACATTAGGTTCTAACTCTTACACTAGGACAAAAATTCCATGAAGTGAGAGGGTGTTTGGCCACCAGCAGGGGCCCCTCCTAGGCTTAGCTTTTGTTTTGATTTGTTACTAGCCAACTCCTTCAGTTGGCAGTATAACCCAATCATGAAGAACAGTGACAGCCATGTCCATCAGTGATGTAAAGAGAAAGTGCCTCCATTTAAATGTTTTTAATGTTAAATACACATTGTTTAGATTTAAAATAAAAACATTTTCTTTTTACATGGATTAGTAAAAATAATTTAAAAAAAAGGACAATAAATACACTATATTGCCAAAGGTATTGGGGCACCTACCTTTACACTCACATGAACTTTAATGGCATACCAGTCTTAATCCGTAGGGTTCAATATTAAGTTGGCCCACCCTTTGTAGCTATAACAGTTTGAACTCTTCTGGGAAGGCTATCCACAAAATTTAGTAGTGTGTCTCTGGGGATGTTTGACCATTCTTCCAGAAGCGCATTTGTGAGGTCTGGCACAGATGTCGGACAAGAAGGCCTGGCTCGCAGTCTCTGCTCTAATTCATCCCAAAGGTCTTCTATCGGGTTGAGGTCAGGACAGTCAAGTTTCTACACCTCACACTCGCTCATCCATGTCTTTATGGACCTTGCTTTGTGCACTGGTGCACAGTCATATTGGAACAGGAAGATGCCATCCCCAAACTGTTCCCACAAGTTGGAAGCAAGAAATTGGCAAAAATGTCTTGGTATGCTGACACCCTTAAGAGAGTTCCCTTCACTGGAACCAAGCCCAACCCAACTGAAAAACAACCCCACACCATAATCCCCCCTCCACCAAACTTTACACTTGGCACAATGCAGTCAGGCAAGTACCATTCTCCTGGCAACCACCAAACCCAGGCACATCCATTGGATTGCCAAACAGAGAAGTGCTTTACACCACTGCATCAGATGCTTTGCATTGCACTTGGTGATATAAGGTTTGGATGAAGCTGCTCAGCCATGGAAACCCATTCCATGAAGCTCTCTATGCACTGTTCTTGTTCTAATCTGAAGGCCACATGAAGTTTGGAGGTCTTTAGCTATTGACTCTGCAGACAGTTGGCGACTTCTGCTTACTGTGCGCTTCAGCATGCGCTGACATCGCTCTGTCATTTTACGTGGCCTACCACTTCATGGCTGAGTTGCTGTTGTTCCCAGTTGCTTCCACTTTGTTATAATACCACTAACAGTTGACTGTGGAATATTTAGTAGCAAGGAAATTTCACGGATGTACTTATTGCACAGGTGGCAACCTAACAGTACCACGCTTGAATTCACTGAGCTCCTGAGAGAGTGACCCATTCTTTTCACAAATGTTTGTAGAAGCAGTCTGCATGCTTAGGTGCTTGATTTTACACACCTGTGGCCATGGAGGTGATTCGAACACCTGAATCCAATGATTTGGAGGGCTGGCCCAATACTTTTGGCGATATAGTGTATATTGCCTTTAAACCACAACACGACACAGCAAAAAAAAACAAACAAAAAAAAAAAACAGCATAGGAGCCTCATTGAGGATGTTATCCAAAGAACGATTTCAAAATCAACCTTCTCAGATTCTCCCCTTGGGAACTGTGTTACTAAATCCAAAATAGTAAAATCAGTCTGTATATGCAGTAAAGCATGCGTGTTATTCTCACTGAACCTAAGGGGTTAATACTCTGCCTTGTGTAAAAAGGATGTTTGATCTTTTCTTCTCTGCGCCTCCTCTTGTTCAAATGCCCACACGGATAAGATAGACTGAACCGTGCCCTTCTGCACGTGCTCGGTTTAGTGTGTATTGCTAGAGGTTTTTTTTTTTTCCTTCGGAGAGTGCATGTGATCTGCACAGGGCCAATCAACACTGTCCAGACAGGTCAGGGGATTTCCATCCTCCTAGAGAAAACTCCTCCTACAACCTTTAACAAGTACTCTGCTGGACACTGACAGAAGTCACAAGACTGCTCTAACTGCTGATGAGAAAAGGTATTTAGCAGTTTATATTTACTAAAATAATTGCACTTCCATGTTGTGTGTACTGTGGGAGACCAGATATAATGAATGCAGGGTCCTGGGTTTAGTAACACTTAAGGGATGAACAGGAAAGGCTGATTGGTGCTGTACAGCAAAACAGACAAAGCACTCATTTTTCTGGCACTACCATAACAAGGGTCCCCAGTGTGCAGTGATGCCTAGAAGATGATTATCATGAATCACCTTTCATTAGTCTAACTTCACTATACCAGAATACTTGTGTAAGGATAATCTATGGTCAGTCAGAGTGCAGATCAATGTTATTAAATAGTCTACCGGGAACATTTACATCATCAGCCTAAGGCCTCATTAACAAGGGGCAATTACATACATGCCCCTTGCAGGGTCGTGTTTTACTGGCATGGGGATGCACAGGTTCTGTGTGCATTCTTGGTGCCAGCAGTTCCATTTTTGTGTATTCGGGCGGAATGGCTGCATGGGCACTGTCATTGCTCCCAATATGACATCCATGTGGGTATTGGGAACATTAGCTGTGTCTGTGCAGTTGCTGAATCCAAAATGACAGCCAAGGGACTGCTGGATTGGGGATACACGTAACACATTTACATCCCCGTGTTGGTAAACCCAGCCCTGTAAAGATGTAATCGCCCCATGCTATCAAGGCCTAACAGGATACAATAATAATAAAACATCTTTCAGGAAAAGCACTAAAATATAACTGCTGAATGTAAGTCTTTAAATGGATACAAGTAAGAGATTCAAGCACAGCATATTCTCACTATGTTTACTTTGATGTGTTGTCTGATTTCATTCAAGATGCGAGAGTTGCAAAATGACTGTTATAAAGCACTAGGCAGAGATTCTATGTTTGTGGACTTGGCTTGGGTTCCAGCAGGCTTGTGCCCAGAACACACAAACATTATCTCGATAACATTCTATGTTGGCAGACTGAATGACAGTGACACTGTACCTGACCAACTTAGAGGAAATCTATCAACCAGATATAAATGACAAACATTTTTAAATGCATTCCTCATCAAAAGAAGGCCTTATGCACACTGGGTGTTAAAAACACCACTTTTGAGAGCATTTGATTTTCTTCCCCTCTAAACGCCCCTCAATGTTTGCCTATTTGTCTATGCACACAGACATTTACAGGCATTTAAAGGCAGAAAAAAAACAAAACAAAACAATGCCAGAGCAGCAGTGTTTGGGGGGAAAAAAAAACCCCAACCCCCCCCCCAAAAAAAACAAAAAGCTTGGTGTCTAAAAACGCATGTAAATGCTAGGTGCACTTAGCGCTTCAGCGTTATTTAATTTCAATAGCCAGAATAAATTATTATTTTAGCCAATGAAATTAAAGTCCAAGTGTTTGACAAGCCTAAATGCGTCTAATGTATTTGAAAAAAAAGCTTTACAAAAACGCAGCTTTAGGTGCATTTTCAGAGCTTTTCTTTGGACACTCCCCCACCTGCTGGTAGTCGATGCTGAACGGAGGAAAGTCAGTTCAGGGTAAGCAGCACACCATCTTGGAGCTTTCATATTCCCATATTCCTTTTTAGACAACCAGAATGTTTGTCAATATTATGTAATTATTTCCCTTTCAAATAAATGTTTTTGTTTTTAAAATTGAAGAAAAAAAAATTCTCAAAAAGGGAAAGTTGACATGGCAGTAGTATTTAAATATCATGCAATTCCCCCCCCCCTCCCCCGATACTGAAGCTGAAGTGTCAGGGTCACAGAGTAATGCAGGCCATACATGGTTCGAATTCCGAACGATTTTTAGTCCAAAAATCAAAAACGTTGTTCGCTCAGTAATCCGATGGTGCCATCAATGATTTCGAAAATCGTCTGACCAAGTCATAATGTTCACCCCATATAAAGGGCGAAACGTCTGTTCCTTCCAGGTCACGGCTCATGCGCATATTCTTTTCTGAAAAGAAGATCGTATGATTTGACCATCATGGAGTCGAAAATCGGTCGTTCACAAATTTTCCAACATGCCCGATCATCGAAAAGGGGAGGAACCACAAAATCGGCCGATGTCACTGACCCACTAACATTACCATTGGATTACCGAGCGAACAAAGTTTTTGACTTTCAGATGAAGAATCGTTTGGAATTCGACCCATGTATGGCCTGTATAAGTGAACTTATATAAGGTGGCAAAATACAAATCCTTCATAAGCAAGACTACATTTTTATATTCATTTAAGTCTGAATATCAAGATTTGTGCATAATTCCAGCCATGACAGGTTCCTTTTGAACGAGCCAAGAACCTCATTTGGAAAATAGTTTGCACATCTTCACATGGGCACAAAACATGAGGCTTGAGAAATTAGTGATAAAAGAAAAAAAAAAACAAAACAAAAATCAATGAATTAAAAGAAAGTCCAGTCAGGTAAATTCATAGAGTGAAGGAAAAGTGAAGCCAAATAAAAGGACACTTTAATGAATGCAGCCAGTGATGAAGCACACCCTACTATACAGATAGTCTAGTGACATGCTGTGTATAAATGAAGTGTGCACACATTCACGCACACATACACAACACAACTCAAAGTCCACATATCTGTAGAGAGTTTGTAGAAAAAAAATCTGTTATCTCCTAAACACAGCAGAGTACAGCACACCACTCCTGGTTTGTTCCCCAAAAAAAAAAAAAAAATTACAATTCCAATGTGCGGTTCTTACGCTTTTGGCTGCAGAGAGAAGCTGGGTCAAGTACTCACGAGGTTTAACTTAGTCCATATTTCAGCAGGACGAGACCTGCAGGAGGCGAGCATGAGATGACACAATCTCGCGCCTTTCACAGTGGAAATGTACAGTAAACGCCTAAAATAGACACAGGCTTTTCTGTATCGCAACAACAAGCAGTGGTCCACAACATTGCGTACCAATGAAACCCACGGAAAGGATTTCACAAAATAAAATGTAATACTTACAGATGAAAACAAATTACTGCACATTGCTAAAAATAACAAAATAGATTTAAAATACAAAGAAATGTATACTCAGATTAAGTGGGATTACATAAATACAAGCAAACATATGAACAAATAAAGTGCTCAAAAAAAATAAAATAAATAAAAATAATAAAACTTG
Source organism: Staurois parvus (assembly GCF_062004578.1). Lineage (NCBI taxonomy): Eukaryota > Metazoa > Chordata > Amphibia > Anura > Ranidae > Staurois > Staurois parvus. The sequence goes on from NW_028317874.1 coordinate 4,767,564, forward strand.
TAGCATTCTATGTGAATACTTTGTATTGTATAATTATTTTAAAGAAACATGCTAAACATGTGCAAACTTCAATATTTAAAAATTAACAAAACAACAAAAAAAAATGCACAGTAAAGAATACTTACCAAATGCAAAATGTAAGTTTTATTCTACTGAATGTATGCATTGCCACTAAAACAGAAGCTATGTCAATTATCGTATAAAATTGCAAGATATGAAATGGTTCTAAGGTAATGAAAAATTTCACAGTCACTACTGACCACTCCATGCATTACTTTCCTCCCCTATTCCCATATACAGTACTTAAAATCAGCACCTAAATAAGGGTCCTGCTGCTGTGTTCAATATGCTTGCAAGACTGAAGTCTTACAGAATGATGTAACAGCTCATAGAGCTCCATCCAATCTAAGTTCATGAGCTGCAATATCAGGTTTTACCTAAAGGCTGTCTATCCCAGCAAAACAAAGTTGATGCATGTGGAATACTCCTCAGTTTTATTACACAGATAGGTAAGAAGCAGCTGTGAAACTGTCCATTAGTTAAACACTGACAACTTTGACTGAACAAACTATCAGCCTACAAGGTTTGGCTTAGCATCATGACCAACTTAGAAAAATACCTGGAAAATGTTGTAGGAGGCCTGCACGTTTACAGTGGATCCTCTGGTTATTGGTAATACATATTCACACTTAAGAATATCCAGTTCTCAAAATTGGACATAAGGGCTAGGTAATGATAATGTCAGTAAAATCTTAATTAAAAACTTGCAGCATGCAAAATTCTCAATGAGCTAATGTCAGCATCAATTCATTGTGGAAGTCAGTAAGAAACACGGCATTGTTTTTTTTTTTTTTAAAGAAATCCTCTTTTTGCAGCTCTTGCCTAATGCTGGCCATACACATAATAGTCATCTCTATAAAATAATTGTTTATTGTTTGACACATAAATACCGTTGGCTGCTGAAAGATACAATATTTTCACTGAAAAAAACAAAAATCATTGTTGGTTAAAACCCAGGTGAATGTAATGATTTGAAAGACTGAAGGGCTTGAATGTATCATCAGTCAAATCGATCAGTAAAAGCTTTTGGCCCACACTATGCTGTATTGCAAACACAGGCAGATTAGTCATTCATAAATAACCAGGTTAGCCCAGGCTTAGGTAGCAAATCATTTGCAATCCATATTCTGGAAAAAAAAAAAAAAAAAAGTGGTAGTTTTTTTTTTTTTTTACTGTATAGCCAATTCATCTGAGAATCAAATGTTATTATTCCACCTGTGCTTCCATTTGGCCATCGACTTTGGAAGTTTGCTATACTAAAAACTGTAACGTTACCTAAGGAGGTTTGGAAATAAAAGGTTTATAAACTGAACTATCAATATTAAGAAAAAAAAAAAAAAAAAAAGTCCTACACTCACTGATCACACAATTCACACATGTAAATAGTAAAAAGCCAGTGCACAGAAAATAAAGGATTCTGGATAAAAAAAAAAGTGAACATTCAAAAGGCTGGCTGATATAAAAAGTTTTGCTTAAGGAAACAATAGTTTTAAAATGGTAGCCCCAGCCCCAACTACAGAAAAAGTGAATTCAAAGGCTTTTGCAGTCCTTTATAAGGCTGCTTGAAAAGCAATGGTGTGCACCCCGTCACATTTCTAAGAAATTCAAGAACCTTGGAGGCAGGCTCAGTGATTGGCTGATATGAGTTACTACAGCTACTGCACTTTCAACACAGTAATTAATATACTGCTCAAGGCAGAATGGCTGAAACAAGTACTGTGCGTACATTGTAGACCTAAAGAATGTAAATATGACATGAATAGAGAAAGCGATCACAACTCTATCTAAAATGAAGTGCAGTAGTAAGACTGTACTGGCCACCTATGCTGCATTTAGTGTAGGATTTTCTTTGGATGGAGAGTTGGATAGACTATACTAAACTGGCTCTATGAATAAGAGAAAGGGTTGCATTAAACAAATATTTCAGAAGGGTGAAATTCTTCACAGTAAGCAAATCTTGATAATGCACAAGCATGTACTTCACTGGCATCCACAAGAGCTGCTGATAATTACCTGCTGTCCCAGCAGAGATCATGTGCACCTGCGTAGAATCCGCAGCAAATACATGGTTCAACCTTTCCTTGCAGGTCGAGTATGCTGCAAAATAGATGGCCCTGCAATAAGGAAAAAAGAAATGTGATCAGGCCTCGGCTCATCAGGTATTCATTTAGCTCATCTTTAAATGTCTGCTAAAAACTAACAAATAGATTAAGAACTGGAACGAAACTGGAGTTGCTGTACTGCTGGAACATCCAAATGACTTGTTTTATTTTCCTGCAGAAAGAAGATGGAACCTTGACTGGCTGCTTTGAGCTTTACTTCTGCTACAGTTTTCATCTTTCACCCCTACAGCTCTATGTAGCATAGCAAAAAGCAATTATGTGTTCACATAAAAAATAAGAAAAGAGAATTCTTTATCTTGCTAAAACAGTGACAATTTAAATACTAAAGCATGGAAAATGTTTGCTTTTTATTCTCTTGTAGAGTTGTGGTGGGCAAATGATTCCAATGTCAAAAGGTTAGTTCTACCTCTTAGAAGAACACTAGAATAAAGTGATTTTAAAGTCGAATGTGTTTTACCTTAAAGTGGTAGTAAAGCAAAAAAACATCTTCTCCGTACAGGTTAAGAGCATAATGTGTTAGTATGCATCGCATACTAGCTCATTATGAAAGACTTACCCGAAAACGAAGCCCTTCAGCGGAGCGCTGTCATGGCTCCCCGAGGTTGCATCTTCACCCCGATCTTCCTACTGGGTTTGCGAGCTGCAGCCATCGGATTGGCAGAGTTGCAATGTAGTCACTCCCGTGGCATGGCTCCCTCAGTAGACGGCACGCCACATGTGACATCAGCACTTCTACAGTAAACATCCCCTAAACGGTGCATGTTTAGGAGATATTTACAATACCTACAAGTAAGCCTTATTAAAAGGTAGGTAAAATATATACATTGGAGTTTACTTCCACTTTAATGAAAAAAAAAAAATTAAAAAAAATGTCACCCCACTATTTGACCTAGTCCCCCTGTCCCTAAACACTTATCTGGCTCCAACTCCCACATCACTAATCTCATTTCCTGTTTCCACAGGCAAAACAGAGGACAGAGGAGCCATAGGCTCCTGCTGCTGTCAGTCAAACTCCTATGAGAAGGGAGTGGGGTCGTAGCTTACTGGTGCTGTGTGTGCCTCTATGAATGCACACAGCTTGGCTAAGGATCACACATGCATGAATGCTTTTTTAGTCTTTGGCACTGGTGTGGGATCTCCAGAAGAGGATGCTTAGCAAGCAAGTATAACTCTTCATTTACAAAAACTGACTTTTGAACCACTAAGGCCTAAAAGACAAGACTGTGTGATAGTTTTGCAAAATTATAGTATGCACTACTGTGTTTGGGATTAACCTACAGGACGACAATGAAAGGGGAATTCATCCCAAAGGTTTTCTGCAGTGACAATAGGTTGGTGAAATGATAAAAATGTCCCAGGATCTTCGCTACTCTCAGAAACTCCGCACATTGTATTGTTATTCTAAGGGCTCATGCACATGGACATAGGAGGGCCAAAGAACTGTTGAAAATCTGATGTATTTCTGTGCCTGGGACTCACAGATGTTGCTTACAGCTGCCTGTCCAAATAAATGAGAGGATGCACTGTATGCTAGTAAACACAGATCAGCACATATACACACATACAGGTAGAGATGTATGACCTTGGATACAGAAGTCTGCATCCAGGGGTGTACATCAGTACCAGTATGCATGTACTATATTTGCTGTAACTTGTGGTTACCAGCATATAGTTGCATCCTATTATTGATTTGAATAAATGGCTGTACAAAATACCTGCGACGACCCGGTACAGAATTACAGATTTTTTTTTTTTTTTTTTTTTAAGGCTGTATGGTCCTCTGGGCCAGAGTGCATGAGCCCTAAGCTTTCAGATTTGAACATTTTCTCCCGCAATATCCGTTATTACCCCAGTTTTAGCCATGACCTCTTCTTTTCTGTAAGCAGTGTACCAGAACTGATGAGCATCTATCTAGCAAGAAAGTGTCCACTGAAATAATTTTAGAATGATGCCAACTATGCTGCCTGTTCATACAGCATCTAATTTTGGATTCTCTATAAACAGAGTATAGCATTCTATCTGCATAAAGAGGGGTTAATATTTTCATCACAGGTCTGTTACGCTTTGGTTGAACATGTTCAAAAGTATTTTATTATTTGCTCTTGTGTGAACTCTAGTGCTATATTTAGAGAAGAACATTTAGAGCAAAGTTCTTTAACATGAAGTCAATGCCATTATCATACAGAATGACTTCACAGTTCTTTGAATGGTAAGAACTCTAGGGTGTAAAGGACTATACAGGTGAAACTCGAAAAATTAGAATATCGTGCAAAAGTTCATTTATTTCAGTAATGCAACTTAAAAGGTGAAACTAATATATGAGAGAGACTCATTACATGCAAAGCAAGATAGTTCAAGCCGTGATTTGTCATAATTGTGATGATTCTGGCTTACAGCTCATGAAAACCCCAAATCCACAATCTCAGAAAATTAGAATATTACATGCAATCAATAAAACAAGGATTGTACATAGAACAATAAATCGGACCTCTGAAAAGTATAAGCATGCATATGTACTCAGTACTTGGTTTGGGCCCCTTTTGCAGCAATTACTGCCTCAATGCGGCGTGGCATGGAAGCTATCAGCCTGTGGCACTGCTGAGGTGTTATGGAAGACCAGGATGCTTCAATAGCGGCCTTCAGCTCTTCTGCATTGTTCGGTCTCATGTCTCATCTTTCTCTTGGCAATGCCACATAGATTCTCTATGGGGTTCAGGTCAGGCGAGTTTGCTGGCCAATCAAGCACAGTAATCCCACTGTCATTGAACCAGGTTTTGGTGCTTTTGGCAGTGTGGACAGGTGCCAAGTCCTGCTGGAAAATGAAGTCAGCATCCCCATAAAGCTCGTTTGTGGAAGGAAGCATGAAGTATTCCAAAATCTCCTGGTAGACGGCTGCATTGACCCTGTACTTAATGAAGCACAGTGGACCAACACCAGCAGATGACATGGCTCCCCAAATCAGCACAGACTGTGGAAACTTTACACTAGACTTCAAGCATCTTGCAGTGTGTGCCTCTCCATTCTTCCTCCATACTCTGGGTCCTTGGTTTCCAAATGAGATGCAAAAGCTGCTCTCATCAGAGAAGAGGACTTTGGACCACTGAGCAACAGACCAGGTCAGTTTTTCTTTAGCCCAGGCAAGACGCTTCTGACGTTGGTTGTTGTTCAGGAGCGGCTTGACAAAAGGAATACGACATTTGAAGCCCATGTCCAGGAACCGTCTGTGTGTGGTGGCTCTTGATGCACTGACTCCAGCCTCAGTTCACTCCTTGTGAAAGTCCCCAACACTTTTGTATGGCCTTTTCCTGACAATCCTCTCCAGGCTGCAGTCATCCCTGCTGCTTGTGCACCTTTTTCTTCCACCCTTTTCCCTTCCACATAACTTTCTATTAATGTGCTTTGATACAGCACTTGGGGAACATCCACTTCTTTTGCAATTACCTTTTGAGGCTTCCCCTCCTTATGGAGGGTGTCAATGATGGTTTTCTGCACAACTGTCAGGGCAGCAGTCTTTCCCATGATTGTGGATTCCTACTGAACCAGACTGAGAGACCATTTAAAGGCTCAGGAACCCTTTGCAGGTGTTATATCTTAATTAGCTGATTAGAGTGGGACACTTTGAACCTAAAATATTGCACCTTTTCACAATATTCTAATTTTCTGAGCTTGTGGATTTGGGGTTTTCATGAGCTGTAAGCCATAATCATCACAATTATGACAAATCATGGCTTGAACTATCTTGCTTTGCATGTAGAGTCTCGCATATATTAGTTTCACCTTTTAAGTTGCATTACTGAAATAAATGAACTTTTGCACGATATTCTAATTTTTTTGAGTTTCACCTGTAGATCAGGGTGAGGTAGGTAGGTAGGAGCATCTGCTCCCACTAGCATTGCAGCCTGCCAGTTTGCAGTAAAATCCTATAGGTTTCTATACAGCTGACAACTATTTTTGAAAAGATTCATCTCAATCCTACTAGATTGGAGAAATGAAATTTAGTCCTGAGGCTGCCTGACTTCATTGTTCCAGAGAGCAGCCGTGACCCATATGACAAGAAAACGTTATTCTGGCTGTCCAGCATACATATTGATGACTTGGGCAGATCTCAGCTGGTACACTTTGATTATACTACAATATATCTGCATATATAAACACTACTCAAAAAATTAAAGGAATGCTTTTTAATCAGAGTATAGCAGCAAGTCAATTAAACTCCTGGGATATTGATCTGGTCAGTTAAGTAGCAGAGGGGGTTGTTAATTTAATTTACACCAAAGCAGCTGAAACTGATTAACAGGTGCCCTAGATGGGCAACAATGAGATGACCCCCAAAGCAGGAATGGTTTTACAGGTGGAGGCCACTGCCTTTTTTTTTCTCTGCACATCTTTTCCGACTGTTTTTTACTAGTTTTGCATTTAGCTAGGGTCATTGTCACTACTGGTAGCATGAGGAGGCACCTGGACCTAACAGAGGTTGCACAGGCAATCCTGCTGCTGTCAATAAAATCCTGTGAGGAGAGAGTGTGTGTGTGTGTGGGGGGGTGGCCAAGCTGCGCTGTGTGTTTCTATAGATCCAAGGCTCGGAAGTACGCACACATGGGTACCCTCTTAGCAACCAGAATACTGAGGGGGCACTCAGAGGAGAGGAGGAGCAGACAGTGCCAGCGGGGGATTCTAGAAGTGCATCTATCGGACTGCTCTGTGCAATATCGTTGCACAGAGCATGTAAGTATAAACAAAAAAAAAAAAACCCTTTGCCCTTAATTTTAAACAGAAAACCTTTTGCCTTTAGGATCAGAAAAGCTGCTGTTGCTGACTACCTAGCTAGTCATAGGAATTTAGACTTAATTGCATGCCTTTTCTAGTCACCATGTAGTGAAATCCAGATCAGGAGGACAATGGACCCCCTCATGTCTGCTGCATAGGGTTACTTTAAAGAAGAACTTTATTCTAAACCAATATAATTAATTACCTTGCTTCTCAAATCTGCAAACCCAGGAGTGCTTGCTGTCTTCACCCGCTCTTTAAGAGGCACTTGCCACCTTGCATACTATGCTTCATTTTATACTGATACCCTGCAACCCACTACCTTCACAGCACTTAAACGGATTTACAGGGTTCTTCTCCCTACACATAACTTTTTTTTTTTTGCAATTATATTTTTATTGAGTTTCAAATAAAAAATTAAAAAAAAACACAAGAAAAAAAAAAAAAAAAAGTCAATAGTAATCATGACATATTATAAAAAGGGAGAATAAAATCTCCTTAGGCATTACAGAATCATATGGTCCAGAGTCTATGACATAAGCCAAAGAACAACACTAACAAGTAGAATTAGCAATCAGACAGTAAAACCAGTGTTGGATAAATTGACAAAAAAATCCTAACATACATAAATGAGGGGGCCTATGATGAAAGTATACACACCAGGGTCTCAATGAAACATTTCATCAGGAATCAAGATGTCCAAAAATGACAGAAATCAAGGCAACGAGTCACCATATTCAGACTGGTCCCAGATTTCCCAAACTCTATTAAAGGAGGAGAAGTACAGCCAAAGCTCTTTTTGGCTGTACTTTTCCTGTGGATCACAGGAGTGCAGTTCACTCTGCTCTCCTGTGATTGCTGTTGGCTGACATCACTCAGCTGGTCCAGGCTGGGAAAAGATCCTGACTTCAAAGTTGGATCCACCCCAGAGTCTGGAGTGGCACTTGGCTCAGCCTTTCAGTGATACGCTGAGAGCCTGAGCCAGCTTCCTCCATCTCCACAGCCCAGTGCTTCAGTGAGCACGGGGTGTTTGTAGGAACATCCAGTCTGTACGAGCAGACATTTAGTGCACCAGTGGATGGGTCTGCCTGCTCAACCATGTAATCCATTCACAGGTATCTGTGAATAAACAGATTCAAATTCCTACCTTCCACTGTGGCAGAGGGACTCGCAGATTCTGCTGGAAGCTGGGTGGTGAAGTCCCTGAACTTCCTCCAGACCCATAAAAGAAGGTCCATACCTCTGCACGGACCTGGGGCTGGAGGGATAGTCTGCAGGAGCCTATACATTGCACCCTCAATCATGGCTGAAATGCTCTGCAGGCTTGAATGAAAAAAAAAAAAAAAAAAAAAATGAACATTTTTATTTTATTAATGTGGGTGCATTTATTATATTTTTGCAAAAGGTAGACTATGCCTTTAAGACAGACAAAAGTCATTAGGTGGTACACATCCACACCACCGACAGCTATGAAATATCAATTTTTAGAAACCCTCTGCATAACTAACACTGTTAGAATGAATGGGGACCTCAGCCCGGGTTCACATATATGTGGTGCAGTACATCGCATGTGATTTGCACACAAACCGCACCGCATTCCTGTGCAAATCACAAGAAATTTGTGTGCGGTGCAATTGGAGCCATACGTTTTGTATGGCTCTAATCGCACCGCACCAAAAAGGTGCAGGATCCTTTTTTGGGTGCGCACTAGAATCGGATCAAAAAAGGTAAAAGTGAGCGCTAAGAAAGTAAGCAGCTGTACACCGAAAAGGCACCAAAAAACCTTATTAAACCAAACAAAGGCGCAGCGCTGTTCTAATAACAATCCTCAGATATTGAATGCAGATATAACAAGAAATTGTTCTGTAATTACAACAGCATGTTCTAAATAAGCATAAAATCCCACTGATAATGTGAAGATGGTTGAAAGTGACAGTAGTGCATATACATAAAGGACCACTTAAAATGCCAAAGTCTATGTATATAAATATATGAAATATATCATCCACTGTGCGTCTTCTGGTGATTAAATATTCAAATTACACACTCACCAGATGCATAATTCCAATATGTATATAGAAACATATATCATCTCCATGGTTCAGTGAAATCGTCATAAGGGTACGTCTGCCATCTCTGGGCTGCCCCCTGGGCACTTCTATCCTTTTGGGGGACCCTCTGGATCACCGGTTGGATACAGCACCTCTGGACTCCCTTCCCTGAGGACTCTGTGGGTGGTGGACTCAGCAAGAGTCCCAAAAAAGGTGCCAGAATGGTGTGATATCGTTTTAAAAGGTAATTTATTGATCCAAAGTAGACAAAGACATAGTAGGTAAACTAAAAACGGACCATGAAAGGGTTAAAGATGGCCGCCGGCCCATGTAGGGACACAGCGGCGTGACGTCTGGACTCCGCAGCTCTTTATCTTACGCGTTTCATGCTAAATGCACATATTCATAGGGGGTGTGCTTCCCTATGCAAGGATTGTTATTAGAACAGCGATGCGCCTTTGTTGTTAGTTTACTAGAAACGGATCACATGGGTATTCACACCTATGCTATCAGATTCTGCACATTGCACCACGTTTTGTGGACCGCTTTTGGGGTGTTGTTAACTTAACATACACACCCACAGCAGTTCACATGAACGGGGTGCAATTATGATGCAGTGTGGAATTCACACAGAAACCGCTGTGAATCCTGCACCTCATCAGTGTGAACCAGGGCTAACAGACCAATAGATTAATGTATGAAAATATATCTACTAAAAAATATATTGGTCTTAGCAAACAATCATCTTCCATCTGTCATTTTTGCAATACAAGTCTGAAGGCAAGCATTCCAGAGTGACTGCTATGGACTAGATTACTTTCCTTAAACACCTGAGGGAAAAACAAAAAAAAGCAAAAAAAACACTAAAATGACATTTCTGCATGACATGACAATACCTTGAAGGTGCCACACCCACTAAGTTGGGGCCCAGACCTCTGAAGAGTGAACGAGGACCTTCCTTTTGCAAGATCATCCTGACAAATATACAAGAAAGAACAAATGTGAACACAACATAACACATCAGACCAATGTCAAATCTGCCCAGAACAAATTATATAAGTGTTTAATATTAATGTTAAAAGTGAACTTCCTGTACAAATATAGTATCGGAACATAGAAGGAGCACTATCAGCATGCTTCTATAGAACCTTCAAACTGTATCATTGAGCTATGATAGGCGACCCCACAGAAATATTTATGCATTAAAAGTAGGCCTAAACCCCAACTGGACATTTATCATATACAACTGCCATCTTGTTATTTTTGAATACTATTGTCAATCCTTTTTGCACCTTAGTGGTCTATTTATCATTGTTTTCATCCATGATTCACCCATTAAAAAAAGTGTGAAATCTTCGATAAACCCATTAGTGGTGCTGATCTCCTCCAGCTTTTTCAGCTACTTCTTGTTGTATACATGCACTCACTATGCCAGGCATCACTAAATGGCGGACCTAGCCACTGTTTCATCTGGACCCGGTTACGCCATTTAGGAGCCGCTTCTTTCCCCCCATCCTCCGATGCTGTTATAATGGCAGAGTGGACAGCAGGAGACTGAACATTTCTGGAGAGAGTGTGGAATAACCACACAGTATTTAACAGATCGCATGAGCGCAAGCTGTCATAACATTTCTGGATCAGATGTGGGAAGCACAGCACAGCATTTAATAGAGCGCAGGAGCTGCTGGGGTTAACTTTTTAAGTTAACCAGCAGCTGATTGGAAGCAGGGCAGTCCTAGCTGTCAACCACCTGCTGGTTATTACAAAAAGTTAACCCCCGCAGAAATGTTATGACAGCTCCTGGTACTGCGCTCTGTTCAACACTGCGCTGTTATTACACACTCGCTCCAGAAACGTTCCGTTTCCTGCTGTCCGCTCTGCTGGTGGAGGATGGGGGGAAAGACGCAGCTCTGTTCAATGATGTACTGTGCTTCACACACCTGATCCAGAAATGCCCTGCCTCCCACTCTCTTCTCTAAGGTAGGAGAGTGAAGTGTGTGTGTGTGTGTGTGTGTGTGTGTGTGTGTGTGTGTGTGTGTGTGTGTGTGTGTGTGTGTGTGTGTGTGTGTGTGTGTGTGTGTGTGTGTGTGTGTGTGTGTGTGTGTGTGTGTGTGTGTGTGTGTGTGTGTGTGTGTGTGTGTGTGTGTGTGTGTGTGTGTGTGTGTGTGTGTGTGTGTGTGTGTGTGTGTGTGTGTGTGTGTGTGTGTGTTGGGGGGTGGGGGGGGGGCACAGTTCTGCTGGGGGTTATGTGTAGGGGCAGAGGACAATACTGTGGTGGGGAGATGTAAAGGGGGCAGTAGTGTGGGGCGGGGGTGATCATTTGAAGAGGGCGTGAAGGTGAAACTGATGTGAAGGGGGGGGCTGAGACGTGGGGGTGGGGGGAGAGAGACTGAGGACAATGAAGTATAGGGACCGTGATATACAGTAGGAGAGGGCTTGGAGAAAAAGAAAAAAAAGGCATACATGACTTAATTCAATACCCCTGCTCTACACAATTAGCTGCATATAATTTTTCAAAACAGAAATCATGATAGTTACATCATTGGACAATGCCTGTGCAATACATGTTGGTACAACCACTCATTCAGTCTCCATCAGGGAAGCATGAGATGGTGACAAACACAGGAATACAATAGGGAGACTTATCCATAATAGAAAGTACTTTGAGGACCTTCATGGTGGGAAGACCAGGTATTTTAATAATACCTGCAAATTGAAAAATATCAATCTCTGCAGATATGAGAGTTTAGCGACCGAATTTAAATCTTCTTTAACCGCAAATTGCTGCAGACAGCTTAACTTTTTCAAAAGTATATGGACTAATGCAAGGAAGCTTTAGCAGGGTCACACAATTTATATATCTCTAATGGCTATAGTGTTTACCGCCGTAAGTAAAGCTGAACTTCACCCTTACTCACCACTTTCCATCATTTTACTATATCCCTTTTCCATAACTGCATACTCATTTAAAAAAAAAAAAAAAATCTATCTATCTATCTATCTATCTACTTTTTTTTTGCAATCCTCTTCAAACTTCTGTGGACATCACCTAGGCAAGATTGATGTACCCCAGGTCCAGCTGCCCCAGGCCTTGGGGCAATGTACAATGGACGTCACCTTACATCATCAAGAGGCAAATTGTCTCATCCTGGTTCCTGCAGCCAGACACCCAATGATGCTCATGCACTGCATCATTAGGCGGCTGGCTGCAAGAATCAGGATGAGACAGGCAGCTCTCAGATGATCAAAGAAAAGAAGAAGGTGGTGTTGGACTGGGTGAGCAGAAGCAAAACTAAGGGGGCATGACTGCAGATTAACTGGGTGTGCGACAATGTTTTATGAAGGACAAACCAGCAAAAAAGGTTGGCAGGAGTCTAAGGTTTAAAAAGGAAAATAAAAAGGGGGTGGGGGTTGTGTGCGGGAGTTTGAAAAAAGGGTAAAAGTTGTCTCTTTAAAATTACTCCAAATCTGGGAATACAGCAAGAAGGCTGTGGTATACTACTAGACATGGCTACAAGTTTCTGGTACACCTGACATCATTACATAAATAGTGGCCCACTGTACAGTTCAGAAATAAGAACATGAGGTCACAATGCCATGGAAAAAGAAGAACAGCTAGGCAAATGCTGGCATTTGACCATACATAATGGATAACAAGAAAAAGAAAAACCTTTTGAAGCTGGCCATACACTAGAAAATGTTTTAATAAACATTCGTACAAAAATTCTGAGTACATTCAATGACTGGAATAAATAGACTTTCATTAACAAAAACCACATTAATTGCTAGAAATCCATATGTTTGAGGAAAAAAGTCCATCCTGCTCCATCCATTTTTTCTCGTCTTAAAGCATTGAATGGAACTGTAGTAGCATACGGCCAGCTTACATAGCAAGCAATACTGATGTTAAGAGAATTCTTTTTTTTTACACCAAACCAGAAAGGGTTACAGGAACACAGCAAATAATTATTCTTCCAAACAATGTCATATGAACACGCAAGTTCAAATGCTTCTCAGGGTTGGTTCACACCAGAATCACACAGAACACAGTCTGCGTTCCTGTGCATTCTCCTGCATACTTTTTGGCAGCACATATATTTGCATATGTAAATGCAAGAAGGGAAGCAAAAAAAAAAAAAAAAAAAAAAAAGAAGGGGAGGACATAAGAACCACAGCAAATCACAAAAGATTTCAGGTTTTTTTTTTCAACTGAGTTGTACAGTTTTTAGGTCACATTAAAAGGTGAAAAAAGTTCTGAAATGATTTATCTTTGTCTCATTTTTCTTTTACATCACAGAAACCTGACATTTTAAACAGGGGTGTGTAGACTTTTTATATCCACTGTACACTGCTCAAAAGCAATTAAAGGAACACTTTGAAAACACAGCAGATCCCCAATGGGGAAAAATATCATGCTGGATATCTATACGGATATGGACTGGGTAATGTGTTAGGAACGCAAGGATGCCCCATCGTTTGATGGAAATAAAAATGATCAACCTACAGAGGACTGAATTCAAAAGACACCCCGAAAATGAAAGTGATAAAATAATGCAGCAGGCTAATCCATTTTACTGAAATTTCATTGCAGCAACTCAAAATGGTACTCAGTAGTTTGTATGGCCCCCATGTGCTTGTATGTATGCCTGACAATGTCGGGGCATGCTCCTAATGAGACAATGGACCGTATCCTGGGGTATTTCCTTCCAGATCTGGACCAGGGCATCACTGAGCTCCTGGACAGTCTGAGCTGCAACCTGGCAGCAGCGGATGGACCAAAACATGATATCTCAGAGGTGTTCTATTGGATTTAGGTCAGGCGAGCATGGGCGCCATTCAATGGTATCAATTTCTTCATCCTCCAGGCACTGTCTGCATACTCTTGCCACATGAGACTGGGCATTGTCATGCATCAGAAGGAACTCAGGACCCACTGCATCAGCATAGGGTCTGACAATGGATGCAAGGATTTCATCCCAATACCAAATGGCAATCAGGGTGCCATTATCTAGCCTGTAGAGGTCTGTGTGTCCCTCCATGGATATGTCTCCCCATACCAGCACTGACCCACCACCAAAAAACGGTCATGCTGAACGATCTTACAGGCAGCATAACGTTCTCCAGGGCTCTCCAGACCCTTTCACATCTGTCACATGTGCTCAGGGTGAACCTACTCTCATCTGTGAAAAGGCACAGGGTTCCAGTGTCAGACCTGCCAATTCAATGTTCAATGGCAAATGCCAATTGAGTTCTATGGTGCCGGGCAGTAAGCACAGAGCACACTAGAGGATGTCGGGCCCTCAGGCCACCCTCATGAAGTCTGTTTTTGACTGTTTGCTCAGAGACATTCACGCCAGTGGCCTGCTAGAGGTCATTTTGTAGGGCTCTGGCAGTGCTCATCCTATTCCTTCTTGTACAAAAGGAGCAGATACCAGCCTGCTGATGGGTTAAGGACCTTCTACAGCCCTGTCCAGCTCTCCTAGAGTAACTGCCTGTCTCCTGGAATCTCCTCCATGCTCTTCAGACTATGCTGGGAGACAGAGCAAACCTTCTGCAAATAGCACGTATTGAAGTCCCATCCTGGAGGAGTTGGACTGCCTGTACAACCTCTGTAGGGTCCAGGGTCCTCATGCTACCAGTAGTGACACTGACCCTAGCCAAATGCAAAACTAGTGAAAAACAGTCATAAAAGAGGAGTATGGAAAAAAAGGTCAGTGGCTCCCACCTGTAAAACCATTCCTGTTTTGGGGGTAGTCTCATTGCCCATCTAGTGCACCGATTTAATTAACACCAAAGCAGCTAAAAGTGATTAACAACCCCCTCTGCTACTTAACTGATCAGATCAATATCCAAAGAGTTTAATTTACTTGATGCTATACTCTGATTAAAGTGTTCCTTTAATTTTTTGGAGCAATGTATTTTCTTAGACAGCTCCGCAAAAATGGTTTAGGGCAAAAGATATTAACATTTTTTTATCGCTCTTCAATACAAAAGCGTATTGGTCTACTGTATCTTAGTATGGTATCCAAACTGCACTGTAGTGGGCAAATGCTTTGCAGAAAATAATTTTACTGCACAGAAAATTGTGCGTTTTAGATTTCCATCCTTGGCACAAATTCCTGTGGTCTTGGAAGAGCTGAGAAAATAAAGGAATGACTCATTTCATCCAGGTTATCACTTATTTGAGTTGTTGCCCTCTGGTAGACAATAAAGGAACATTAAAGCCAGAACAAACAGATATAAATGGGCAATAAATGGGAATTTAATTTCAGGTAAGGAAATAGCAATTTTTCCTGCTATTTTAAGGGAAGTTTTTTGTTGCAAAATGAGTATGTAGTTGGATGTGATTTTATTTTTGTCAGAGTTCTTCTTATGGTTTTTGTAATTTTGTTGTGGAATATATTCACAAGGACAATAAATTAATCGAAAATAAATATATGTATGCATAAAATATATGTATACATGTATGGGAGAAATGTCTGAATTGGCTCAGGCTGGACATAGTTAAAGTAGAATTAAAAGCAAAACTTTTCTTCATTTTCGATAAAGAAAAAGGAAGGTTATAACCACTCAAGTTTTCTTGCAGTTTCCCATTGAGGAAAATTTCCATTTCAATTCCTATCCAATAACCAACACAGGAAGTAGGTAGAAATTCCTTCAAAGTGTAGGAATCTGTTTGTCACAGGGAAATTTAGATCTGGTGACCATGGTGATAGACTCCTGACACCCCAACAAGGTATCTCCAGCAAGAAGCTGCTTCCCAAGCTCTGGAACACGAAGCAAGTGACTAGAGCCGTAGCTATCCCAAAGAACTAGACAACAGCTTTTGGAGTAAACAAGAAGAACTGCTTTATTAGAGAGAGACACTGAATTTATTCAGAAAACCAACAGAAAAGTGCTAATCACATTATCATAGACAATGCCCACCCCAGACAGTCTGGCACCCACATAGGAATACATTATACATTGGGAGCCATATTTAACAATGATACTTCTTTCTGGATAACTTGAAAATACAACACAGTTCTCCAGGCAATGGTTCCCCTGCAGCCCAACTCTGACACTGGAAGATTTCACCTCTATTACTGTTCTGAGGGACAACTAAAACATTTGGAGTTTTTTTTTTTTTAACTTTCACTTTCAATAATAATTGGTAAACATGACAAATAGAAAGGGGTAATCTCCCCAATAAGGCACAGAAAGCAATAAAAACCAAAAACCTGGCAGGTGTTCTAATCTCCCTCCACTATATCCAAATCTAAAAAAAAAAAAAAAAAAAAAAAAAAAAAGGTTTTGCATTTAGGCCAAGGAAATTAGTTGTCTGATACACCTGGCAATGATGGAGCGGGAAGCAGGGTATCCTCTGTGAGGACATCCAAGTAGAACAAAAAGGACTTGGTTTTGTAAAAAAGATCATGGCTGTCACGTAGAAGGCCTTAACCACATTGAAACCATGCAAGACAAGTCTCATGTCATGTTTTGGGGCAGGACAAATGGAAGGTAGGACGTCTCCAATGAGGTGAAAGGAAGAAACCACCTTAGTCAAAAGGAAGGCATGGGTCTCACCTTGCTCTTGTGCAAAACAAAACAAAAAATGGCTTTAGCCAGTTGCCCTCCGCCCTATAGCAGAAATACTGCTACAGGGCGGCAGGGCTGCGACCAAAGTCACGTATATATACACATGTGATTTGCATTTCCGGGTAGAGGTGTGCGCAATTGGTGGCCACGGATGTCAGTCACCAGGTCCTGGCCGGGAGACTCTCTGCCGGTATCCGGTGATCGCTGAGTAACACTGACAGGGGAGAGACCCATGTGTACACACAGGTCTCTCTCCTGCCAGCACAGATATGCCACTTTGTATTGCCCTGCACAGCAGAGAAACACACCGTAAAACAGCACGCAGTTAACCTTTCGATCACCCCAGATGTTAACCCCTTCCTGCCTGGCACCATTAGTAGTGTCAGTGCTTTTTATTAGCACTGATCGCTGTATAAATATCACTGGGAAGTCAGTGGCAGTTAGTTCCCCCCAGTGTCAGAATACCCACTGCAGTCCTGTTATAAGTTGCTGATCGCCGCCATTACTAGTGAAAAAAAAAAAAAAAAATTCCAGTATATACACACACAGTCATTTGTAGAAGCTATAACTTGCACGTAAACAAAGTAAGTTATATGTATTGGGATTTTTTTTAGTGAAGACGTAGCAGAATACATTTTGGCCTAAATTTATGAAGACATTTGATTTTTAAAATTTTTTTTACTGGGTATGTTTTACAACAAAAAGTCAAAAATGTGTTTTTTTTATAGCACAAAAAAAAAAAACAAACAAAAACAAACAAAAAGGTGATCAAATACCACCGACAGAAAGCTCTATTTGTGGGGGGGGGGAAAAAGGGACATACATTTTATTTATGTACAGTGTTGCATGACTGCACAATTGTCAGTTAAAGTAACGCAGCACTATCACAAAAAATGGCCTGGTCAGGAAGTAGGGTAATCCTCTGGAGGGCAAGTGGTTAAAAAGAAAGAGCTGAGAAACACATCTGTGAGATGTTATGGCAAAAAGAAGGCAACCTTACAGGTGAGGTTTCTAATCAGTTCAAAAAAAGAGGGTCTCTGAAGAGCAGAAGTGAATTGAGGAGTTTCGTAGTGACCCGAGGATTCAAAATTTTGGTACACAAATAAATCTGTTTAGAGATTTTATGTCCAGTATTGAGGCAGGTGGCCCTATTTGGTTTTGAGATAGTAAATAGGTTTGAAACAGTTTATCTGAAGGAATTGGTTCAACCATAACTTGTCTTGTGAAGAGAGCTACTGGGAAGGTTTGGTAGGCTGGGGCTTGCGACAAAGAATGTGTTAAGCCTGGTTTTTGAGCATAATGCCTAGGGAGAACAGAAATAACCCTTTGTTTGAGTAGAGGTAGAAGTCTAGGGAGACTTTTTCTTGTGGGGTGTACCATTCCATCGTTACCTCCTTGACAAATCAGTCAAAGGGATTCACGAACAAGGCATTCTCCAAATGTGATGCATAGATGAAGTTTCTTAAAAGCATGTTCAGCAGACCAAGCTTTTAACCACAAAATCTTAAAGCACAAGTACTGAGGTAAGGGGACTCTTGAGACTTGCAAACTACATTCTCAGGAACATCAGGACAAAATTATAGGGCTGAATGAATCAGCTGTAATTGTTTAAAGAAAAACAAAAAACAAAACAAAGCCTTCAAAAGACAGGTTCCTGGTCTCTTTTAAATTTGTCTCGACCAGTTAGTGATAGCCTGGCAAATAGACATGACAGCAAATTGCTCTTACAGGTCCAACTCTTCAGCTGTCAAATAGGGCCTTTAACCACTTGCCCTCCTGAGGATTTACCCCCCTTCCTGACCAGGCCTCTTTTTGCTACTCGGCGCTACACTAATTAAACTGGTAATTGCGCGGTCATGCAATGCTGCACCCAAACAAAATTTATGTCCTTTTTTTCACACAAATAGAGCTTTCTTTCAGTGGTATTTGATCACCTGTGCGCTTTTTATTTTTCACACTGTAAACAAAAAAAGACCAAAAATTTTGAAGAAAAACAATATTTTTTACTTTCAACTATAAAAAATATATAGTAAACTCAAAGTTAGTTATAAATTTAGGCCAAAATATATTCTGCTACATGTTTTTGGTAGAAAAAAATCCCAATAAGTGTATATTGATTGCTTTGTGTGGAAGTTATAGCGTCTACAAACTATGGTATAGATACTGCAATTTACAGCATTTTTTGCTATACAGCGCTGCGCTAGTTTAACAGGCAATTGCGCGGTCATGCAATACGGTACATATATGAAATTTACATCCTTTTTTTCCCACAAATTGAGCTTTCTTTTGGTGGTATTTGATTGCATGTGCGCTTTTTATTTTTTGCTCTATAAAAAAAAAAAAAAAAAAAAAAACACAATATTTTGGACTTTTTGCTACAAAACATGTCCAGTAAAAAAAGTGTAAAAATCAAATTTAGCCATAAATTTCTGCCAAAATGTATTCTGCGACATGTCTTTGCTAAAACAAAAAATCCCAATACGTGTAAATTAATTGGTTTACGTGAAAGTTCTAGCATCTACAAATGGCGGGAAAGATACTGGTATTTTTTTTTTCTATTATACTGATAATGGCGGCAATCAGAGACTTATGGCGGTGATCAGCGACTTATGGCGGGAATGCGGCGGACATTTTGACACGGGGGGGGGGGGGGGGGGTTGGACTGACTTTGGGTCACTGACATCCCCAGTGACACCAATACAGTGATCAGTGCAAAAAAAAAAAAACACAACACACTGACACTGTACTAATGGCACTGGGGAGGAAAGGGTTAACTTTTATTAGGTAATGAAAGGGTTAACTGTGTGAGGGGAGTGTTTTACTAGGGGGTGGGGGTGTGTACTTTACAGGAACATGCTGATCTCGAGAGATGAAGCCTTCTCTCAGGTTCAGCGTGCTCTGAACTGACAGATAGCAGAGCCAACTGTCAGTGATTACTTTTAATCGCCGGCAGCTGGCGGGAAATTACCCGCCGGGAGCCAGTGATGGACACCCGCTGCCACGATCGGCAGGACGGGCAGGGCAGGCGCGCGCCCCTACCTATTTTGCACAGCGATGTTAAAAGACGGCGCTGTGTGTACAGGTGCCGCCCTGCCGCAGTAAAAACACTGCGGCGGGTCGGAAAGCGGTTAAAAGGGCTTCAAAATGCCCATCAATAGAATCCTTTAAAAAGGTGGAAACTTGCTCAATAGAAATTGTAGGGTGTTTATTGAGAAGTGAAATAGTTTCCACTACTGGAATAGTTCCTTTTTATAATCCTTTTCCATGGGATAGACTGCCTCTTCAAGCAAATAAGATTCCACTTATGATTACTGAATGGGGTCAATGAGAAAAAAAGGGATGCATAGTGTTTCTGGCATTTGGAACCTGAAGATTCTAGAAGACACAGGGGCAGAGAAATCTGCTTGTATCAGACAAGCTGTGCCACTAGTGAAGGAATCTCCAATGGGGTAGAACTGTTAGTAAGCAAAACAGTTCGCCTCCCTCTCAGCTCGTGCACACTGTGTTGAATGGCTGTGCACAGCACAGCCATGCAAAGAAGTGTGCTTACAGCAAAGCACACAGACACAGCCCCCTAGTAAAACACACCCAGTACACAGTTAACCCTTTGAATGCTTTAGATGTTAACCCCTTCCTGCCCAGTGCCATTAGTACAGTGTCAGTGCTTTTTTATTAGCACTGATCACTGTACTGTTTTCCCCCCAGTGTCAGAATGCCCGCCGCAGTCCTGCTATAAGTCGCTGATCCCCGCCATTACTGGTAAAAAAAAATCCTAGTATATAGGTTGCCATTTGTAAACGCTATAACTTCCACGTAAACCAATTAATTTACATGTATTGGGATTTTTCTTTTTTAGCGAAGACATGTAACAGAATACATGTTGGCCTACATTTATAATGAAATTTGATTTTTTTTTACTGGACATGTTGAATAGCAAAAAGTCAAATATATTGTTTTTTTTTTCCCCTCATAATTGACAGTCTTTTTTTCTTTTTTTTAATAGCGCAAAAGAAAAAACACAAAAAAAACCAAAAACAAAAAAAACACAGGCGATCAAACACCACCGAAAGAAAGCTCAATAGCTCAATTTGTGGGGAAAACAAGGACGTAAATTTAATTTGGGTGCAGCGCCGCATGACCGTGCAATTGTCAGTTAAATTAACGCAGCACCGTAACGCAAAAAATTGCCTGGTCAGGAAGGGAGATAAATCCTCTGGAAAGCAGGTGGTTGAAGCAAAGAGTTACATTCTAATTTAATCCAGGTGATGATGGAGACGTTGTAGTACTTGCCTTAAGACTCACTTACCTGACAGCTGGCGATCTCCTCTCGGACCCTTTGTGCCCTCAAACAAGGACTGCTGGCCCTGCATTGCACAGAATATCAGAAAGCCTGCAATTGGTGGATCAATGAAGGAAAGGGGCATAGCGTAATGAAAGCCTATGGGAGTGAGGAATAAAGCAGGTATTACAGCTTATTCATCTACCCAGATATCAGTACAGGGAGGCTGTTTGGCTTTGGTGGGAAGCCTTTGAAGGAGGTTTACAATCTCTAAATCCAGGTCTCTGTGTTGTTGGGGTACTCTCATCACCCACAGTAATTTTTCAATAGGTGCTTCACTAGCTGAAACATAGTGTGTATGAAAATCAGACACTGACTGCTGCCATAAAAGGATATTTAGCTTGAATACATAGTATAGTAGGAGAAGTAAACCAGTATGTATACTACTTTTAATCTATTATACTGAAAATTCCATTTCACACAAAGCATTTCAATTCACTGATATTTTGAGGTGGAAGATATTCTTGGCATTGCTTGGTCCATGTGGCCAGCTAAGACTAGGTAGAATGCAGCCATATTCTTAAATGAGATTTTATTGTATATGCTGAAATCGAGCTTTAAGTAATACATTTTATTTTTACTGTAATGGGCTCCTAACACTTTAGTTTATGTACAGTTTACTTACTTCAATAACCACTACATTGTCCTCGAAGTGTACTATACTCCTGCAAAATCTAAAATTTACAAAAACAGGATTGCACATTTTAAATAAAAGGCTTAAATAACTCTTCTCAATTGTCTCACACTGTTGACTTATGTGCCAGCTATTACTTTTCACTCCCAAACTAAATATACATCTGTCGTAAAAAGAAATTCATGGAATCTCCCGATTACTTAACTAATGACTAAACTGACATGTGTTTGGCCTAATTTAGGAATGTCACCATTCTAGCTTAAACCCGTCTCCAATATGATGAAGTGGATGGAAATAAAAAATGATTACAGCTTTCTGTGAGGAGTTGCATTAGCTGCATGTCCTTTATTAATAAAAGTTCTTATTACCTGAAATAGATTGCAAGGAATTACTTCCTACAATTCATGTGAATGCTTCAATGTTTGCTTGTTTGAATTTTGGCCACTACATCATAAAGTAAACCATGAAGAAGTTACTTAAGGGGGTTTCCACAATAACCCAGTAAGCAAAAACCCCCTTGAGGCAGCCAAGATAAAAGGAGGACGATAGGTTTTCAAAGCCAGGGCTGTGAAGTGCCAGAAAAAGTAAAAAAAGCCACCCAAATTGCAAACCTTGTGGGGTAGAGGGACTTTATTCTCTATTTATTGCACTTTTCAAAAATCAAGTCTCTCTCCCTGACAACCAAAACCACCCACACACACTTTCTTAAGATTTAAAGCGGAATAATAAAATTATTAGAGACCCTGCTATTATCCTAAAGATCCTGGCCACCATGTTCCTGCAACAGAAGACAGCATTGTTCTGGTTCAGCACTGAAGCTTCAGAAATCTTCTTCAGCATTCAGCACTTATTGGATGCTTGTGTACTCCTGACCAGCTAGTTACGTCCTTAGTACTGCAGGACTAAGCAGTACTGTTTAGCAAATCTAGATTTTTTTTTTTAGAAACAAAATACTTTTTTTTTTTTGCACGAAAATAAATTTTGAAATGCAACACAATTCCCACATTTTGGTAAAATATAAAAGAGGATTGTGGTGAGTAAATGGATATTAAGTAAGCAAATCACCAAAATTGCAAGAGCCCATGAAAAAACAGCAGCACTCAAAATTGTTCATTGGGACACTATAAAAGAATTTACAGATCAGTTTAGAGTTACTTACTGGCATTTAAAAAATTGGTTTAAGTTTTTTTTTTAATGATAATAAACTTTATTGCTGTCACAAAATGGCTGAAAGAGGACACTACTACACCTTATTCCCTAAACTAGATCTATAGTCAGTATTTTTATTTTAGTCGAGTAGGGTAGGATTAGAAAGCCCATCAGGTATTTGGGGGACGGACACACACACACGCACGCACACACACCACACACACGCACGTTAAAATGGCAGGTTTCTATGATGTAAACAAAAAGAGACAAAGATTAATCATTTCAGAACTTAAAAAACTGTTTCTCTCTTGGGGGCAGTAAACATAAAAAAACTAAAATAAATGTGGTTGCATAAGTGTGCACACCCTCTTATAACTGGGGATGTAGCTCTGTTCAAAATTAAGCAATCACATTCAAAATCTTATTAAATAGGAGTCAGTACATACCTTCCATCAATTAAAGTGCCTCTGATTAACCCCAAATAAAAGTTTAGCTGTTCTAGTAGGTCTTTCCTGACATTTTCTTAGTTACTTCCTACAGCAAAAGCCATGGTCCCCAGACAGCAGCTTCCAAAGCATCAGATGAATCTCACTGATAAAAAGGTATCACAGTCAGGGAAGGGTACAAAAGAATGTCCAAGGCATTAGATATACCATGGAACACAGTGAAGACAGTCATCATCAAGTGGAGAAAATATGGCACAACAGTGACATTACCAAGAACTGGACGTCCCTCCAAAATTGATGAAAAGACGAGAAGAAAACTGGTCTGGAAGGCTCCCAAGAGGCCTACAGCAACATTAAAGGAGCTGCAGGAATATCTGACAAGTACTGGCTGTGTGGTACATGTGACAACAATCTCCCGTATTCTTCATATGTCTGGGCTATGGGGTAGAGTGGCAAAACTGAAGCCTTTTCTTAAGAAAAACATCCAAACCCGGCTAAATTTTGCAAAAACACATTTGAAGTCTCCCAAAAGCATGTGGGAAAATGTGTTAAGGTCTGATGAAACCAAGGTTGACCTTTTTGGCTACAAATTCCAAAAGATATGCTTGGTGCAGAAACAACACTGTACATCACCAAAAGAAAACCATACCCACAGTGAAGCCTTTGAGGTGGCAGCATCATGCTTTGGGGTTGTTTTTCTTCAGCTGGAACTGGGGTCTTAGTCAAGGTAGAAGGAATTATGAACAGTTCCAAATACCAGTCAATATTGGCACAAAACCTTTAGGCTTCTGCTAGAAAGCTGAACATGAAGAGGAACTTCATCTTTCAGCAGGACAACGACCCAAAGCGTACATCCAAATCAACAAAGAAATGGCTTCACCAGAGCCCAGAAGAAGATTAAAGTTTTAGAATGGCCCAACCAGAGCCCAGACCTGAATCCGATAAAAAATCTGTGGGGTGACTGAAGAGGGCTGTGCACAGGAGATGCCCTCACAATCTGACAGATTTGGAGTGTTTTTGCAAGGAAGAGTGGGCAAATATTGCCAAGTCAAGATGTGCCATGCTGATAGACTCATACCCAAAAAGACTGAGTGCTGGAATAAAATTAAAAAAGGTGCCTCAACAAAAATATTAGTTTAAGGGTGTGCACACTCATGCAACCATATTATTTTAGTTTTTTTAATTTTACTTATCTCCACCTAAAACATTTTAGTTTTTTGTTCAACTGAGTTGTACAGATTTATAGGTTACATTAAAAAGGTGGAAAAAGTTCTGAAAATGTGCCCAATTTGCATATTTTTTCAGGCTGAGTGGTCAAAGAAAAATTTAAATGCGACTGCCTATTAAACTCTTGCCCTGTTTGCCCCTCCTTTTCCCTATAACCTCAGCTCTTCAGAATACTAGTACTAATGAATATCTACTTCACCATACAACCTATCCTCCCAGTAATGTCATGGTGACATGCATAAAACATTGAGGCTTTAATGAGACAGAAATCAAAACTGACAAGCACTGGTAACAGCCCAAATACTATTTAAAATACACTAAATAGCTAATGATAGGAAAATGACAGTGCCTATATTATAGTGCACCTGCCAAATGACAATAATACGGCTGCCATTGCTGACCTCAACTTCTAATAAGGTTAGTTTCCTGGCTGCCATGCTGATGCTTTGGTTTCAATATTTTCCTTGTCCCTGACTCAGGAGAGATAAAGAATTCAAAACCATTGACACATTTTGCAGCATACTTATTCAGAGTCTTTAGCCTAAAATTAATGAACATATAAAGCCAGGCATCTAGCAATTTCAGGAGGTATACAGCAATGCAGCCAATGCTTCTTTCATGACAGCTGCACTTTTAAAATTATTTTTAAAAGAGGTTGAAAATATTTTTAAAAGAAAAAAAGAGCAAGCTCACCTTAAAAGGCAAATGGTCACCATATCAAAAAAAGTATACAATAAATATAAAACAATAAAAGTAGTTCCTATGCTACAGTCAGCACAATATCACATACCACCCACACATTGTGATCTAGATTTATCCAGCATTACTCTTACACGTCATACTCATTCCCTAATGAGCTCTAATCAGGCTGAAAGACAAACAGTTTAGCAAAACAGACCAAACCGTTCACAGGTGATTTAACTATATGGGACACGTTCTAAATGAGGCACAGCTTAAAATGCTTCATTGGCAACTCAGGAAGCACTTTAGTGCATCTCTCAAAGAAAAAAAAAAAAGTGGAGGTGGGGTTGCACACGTCAACATACTGTATTTGCCGGCGTATAAGACAACTTTTACCCCTTGAAAATCTTCTCAAAAGTCGGGGCTCGTCTTATACGCCGGTATACGGCATACTGACACTTTTTAGGGGGGCGGCGCGGTGCCGCCGCCGCCCCCCCCTTCCAACGGAAGGGACACTAAGTACAGGTGTGGGCAGGGGCTGCTGTCTCTTACCTGGATCCAGTCCCACGACGATCCGGTCCAGGAAGCGCGGCTGCTCCTTCAGTTCGGCCACTGGATGTTCGTGCGGCTGCTCGGCTCCGCCTCCTCACCGGTGATTGGCCGCCAGAACTGTAGCTCAGGAAAGGGACACAGGCGGCCAATCACCGGTGAGGGGGCGGAGTCTAGCGGCCCCACGAAAATCGAGTGCCGGAGCAGCAGGTAAGTGTTCAGTGTAGAGGTGCTGCTGCAACCACATATGCTGGCTGCAGCAGCACCATACTAGAACAGGGTCGGCAAGTGTAATTGGTGTCAGTGGGAGGAATAGTGCCCCATCATTGGTGTCACTGATACCAATGATGGAGCACTATTCCTCCCACTGACACCAATGATGGGGCACTATTCCTCCCACTGACACCAACGATGGGGCACTATTCCTCCCACTGACACCAACGATGGGGTCTATCACCCCCCCCCCCCACTGACACCAATGATGGGGCACTATTCCACCCCCCACTGACACCATGATGGGGCACTATTCCACCCCCCACTGACACCAATGATGGGGCACCATTCCTCCCACTGACACCGATGTTGGGACACTATTCCTGCCACTGATACTAATGATGGGGCACTATTTCTGCCACTGATACTAATGATGGGGCACTATTCCTCCCACTGATACTAATGATGGGGCACTATTCCTGCCACTGATACCAATGATGGGGCACCTATTCCCCCCACTGATACCAATGATGGGGCACTATTCCTCCCACTGATACCAATGATGGGGCACTATTCCTCCCACTGATACCAATGATGGGGCACTATTCCTCCCACTGATACCAATGATGGGGCACTATTCCTGCCACTGATACCAATGATGAGGCACTATTCCTGCCACTGATACCAATGATGGGGCACTATTCCTGCCACTAATGCCAATGATGGGGCACTATTCCTACCACTAATACCAATGATGGGGCACTATTCCTCCCACTGACACCGATGATGGGGTACTATTCCTCCCACTGGTGTGCATTGGAAGAGGGGTAGTCTTATACGGCGAGTATAGCCCAAACACTACATTTTAGCAGGAAAAGTAGGGGGTCGTCTTATACGCCGGCAAATACGGTAAATATTACATCTCTGAAATTACAGATTCCAAATAACTGACACTGTCGGAAACCTCTCCTCAGCAGGCCTGATGTCAAATGCCACTTTCTGTTCTCTATCCATTCTAAATGCAAAAGTCACCAACATGCTGTGTTTAAACTGTGCTGGAAATCTATATGCAAAAAAAAAAAAAAAAAAAAATGCTGCTTATAATAGCAGTGTTTCTCAAAATATGTGAGAAATGTTTGCCATAAAGGCAGAACTCTAGGACAAAAACAACCAAACAAAAAAAAACCCTTTACTGTCCTTGTTCCTACCTTCGCTGAATATGTCATCCATCTTCTGGTTCTCTTAGTAGTTGCTCTGAAATAGCCTATATATTTTCAAAACAAGTCGTAATCTCTATGGTTTCCTGTTTGTAAGATCAGAGGCTGTTATGCCTCCTATTCCCCCAGCCACTGTTCTGTAACGCTTTCTGCAGGATGCAGTTATGTGCCAAGAAGTGATGTAATTCAGCCACACTTGCAGTGGTGGGCTGACCGAAACTCTCAGACACATTCAACACGTACAGGCCTAGTGTACCCGCCCATATTCATTACAATTCCTTGTGGTTGATAGGAGCTGTAGTTTCCTTTTACTGCAGAGAGGAAAAGATACGATGTAATCCCTACAGTTACACCTCCTCTTTGGCACAGAAAATGTGGTAATCTTCTGAATTACAGAGATTAGGAGAAAAAAGTTTAAATTAATTTTCATGACCTTAACAGTAAGGATTTTCAAAATTGTAGTGTTTTAGTGTTTTGTGTAGAGGAGTGTACTAGTGGGTGATTTTTGTTTTCCTATCCCGGAGTTCATCTTTAACATTCAAATTGTTTTTTAGTTCTGTCATATAGAGCATGATGAGTTAAAAGAATGATCAAAGCTATTTTGGCCCTACTTTTCCTGTAGGCCATAGTAGTGCATTTTGTTCTGCACTCCTGTGACTCGTATTCAGCCGACAGTGGACTTTTGCAGCTGAGCTGGTCCAGACTCTGGAGATATACTGCATTTAAAGTTGGGATCCACCCAGATTCCTGACTATTAGTTGGCTCAGCCTCTCACTGCAGAGAGCCATTCCTGCCCCCTCACTGCGCTCCAGTGAGTGCTGGAGAGGCAAAGCAGACAGAAGGTGATAGACAGTTAGGCTGGCCATACACTATACAATTTTCTGTCCAATTTCCTTTAGATTTACCTTCAACTATGTAATACAAGGGCCTGCCTAATTGGATACAATTGAAAGTGTTGTTTAGGTTTGACCTCCTATTATATAGTTTTTGGTAAATCTAAACCAAAAATCTCAAGAAAATTGTATAATGTATGGCCAGTCTTATCGGCTCTCTGATCGCTGGAGACTGAGAACTGAGAGATCAGTCTTTGATCACTCGGCTCCTGGTCTTAGGCAGTACAGGACATATGCAGCATCGTACCAATGCTGCATTCACCTAGGCATGTAAACTTATTTTTTTTAAATTCTTGAACATTTCTTTTAAAAGTATGTGTGTTCAAAAATCAAAAAACTCTACCTAGCATTGATCATAGTCAATTTATATGTGAAACTGCTATTAGTAGTATATGATATTGGCGATACTGCCAGAAACATAGGCTGTACTCAATTCCCTTTCATTGAAGACAATGCTGCTTTGAAATGGCAATCAGTTGTTGCTGGTCCTGTATGTAAAGTCTGAACTGGAAAGCACCTATAAATTAACAAGCTTTTGCTCGTGTCAAACAGGTTTTGCATCTACATACAAGTATAGGGGATTTAAAAGAAGCTGACGGCAGGTCAAAGGCAGGACAGAGGCACCTGTCAGTGAACTCTTAATAACCTCAGAAGTGTATCAAACTAATGTGAAGCTGATGCCATCAACACAAGCTCAAAGCCCGTGAGCACAGGCCCTAAATGTTCTGTAGTCAGATGACCATGGGTGCCAAGTCCTCTGGACTAAAGGAGGACAGAAACCTTCTGGCTTGTTCTCAGCACTCACTTTAAAAGCCTGCAACTCTGATGGTATGGGGTGCATTATTGTGAATGGAATGGGCAGCTTGCACATCTGGATAGGCACCATCAATGCTGAAAGATACTGTATATTCAGGTTTTAGAGCAGCATGTGTGTCAATCCAGACAATGTCTTTTTTTCAGTGAAGGCCTTGCATAGTTCAGAAGGACAATGCTAAACTGCATACCGCATCTATGACAACATAGCTTCGTAGTAGAAGAGTCCAAGTGTTTAACTGGCCTGTCTGCAGTGCAGACTTTTCAGCAACTGAACATTTTTGGTGCATCTTGAAATGAAAAATGCAACAGACAACCCAGGATTGTTAGAATCCTATATCGGGCAGGAATGGGACGCCATTCTTCTCCTAAAAATCCAGCACCTGGCCTACTCAGTTCCCAGATGTTTACAGAGTGTCGATAAAAGAGGATGCTACACCATTTTTTCAGATGTGTTGCTGCCATCAATTTCAAAATTACCTTATTTTTTTTCTTAAAATGGTACATTTTCCAAGTTTAAACATTTGAGATAATTTCTATTTTCTATTGTGAATAAAATATGGGTTTATAAGATTTGCAAATCATTGCATTCTGTTTTTTAGATTTTACACAGCGTTCCAACTTTTTTTGGAATTGGAGTTGTAAATTACTGTAGCAATATGTGAAAGGTGAGCAGATAAGTAATTTTAGACCTTTAGCCACACCCTCTCAAGAAGCCCACTAAGCGTCAGGTGAATTGTGTCCGGATGATTGTGACATAGTAATGGCATGAGGCCTTTTCGCTTCTACTGCTTGTGTTGCCACCTGTCACTTCATGATTTGATACCAGTACCACCTGGAACAGCACTGTATCATGTTGCTCCTTTGTCATCACCACTGGGCAATTGCTATATTTATTGGATCACTGACATTTTGTTGTCCTGTTCTCCCACTTTATTTAGATTATTTCCTGTGCTTCTGAATTACTTATGGGACCATGGTGCTTTTGGCTCTCCAATGCTTTAAATCGGGGAAGCAACTGATATTTGTTGTATGCATACAGTATCTATAATTTTTGTGGTCTACATGAATAAGTTCTCTTTTCTAGTATTAAATATATCCACGGTTTGTTCAATCCCTAGGTTTTCGGGGTTAATTTTCATGGCCAGAATTATTACTTGAAAAGTAATTGTATCCATTTTACGAATGGAAATGCATAGACCAAATGCAGCCTTGGGGACACAAAGGCTGGTATTGTGGTCTAACTATATCATTAACCACTTGCCCCTTCTGAGGATTTAGCCCCCTTCCTGAGCAGGCCATTTTTTGCGTTAGGGCACTGCATTACTTTGTCAATTGTACAGTTATGCAACGCTGCACCCAAATGAAATTTACGTCCTTTTTTTAACCACGAATTGAGTTTTCTTTTGGTGGTATTTGATTGCCTGTGTGGTATTTATTGCGCTGTGAAAAAAAAAAAAAAAAGAAGACCGACAATTTTGATGAAAAAACTCCCAATATTTTTGACTTTTTGCAATTAAACATGTCTATAAAAAAAAATAAAATAAAAATCAAATTTCATCAAAAATGTAGGCGAAAATGTATTCTGCTACATGTCTTTGCTAGAATTCTGACACGGGGGGGTGAACTGACTTGGTGTCACTGACATCCCCAGTGACACCAATACAGTAATCAGTGGGGGAAAAAGAAGGACACTGTACTAATGGCATTGGGCAGGAAGGGGTTAACATGGGAGGCGATCAAAAGGGTTAACTGTGTGCGTTTTACTAGGGGGCAGTGTCTGTGTACTTCTGTGTAAGCACACTGCTTTGGATGGATGTATTGTGCAAAGCCATTCAAAGCAATATACCCAAGCGGACAGGGAGAACGGTTAGTAAACAAAACAGTTCTCCTCCCCGTTGGAGATCCTCGGTAATCACCAGGAGCTGGCGAGTAATCACGGGCCAGGACCCAGTGATTGACGGCCGTGAATGGCGGCATGGGTAGGGCGCACGCCCCCTACCTGGAAATGCAA
The DNA here is from genome assembly GCF_062004578.1 of Staurois parvus. Taxonomy (NCBI): domain Eukaryota; kingdom Metazoa; phylum Chordata; class Amphibia; order Anura; family Ranidae; genus Staurois; species Staurois parvus. The sequence continues at coordinate 4,798,318 of NW_028317874.1, forward strand.
AATAATGTATTTTGCGCTCCTGTGCCACCCTGTAGCAGTGTTTCGGTTAACTAAACCAGCTCAGATGCGTCATTGCGCTTGGGGGTTACAATTATGATGGCAAACTGAACATATTGCATACTACAAAACTAAAAGCGAAGTTCCGGCCCCATCCACCTCCCAAAAAAAATAAATACTGTGGCTGCAGACTTTTAAATAGTAGGGCACTTACCTGTCCATATATCCATCTTGTCTAAGAGAAACCGGCAGTGAAGCCTTGCAGCTTCACCAACTGTTTCCAACTGCGCATGCACGATTCGCTTTGTGAGTGGGCTGAAGTCCTCTGGGACCCTGGAAGTGTCCCAAAGGGAGGCGGGGGGATGCCAAGCTTTTGGATTTGTTCGCCGCAGCAAACTCAGCTGGAGGTGATAGCGAGTACCGGTCAAAACCAGGTAACCGCTCCCCCCTCCCCACAAAAAGTGCCAAAATGTAGCAGCGGAGGGGAGGAGGAGGCAGAAAAGTGGAGCCAATTTAAATAAAATATTTGCTTTGTTGGGAACAAGTCTGGTGGTAATTAGGCATTAACCTACAGAATAAATACAGTATCTAGTATTGCTCTTACATAGATTTTGTTCTAAGGAAGTTTTAGGATCGGTTTTTGATAAGCGAATACACAGGGAATTGGTTGTCCTTGTGGATAACCGTGGGCACAATTCACTAAAAGGATAAAATAATTCACTACAGATCTATGCGGTTTACCACAAAAATAATAAACGGTTGGTAAATATCGCATGCACCCACTTAAGACTTCATTCACACTTGTGCGACTCCAAAAGGTGCACAAACTTCAGTGCAACTATGACGTGACTTTACACTCTGTGGATCAAAGTTGCAGCAAAGTAGTGCAGGCAGCTTTTCTAAATTGCACCAATTGGAACGACTGCCATTGAAAAGAATGGGCTGCAACTTTTTGCAACTTTGATGACAAGTTGCAAAAGTCTGAATGGAGCCTAGAAGTCAATCCATCAAAAATAAACAAATACATTTGTTTAACCAGTTCAGCTCTTTAGACTTAGTATGTACATCCAGAGGGAACTGCGAATCAGAAGCTGATGGCTGCTACTACAGCCCAGTATAGTCGCTGATCACCTTCACAGAGCAGACGGCATGGAATGCACACAAAGATATGTCTTTCATTTCTATTTTAAACTGAATGGGTTGTTTTACAAGGTAAGGGTTCACATACACTTTAATAACCACTTACTTTAGACAGTGCAGTGGTCCAGGCGACACCACTCTGTTAACACTGGCACCATTCATAGTGTTCAGCTGTACTTCAGATATGTATAGTGTCACTGAAGAGGACTGTAGCCTGGTCTTCACAACTTCTAATGGACAAGTCAATATGGCGCCTACAGTGCCCCCACATCTGTAAAGAAGCAGAGAAAACAAAAAAATTTATAATTACTAGTTTCAGAATAAGTTCTTAATTCATCAGGGGAGAGCTAGATGCACAGCCTGAAATCTGGAACATTTTCACAGATTAGACCACTTGCACTCCTGAGGATTTACCCCCCCGTCCTAACCAGGCCATTTTTTGTGAAACAGCGCTACATTACTTTAACTGACAAATTGCGCGGTCATGCAACGCTGCACCCAAATGAAATTTATGCCCTTTTTTCCCAACAAATAGAGCTTTCTTTTGGTGGTATTTGAGCGACTGTGCATTTAATTTTTTGCATTATAAAAAAAAGCCAAAAAAAACAAAACAAAAAACAAACAATTGAGGAAAAAAAAAAAAAACACAATATTTTTTACTTTTTGCTATTAAACATTTCCAGTAAAAATTAAAATTTCATCATAAATTCAGGCCAAAATGTATTCTGCTACGTCTTTGCTAAGAAAAAAAAAAAAAAAAAATCCCAATATGTGTAAATTAATAGCGTTTACAAATGGCAGTATATATACTGTGGGATTTTTTATTTTTGCTAATAATGGTGATCAACGACTTATGGCGGGATTGCAATGGACATTCTGACACTGGGGGGAACTGACTTGTTTTCAATGACATCCCCAATAACACCAATACAGTGATCAGTGCTTAAAAAAACCAGACACTGTACTAATAGCACTGGGCAGGAAGGGGTTAACATGAGGCGAACAAAGGGTTAACTGTGAGCAGGGAGTGTTTTACAATGGGGTGGTGTCTCTGTGCTTCACTATAAGCACACTACTGGCTGTGCACAGTCATCCAAAGCAGTGTGCCCGAGCTGACAGGGAGGAGAACTGTTAGTAAACAAAATAGTTCTCCTCTACGTCGAAGATCCGCAGAAATCACCGGGCGCCGGTGAGTAATCACCAGCTGGGACTCGGTGATCGACAGCCGTGGCTGCGAATGGCTGCACTGGTAGGGCGCGCGCCCCCTACCTGGAAATGCAAATATATACATGTGATTTTACGCACCGTGCCACACTGCAGCAGTATTTCTGCTATAGGGCAGTCGCGAAGCAGTTAAAGGAGAAGTTCACCTTTTGTAACATGTTACATCCATATTCAGGGTTATGAACAGAGCTGCCCCTGCTCCCCGTTGTGACAGCTAGCAGTGTATCTTCTCCCCTTGCTAGCTGTCCCAATTTTTAAAAATGTGGCCGGGCGGGGCTACGCCTGCCAGGCCGTGCAGCTCATTCATGTCGATTTGTAGTTCTCAACAAATTACCAAAAGTGCTGTGCAGTGCCATGGTAGTTCATTGAGCCTTCCTGTCAGTAAGTATCTGCTTACCCATACAGGATGTACATGCAAACAGATACACTGACAGGTCTGCAGGAGACCTGCATTGCACCAGTGATCCGATCACTGGTGCAATGCTTTAGGCTCCAGAAACAAAAAAATACATGCACATTTTTTACCAGCAAAAAAATTTGCATGTATTATTTTTTGTTAAAAAAGGTGAACTTATCCTTTAACCAGGTTAAAAAACTACTTAGGACACCAGTATATTCTATCACTAGGACAATACAGAGCATTTAACATTCTCGATTAACTACAGGCTATGCTACAATTTGCACACAATTCTAAATTTTGTGCACAATTTCAATTACGCAGCATATTCTCCTTTAAATGGTCAGGAATTGCATACAAAATCTTCACTGCCTAACTTGTACAACACAAAAATGCAAACCAAATGTGGACCGGGAACACAGTTTTTCTATTTATTTTTTTAAGTTCTCAATGCAGTACATTTTGTTGCTAAGTGCAGCTATGTGAATGGGCCCAGGTGCTCTATACTACTGCATACAAAACTATAAGCTGTATGAAAACTGTATGCAGCACTCTGATGCCGTGTGAATGAGCCCTTAAAAAGTTCACCTTTGGGAATATAGGTTACATATTCCACCCATTTTTTTTCTAGGGTGAAATATGTAACATGTTCCCACCGCTGCACGATACATACATACACATATATACATACAATGTGATTGTCTAGATTTTTTTTTCTCATTTTGTCTCTCATAGTTGAGGTCTACCTATGATGTCAATTACAGGCCTCTCTCATCTTTTTAAGTGGGAGAACTTGCACAATTGGTGGCTGACTAAATACTTTTTTGCCCCACTGTATACACACACACACACACACACACACACACACACACACACACACACACACACACACACACACAAAACCCGAAAAATTACAAAATCGTGCAAAAGTTAATTTATTGCAGTGATGCAACAGTGGTGAAACTAATATATGAGATAGACTCATTACATGCAAAGCAAGATAGTTCAAGCCGTGATTTGTCATAATTGTGACGATTATGGCTTACAGCTCATGAAAACCCCAAATCCACAATCTCAGAAAATTAGAATATTACATGCAATCAATAAAACAAAGATTGTACATAGAAAAATAAATCGGACCTCTGAAAAGTATAAGCATGCATATGTACTCAGCAATTACTGCCTCAATGCGGCGTGGCATGGAAGCTATCAGCCTGTAGCACTGCTGAGGTGTTATGGAAGACCAGGATGCTTCAATAGCGGCCTTCAGCTCTTCTGCATTGTTCAGTCTCATGTCTCATCTTTCTCTTGGCAATGCCCCATAGCTTCTCTCTGAGGTTCAGGTCAGGCGAGTTTGCTGGCCAATGAAGCACAGTAATCCCACAGTCATTGAACCAGGTTTTGGTGCTTTCGGCAGTGTGGGCAGGTGCCAAGTCCTGCTGGAAAATGAAGTCAGCATCCCCATAAAGCTTGTCTGCGGAAGGAAGCATGAAGTGCTCCAAAATCTCCTGGTAGACAGCTGCGTTGACCCTGGACTTAATGAAGGACAGTGGACCAACACCAGCAGATGACATGGCTCCCCAAATCAGCACAGACTGTGGAAACTTCACACTGGACTTCAAGCATCTTGCAGTGTGTGCCTCTCCGTTCTTCCTCCATACTCTGGGTCCTTGGTTTCCAAATGAGATTCAAAAGTTGCTCTCATCAGAAAAGAGAACTTTGGACCACTGAGCAACAGACCAGGTCTCTTTTTTTCTTTTGCCCAGGTAAGACGCTTCTGACGTTGTTTGTTGTTCAGGAGCGGCTTGACAAGAGGAATACAACATTTGAAGCCCATGTCCAGGATCCGTCTGTGTGGTGGTTCTTGATGCACTGACTCCAGTCTCAGTCCACTCCTTGTGAAAGTCCCCAAACACTTTTGAATGGCCTTTTCCTGACAATCCTCTTCAGGCTGTGGTCATCCCTGCTGCTTGTGCACCTTTTTCTTCCACACAACTTTCTATTAATGTGCTTTGATACAGCACTTTGGGAACATCCAACTTCTTTTGCAATTACCTTTTGAGGCTTTTGCTCCTTATGGAGTGTGTCAATGATGGTTTTCAGCACAACTGTCAGGTCAGCAGTCTTTCCCATGATTTTGATTCCTACTGAACCAGACTGGGAGACCATTTTTAAAGGCTCAGGAACCCTTTGCAGGTGTTATGGCTTAATTAGCTGATTAGAGTGGGACACTTTGTGCCTAGAATATTGCACCTTCTCACAATATTCTAATTGTCTGAGATTGTGGATTTGGGGTTTTCCTGAGCTGTAAGCCATAATCATCACAATTATGACAAATCATGGCTTGACCTATCTTGCTTTGCATGTAATGAGTCTCATATTAATTTCACCATTTAAGTTGCATTACTGAAATAAAACCTTTTGCACGATATTCTAATTTTTCGAGTTTCACATATACATATATAAAATTAATTGCACTTGTTAGACACAAAAAAATAAATATATTTATTATTATATATTTTTTTGTGTGTCTAACAAGTGCAATTAATTTTATATATAAAAATATATCATATTCTTAAAAGTAAACTCCTTTAAAACTCCGCTTCAGAGCCTTTCCATGGCTGATATGCACATTTTATGTGTGAGAGCTGCATGGCTGAATGATCAATAATGCATGCAAGAACTCAGAACTGCAACTACCTCAGAAGTTCATTAGGTTAAAAATGACAGGAAAAGAAATAAAAGAAATAAGCAAGCTTGCCAGTTAAATGGTCCAGCAAAGAGCACAATCTGTACATCAAGAACTTGATCCCATTAGTAAAGCAACATACAAATAATGCCATAAAAAGTAACAGCTTACTTGAAGAGAAACATGTGGAGGAAAATCTAAAGGAATAAGTAATTTGTTTTTGTAAAAACCGTTAATCAATAAGTCAGCTGATTCATACTTGCATTGTAATAAGTATCAAGCCTCTTTCCAACAGGTAGCTGGGGGGTGGCAAAAACAGGTGACCACCTGCCTACTATGCAGCTGGAGGGGGATGTTCACAAATGCCACAGCAGTTTGTGTCACGGCAAATTTCTTGCAGCATGTTGAGTCGATATGGCCTGCCAAACTCACCAAATTGGGACACACCACAAGCCAAATGCTTAGCTCGTGGTTGCGGCACATTAGTCCTTTTAAAAACCACCATTATGATCTTTCTCTCCCTGTATGGAGCATATATGGAACACATAGAAAAAATATTTTAAAGCATTGCAAAGTGCAGTAGTGCCTTGTCACACTGAAATCAGTGTGGACTGTAGTGATGGAATACACCGAGTACATGTGATGCTCCACTTCTATTGTTCCCCTACGTGGCGCCCTTAGGTGGGCATCCAAACAATGAGCACAGAACACTGGCCCTGTCGTATTCACTGCACAGTCATATGATTTTATGATATTTAGTATTATTGTACTTTAGAACATTAAACCATTCTGTCTTTTTTTGGCTAAGAATACAACAGTTGGTTTTTATGCATCTTGACAGAAACCATTTAGCAGTGTAAAAAGAAAAAAAAAAAAAGAATTTAAAGAAAAATAAAATGATTGTTTAACAGCTCGTATTTTATAGCCAAGAAAGGAAATAAGTAAATAGTTTCTTCAAAACCAAATGCCCATAGAGATCTTTTTCACAACATCCACCTCTTAAAGCCCATTGGTAGAACTGGTAGGAGGAAAATGAAAAACTTCATACAAGTCTAATTTCAACCGCCTGACTAGAACAGCGCTGTCTTTGTGTTAGTCCAACATTCCAAAACACAGTCTGAGCATCTCCTCGAAGAAATTCTCAACAGGGAAAAGAAAAAAAAAAAAAGAAGTGTAAGATACACACAAACACCAAAAGTATGGTGTAGTGATCACCTTTTTATTTTTCATTTGATCACTTGGTTATATTGTCTATTTATGCTTGGCATTTTATTGTTATTTGTCTGCACAGCTAGACTAGGTTGGCCAGAGGTTAACTTCACTGATATACCTAATTTGTTTATATTTAATCAGTTTTTTTACAGTGTTATTTATCACCTATACACCTACACAGATATTGTGTTTATAGCCTTTTGGAGGTAAGCTCTGCCGGGTGTTTACCTTTTACATATTTACGTTGGTTTGTCAGCACCTCTTTATAGTTTTTTCCCAGATACGGGCATTATTTAGGATTTTGGCACGGGTTAGTTTATAGTACAGCACATTTTCTTTTGTTATTTAAGTCATCATATCAGCATACTGCATTCTATAGATGAAAGAAGGAGTTAGGCCTCATGCACGTGGACAGGAAAAAAAAAAAAAAAAAAGGGTGGGTCAGGGCTTATACTTATCAATTTCGCTGCCAGAGCCATTTTTTGCACACGTTTAACCGCCTCCCGCCCGCCATATAAGGTAATGACGGGCGCAAGGCGGTTCTCTCGTTCTGGGTGGAGGTCATATGATGTCTTCCTACTCTAACCACGCATGCGGCTCCGGGAGCGCGCAGCGATCGGTGGTGCGCTGTCTCCCTCGGACACAGCGGATCACAAATCAAAGGAAAGAGCCAACGATGTCGGCTCGGTCATGTGATCAGCGGTGTTCAATCACAGCTGATCACCTGTAAAATAGGGAAATGCCGGTTACCGGCATTTCTCTCCTCACGAGAGGAGAGCCGGTAATCGGTATTCCTCGGAGGGGACATCTACACTGATCATCAGGGCACTGATGATCAGTGTGCCCTGATGATCAGTGTAGCCCCAGCAGTGCCCATCAATGCCAGCTGTCATTGCCCATCAATGCCACCTGCCAGTGCCTCATCAATGCCACATATCAGTGCCTACCAGTGCACATTAATGCCACATCAGTGCCCATCTGAGCTGCCTTTCAGTGTCACCCATCAGTGCCACCTATCAGTGCCAGTCAGTGCCGCCTATCAGTGCCATATATGAGTGATGACTTTCAGTGCCCAGTGATGCCTGTCAATGCCCATCAGTGCCACCTACTAGTGCCTCCTCCTCAGTGCCCATCAGTGCAGCCTCATTAGCACACATCAGTGAAGGAGAAAAATCACTTACTTACAAAATTTTATAACAAAAACTAGGAAAAAAAAGTTTTCAAAATTTTCAGTTTTTGGTTTGTTTAGCAAAAAATAAATAAAAAACCCAGAGGTGATTAAATACCACCAAAAGAAAGCTCATTCTTACAAAAATAAAAATTTCATATGGGTACAGTGTTGCATGACCGTGCAATTGTCATTCAAAATGCAACAGCATTGAAAGCTGAAAACTGGCCTGTGCAGGAAGGGGGTATAAGTGCCCTGTAGGCAAGTGGTTAAAACATAATTTTAGGCCTGAAGATGACATAAACCCCCCAAACATAATACATTTTCTGAAAGCAAAGACCCTAGAGAATAAAATAGTGGTAGTTCCAGTTTTTTATGTTGCATTATTTTACCGCAACATTTTAGTAAAAAAATACAAGCAAGTTAATTTTAGGGCACAAAAAAGCAATACATTACCCTATTTTTTGTAAAATATAAACTATGAGGTTGCAGCGAGTAAACGGATATCCAACTTGTCAAACCTTAAAATTTGTGCATGCATGTCAAATGGCGACGAACTTCAGTACCCTATATTTTCTATAGGTCGGCACTTTTAAAGCCCCTCATAGGTCACCAGTTTAGTGTTATAGGAGATCTGGTGCTAGAATTATTGCTCTCATTCTGGCGTGCATGTCGATATGTGACCTGTATCGCAATTGACGGTTTCATGCGTAGGCACCCCAGCGTGTGCTTTTACATTTGTACGTGCATATATGTAAGGGTGGGGGCCTCAATATTTTTTGGGAGGGATGGTATGTGCTTGGGTGTAACTTTTGGTGACAGGTTCTCTTTGAAACATCCAAGTTCTAAAAGACCTTGCATGTCTCCCCTCCGCTCCACTGATTGTAATGTAGTGCACATCGCACCATTACATTCTTTTCCGGGGATTGCATTACAATCTCTCAATGGGGACCCGGAAGTGACATCGTAACGTCACTTCCGGGTCAGAACAAGGGGAGGGGAGCACTTCTCCCTTCCCTCTAGCTAAAAGCAAGCCAGGCAAGCGGAACCCAGAAAAAAAACAAAAAAACAAAACTACCTGTACTCCTTACATTAACGCGTTAGTATATGCCAGACCAAACTTTTTTTTTTTTTTACTCTGGATTTTTCTTCTAGCTCCTGGCAGAAAGACACAGTGTAAATATGACTGCCTGTGTGCAAGCAGCTTAAAAGAAAAATAGTAAGATGTAGGGATGGTAGGGATAAGGAGCACTTTTTCTCAAGTTTTTATTGCTGTGTTCTTGATAGGATGAGTCTCCTAGTTGTCCTTGGAGAAATCCAAAAATTGTGCATGGTCTTTAGATCAAGAGGTGAGGGAAAAATACTCCAAAAAGGGACACTGGCTCCTGTGACAACTCTTTAAGGCTGGCCATAGACTGCTCAAGTGTCATGGTTCCTGTTAAATTGGTTGAAATTTGAGCTGTGGGGTGGCCCTGAAAGCACCACCCAGCTTAACAAATGTTCATTCAAAAATTAACAGCTGGGTAGAAAGTTATAATCCAAGCAGTCAATACAGCTTATCAGATGTTAGCATGGATGGGGGAAACAATTGGTATTCTTTTGCTCGCTCAGCCTGCAAACTGAGCAAAAGAAAATCAGGCTGTGTATGACTGTCTTAAGATGGGAATTCCGGTCACTTTGGTAAGAGCTGCCTGTTGCGTCTCCAGGACAAAAAAAAAAAAAAAAATCTCTGCAGTCAGGCAGCAGTAAATAACCTGATAGGGATTTTAATTCTTCTCTGCTAAAATTAAAAATAAAAAAAAAGTTTATACTTTACATGCACTTTAAAGAGGTTCTATGGTCACAGCATAGACTATCATTTAGAACATTAGCATTCCAACAGCAAAACAAGCAACAGTTATTTTTGACAATGCAATATAAACTTAAACTCCTTCCTGTTGTGATTACTGCCTGTCTGCTGGCCATCTCTTATTTTATACTTTTGATTTTGTAGAACTATATATTCCATTGTAACTTGCTGCCTGCAAGCTGCGATTCCTGTACTTACTCCACCTCTTGAAACTCCTCCTTTCAGCACTCTGTAGTGCAGAAGGCAGGCTCTGTAAAATGCGTGACACAGCAGTGCCTAATTACAGGGCATAAGCAAGATCGGTCACATACTTCAAGAAAGTAAATGAATAGGATGCGTAGGATTATACAAAAAGTAATTTTACAAAGCTTAGTTTGTTCAGATTTAGGAGTAAGCTAAAATTAATTGAATATATGCTTTTAAATTTTGACCATATAAATGCTTCATATCCTCCCCAGCAGAAAATACTGACCTTCTCTTTCATCCTTGTGTAGCTCCAGCTTGCACTTACATACAGATATAGAAGGGTGTTAAATAGCATGCTCCTCAATAGCCTGGTGTACCAGGTCAGAGGTTTGAAGAAGGAGCCTATTGAGCATGCTCCGAAATGCATTACCGCCCCCTTCACCTCCTACATCTGACTCTGCTCTCCTAGCTTCATTTTGATGCACAGGCACATTCTGGACTCTACTTCCTGATCCTATAGACAGAGTTTGCTGCTGGACGGCTGAATTTCCCACCTGGATCTAATTACCACATGATGAGTCTTTAACCATTTATTTTGTAAGTCCAATTTATCCATTGTCAATACTGCACTTAGAGGTGCCTTCCTCTCCTTTTCTTGTTACTGCATTAGAGCCTTGCTTCCACTCTAAGAAGAGCTGCCTCAGTGTTACTGCTCCCATCAATCCATCCCTGATATCCATCTGGCACCTTTACCTTACAGCTACAGAGGTTGTGCTCCAACAAGCGCGCCCTATATAGTATACATTTTCATTCTGCATGTAGTGCTGCCCCTGCAGGAGCCACTAGTAGTATTGGGTCTTCTGTTCGTGCCTCGACACTGAAAAAGGCCTCACCCCCTTCCCTGACACCTCGGTTTACCCAACTTTAGGCAGACAGGGATCAGCAACGTCACAATACCCTAGGGCCACCTTGAAATTAGACGAGACTTTGCAGCAGACAACTGTATATAGTGTCACATGAACAATTAGATAAGGCAGGATACAATGATACAGAATTTAAACAGCCCAAAGCACTACGTCAAGTCTTTTTTTTTACGAATATCAAAAAGGTACTGAACTGGACTTCAACCCAATCAACATATACTGCAGCTCTCCCCACTGACTATGCAGCAAAAAGAAATTGGTATCAAAACACAGATGTGATAGGGAGTAGGTGAACTGTGGGCACTTGTAAAGAGGGAGCCAAGCTTAGTCCTCCTACAAATATGCAGTGTAAGGATAGCTACGCTGAACAGCAGTTAGACTATATATAGTTCTCAAAATTGCTCTTCTGACGGCTGCGTAGGGGCCCTTGAAGATGTTGGTGCACTTATTGGTGAGAAAATATCTTGCACCCAATGAGACAGTCTAGGAAAGTAATGGGTTCTTTAGTGTACAGAAATAGGAGAGGGCCAGGTAACAAGATAGGGCTTGTGATGTAAAACCTGGCCAGGCATGACAGGCAGTGCTCATTAGCAATTAAATAAACACTTGGAAGACAAATGAAGCCTGGGCTTCTTGAAGGATATGCTCAGTGTCAATAACAGAACAATGGTAGGTCAAGACTTTACCACCAACCCTGATCTATGTCATCAGCCTGCACACCGACCTCTTGCAGCAATCTGGTGGATCACAGACCAAGCTGGCTCAAAGAACAGAATGTTGGCTTCCCTGGAGCAGACCCAAGTGGTTGTAGAACTGGATCGCTGTACAATGCAGTATGCCCAAGACCCCCTGCAGCAAATGGACGCCTGCTGCCTCCCACGTGTGTTGGGACTTGTAGTTTCTCACCCAACCATTTCAGTGTCACTGTTCACAGCCCAGACTACATCTCCGTGTTCTGTATTATGCACAGTATGCTCAACATACCCATCTTGTGGAAGAAAGAAAGGACTGCGTTCATGGATGCGCTTCACTTGAGTTTAATGTGCGTTAAAAATGCTTCCCAAATGCCCCATGTGCATTTCTGGAGCACTTGACGTGCATTAAAACCAAACCACAAAAGCCTATAATAAACTGTAATGTTATTAACGCCCCACAACCACCTGCCAGCGCAGTTGCCGAGCATCACCATAAACGGGAGGTGTTAAAAGGCTACAAACTCCTTCAGACTTCACACGAGTCTTCAATCTTGAAGAGCAGGGATGCGAATGCTTAATGTTTTGGTAAGGTGAATAGCACTGAATGCGGCCCATATCATTTGCATAGGCTTTTGAGAAGCAGTAAAAATGCCTGCTTTCAATGCCTGTGTGAACTAGCCCTTAACATCCTGCATAATTCAATAACAACATGCCTGGTTACATGTATAAGGACTATTAGGAAGCTACTGTGTGTAATTTATCAAAACTGGAGCCGCCAAAATCTGGAGAAGTTTTTGCAGGTGTGGCTACCAGCATTGTCACTGCAGATTTACAAAATCACCACCTGGCCACACCCAGTCCTGTCAACACACCTAACCCTGCACACTGCCTTTGTTAAAAAAACACTACCACTGCAGATTCTGGGAGGGGAAACATGTGAGACACAAATTAAGGGTTTGCTTGAAGCAGGAAATGTAAATTAAAGTAGTAGGCGTGTATTAACACACACACAAAAAAAAAAAAAACACACACACACACACCTATGTTGCAACTGTCCCATGTCAGCACTAAGACCGAGAACTGAGAGATCATATGAAAGCGGATTGCTCAGTTCTCTGTCTTCTCAGAGTAGAGAGCAGGGACTGTCAGTCACCACTCTGCTCCTCCATTGCTCACTGGAGGGTTAGATCGGAGAGTGGGTGAGCGCAGCTGGCTTCAGCTCTCAGCTGCGAGCAGAGATCCAGAGCCAGCTGTGAATCAGGCAGCTGGGTTGATCCCGACAATATTGTTAAGATCTTTCCAGAGCCTGGAGGGACTCTTGACATGTCGGCCGACAGCAGGCAACAGCCTATAATAATCTGACTCTGAGTCATAGGAGAGCAAAACTAGTGCGTTTCTGTGACTTGCAAGCTTTGGCCATACTTCTCGTGTGTGTATATATATATCTATATCTCTCTCTATCTATCTCTCGCTCTCTAGTGGATCCCATATTAGCTGGATTCGGTACTGTTCTACAAGAACCTTGTACTTTACATAGGGGCAGTGCAGAAAGTTTAGTTTGTCTTTTTTTTTTTTCCCCAGCAAATTTGGCAAAAAGCTACATGCACTTGGCAAGCATACATAAACTAGCACGCGGCCATTAACAAGCAGCAAAAGGACACACAAAAGGATTTACAATGGCCATGGCATCCAGACGGACTCTTCTAAATTCATTCTTTTTCAGAGTTGCTGCACACAATAAAAGGGTAAACAGGGCAACATGGCCTAATTAAAAAAAACAAACAAGCTTTTTGTTAAAGAGTTCTTGGCAGTAAGAACTAGTGTGATGAGGAAAGAAAAGAAGAAGTATAATCCCCGCCTGAACGAGTGACCAAGGCCTAGAGTTCAAAGATAATTAAAATACTTTATTCACTGACACGGGCTACATTTTTCTGCAGTAAACCAGCTAATAAAGTTCTCCTAAACATCTTAGGCTTTGTTCTGGGTTAAATTAATAAAAACTAGACCTATGTATTTTTACTGTTCACCATCATAGCAAAAAAAAAAATAAAAAATTAAAATACAGTAGGTCTTTAATCAGAGCTAACACTTCATATCTATGAGTCAGTAAGAATGTCATGCAGGAAAACATTCATAGCCATGTCCTGCAGTACATTTTGTTTTTTATATTACAGAAGCATGGAACATGTCTGGGTGAAGTAATGCATAAATGGTAAAGCTCAAAAAATGGATGCAACCTGTGCCTTTGCAAGTTTCTAGCAAATCTGCATCATGCAAAGCCTTATTCTTGTCACCACCCTACGGACACAGCTGATCACGTGATGTGGTAAAAGGCCAATCACAGCGGCCTTTTACCACGTGACCAGCGGTGTCCAATGACACGCTGATCACAGGGAAATGCAAGTGCCGGTTCTCGGCTGCACTTTCCTCACGCTGTCAGATCGTGAGGAAAGTACTGCCGAGAACCGGCAGTTGTCAGAGCGAGGATCGGCAACGATCATCAGGGCACTGATGATCAGTGCCCTGATGATCGGTGCCCAGCAGTGCCACCCGCAAGTTCCGCCCAGCAGTGCGCCCACTAGCTCCGCCCACCCATGCCCAGCAGTGCACCCACCTGTGCCACTCTGCAGTGCCACCTACATGTGCCCAGCAGTGCCACCCACCTGTGCCCACCCACCAGTGCTGCCAGTCAGTGCCACCCACCAGTGCCCAGGGGTTGTGCCAGTCAGTGCTGCCAGTCAGTGCCCAGCAGTGATGCCAGTCAGTGCCGTCTATCAGTACCCATAATCAGTGTCACCTATCAGTGCTGCATATTAGTGCCGCCTATCCGTGCCACCTCATTAGTACTGCCTATCAGTGCCCTTTAGTGCTGCCTATCAGTGCCCATCAGTGCCGCCTATCAGTGCCCATCAGTGCTGCCTCATCAACGCACATCAGTGAAGGAGAAAAAATACCTGTTTGAAAAATTTTATAAAAGAAACAAACTTTTTTTTTTTTCTCAAATTTTTTGCACTTTTTTTATTTATAGCGCAAAAAGTAAAGCGCCCAGTGGCGATTAAATACCACCAAAAGAAAGCTCTATTTGTGAGAAAAAAATGATTAAAATTTCATATGGGTACAATGTTGCATGACCGCGCAATTGTCAAAGTGCGGCAGCGCTGAAAGCTGAAAATTGGCCTGGTAAGGAAGGGGGTATAAGTGCCTGGTAGGCAAGTGGTTAAAGGCCTCATTTCTGAAAACAGTAGAATGATGGGCTTTACCAAAAAACTGTAAATTTTGTTTCATCGGTCCACAGCACATTTTCCTCAAAAGGATTTTGGCTTTCTCGGATAAGTTTTGGCAAACTCCAATCTGACTTTATGTTTCTGTGTCAACAGTGGGGTCTCTCCTACCATAGCATCCCTTTTCATGAAGATGGCGACGTATAGTGGGAGCATACACAGTTGTACCCTGTGCCTGAAGGTCAGGTTGAATTTCTCTGGAAGTTGATTGAGGTTTTTTAGGTCACCATTCGAACAATCTTTCATTGCAATCTTTGATCAGCTTTTCTCTTTTGTCCATGTCCAGGGAGATTAGCTACCAGTGCCATGGGCTGTAAACTTCTTGACAATGTTGCATACAGTGGACACAGAAACATTAGGATCTCTGGAGATGGACTTGTAACCTTGCGATTGTTCATGCTTTTCCACAATTTTTGTTCTCAAATCCTCAGGCAACTATTTGCTGTGCTTTCTCTTATCTATGCTGCACAGAGACACACAACAGAAAGGTTGAGCCAATTTTTTACCATTTTATACTGGTTGCCGGGGTGATTTCTATATTGTCAGCACCTCCTAATTGATACAGGCGAGTTTAATTACAAATTACAGGAGAATCACAAACTTTGAATGCAATTATTTCTTACAATTTTGAGAAGGGGCAAATTATTTTGTCCAGTTCATTTTTGGAGTTTTGCATGGAATGTGTCAGTGGCTTTTTGTTTGTCCACTGTTTTGTGTCATACCAATACAAACAAAAAAAAAAAAAAAATGTAAACATGAGAATGCATAAACATTTGTAATTGCAACAGTTTTCTGGGCAAAGTGGTGCATTATCTCACAGAAATGCAGGGGTGCCAATATTTTTGGCCATGACTGTATATCTCTGCGATTCCAATAGATTGCTATTCTTAAGTTTCTAACCCAACTAGCCACCTTGCTTTTACACTCTGATGTCCTGAATTATTTTTATCCTTGTACTCTCAATGGACTGTTAACCTGAACATTTTGTCTTGCTCAATCACCTTACTTTTAGACCCTGATGTCCTGAGGTAATCTGTTTCAATAATTCCTTTTATACACACACCATACATTTTTGATAGCAAAAAAAAAAAAAAAAAAAAAAAAAAAAGGAAGAAGGATAATTAAAAGTAAACATGTATGTATTAATAGTAATAGAAGAGATGCCAGCGCTGGCTTGTTTTTAAAGAGAACAAGCATGTATGAGAGAGGTTCTGACTTTTCAGACTTCACTGGCGGCTGCTGCTTGTTGCAGGTCAGTGACTTTTTAGGTAGTGCTGCAAAGATCAGGATGACATCTTTGGAGCGCGTACATTTTAAAAACAAGGTGACAATTACATACTTTATTACTCTGCTCACAGGTTTTCTTTGAACACATTAAGGGTTCATTCACACTAAAATCTTGCGGTAACATTTGTGTTACACCACATGAAGAAAAGAGGTTTCTTGCATCTCCACTCTTCTTCCTTTAGGAAAAAATGAATTTTGCTGAGAAGTAAAAGGTAACTTCTATATTATCTGAAACATCTGCTTGTATACTGATGTGACATCATTAAAGATGCTTAATTAAATACATGAATTCATCCCCAGGTTATGCCTCAGGAACAGCAGATGAAATCTGAGAATAGTTTTTTTTTTTTACTAGGATAGCTTCATACTATATAGGCCAACCAGAATAAACATGGTACACTGCATAATTGACTAGGCCCTAGTCAAGCACTTCACAGTAAGACAGCATATACTTTCACAGTAATAAGTTCAACAATAAAGAAGACCCACCCTGAAACAGCAGCCCCTCACTAGCTGATGAGACCTATGAGAGCTGCCTTTGGTTTTGAAAGTGCAGGATGCAGGACTGTCCCAATTCTTTCTTCAATGCTCAGCAAGTTATTGACCTGAAACTAGCATGTGCATATCAGGTGCCAGCAAATCATATCATGCTTGTTCCAAGCATTTTTACCCCTTTTTTACTGACAGCCCAGAGCATGCACTTTCCAAGACAAATCTACAATGGAAACATCCTTGAATATATCCTGAAAAGTTCATTTTAAATGCATAACTGGTAGCAAAAAACACTGAAATACATCTATAAACTAGTGTGCTAAAATCCTGCTAGGCTGGACTTAATTCCAAATAATTGCCATGTAATCCTTGCTGCTGTCAATGCACATCAAGACATCACAGCATATGGATATACACTTGATGCAATTCAACGGGTTTCAACAAAAAAACACCAGGGGAAAAAACCCATAAAAAGGTGCGAAAAGGCTCCAATGCACCTCAATACATTGTGCATGGTGTTTTTTTTTTAACCAATAGAAGAAGTATCTTTCTGTAGTGTACCACACAGTAATGCACATCATGTCTTGTGGTGTTCTGCAGGACACTGCAGCCCAGTTGAGTTGGGGTGTCATTCAAAATAAATTGCACCATAGCATACATAAAAAGGTATGCAAGGTTCACTTCCAATTTGTTCATAATACCTGCAAGTTTCCAGACTATTCATGCTAAAGTATATTTTGAACAAACAGCTGGGCCTCATTCACACAGGCGGCCACCCATGTTTGCTGGCTAAGGGACAGCTGCTTGCAGAGTGTGTGCGTGAACAGCCACAGTACAACTACCTGTTCAAAAGGAATGGCTGGTCCCACAGCTATTTGCATGTAACCAAGTGGTTACATCTGAACAGATCCTCTGATTGGACACACACACACACACACACACACACACACACACACACACACACACACACACACACACACACACACACACACACACTTTTTTTCAAAGTTTACGTTAGAAGCTGATTGTCTACCATACAGAGCTGACAGGGACAGCATTAGTGGCCACCCACAAACTGGCAGCAGCTATTTGCCGTTTGAACAAAGCAGTATTGCCAAACAGAGCAGTTGTGGGTAGACCATGAAAACAAAAAAACAAAAAGGATTTTTAATAAACATCTGTTTTACATTGTGGAGGGTTAAAAGTACTGCACGGTGTTATTTTGATGTCAAGGTTTACTTTAAAAAAGAAAGAAAAAACAAAACAAAAACCTTCACAAACATTAAAAGCAGCTAGAGAGCGCCTGACATCATGACACTTAAGGCATAACACACAGCAAGTAGATGGGAGTGTGATACAACTTTGCTTCATTTAGTAAGTTTTTCAAAGGTGATTTGTTATGGTTTCACATGTGAGTGCATTATATTTAATAAATCTTTAAAAAAAAAAAAAAAAAGAAGGATAAGGCACTATATAATTTCTTTCAATTACATGGAACACACATATATGGAGGAAAAAGTTTGAAAGGAGCCAAGAGACCCTCTAGTAGGAAGAGGGATAACTCCATCCATCCTGAGGAAAAGGATCTTTTGATAACAGCGAGATCCCCTGCTGGAAAAAAGGAAAAAAAAACTCCATTCATCCATCTGGGATGCAGGGATTTATCCATATGTAGTAACTGTGGGGGATGGACTAGTAGGAGTAGAAGATTCCATTATTAGCTGAGGGCAGGATAGGCTTCCCTGAAGAGATAGGTTTTCAGAGATCACCTAAAAGTGAGCAGAGTAGGCAATAGTCTGATAAATTGGGGTAGAGAGCTCCAGAGCATGGGGGAAGCTCTGGAGAAGTCCTGGAGACGAGCATGGGAGGAGGAGACAAGGGAGCTAGAGAGCAGGAGGTTGTGCGAGGAGCGGAGAGTACGGTTAGGGTGATATTTGGAGACAAGATCGGTGATGTAAATTTGGGGCAGAGTTATAAATGGCTTTATAGGTTATTTTTGAATTTTATCCATTGGGCAATGGGAAGCCAGTGGAGGGATTGGCAGAGAGGGAAGGCAGATACAGAACGGTTAGTAAGGTGGATGAGTCTGGCAGCAGCATTCATGACAGACTGAAGAGGGGATAGCCTGCAATGAGGTAGGCCAATGAGGAGGGAGTTACAATAGTCAAGCCGAGAGATAACCAGAGAGTGAATAAGTTGCTAAAGTAGATTCCGAGGTTAAGAATGGGCATATCTATACTTATTGGTTTGTGTATATTGTTAGTGGAGTGCGACACAGTTTTTTATTTTGATGTCCATAGTCTGGGCACTGGTACACTTTAAAAAACAAATCCCTCCAATGCAACTTACAAATATCTAATAAATTGATATGCTTTTTAACAATCAAACCAGTGGCAAAAATACCCAATTAATACAAAATATCCAAATATCTGAAAAAATGTTCTCCAGAAGGTAAATATAGTCACTCAAAAATCAAAGTCATTCATAAATTCAAAGAAAAACTTCCATGTTGAAAACAGCCTCCAAAGTGACTTCTGAGACCAAAAAAAAAACAAAAAAAAGAAAACTCACATAGCGCGTTATCCTTAGCAATTTAAACATAATCCACTATATAAAAACACATGATTCATATGCAAAAAACACACGTGATAACTAATAGTGGCAAAAGTGGACAAATTGTGTAAAACGTGTCAGTGAAACAATCTCGTGAAAAATCAGTATAATAGCAAAATAGTGAAAAAAACTGCGTCCACTTCTATAGTGTGCAAATAAATACCCTTACCGAATGCAAAAAACCACAGGGCTTGTAATCATCAAGGCAGGGTGATGACATAATATGCTCCACCAAAGAGATCCTCACAGCCACATAGATATACTCCTCTCTAAACACCAGTCTCCATACTCCAAGCGATGCCCAATATATATATATATATATATATATATATATATATATATATATATATAATAAATGATAGTGTAAATCCGCATATAACCATCAGAAAATACTTTATTTATATGCTTACATTATATTTCATCTTTGAAATTGCCATCAAACAAATCCTTAGCAGCCAGATCTCTGGAGATCCTCTGAAACACTTCTCCTGTGTATTGGATAGGAATTTCCAGGATTCAAAATGGCCGCTCTGTCACTTCCGGTTCTGCTGTGTGTCTGACGTCACTTCCCTTGATGCGTTTCATCATTGGACCATTTAATTTCATTGTGGTTACCAAATCACTTAAGTGGCCCTCGCTCTTCAAAAGGTTGAGCACTCCTGATTTTTAATAGGACTTTACACAGCTAACGTTACCAGATTTCTCAAAATGCCCAGTGTGCATGGAGCCGTACACTAAATGCCATGAGCTCCAGATCAGTGAGTTTTCTTTTTTTGGTCTCAGAAGTCACTTTGGAGGCTGTTTTCAACATGGAGGTTTTTCTTTGAATTTATGAATGACTTTAATTTTTGAGTGACTATATTTACCTTAAAGGACATTTTTTCAGATATTGGGATTTAGATATTTTGTATTAATTGGGTATTTTTGGCACTGTTCTGATTTAGTTAAAAAGCATATCAATTTATTAGATTATCACACTTTTTGGGGTGAAAGTGTTTACATGCGTTTTGGGGATTTTGTAGTATATTGTTTAAGGGGATACCGTATATTAATTTTATTGTTTAACTTACAAACATGTCACAACTTCCTTAACCACTTGCCTACCAGGCACTTATACCCCCTTCCTTACCAGGCCAATTTTCAGCTTTCAGCGCTGCCGCACTTTGATTGACAATTGCGCGGTCATGCAACATTGTACCCATATGAAATTTTGATCATTTTTTTCTCACAAATAGAGCTTTCTTTTGGTGGTATTTAATCGCCACTGGGCGCTTTACTTTTTGCGCTATAAATTAAAAAAAGTGCAAAAAATTTGAAAAAAAAAAAAAAGTTTATTTGTTTCTTTTATAAAATTTTTCAAACAGGTATTTTTTCTCCTTCACTGATTTGCGTTGATGAGGCGGCACTGATGGGCACTGATAGGCGGCACTGATGGGCACTGATAGGCAGCACTAAAGGGCACTGATAGGCAGTACTAATGAGGTGGCACGGATAGGCGGCACTGATAGACAGCACTAATTAGGGGTCACGGATAGGCGGCACTGATATGCAGCACTGATAGGCGGCACTGATAGGTGACACTGATGATGGGTACTGATAGACGGCACTGACTGGCATCACTTCTGGGCACTGACTGGCGGCACTGACTGGCACAACCCCTGGGCACTGACTGGTGGCACTGACTGGCAGCACTGGTGGGTGGCACTGGTGGGTGGCACTGGTGGGTGGCACTGGTGGGTGGCACTGGTGGGTGGCACTGGTGGGTGGCACTGCTGGGCACAGGTAGGTGGCACTGCAGAGTGGCACAGGTGGGGGCACTGCTGGGCACAGGTGGGGCACTGCTGGGAATGGGTGGGCGGGGCTAGTGGGCGCACAGCTGATCGGAACTTGCGGGGGTCACTGCTGGGCACCGATCATCAGGGCACTGATCATCAGTGCCCTGATGATCGGTGCCGATCCCCGCTCTGACAACTGCCGGTTCTCGGCAGTACTTTCCTCACGATCTGACAGCGTGAGGAAAGTGCAGCCGAGAACCGGCACTTGCATTTTCCTGTGATCAGCGTGTCATTGGACACCGCTGATCACGTGGTAAAAGGCCGGTGGGATCGGCCTTTCACCACATCTCGTGATCAGCTGTGTCCGTAGGACACAGCGATCACGGAGATCGCCGGGTGCGCGCCCCCTGGGGCGCGCAGGAGAGCGCGTTCTGGGAGGACGTCATATGACGTCCACTCAGAACTGGCCGGCCGCGGTGAAGCCGTCATTCGGCTATGCGCGGTCGGCAAGTGGTTAAATTAAAAATAGCAGTTTCAGCAAACAGCACAAGCTGACATAGCAAAGGTATTTAATAAAACATACACATCCCCATTACAAAACTGGTCAAGCATGTTTTTATTGGCTAAACCTATCATGACAAAGGCTTGGTCAAAGTTACCTCTGACATAACAATCCGGAAAGGTTCTCATGAGAGGCCCTGCCTTCACAGCAGAATCCTTACATGACCCATGTGTAGAGACAGTGACAAGATGCAATCACTATAAATGATCCTGTTCTTAATCATGGTTATGAAACAAGCCAAACGTGTGAACAGTTTAATCGAACTCTATATATGTACAGTTTTGATGAAGATATTGAACCCTTAGCAACTTTCTGGATTTCGCTGTGGATGATACCTACAATGTAGCCATAATAATGATCTTAGCCACTTGCCCTTCGGGAGATTTACCCAAGTTCACGACCAGGCCATTTTTTGTGATATGGAGCTGCGATACTTTGCCATTTGCGCAGTCATGCAACATTGTACATAAATTAACTTTATGTAAATTGTTTTGGTGGCATTTGATCACCTTTGCGGTTTTTACCATTTGCTATAAAACATATCCAGTTATAACATCTACAAATGGCGGTTTATATACTGGAATTTGATTTTTTTATAGTATTAATGGATTTTTTTTTTATAGTGGTAATGGCGGCGACCAGAAACTTCTAGCGGGACTGCGGCGGGCAGTCTGACACTAACTGCCACTGGGTGGGAACTGACTAACTGCCACTGACATCTCCAGTGATCAGTGCTAATAAAAAAAAAAAAAAAGCACTGACTGTACTAATGACACTGGGCAGGAAGTGGTTAACATCTGGAGAGATCAAGGGGTAAATTGTGTACTGCTTTGTGATTACTGTGTATTGTTTTAGTAGGGGATGTGCTGCTTTCTATCGCTCTGATTTGCAGAGCTAGAAAGCAGCACATCCCCACTGACAGGTGAGAGATCTGTGTTGTCTACATAGATTTCCCTCCTGTCAACTGCTCTGTTGATCACAGAGTCCCACGCCCCCTACCACAGCCACCCTGAAGCAGTACATCTGCCCTGGGGGGTGAGCAAGTGGTTACGTATATGGCATGGAATGGCTGACACCTGCTCCCTAAAATGGACACTGGGGGTTGTATACTTAGCTGCTTTAAGTCTGCCCTATAGCAGAAATACTGCAACAGGGTGGACTCCCTGCACAAAATCAAGAACACACACACACACACACGATTTGTGCTCCCGCCGATACCGTCATTTGGTGCCTGCCAGATCAAACATGAGATTCAGGCCAGTGGATCTGATTATTGATCCCTGCCCTATCACAGATCTTCCTGTACCCGTGTTTAAATTTATAAAAAAGGTACAGGAAATGATGAAATCTCTCTCTGGGGACATTCCGTACCAGAGACAGAAGAAAGCAGATCCACGTGAGTAAAAGCACCACACACACACTTAAAAACACATTTACCCCCTGATCGCCCATTTATTCTCTTCACTGCCCTGTCACCAGTGTCATTACAACAGTGTAGATTTTTTTTTTTTACTGATCATTGTATTAGTGTCACCAGCACCTTCAGATAGCATTAATGTCTGATAGCATCATACCCAGATAGAGTTAGATTGCCCGTTGCTACATCAGTCATCACTTTTAACCCCTTGATTGCCAGGAACACGCTCACATACACAATAATAATACACAATAGGAATAAGCCTCCATTGCTAGTATAGTGTCTGAATGGATCAATATCTGATCGGATGAGAACTATACTAGCGTTCACATTAGTATAGTGTCCCCAAAAACGCAGCGTTAGCGGGATCAGCACCGGCACCTGACAGCACCTGCTTTTAGCCCCTACGCTTAACCCCCTCCCCCAGCAAGTGCAGTGTCAGTAGATCACTGTCACTTGATACATTGCACACAAAACCGCAGTGTTTACAGAATAAGGCCTGATCTCTGTTAGCACTTGCAGTTAAATTTTTTGTAGTGGTTCAAGCAGTCCCTGACAGCCAAGTGCTCTTTTTCCCCCATGAGTTGCACCAGTTACCTATAAATTTAATGACCAAAATGACCAACAAAAGGTACTCCAGTGAAGAGGCCTACAGGATTCTGAGTATGTCAGATGAGAGTGAAGGGGAAGACTCACTGACAGAATCTGCCTCAGAATATGAACCTGTAGACAGCAGCGGCACCTTGATAGATGGCTCAGACGATGGAGAAGAGGTCCCTGCTAAGGTCAGGCGTACCCGACCCCGTTTCCCAGGTTGCTGAGATGTTATAATTGCATGATAATTCTCATATGCCGCAGAATGCCAGTACTAGTGCCGCTCTACCTTTTGGTGAACTAACGACCACCAGCAGCCTAGTACATCCTGGTGTTTCACATACTAGCATTGCAATATCACTTGGTGACGTGGCAAATCCACAAGTGCAGTACAAGCTGGTGCAGTGGCTAGCACAAGTAGTGTCCCACAGCCATCAAGAATTTGCACAAAGCCCCTAGTGTCCTTCCAGATGTGCTTGAAAATCCTGATTGGCAGCCCACAAATTCTGCAGCAGCTGTACTTCCCCCAGTCACTGCCCAACCCGGAATTCAGGTGGAAACAGCAAATTTAACTACTCCCCTTGATTTTTTGGAGCCGTTTTTTCACGGAAGATCTGTATGCATCGATTGTGGATCAAAGCAGTTTATATGCACAACAGTTTATTGCCTCCAACCCAAATTCCAACCTTGACAGACCTATTATGGTTTCTGAATTTAAAGTTTTTTTTGGGCCTAACCCTCAAAAAGAAAAAAAAAAAAAAAAAAAAAAAAAAAAAAAAGGATTTCTTCCTCCACATTGATCCTCTGAAGGGAAAGTGGTTAAACTGGAGAGTGCAAAATCTGGTGTAACTTTGCATGGAAACAAATCAGCTTCCAAGTTTTATTGTCAAAGTGTAATCGAACAAGCTGAAGTTAGAAGCCGATTGGCTACCATGCACAGCTGTACCAGATTCTGAGTGCACCGGTTTTAGTAGTTTTTCTCCACCCACTGTCACCTTGTTTATTCAGTGGGAGAAGAGGGTATACTGACCCAATCCAATGCAACTTCACAGAGCAGACTCTTACCCCTCTTCCAGAGTCCCCCCACTGATGCTCTTCACTTCTTCTGAGTGCCCCCTCAGCAAGCGTGGTGCTAAGGGGGCAGGAGCAGTAGCAGGAGCCTAATGTTGCATGTGTCTTCTGTGTGACCAGGAAGTGGAGGAGAGGAGCAGATGGGACATTGCTGGATTGGCGAGAGTAGCCAAGTAAGTGTTTAGGCAAGGGGAGCTAGGACGGGTAGTGGAGCATGTTTTACTTTACTGCATAGAATACATTAAAAGGATAAGTTCACCTTTTGACCAAATATAATTAATGCACATTTTTTTGAAGGGGAAAAAAAAAAAAAAAAAATGTGAGATTATTTTGGTGGCAGGAGGCTGTAAAGCACTGCATCAGCGATCAGCAGATTGCTGGTGCCATGCAGGTCTGTCAGTATATCTGCTTGCCCATAGCTGATATACTGACATGGAGATTCAATGAACTACCATGGTGCTCCAAAGAGCTGTGGTACTTCTAGAGAAATAAAAGCAGACAGCCGCTATGGCTGTTGGGACTTGTAGTTTATTCATTCACTAAACACTGTGAATGAATGATGCGATCATATAGACGGAGGCCCACATGGTGGTGCGGTTTTTAAAAAGTGACAATAAGTACGGGGGAACTTCTCCCTGTACAGCTGTCAAGGGGGGGGGGGGGGGGGTTGTGTCAGCAGGCAACAGCTGCAGCATAGGGAACATGTTACATGTTCCAGCTCCTTCCTCCCCATGACAGCAGATGGGGGGGAAATCATCTCCCAATGAAAACAGTGCAGGGTTCTATAAAATAAAATAAAGTGAGCGCTCATTAAATAAAAAGAAAATATCAATGAAAAGTAAGCAGCTAATGGCACAAGAGGGGATCACAACCTCCTCTGACTGTATAAATAGATGAATAAAGTGCAGCGCTAAAGCATATCAAAAAAGTTCGTTCTTAGAAGTTCGTTGTCAAAAGTTCATAAGATATCTCGATCAATACTATGGTGTACACAGCTAGAAGGATCCAGTAGAAATGACAGAAATGCGCACTCACCGACCGCGCATAGGAAATGCGCATTTGTGTGTTAAAAACACAAGTGTCGAACTCCCTCAGGACGAGGTATCATCAGGCGGTGATCTGCTAGGCTCACAGGACCTCCTTAAGATCAGGATTAAAGACGGCCAGGTGAGGGCTTCCTCCTCCAGATATAGCTGTGTCTGCCAGTCTGATAACCCCTCAATAAGGGGTAAAAAACGGGAGAATGCCCATAGTGTAGTATATCAAAAGTTTATTTAAATAACATATATAACAGGACAGGTCAGTATTCAAACTGGCAAACAGCCAGAAAGTGTATAGTAAAAATACTGGTACTGACCTAGAGTAAAATGGCCGCCAGACCTCCTCGTGGTCTGGGCGGCGATGAGGCGTCACAAGCTGTCAGTTCCTCCTGAGGCCTTTCGTGCTAGAGCACATCTTCAGAGGGGAGGCTGACGTCAGTACACCATAGTATTGATCGAGATATCTTATGAACTTTTGACAACGAACTTCTAAGAACGAACTTTTTTGATATGCTTTAGCGCTGCACTTTATTCATCTATTTATACAGTGCAGGGTTCTGCCCACACAGCCACAGTTCTCAAACTTCGAGCGTGCTGGTCAGTGATCATGTAGTCCATTGTCATTCAGTAACAGTTACAGGCAGACAGCTGACAAAGTGTCTGCAGGTTCTAGGAATTGCACCCGCGATCTGCTAAAAGTGGGTGCAATGACTTACAGATTGCAGTGTAAAAAATAATAAAATGGACATTTTGTACCTGCAAGGAGATGTGCATTTATTATTTTTTTGTAAAAAGTGCACTTCTCCTTTACTACCTCCAGCACTACTGCCAGAGAAAAAAAACACTGCAAATTAAGGCCTACCAAACACTAATTATATTTGTATTACACCCAAACTGAAAACCTCTATATCAGATGAAGGATTATTGCCTCAGCAATATGTCCTAAGTATTATGTGATAGTGAATCATGAGCCCCATGGTACATGTGAAAGAGTCAGAAGTCATGAGTTACAGCATTGTTCACAGTATTTTATGCGTGCCCTTGAGCACCTTCAAATGAGTAAAGCTGGCCTCAAATGTTAACACTT
Organism: Staurois parvus; assembly: GCF_062004578.1. Lineage (NCBI taxonomy): Eukaryota > Metazoa > Chordata > Amphibia > Anura > Ranidae > Staurois > Staurois parvus. Next base: position 4,825,017 of record NW_028317874.1, read on the forward strand.
TGTCCAGGTACAGCTCACTTAGTGACGTGGAAAAGCTGTATTTACAAAATTCCTCTTCCTATACTGAAAACACTCCAGCTATGCGCCTTACAGACTCAATGTTATGACCTTTGGCCTACTCTTCAGCAACATGACCAAGCAGTGTATGGCAGCTCTGGAGACATTTACTCTCAAACACTGACACAATGATATCGTGCGGTGTGCTGAACAGGAAAACTGTAACCCTCGCCTACTCTAGTGAACATTCGAATATGTATCTTACTTACTAGAAAATCATTATTTGGTTGCTTTTGCGTTTTATTATACTTTCACTTTTTAAAGACACATATTGAATAAAAAAAACAAAACAAAAAAAAAAAAAAAACAACAGACAACTTGAGAGAGATCCCTTCTACCAGTCAGTCACCAGCAAAAGGGGAGCTAGAACTTTTATGTGACCATCCCAAAAAAACAGCGGGAGGGATTTTGAACTTATTTCAGCCTTTCCTTCTACTGTTGCCTTGAGTTGTGATTACATAGTCTGGCCGAAAAAACGAAAAAAGACACAAGTCCATCTAGTTCAAAAAAAAAAAAAAAAAAAAAAAAAAGGAGGAACACCCTCCAGAAAAAAAAAAAATAATTATAAAACAAATTATACATTATACATTATAATTATTCAAACCTATATATTGATCAAGAGAAAGGCAAAAAAAAAAAAATCCAATTTGCTCCGGTAGGTGGAAAAAAATCCTTCCTGATCCCCCCAAAGGCAATCGGGTATTCCCTGGATCATCTTTACCTATACATATTAGTATCTAGTTACATTAAAATACATTTAGGAAAGAATCCAGGCCTTTTCAAAAACAATCTACTGAGCTGGCTAGAATCACCTCTTGAGGGTGTCTATTCCACAACTTTTACTGGAGGAAGCCTTTCCAAATTTGGAGATTAAATCTCTTTTCCTCCAGATGTAAAGAGTGCCCACTTGTGTCCTCTTATGACCTTAAAGTGAATAACTCTACACCAAATTCACTATATGGCCCACTTATGCATTTATACATGTTGATCATATGCCCCCTTAATCTCCTTTTCTCAAGAGAGAATACATTAATTTTCTCTAATCTTTCCTCATAGCTGAGCTCCTCCATGTCTCTTATCAGTTTGGTTGTCCTTCTCTGCACTGTCTCCATTTCCCCAAAATCCTTTTATTGTGAACTTGTGCCCAAAACTGGAGTCTATACCTTTCAAAGGATAAGTTCAGCTTTGGGAACATGTAACATGTTCCCAATCCTGCAGCCGCTGCCCCCCCCCTTCCCTGTGACTGACGTATGGGGAGAAGTACCTCATACTAGCTGTCACTTTTCAAAAACAGTGTGGCCGAGTCATTCAAGTCCCAACGGTCTTAGCCTCTGTCGGCTTGTACGCCAACTACCACAGTGCTGTGGTAGATAATGGAGTCTTCCTTTCAGCAAGTATCGGCTTACCTGTACGGGATGTACGAGGATGCAGATACATTGACAGTGTGCAGGAGACCCACATGGCATCAGAGATCTGCTTTACAGACTCCAAACACAAAAAAAATATTAAAATGCACATTTACCTGGAAAAAAAAAAAGTGCATTTATTATTTTTTGTGGAAAGGCAAACTTTATCCTTTAACACAAGAAAGAATTTTGCTTGCTTTGGAAACCGCAGTTTGGCATTGCATGCGATTATTAAGCTTATGATCATGCCATTGTGTTTTACAAGCTGCACTCTGTCCCCTTCATCAGGGCTGAAACCATAAAAAAAATTGCACTATTAAAACTTTTGTACACATCAAAGTTATGATAAAGAACAGAAGTCTCCAAACTGTGGCCCTTTGCTTGCCTTCATTTGACCCTTGGAATATTATTATTTCTCCCACCAACACCACAATGTTCGATCATTCCTTCCACGGACACCAACAATGGGGAATAATTCCTCCCACGGACACCAACAATAGGGCACTACTCCATCCACTAATGCCAACAGTGGGGTATAATTCAACCCATCAATTTAAATGATGGAACACTATTCCTCCCACTGAGACCAATGATTGGACGCTATTCCTTCTCCTACCGACCTCTAGAGCTGTGTAATACTTTTACTCCCACTGACTACAACACCTGAGGCATCGTTACTCCCACTGACGCTGGGGCAATTTCTACTCCCACTGGCCACCCTAAAGTCATAAGGGCAGTAAACTAGCCCTTTGCTTAGAAGGTTTGAAGACACCTGATATAAAAGGCACAGTAGAGCATAATAAAGGATATAGTAGAAGAGGCTGCCTTTACCAGACCCCCAAAAGCGGTGCTTGTTCCGAGCAGAGCAGATGTATTCAGGATCATGCACAGTAACCTGCCCTCCAAATCATCTGGAAATGGCAACCCCAGCACTGGCTAGCAGTTTTGGCTGTGGGCAGAAAACTGTTGAGATAGATTAGAACAAATGAAGTCTGATAGGCTGCACTCCAAACAATACACTTTATTGAACCAAGATAAAACCAATACAGACAGTGGAAATACAGTGGGGGACAGACAGGCAAACACATTTCACACAAAAGACAGTGCTTATTCATTACCATTGGGGTAATGAATAAGTACTGTCTTTAGTGTGAAACGCATTTACCTGCCAGTCCCCCACTGTATTTCCACTGTCTGTATTGGTTTTATCTTGGTTCAATAAAGTGTATTGTTTGGAGTGCAGCCTATCAGACTTCCTTTGTTCTAATCTATGCAGCACACCAGCTGGCCTAGCACCTACAGGAGGAGTTGTGCTTGGGAGATTGCCAGTCTCTCTACCCTGAGCAGTGGTAAACATATGTGTTGAGATAGGTTACTTTTGCACATGAAATGGTGATCACTGAAGCCAAAATGCTGCTATGGCCTAATATAGTGCACAAGTGCCAATCTATGAAAACTGGAGGGGGAAAAAAAAAAAAAAAAAAAGGAAGACTCACAACAATGGATTGAAGTTGCTGATGAAATCTGCATTACACACAACCTATCCCTAGCATGTAAGAAAACAATGTAATTTTAATTTGCATGACCAAGATGAAAATATACAAAATTTGGATCCTACTCATCTTTGAGCCTGCTGAGATCTGCCTAAATTCTGAATATACAAATAAGGTATATCACCGTTACTGGTCATACTGGTTATATGCACTGCACCATCTAATGGCTGATGCGCATTGTGTAATTTCTACATAGGCCTATTTCACACAGGCTTTAGCTTGTATAACAGCAGTGTGAACGGCAAGCTTTTGCAGTGCAGTGCATTCAGCAAGCTTTTTTGAAACTTTTAAAGCACCCCTCAGATCCAGTTTGTAAATGTTGAACACAGATCCAAATCGGAGTGCTGATTGCACCTTTAAACAAGCTAGCAGGCTTCAGCACTACTTGAAGCTAGTTACATGCATGCTAGCAGCATGTTTAAAGTGACAATCAGCACTTCTATTAAGATCAGTATGTACAGGATCTTAAGGGCATGTCAAATGCTTTGAGAAAACGGCTTGAAATTTGCCAAAAGCTTTGCAAAACCTTCTGAAAGTTTCATAAAAAAGTTTTCTGTACACCCTAAAGCCCATGTGAAACAGACCTAACCTAAGGGTCATGGGATATGCAGTCCTGCTGTGGGCTTTTTTGGTGATGTTTACAGTTTGATTGGAAATTCGGGAAAGTGGTACTAGAGAATATGGAACAATGGGTTTAAAATATTTAAAAAAGTGACTAAGAATATATTTCTATTAAAAAAAAAACAACAAAAAAACAAAAAAAACCAACACATTCTGGTAGAGGTTCACAGGATGGACAGGAATACTTCAAAGTTAAAAAATTGGAAGATTTGATACTACATTAATGGATAAGCAATAGAGCACACAAAACTGCAGAGAAAAAAAACAAAAAACAAAAAAAAAAAATACAAAAAAAAAAAACTTTCCCACTGGTATACTTTAGTTTAGATTGAAAAAAAAACATGAACACATCTATGGAAAACAGTCCACAAGATAAATATTAGTTTACTGACAACTAACAGCAATGCCAAATTAGACTTTTCACTCGCCAGTTTACTTAAACCTTAACACCAGTAAGATTTGAATATTTCACAATGAATGCCAAAGTTCCTAAGCCTCACCGCCATACCTGATCCATCATTATTTAGCTGACAGCATTTTGTATCCAATATAAATACTCCTAAAATAAGTCAGGACAATGCATCTAAAAAGGTATTGTTCAAATATAAAATTTCTGCTTTTGAGAAACAGTAGGTAGCTATGACAAACTCTCATAGTTCAAAAATAAAATGCAGCCTGCTGTTAACACTGAGCAGTATTTATTTAATGTGGTGCCAAAAGACAGAGCTAGGGAAACCTGCAGTGAAAAACTTTTTCTAGCGATCTTATTTGATTTTCCTTCTAGCTCAATTTCTCAGAAAAGATGATTCAACAAAAAGTCATATGTATGGCACAGTTAGGAATTTAATGTATGCTACACAAATTGTTGCCATACTTTTAAGAGATATTGGGTCAGAGCCATGGGAAGAAAAACAATCGATACCATCCTGTGCGCCCAATCATGTTTGGATTTGACATTGTATTCCATCTGGCTCACGCTGGACAACATTCTGTAATCTGCAACAATGTGATTTGATTCCTGGCCATCACAATACTTGATAGGACATTGCCCTTGTGCCGCTGTATGCCTGCCAAGATTTTCACCAATGTGTCAGAGTCATCAGAGCCTGAAGTATTCATTGCTTTCCTTATTGCCAGAATCTCATGCAACTTCTAAACCCTGTGCAAGCTAAAGTTCGCATAAACAAACTTGTAACCTGTATAAATATACTGTAAAATTAAAAAAAATATATATATATCCATACACACACACAAATTTTGATTACCCCTAGAGATTACATGGAATGCTTCTATCACCTGATATTTTCAAGATTTAATCGGTTACCAGAAAATATGGACATCTCTGAAGTAATGCAAAGGTAAAATCAATGAACCCATTTTTCCTGATTGGTCCACTAAAATGCTTGCACTGTCTGCAGTGCAAAAGTGCATACTACACTGTTACCCATAATGCAGTGCTCTGCTCTTGAGCAATCCTTAACATCTTGCTTTATGCAATTACCAAATTTCAGAATGTTAATATTTGCCCAGAAATTGCAGGAAACTCCAGCAGCAGCGCTGTAAAGGTAGTGGCAGGCAGTTATTCAGTGTCAGTGCTTTTGTTTGCTTTTTTATAAACTTAATCACAGTTTTACTTAAATTAGAAGTAAAGTCTACTTTTTCCAGACTGCAAGCAGGTCAACTCTTTATTGAAGAGACAAGAAATGTCTCTTCTACAATAAAATAAACCAACCTGCCTGCTCGAAGTCTCCTTTAGAATGTACTGCTTGTGTAAGCAGTTAAAATTGTGGCACAACCCTGTGTGCCGGGTGACTTAACTCCTGCGCATGCACAGGAATGATGTCATCCAATGCTGACCCAAGATGGCAGCAGCCCAGAACTCTGAAGAAGTCAGGTGGAAGATACCAGAAAAGAAAGTTGGACTGTTGAAAGAGGCATGTATTGCAGACTTTATTTCTGCTTTAGGCTCCATGTACACTGGAATGTTTTTCTACTGGCAGCAGAAAAACGCTGGTACTGCGTTTAGTGCTTGGACGTTTATTCATATCATTGGCCAGAGTACTTGCCATTGAAATGAATAAACACCCAAGTGCTAAACACTGTTAGTGATTAGGTGCGTTTAGCTTTTTTTTTTTTTTTTTTTTGGCCAAACCGTTCCTCCCCTGAATAGGATTCTCCTAAGTTCAGGAGAGGGACGTTTGACTGGCCCTAAACTCTGCTGCTGTTATACTAAAAGTCTACGTGTACATGGGCACATAGGCTTTTAGTGAGTTGCGTTCAGGGGCTATGCCAAAAAAAAAAAAAAAAAAAAAAACCACCAAAATCTCCCAAACTCACGTTTAGGAGCAGCAGTGTGCATGAGGCCTTAGAAAGAACTCCAGGAAAAAACTGTAAAAAGAAAAAAAAAAAAAATCTGCTGTATTACAGGTAAATCTCAAGTGCTATATGCCACCTCCTGGATCACTGCCCGTTATGTACAATTACACTTTCAAGGACTGCCAATAATAAAGGTCACACTTTACTTCCAGTGGTTTGACAAGAGACTTGAAGCTCTCATACACAGCAACTGTCCTGTCTTTGCTTACCCCTCCTCTTATACAAATCACACATTTTGTATTCTGTGAACTGCTCACAAAAAACACAAAGCATTCTGTGATTGGACAATGAAAGAGGAAGGGTAAACAGGCAAGATTGTGTGCAGGAGAGTCGCAAGCCTAAAATAACTTATACTATTGGGACTCATTGAACATGTAATTCATAAACAGATAGTGATTCACGAAGTGGCATACACCTTGTAACATCCTCCATGAACTCTTAATCCTCTCCTATTCCTCTCTCCGCGTCTATCTGTCTGGAACAAGCAGTGCACATTAGTTGTGGTCATGTGTACTGTTCTATGAAAACTTCAAATCCCACAGTCCCTAGTCCACCTCAGGAGCAAGCAAGAGAGGGTGTCTACATTCCACATATAGTGGGACCATGAAGAACAAGCATAGCCACCCTCTTACTAAATATCAAATTACTGAAGTGAAAACAAAAAGGCAGTAGCAGGCAGTGTGTGTTTTATTGTGTCAGTGCTAGTTTGTCTTTTATAAACGTACCACAGTTTTACTTTAATTAATTCTATGATACCATCTGCTCACTGTATGGCAATTCCTGCTGCACTGAACTGTAGGTGATTGGACTCCTCTGCATGCCAATATTGACTGTAAATAAAACGTGAAATATAAACAAGCAAAAGCAGACATTAATTTACTCAAGATAACCAGTGATTCTTTTAGATGGAAGAAACATACAATGACACTTATCCTTGTACGAGTAACCAAAATCTCCTCCCCTTACTCACCAGTAATGTAGCAGCAAGCTGAATACCAAGGAGATCTGTCATTAAACTACTATTCCTGTCGAAATAATGATGGCTTAACATGAAGGGCTATTTGACCAGAAAACTACACAATGAGGTGGATTTACTAAAGGCAAATAGGCTGTGCACTTTCAAGTGCAGTTGCTCCAAAGCTTAGTAAATGAGGTAAAGAATCCCCCTGCAAAGTATACCCAATCACATGAAAGGAAAATAAAAAAACATGCATTTTTGCTTGCACATGATTGAATGACAGAAATCAGCAGAGCTACCCTTGAGGTTTAGAGCAACTGCACTTGAATTACACTTGCATTGCACAGACTATTTGCCTTTAAAAGAGAAGTTCACCTTTTGCACAAAAATAATAAATGCACTTTTTTTTTTTTTGCAGGTAAAAAAAAATGTCCATTTATTATTTTTCTCTGCAAAGCCTGTAAAGCATTGCACCAGCAATCAGCAGATCACTGGTGCCATGCAGGTCTCCTACAGATCTTCAGGTATATCTTCTTGCCCGTATGGGCAAGCAGATATACTTTCAGGAAGATTCAATGAACTACCATGGAACACCACAGCGCCATAATAGTTAATGAAAACTACAAGCAGACAAGCCACTAAGGCTGTTGGGACTTGCAGTTCATTCATTCACAGAACACTGTGAATGAATGATGTGGCGGCGTGGGGGGGGAGCTGTGCACAGCTTTCAAATCTGACAGCTAGTACGGGGAGCTTCTCCCCATACTTCTGTCGGGGGGGTTGGGGGTGTCAGCAGGCATCTGTAACATGTTACACATTCCATCCAAAAAAACATGTGAACATGCAGCATGTTCCCAAAGGTGACCTCATACTTTAATAAATCAACTCTGCTTGTCTTAACAAAAGTTATTAGATTTGACAGCTGGTCTTCTCTAGGTATGTTTATGAGAGGGAATTCTGCCTGTCCTTGGAACAGGCTTACTCTGAACATGCTCAGAGAGCTTTGCATTCAGACATGACACCTCCTGATAAAAGCTTAATAGGTAAGAAATAATAAATGATTATTATTATACAGGACTTATATAGCACCGACAGTTTGCTCAGTGCTTTACATTATGGAGATAGACAGTACAGTAACAATACAGTTCAATAAAATACATATTAGATATGCTGTGTGAATGAGAACACATAAGAAACAGATTCCAACTTGAACACTACCTGCATGGAGTTTGGTGCTTATATAGTTTCCTCTCCCACTACAAAGACATGCTGGTAGGTTAATTGGCTCCTGTCTAGATTAAACCCAGTATGTGCATGTATGAATGTGAGATAGGGACCTTGGACTGTAAGCTCCTAGAGGGCAGGGACTGATGTGAAGGTATAATATTTGTAACGTGCTGCATACATTGTCAGTGCTATACAAATTAAGAGTACACAGGTGGAAATACACTGCACAAGAATACGGTTTGGCTTTAGCTGAACATAGTATAAAGACAGGTACTAGCCACACACAGCAACCATGGATCGTCAACAGCAAAGGCCCATTCACACCAGCAGGCACACACAGAGCTCTGTATGACAGACACCTGTTGGTGTGCACTGTGTAGAGGTGGTGTGATAAAGTCTTGCAACACATCACACTGTTTACTTTTTATTTTTGTTAACTTTATTGAACTGTCACAAAATTACATTTCATTCAAAGAGCAGTATGGCCAAAGTTTTGTTGGTCATACTTCTCCTTTGGGTCACAGTACACTTCGTTTTGTTCTCCTATGACCCAGAATCAGCCGACAACGTGCTAAAGCCTGCAGTAAGCTGAAGTCACAGAGCCACTCAAGGATTTGAAAAGACCCTGACTATATTTTTGGGATCCACATAGTGCCCCGATAGCCAGCTAGTTGCAGCTCTTAGCCGCTAAGAGCTGCAACTAGCTGGCCATCAGGGCACTATGTGGATCCCAACAATATAGTCAGGGTCCTTTCAAATCCTAAGACTTAGCGCATAGGTGAAAGCCAAAGGCAGCTGCACCCACCCCCTCTCCATACCGATGCTTCAGTGAGCATTGGAAGCGCAGAGCAGGAGGGAGCAGTAACTGGCAGTCACTTCTCCAAGAGGACTGAGAACTGAGCGATCAGCAGTCATGTGATAGCTCAATATTCAGGCTTAAAGCCAATGCACATCAGCTACAGCACAGAGCTGAAAATTTGTGTTTTTTTTTTTTTTTTTTAAGTACACCCCAAACTTTCAGCAGTACATAGCACAGTAGCTGTGCACTAATGTCACCCGTCCTGTTTCTTGGCACACAATAGTATAGGCCGCAAGGTACATTGCCCTGTCTATGTGTTAGTACTGGTGTCACCCGTCCTATGTTTCTTGACACACAATATAGGCCGCAAGGTACATTGCCCTGTCTATGTGTTAGCACTGGTGTCACCCATCCTACATTTCTTGGCACACAATAGTATAGGCCGCAAGGTACATTGCCCTGTCTATGTGTTATCACTGGTGTCACCCGTCCTATGTTTCTTGACACACAATATAGGCCGCAAGGTACATTGCCCTGTCTATGTGTTAGCACTGGTGTCACCCATCCTACATTTCTTGGCACACAATATTATAGGCCACAAGGTACATTGCCCTGTCTATGTGTTAGCACTGGTGTCACCCGTCCTATGTTTCTTGGCACACAGTAGTATATGCCGCAAGGTACATTGCCCTCTCTATGTTAGCACTGGTGTCACCCGTCCTACGTTTCTTGACACACAATAGTGTAGGCCACAAGGTACATTGCCCTGTCTATGTGTTAGCACTGGTGTCACCCATCCTACGTTTCTTGACACACAATATAGGCCACAAGGTACATTGCCCTGTCTATGTGTTAGCACTGGTGTCACCCGTCTTACGTTTCTTGACACACAATAGTATAGGCCACAAGGTACATTGCCCTATCTATGTGTTAGCACTGGTGTCACCCGTCCTACATTTCTTGGCACACAGTAGTATAGGCCGCAAGGTACATTGCCCTGTGCATGTGTTAGCACTGGTGTCACCAAGTCCAAGTTTTACAACACACACGATGAATCAGTTCAGACTGCCTCTGGTAAGAGGATCACACAGTGTAGGGCCCCGATGTCTCTGTTCTCATGGAATGTCATCACTATGGACAATGACACACACTGGAGAACAGTGAGGGGACATCTGAAGCCATCAGTGGCAGAGCCCAGAGCAGTGTGCACCCCACAGGAAGGGTCACCTCACACACTGATCAGCACAGCTCCCTGTATAATGAAGGATCACACCCCCTTCCCCATGGACACTGGGTCCCCTTCCCTCCCTCCACAAGGTGACATGCAGCTACCTACCCTCCAGCAAACAGATGTACCAGGGTGTCTCTCTGGCTCATTCTCTCTCATTCTTCTCCCCTGCACACTATGAGAGGAGGGCAGGGGAGGTGTCGCCGGTCCCGGTGAGAAGATCCCTCCTGAGCACACACACACTCAGGGTGCTAGGCCCGCTGACAAGCTCCCCAAAGCCTGCACCCAACTGCGCTCTTCCAGCAGGATAGGAATCAGCCGTTATATATAGGTCTAGGTGTATAGCGCCGACACAAGCCGTGGAGAAGCCTCTGCCCTTCGTCCCTCCTCACACACCCCGGCTGCCCAGTGTGGCCGTCTCCTCCGTTCCCCCGCTACTGCCGCCTATCAGTCTCCCTCATGAATATTCAGCAGCCCGACATCAACACAAGCCCAATTGGCTGGTGGCCCGAGCCGGACGTGACGACACTGGGCAGCTGTCTTCCACGTGACTCACACGGAGTTGGTTCATGTTGGCGTGCGGCTCTAAGGAGGGTTGTAGGGCAGTGGTGTGTAGGAGCTATGAGTGGGGGGCTGGGGGACTACGAATCCCAGCATGCCTCTGTGTAGAGAAGGGGCATGGAGGGATAGTTCATATCTCCCTGGGCGCTGCATGATGTAAGCAGCAGCTTGTTCAGTGTAAGGCCTGGTTCACACCTATGTGGTTTTTAGTGCGTTTTGCAGAAACACACTACAGTCCATTTATCATGGCATCCTATGGGACACGTTCACCTCTAGGCGTTTTTCAGATGCTTCATTTTCGGAAAGGGTCAGAGGCTTTTTTCAAACAACACTGCGTTTTTAGCTCAATGGACAGGCAGCAGAAACACCTGTACTTCTGGCTGCATTTTTAATGCGTTTTGCTTTTTTTTTTACTACGTAACAAAAATAAAAGTGCAAAACGTAAAAAAAACCCCTGAAAAATACATGTACAAAACCACACTGCAGACACAGTTACTGCATAGGTGTGAACCAGGTGCATTCACATTATTTGTGGTGACTTGTGGCTTTCTGTGCTTGATAAACACAGGTGTTTAACCACTTCACCCCCTGGTCACACCGATCTGACTGAAATCGTGTGACTTCCAGTGAAGTTGCACAATTTTGAAGTCGGTTGTCTTTCCAACTTGAGGTGTTGATTTGTAAGACATCTGCCTAGATGTCTATGCAAGTCGCACCTGAAGTAGTGCATGCACTGCTTTAGACATTGGTGCAGCTCCAACCAAGTCAGAATCGCACTGATATGACTGCTTAACACCCCGGTCACACTGATCCAACTTTGAAATCATGCAACTTCCAGTGAAGTCACACAGTTTCAAAGTTGGATGGTATTCCGACTTAAGGTGTGACTCGCAAGACATCTGCGGCTTGCAAGACACAGATTGGCAGCACAGTGGCTAAATGGTTAGCACCTCCGCCTGGCAGTACTAGGGTCGTTGGTTCAAATGCCAGCCACGGCACCTCCTGCCTGGAGTTTGCATGTTCTCCCTGTGCCTGCATGGGTTGCCTCTGGGTACTCTGATTTCCTCCCACACTCCAAAAGACATGCTGGTAGGTTAATTGGCTCCTGTCTAAATTGGCCCTTGTATATGAATGTAAGTTAGGGACCTTAGATTGTGTGCCCCTTGAGGGTTAGGGACTGATGTGAATGTACAATATATATGTAAAATTGACAGCGCTATATAAGTACCTGAAATAAATAAGTTGCACCTAAAGTAGTGCATGCACTACTTTAGAAATTGGTGCAACTCCGACCAAGTTGGAATTGCACCAATAACACTGCATGAAGGTAAAAAACCTTCTGTATGCTGCGCCCCCCACAGCCCCCCTAATACTCACCTGAGCCCCCTCTCGATTCAGCAATGTGCACAGGAGCCTTGGCTGTCCTGGGACTCCCTGTCCTCATAGGCTGAGACAGCCATTGGCTCCCACTTCTGTCAATCACAACCAGTGAGCCAATGAAGAGAGAGTGGGACTAAGCTGCAGCTCTATGTGTCTTATGGGTGCATAGAGCAGGACTCGGGAGTGAGCACGCACCAGTGCCCCCATAGAAAGTGGCTTGCTATTGGGAGCACTGGTCAAGAAGGAGGAGCCAGGAGAGTGAACCCAAGGAGAAGAGGATCAGCGCTGCTCTTGTGTAAAACCACTGCACAGAGCAGGTAAGTATTACATTTACATTCTTTTTTTTCCCACGAATTGAGCTTTCTTTCGAGGGTATTTGATCGCCTGTGCATTTTTTATTTTTTGCGCTATAAAAAAAAAGACCAACAATTTTGAGAAAAAAAATATATTTTTGACATTTTGCTATTAAACATATCCAATAAAAAAGTTTTAAAAATCAAATTTCATCATAAATTTAGGCCAAAATCTATTCTGCTACATGTCTTTGTTAAAAAATCCCAATATGTGTAAATTAATTGGTTTATGTGAAAGTTATAGCGTTTACAAATAGCGGTATATATACTGGGATTTTAAAAAAAAAATGTATTAGTAATGGCGGTGATCAGAAACTTATAGCATTCTAACACTGACGGGAACTAAGTTAGTGTCCCTGACATCCCCAGTGACACCAATACAGTGATCAGTGCTAAAAAAAAAGCACTGACACTGTACTAATGGCACTGAGCAGGAAGGGGTTAACATAAGGGGCGATCAGTGGAATAACTGTGTGCTGTTTTACCAAGTGCTTTGTCCGTGTGCTTCACTGTAAGCACACTGCTTTGCATGGCTCTGCAGAGCGAATCCAAAGCAGTGTGCAAGAGCTGACGGGGGAGAACTGTTTTGTTTACAAACAGTTCTCCTCCCTGTTGGAGTTGCTCAGCAGTCACCGGGTGCCGGTGAGTAATCACCAGCCGGGACTCAGCCGTGGCCGCAAATGGTGGCGAGGGTTGGGGGCTTGTGCCCCCTACCCAGAAATGCAATATCACGTACATATACATGATTTTGTGCACCCGTGTTGCCCTGTAGCAGTATTTCTGCTATAGGGTGGTCGGGAAGTGGTTAATATCACTTTAAACCTCTTAAAACTTGTCTAATAATCCCTGTTTCTTGTCTGGATCAGCAGCAGCTACTCCATAGGAGGAAATATGGTCCCAGCTCTCCCTCTCCACTTCCTCCCTCTGGGGTTTCTAACATGGTCACCTAGAGCCAGGAAGTGCTTGTATATAATTAACTCTGTGATATTTAGCAGCACAGTTATTTACAAATACAGTAATACCTCGGTTTATAAACGTCTCGATTAACGTAATTTTCGGTTTACGAATGAGAATCCATTGAAAATAATGCCTCAGTTTACAAGTTTTTTACAAATTTTTTTCGCAATATGAAGTGTATGTCAGTGCTGGCACGCCCACATACTAGGAAGTTATCTATTATTTTTCAGGAGGAATTCAAGACAGAAGGTACATTTTTTCAGGGTACTTCTTGGGTGAAGTCAGCATGTATGCATTTTTCCTTATAACATAAAAAATCTTCACTTTTCACATTCCACAAGTATACAGGAACTTGTGTCTTTATGTAAGATTACATAAAGTGTCTTTATGTAAGATTCCAGTTATTTATGTACAGTACATGTGTATCACATTAAATATTTACCAAGTGACCCCCCCAAAGTGTCTTTATGTATAGATAATACCCTTAGCCTGTGTATTAATGTTTTTGCAGCAATCCCATACACTTGCACATAGCTCAAAACTCATTGGATTGTTCTTGATATAGTTTATCATCGCCAAACTTTCTATTGGATTTACCTAAAGATTTTATAAGTTATAGGGAACATTTACAAATGTTAACCATGCCTAATCAGTACCCTGAAAAATTTACTTTTTATCTGGAAATGCACTGGAATAATACTGGAGCATTTCCTGGTATGTGAGGGTGCCCAGGCACTCCTGCACCTACAGCCTCAAAACCTTGCAATTGTAGTGTGACTTTTAGCTTTTAAGTTGAAAGAAACTAACCAATTCCTCCATCCATGCTACTAAGAATAGATGGATGAATCTATCACTGTCCTTATTGTATTTTGACAACTATTTTCCACCCAGGGTGTTGACAGGACCACCCACCGAGCAAATTTCTGCTGATTCCTCAGAAATCATCCAAAATCCATACAGCCTATGGCCAGCTTAACCACTTCAATACTGAGCACTTTTACCCCCTTCCTGCCCAGGCCAGTTTTCAGTGCTGTCGCACTTTGATTACAGTGTTGCATGACTGCACAATTCATTCAAACAAAAATGTTATCTTTTTTTTTTTTAAACAAATGAAAAAAGGCACAAAAAAACTTTTTTCTTAGTTTCTGTAGTTTTTGCAAATAAGTCATTTTTCTTCTTCACTGATGTTCGCTGATGAGGCAGCGCTGATGGGCACTGATGTGGCTGCACTGATTTGTGGCACTGGTAGGCAGCACTGATGGGCACTGATTGGCACTGTCAGGGCTGCACTGATGATCGGGGCACTGTTTACACTTGCCGGTTACCGTCTCCCCTCTCTTCAAGCTGTGACAGCGCTGAGCAAAAGAAAAGCCCATAACCAGCAGGTGTGTTTACACTTTGATCAGCTGTGATTGAACACAGCTGATCACATGGTAAAGGGCCGCTGTGATTCAATCTTTACTATGATGTGTGATCAGCTGTGTCCGAAGGACACAGCGATCACAAAGCACGCTACAGTGGGGGTGTAGTTCTGGGAGGACGTCCATAGACGACAGCACTGTAGCCATCTTTTGGCTATACTGTGGGCAGGAAGAGGTTAAAGTGTAAATTCATGTTTTCACAAAAAATGAAAAGGTGAAGTAACACACTACATCCTCCTCACCTTTCCCCTGGTCCCCTCTGTACTTACCTCTGTGGATGATTAGCTTTCACTGCTCACGCAGCCGGTAAAGCGGCCAAGGGATTTGAAAGCCACAGTCTTCTTCTACCCTTCCATGAGGACGCAGGCATGGATCAGAGCAATTCTGACTGTTGAAAGATGCCATGTGCCAATGAGCAGTGAAAGCTAATTATCCACAGTGGTAAGTGCAGTGGGGAGTGGGAAGGGTGTACTGTGTTAGTTCACCTTTTAATTTTTTGTTCAAAGGTGAACTTACAGTACATTTTAAGGCAGTTTCAGAAGATTTGAAGTGAGATTTAGTGATGACACTATTGTTCTGCCTAAAGTGGTTCTAAAGGTTGAAGTTTTTTTGATCTTATTCTCTACATTAATGTAGAAAACCTTCTGAGTGCAGCTTCCTCCCAGACCCCCTCTTATACTTACCCGAGCCTGATCTTGATCAATCAGTGTGCACGAGAGCAGCGTCTCTCTCAGCTCTTTCTCTCCTCATTGGCTCAAAGACATCATTGTCAATCACAGCCAGTGAGGAGGGAGTGGGGGACAAGGCCGAGCCGGCTCAGGAGTGAGCTTGTTATGGTTGGCACTAGGCTGGGGGGAGGAGCCAGGAGTGTCAGCAGGGCCTCAAGAAGAGGAGGATTGGGGCTGCAAAACCATTGCATAGAGCAGGTAAATATGATATGTTTGTTATTTTAAAGGAAAAAAAGTCTATTTATAATCACTTTACTGTTATCCTTGCTGGAGGCTCTGAAATGGGGACGCAAAGCCCTACCTCTGCCACCAGATGGCCTTCTTCACACAAGGACGGAGCATCCAATTTCCGGGGGGGAGGGGGGGGTGCAAGGGCATTCATAGGGGTAGTTGGCGATGTACAGTGCCCCTTTACAGTGCAGTCCCCTTTATATCACAGTGCCCTTTACATTGCAGGGCCTCTAGAGATCTGATCACAGTGCTCCCTATATATTCAAAGAGACAGTCCCCAGTCCAGCAAAGAGACATCTTAATCCACAAACAGACAGGATGTCTCTTTGCTGGATGGGGATGTCCCTTCTTGAACTGGGCTCCTTCTTTGGTGGTTTGGGATGTTTCTTTGCTGGACCCAACTGAGCAAGGAGACAGCCCAATCCACCACCGCTACAGAGCTGTCACAGTGTGCCAGCAGGTGAAGGCGAGAGGCCACCGTTGTCCCTTCAGTGCAGCTGTGTGTGCAGCAGCTGGCCGAGGAGGTGTCTGTGTGTCCTCAGCTGCGCTTCCTGCTTGTCATCTGGAGCTGTTACTGCCGGTCCTGCTTTGGGCATAGCCACATAGCGGTAGGTGAGCGGCGGTCGTGGTCTGTGTTAGCTCTGTCCAGACTGAGGCCGCCGCTTACCTCCCGCTGTGCAGCCCGGTCATCTACAGTCTGCTCTTCTTAAACCCGAGGGCCCTGGCCCACCGGGCAAATTCCCGGTGTGCCCTATGGCCAGTCTGGGCCTGGTCACAGGCAATACTGGTGACTAGTCCTTTGCCCTTTGCCTGCCTTTATTTTAGGCACAGCTTCCAGAGTAATGTTTTCTTCTAAAGTTACCTCTTCAATTTAGTTGAATGGCTGTTCCCACCAATTCACACTGGTTCTTCCCATTGGATCATACAATACATGCAGCCTCCAAGGAACAGCATCACAGCAGAATTTAAACACAGTGACAACCGAAATGTCTAGTATAGATCCTCTACTACATTACAGGTAGTTCTTTTTTTTTTTACTCTGTAGTGACCAGGTCAGTTTATTACATGTTAGTTTATTGAATGGTAAATTTTCAAACACAACAATTTCAACATTAGTTTTAATAAATCTTTTGTATGCAGCAACTTTGTAGAGTTTACATGAATTATGCATTTTAAAGTGGCCATAGCTAATGTTAGTGGCCTTTGAAGCTCTAAGTCCTTCCTCTGCTGTCATTCTGGATTCCAGATAATAATAAATAGGCAGGGAAGATAAAAAAGGGAGTTGTTCTGTCATGCAAGATTAGGTAGGTGAAATAATGGAATAGTGGTGTAAAATGTTGGGAAATTGGCTGTGCTCAAAGACTGCTAACAGATGACAAAAGGTCAACTTCCAGCTGTATGTTTTGACATGCAATATTCAGGGCTTCACAACTGTCAGGAGCCGGATAGCCTTTTTTGCTGTTCTTTGGAGGATTATGTTCCCTGGCACCCTATACAGTAATTGCTTTCTGGCCTCTGGCTCCTAGTTCATACTGACTGACTTCTGTTACATGAATTTGGCCAACCTGCCATTTACTTGTAAATGTTTAAATTGCTTATAAATATATTGGTCTTTTACAAGCAGAAATAGTGTTATGTAGCCTACGATTATGTGATCTTAAGGCCCTGTTCACATGATCACATAGCGGAAACGAGCGTTCCCACTACGTGTTCTTGACATTCGATTTTCACGTGATTCTGTGTTTTGCATAGGGCAACCCAAAACAGAAGCTCCTGCTCCTTTTTGGGTGACAAGCTTTGCGCCATTTTTAACCACTTTAGGACTGCCCACGGTCAATGTACTGCAGATGGGCAGCTCCTACAGGCACAGCGACGTGCCTGTATGTCGCTCCTTGCTTCCAGGTTCAGGGTATGCTCGCAGATCACTCCCTCCCCAGCGACTCTCACTGTGAGACATTAGACACAGCGGGATTTTTTCAGCAGTTGATTTATGGCTGGAACCTGCTGTGATCGCCTGTGTCAAATCATAGCCCAGAGCCCTGTGTTGACAAACAACATAGGGCTCTGTACAGTGCAAATGGCAGGGAGAAGGAACAAATAGATTTTTAGTAAAAAGCAGCACATAATACCCACAATAACACTTGTTAGGCACATACTTAACCCCTTGGTTACCCTGAGATGTTAACCCCTTCCCAGTCAGTCTGTGTAATTAGTACAGTGAAAGTGTATAGTATTCTCACTGATCACTACATTGGTGTCACTGGTGATGTCAGTTCCCACCAGTGTCAGTTAGTGTCAGATTGCCCCGCCACACTATCACAATCCCACTATAAGGCGCTGATCGCCAACATTACTAATATAAAAAAATTATAAATAGAAATTCTAGTATATGTAACATAGTGTTTAGATGCTATAACTTTCATGCAAACCAATCAATATACACTTATTGGGATTTTGTTTTATCAAAGACATGTAGCAGAATACATTTTGCCCTAAATTTATGAAGACATTTGATTTTTTATTGAATATGTTTTATAGCAGAAAGTTAAATGTTTTTTCAAAATGTTCTCTTTTTTCATTTATAATTAATAAAAAAACCCAGTGGTGATCAAATACCACCAAAAGAAAGTTCTATTTGTGTGAAAAAAAAAAGATCTAAATGTCATTTGGGTACAGTGTTGCATGACCGTGAAATTACCAGTTAAAGTAGCCCAGTGCAGAATAGCAAAAATGGCCTGGTCATGAAGGCGGTAAAACCTTCCGGAGCTGAAGTAGTTAAAGGAGCGCTGTGCAATCCTGTTATGCAACAATCGCAGCACAATCGCATCCTGTTTGGGGTGCCATTAAAGGATAATGGTACCCTAACGTGCATAGTGCTTTGTATTGCAATTGCCAAGCAATTTGGGATCAAGAGAAGAATTGCAACGATTCTGCCCGCAATCCCAAATCGTGAAGTGTGAATGAAAGTATATATACCTAATGATAATGGGTGCTTAGTAGTCTTGGATATAGGAGGGAATGCAACAATTCTTCTTTATAGACACTCTGAAGTGGGACTCCTTTCTCTGCATAGGCTGTAGAATGCAGAAGACACATTTTTAACCTAGATTCTTACTAGTGCTGCTGTGTAATTATTTCTTTTCAGTGCATTCTGGGCATTTTTACACAGATTTTCTTTCGTAGGACTGGTTGTTAAGCACAAAACTTTGCCAAAAATGCACTAATACAATGTATACAAAAGGGCAAAAATGTAGTATATTACATCAAAAGTAGCACATGCGCCTTTTCAAAAATAACTCTGTAGCATATTGCATTGATGTAAAAGTGCACCATAGAGAATACTGTGATTTTCAATGTTGTGCACTGCAGTAAGACAGCAAACCCAAGAGAAATCGCACTAGTGTGAACAGAGTTCCATTCAGATATGTTTTAGCATTTTCGTACATGTTGTGGGTGCGATAGTCCATTCATTTCAATGGGCTGCCGTACTCATGAGAAATGTCTGGAAACAAGTCATGACTCTTTTTTAAAAAAAACATCACAATGCACAGAGCCACGTGGTGCAGCGGCATCATGCAGTTTGGCACATGCAAAAACGTGCGGAGGGTGCTGATGCATGGGAGTGCCATTTAGAATGCTTTGAATAGTGGCTACATATGATTGGATGCAGCCTCTGTTCAGCCAATACTTTTCTGGTTGGTTTCTTCGATTTCCAAGTCAAAGTATTCCGGCAGGAGGGCATCGACAGGGCCACCCACAGCTTGAATTTCATCTAGTTTATCAGGAATCTACTGAAATTGGCTTTGTGTATGGCAAGTTTTCTTTTTGTATATTCAGGGTGCCAACATTTCCTGCAAGCACCCGAAATAAGGTGAGGGCCACAGTGAGAACAGGCCCATAGTATGTCTAGCTTCTCTTTCCTCTTACTACCTCCTATTTATTGAAGAAAAAGATTCTGGCATTGTTTCTTTCTCCTGCCATTCCTCAATATATTACTATTTGATGGTAATTTTATTAAAATAGATGGCAATTACTAATAAAACAAATAATTTTGTCAGGGAAAATTAATTTTGGAAACATTTCATTATTGTAGACATTTATTAACTGCACATCTGATGTATATTTAAAAATTGCTAAAATCACGTTCAGATCAGTTCAGATGTGCTATGTTTCCTTAGCAACTACAGTTGTGAGACCTCTTTCTGTTCATTATGCCAGAGGATGCCTAGAGTTTCTGAGTCAAACATATGCAAGCAAAAGTATTTGTGGCAAAGAGCAAACCTATGCTGATATATGCATTATTTGACTTAAAACTGAATTCCTGGCAGATATAAAAGACACAAATGAAAGCTCCTTTGTAATCAATACATCAAGCTGTTTAACCTCCCTGGCGGTATGATCATGTCAGGAATTTTGTGCTGAAAGCGGTACCATTTTTTTGCATGGAAATATGTAGTTTTTAATTGTAGGCTGTAATTTTTAGGAATAACTCACTGAAATCTATCCGAAAAAGAGTCTATTAAACATTCCGGATATGATAAAACTTGAAACACGAAATCATAAATTATAATTTAATAAATAATCATAAAAAATAATAATATAATAATAATAAATTTAATTCAATAATATAATCAAACCAAAAACACTGAAATTTGAAATACAGAGGCAAATTCGCACATCGCTGAGCAAAGTCGCAAAATCGTTTTCAGTGTCTGATGACGAATTTCCCCACAAATCATTATCGCTCAATTCTGCAAGTGGTTCTGATTTACTATCACTGTTCTAAAACCGCTTTTGACGTAAAGGGATGCTTTTTGGACGCCATGGACTTTTCTAAGTTTCCAGGCAGAAAGAACAGTCAAAATGCAGGCAGGGCACAGGACAAAGCAGTGGGGACAAAATGTATGTGAAATGCAGTGAAACAGCAATGACAGCAAAAATGTCATTTTTTAAAAATTTCAAATTTCCCGCCGGTTCCGCCGCCCGAACGTACCGACGTCACGGGGACCGGAACACGGAAGCCAGATGCCGGCATCCGCCGGAGGAGATGGACGGGGACGCTGCAGGGGACCCATCGTGGGAGCGAAGGACAAGGTAAGTGCTGCAGGGACCCCCAGAGAACGCTGCATGGTAAGCCCGAGTGTAGCTCGGGGTTACCGTTCTTGGTATAGAAATTCTCCCCCGAGCTACACTCGGGAAAACCGCCAAGGAGGTTAATTACCTGGATCTGACTTTGCATCAGTCTCTTCCTGTTCTTGGTACAGTTGAGATCACATGAGGAGAGAGAGAGGAAAGACAGGGAGGCAATCAGCTGTGCTACATGTGTTTATGTGCTAGCAAGGAGCATGCGGAAAGGAGGAGAGTGCAGAGTATCAGAGCAATAAGCACATCAGTGTGTTGCTCCAATTTTTACCATCCATTTACAGGCTGGGAATTGGACAAGACCTGTAAGTGTTACCTAAAGGATAAGATCACCCGTTTTTAGGGTGGAACATGTAACGTGTTCCCAAAGCTGCAGCCTGCTGCCTGATCCCCCCCTCGGTGACAGATGCAAGGGGATAAGTTCCCCATAAAAGATTTTTAAAAACAGTCCTGTGAATGAATGAATGAATGAATGAACTACAAGTACCGACAACCTTAGCAGCTGTCAGCTTGTAGTTCTCAGTCAACCAGCACGGTGCTGGGGAGCGCCATGGTAGTTTATTGGATCTTCATGTCAGTATATCTGCTTGCCCCGTACATCCCATACTGGCAAGTGGATATACTGAGAGGTCTGCAGGAGACCTACATGGCACCAGTGATCTGCTGATTGCTGGTGCAATGCTTTACAGGCTCCTGCAACCAAAAATAATAAATGCTAATTTTTTTACTTGCAGAAAATGTGCATTTATTAGTTTTGGTCAAAAGGTGAACTTATCCTTTAACTGCCGCAGAGAAAGTCAGGTCTCCCGGCCTACCAGATAGGGATGTACTATGTGGCAAAGGTGTATAAATCTCTATAAATAAATAAATACAAACCTTTTGAAAGGTGAAACAGCTCCCTTATATTCACAATACTTGATCTTTGTTTTTAGCGATTTTCCTGGATTTCAATTTTGGTATTTCAAGTCCATCAAATTTATACAGGTGAAATTTAAAGAATATGCAAACCCAACATTTCATATTATTGATATATGCCTTTTGTACCATGTACTTGTATGAAAAAGTGTCCTATTCTCTTTGTATTGCTTGTGTGTAATCACTGGCGTTTCTGCCAGTCCCTCTGCTTTCCTCTCAAAAACTGACCATACTAGGCATGACAGCACAGTGTGGTCAGTCCTCTAGCTGTGCTGTTTCTCTACTCCCAACTCTCTGAGCCCCTTATGCAGCTAAGTACAGAGGGTATGTGATCTCTTCTAAAACAGGAAAAAAGGTATATAGATTGTTATTTTATATCTATACACAAATATTTTGCCTTTCATTTCTATTTTAAATAGAATAGGTTGTTTTACAAGGTGAGGGTTTACATGTACTGCAAAATGATGATAAAGGCAATTATTTTTTTTTAAAATGTCATATTACCTGCTCTGTACAATGGTTTTGCACAGAGCAGCCACACTCCTCCTGCCTAGTGCAATCAGATTGCTATGGGGGCACTTGAACAGGCTCGCTCCCAAGCCACTGCTCTGCGTGTCCGTTCACATACAGAGCAGTGGCTCACCCCTCCTTCCCGCCCCCTCTCTCTCTTCATTGGCTCACTGGCTGTGCTTGACAGCAGGGGGAGGCAATAGCTAATGAGGAAGCTTTCATGCGCATTGCTGGATCACAATGTTGCTCAGGTAAATTTATGGGGGGGGGGGGGGTTGTGGGGGGTGCTGCACACAGAATGTTTTCTTGCCTTCATGCATAGAATGAAGGTGGCAGAACAGGCAACCTATAGGGCCAAATCACACTGTTGCATTACTGCATTGTATGTAAACATATATCTATTAGCACATTCTGGTGTAATTCATTTTGAATGGCACTCCAGCTCACTAAGGCAATGGAGTGCAAAAATTGCACACACACTGGGTGTGGTTTTGCACTGAATTGTAAAAAATGCTGCATGTAATTTATAGTTCATTCTTGTATGGTGGCAGCCCATTCAAAATACATAGCAGGATTGAAACACTATGGGGTTGATTTACTAAAACAGGAGAGTGAAAAAGCTGGTGTAGTTGTTCATGGTATTCAATCCTCTAACTTCAGCTTGTTCAATTAATTGTTGACATAAAAACCTGGAAGCTGATTGATTTCTATGAAAAGCTGCACCACATTTTTCACTCTCCCAATTTAGTAAATCAACTCCTATCTTTCTAAGGCTGGCTGTATATGGCTGAAATTTCAGCTGGTTTCTGTAAAACAAGCAAAACATAAACCCTGGGTGGTCCTGCCAGCACCACTCAACTCAGCTTGACTAACTTAGACTAAGAAATCGAAGAAGCCAGGTGGAAAAAGTCATCTGAACAATGACTGTGGCCAATCAGGTCCATTCGCTGTTTGGGGTATTCTGAGAGCCGCAGAAAATTTGTCTATCATCGTTGTGTAACGAGAATGGGAGAGTTTGTGGATTTCTCTCGTTCAGCCTGCTTGCTTATGAGAATCATCAAGGAATTGTAAAAACAAATTTACTGATGATCAGGTATGAATGTGGTAAGTATTAGGCCCCAGTTCACATATATGCGGCCGTGCGGGTCGCGTTTTGCGTGGGCACGAGAGGCCATTCATTTGAATGCACTCTTGTGCTCCGTGACACGCAGGGAAGAAGTCCCTGCACTTCTTCCGAAAACTAAGCCCGCACGGGAACCTCGGTTCCCAGTACGATTGCATTTTCCAGTGCGGGCAGCATGCCATTAGAATTAAGGGCACTCGCCCACGGGTCCGCATTTCTCGGTGTGGGCGGTGCGACTGCATGGATTTTCATGCAGATCCGCAGCGGCACCACCCGCACAGATGTGAACCTAGCATAACTGCCATTCAATCTTGCATTATTTGCCAGAGTCATGACTGATATCACACAAACTCCACTACTCCAGCCATTTCATTTTTACTGTGTATACAGAATATGCCTCCAAACAAATTGAGAGATTCAACAGAAGCCTTAAGGGCCTGTTCACACCACAGAAACGCATTCTGGATGTGTTTCTGCATGCGTGTTTTTCGATGCCTTCCAGTGTGTTTTTGTTACGTTCCGTAGTGTTTTTTTCCCTTTTTTTTCTTCATCTTACATAGGGTCATGTGTGTTCCAGTGCATTTTTGATGTGTTTAGGTGCTTTCTGGTGCATTTTTTATACATTTTGCTAGGTTCCAGTACTTTTCTGTGCAGAAAAAATGCTGCATGTTCTACTATTTTTTTCTGCACTGGAACACACTGGAACTGGCTGCACTGTTGTGAACTATGCCATATGACCTACTGTCCATGCATTTTTGATGCAGAAAAAAAACCACACTTGACTGCATCTGGTGTGAACCAGCCTGTAAGGAGCTCTTCACACTATCAATCTTACAGGGAAATCTACAGAGTTCTTGCATGTCTACAGAGTGACTAGACATGTCACTAGACAACCACACAAGCATCACCAATCTGAACTACTACTTACCAACTTGCAGACATATAACCCCTACAATGTCCAGTACCTTTAAAGGATAAGTTCACCTTTTAACAAAAAATAATAAATAATAAAAAATATTTGCAGATAAAAAAAAATGTGCATTTAAAATTTTTTGTTTCTGGAGCCTCTAAAGCATTGCACCAGCGATCAGCAGATCGCTGGTGTCAAGTAGGCTTCCTATCAGTGTATCCTGATATCCCGTACGGGCAAGCAGATACCTACTGACAGAAAGACTCAATGAACTACTACGGCACTCCACACCGCATGGTAGTTCATTGAGGACCACAAACCAGCAGCCACAAAGACTATCGGAACTTGTGGTGTTCCCTTGCTGGCTGTCACAATGGGGAGCAAAGAGGAGCGGGGACCATTTTTTACATGTTACATTTTACACCCTGAATATGGATGTAACATGTTACAAAAGGTGAACTTATCCTTTAAGTTCATCAGCTGCTAAGGCAGCTTAAGGTCAACAAGATAAAAGTAATGCATATACTGTTTAGAAAGTGGTTCATGAAAAGTAGACTGGATCTCTAGTTAACCGGGAAAATCCAAGTTTTGCAAAATGCTTAGAATGAGTAGCCAAAGAGGACCTTACACCTATGAACTGTTTGAGGAATTGAGTATGCATAGGGAAAGCCATTCATCTTGTGCCCATTAGGAAGGACTTTCGAGAAGTTTCATTTGATGAAAGACATTTTCCTATTTCTACTGATAACAATCAAACTGGAGACCAGGAACCCTAATCTCCTAGATATAGTCAAAAAATCTGAAGGCCTCCTGTGTGGACCAAGGATTATGTGACATCATTAAAATGCATAGTGGCACTATGCATTATTAAACTTTTTATTTCTGTTATTTTCCTACATTCAGAAAACAAAAACCTCTTTTATACTATGAGGGGAGTATATGGCGTTCATACCTCTGGTCTGTAGATGTCACGATTTACAATTGTCATATACTTTCTATACTCTGACAAGTTAGTTTCAGTTCCTGTTCCTGTTGTGGGGTATATGGATGGCTGAACTTGTTAATAAAAGGACCCTATAACTACTATCTCCAAAACTGCAGTATACAACCGAGCTGGAGTTCCACATTAAGTCCCCAGAGTGGTGCGACTTGTCATATGATTTCATAGTTACAAATCGCACACCCTATTGTATGCAGCGGAAGCGGTCATGTCGGTGCAATTCTGGCTCTGTCAGAGGAACAATGATTTTGAAAGTACTTCATGCACTGCTTTTTGCAAATTCAGGTGCGACTTGCATGATTCAGGTGCGACATCTGTGCATGAAGTCGCAACTGAAGTTGGACTGACATCCGACTTTGAAATCATGTGAATTCAAGTCAAGTCGCACAGTTTCAAAGTCAGATATGGCGTGACCAAAGACGTAAACTAAGATTATTCTCACTTATACACAATGTAGTAGTAGTCTCAAATTAACTACTCACCAATTACAGTAGTAAAACATTAGAAACTTCATTCAGTCTCATGTTAGAACACTGAATTTATTATTTGGCTTGCAACTGAACTTTAGAAACTCAAGATTTATATTTTGAAAATAAAAGAATCTTTCTTTTTGTATTCTCACAAGACACACACTAATTATAATACTTTTTCTATTCATTTGCAGCATATCAAACTGTGTAATTACATTAATATTATGAGACGCAGCATGCTGCATGTGTTTCACATAAGACACAATAAAGTTTGTTCTGATTGTTTTTTTCTATGCATATTACAATTATATTAAATCATGTTTCAATGTACTGTACTTGGTGAATGAAATAATACAATCTATTCACATGCAGTGCTTAACCTTTGTGAGTACTTCCTGTACCTGTATACTAGTCTACATTCTATACGCTCTATTTTAGGTCACCCAGGTGATCTTTGTTGTATACACTTTATTCCAGACAATTCGTGTTCATTAAAATCACACCGTGCAGCTTTCTAGTGATCAAAGGCCTGCATATATTGTGGAACATACAGCAAAATGCAATAATGCTTTTAGAATTGAGTCATATACAGTTCATTCACATTTACTTTATGTCCTTGCCTATGGTGTAAAACTCAATGGGGGGGGGGGATTTACTAAAACTGGAGAGTGCAAAATCTGGTCCAGCTGTACATGGTAGCCAATCAACTTCTAACTTCAGCTTGTTCAATTAAAGTGTTACTAAACCCACAACCGTAAAATCAGTCTGTATATGCAGTAAAGCATGTTTGTTATACTTGCTGTGGAATTTAAGGGGTTAATCCTCTGCACTGTGTAAAAACACTGTTTGATCCTGTCTTCTCTGATCCTCCCCTTCTTCCAGTGTCCCCCTCTTATCTCCTGTTAAGACATATTGTGTGGAGACAATCTGCACATGCTCAGTTTGGTGTGTATTGCTAGAGAGGTTTTGCTTTCTTGGGAGAGTGTATGTGATCAGCATAGGGCAATCAGCACTGTGCAGACAGAGGTCAGGAGTCCTGCATCCTCCTAGAGCAGAATGAAAACTCCTCCTACAAGATTAACCAGTGCAATGCTGGACAATGATATAATTCACAAGACTGCTATATACTGCTGATGAGAAAAGGTATTTAGCAGTTTATATTTACTAAAATAATTGCATTTCCATGTTCTGTGTACTGGGGGAGACCAAATATAATGAATACAGGGTCCTGGGTAGCTCCACAAGATTTTGAACTCTCAATTTTTAGTAAATCAATCTTAATGTGTTTTATACTGCAGGTTAGGTCAGGGACAGTCTATTCAATTCACCATGCTGTGTTGCAATCTGTTAAAAAAATGTTCCTTCACACTCTTGTCTGCTGTAAGGTGAATTACAGTGGTCAGTAGAAAAGGAGGTAACGCATGGTTCCTCTATCAATGTGTGATGTTGCATATGCATACATGACTATCAACCCGTAAAAGTATAAATAATTGTATGTTACTACATGTAAATAGATAAGTCACGACTTAGGAAAAATGTGCATTACCAAATAGGTGCACTGTGGAAACATTTATTTTGTTTTGTTCCGGGTTCATTTGTTACCTAAATCATTTTGTTTCATCATAATTGTTATGTTACACATTGTTTTAAGGACAATTTGTTTTTCTGGGAGAGTATATATTCGTTTATACAAAAAAACAAAAAACAAAACTGAGCTAGATATATGTGAAACAATGTCCTAAAAAATTAAAATAAATGAATAAAACTCAAAATTGTTGCCACTCCCAATAAATCAATGTAACACATAAATGAACCCTCACAAGTGATTCAGTAGTCAAATAACGTGAATAAATGTGAATGTGAAAACTCAACATAGGTGAAAAAAAAAAGTCCAAAGAAAGTCCTTATCCACCAAATAATTCTTCAAGAATCACTTAATAATTTCTCCAGATTTACCACGTGTAAAAGAAACTAGTGTCCCCCCTTTCGGGTATACACTCACCAAATGGTGATGCCTCCCATTCTCATGGTTGGCTAAAATCGCTCAATGAATACCTCCCGGTGGGATAAAGGATCAATTAGTATTGATGTGCTTCCTCTCCTCCAATCTCCATATCCGCGTTTCCCCAAATTAGTGGATTCCTAATACAGAGGCACTTATGATAGCATAAAGGATAACCTCCTTCTTCTTAATACTTCACTCTCAGGTGTAGTGGTCATGTAAAACAAAGCAAGAAAAGCCCCAATGGTGCAGTACAAAACAGCTCCTTTATTCACTAAAAATAGACAGCCACTTAAAAACTCAAAGTAAGTAAAAAGCCCAAAGATGTTGCAATACGTGTAAACACTGATGGGAACCAAGACAGTGCTCTCACCACTGGCCCAGTCACTGGCTCTCCTGCGTTACTTCCGGTTCCGGGCACGTCAGTTCCGGTCGCCACACAGCCTCGCTCTGACGTGTTTTGTCATATCCAACTTACTCATAGGGGTGGCTGCGCGGTGTGCTTCATCTTTATACCCTCCCTCCTCAATCTTGTTAACAGATCTGGCAATAGGCTAACATTGGTGATCCCCCGTTCTTTCCCAAATGACAACTCCACCCAACGACTGGCAGAACACTTCCTCCATACCAATGGGATGAAAGGGCAAACTATATATAAATATCCATGTTGCTCACCAGAACGGAAGGAGGATTAACCCACAAAATCCTAAACTCTGCATCATCGTTGGGCATAACAAATGCTTGTAATGTAATCATAATGGTAACAAATTGGACATCAGTACATACAAATAGCAATGCTTTTCTATCAATACAATAGAAATACATAAAATAAATAATGTAAAAATTAAAATAATGTAAATACAATACAATATATATTTGTTATTCCGAATCGATTTGTAATTTCAGAAGTTCTGTTTGGTTGCGCCTCTCATTCAAATAAAACAAATTAATCTGAATAATATGTATTAATTTATTATGTTTTAAATTGATTTCATAATTTCCCCATTCCAAACTGACTTTGTTGGGCCGCGCACATACAGATTAAACAAATGGTCTCTCAAATTCAACCCCAATACAAAAAAAATTGCATTAGAATATTCATGCCACGTTTACAAAAAGGCCCAAACTATTGCATTCTGTCATCTGAATGAAACAAATGAATACAAATGAATTTGTTGTTTTTCACTAATTTATTTTGGATACGTTGAAATTTGTGATTTGGAGATTCAGATACATCCAAACTTCCGAGTCACTCAAATTTTGTCCAAATTTTGATTCACTTACCCAACTGGCCCTTATTAGGAAATACTCTCTTTTTGACTCAGATCCCCCTGTCCCTATTTCATCCTCAGATGTCTTTCTTTTTGATCTGATGTATAAACTTCTATGAAATAAAATCTACTGTATAAAACTACTAAATCTGTTTTACTACAATATACCTTTTTCCAACTATCAAGTTATTGCATGGGTATTTTTAAAAGACAATATAATGAAAATGTAGCCACCCAGCCCTAAGGAGTGTCTGTCTAGATTTCGTGGTGCTAAACTGCAGTCAGCTTAGCTGACGTGGTTACAGTATGTGTCCTGTTGTCAGTAGGTGGCACTGTTGCCTCTGGTAATACCTTAAGAGCTACACTACCCAGAGCTATGAATATTCATCTCTCCCTGGCCAAGCAGTTGGAGCTTCCTTGCCACTTGTACATGTTGGAAGAAGGTATAAATATTCAAAATGTGACCTTGGGAAGTCAGCCTGTTCTCCCCTGTGCCTCCTGTCAGGGGAAGGGGTGTGTTGTGCTTCTGAAACCTTAGGCCTGCTGCTTGAAAGGGTGACCATATTGCTGGACAGAGGCCTGATCTGGCTCCTAGCCTATGGATCCTGGGGACTGAGGAGCCATGGAGGATCTCCAGATGTCTTGAGGGGCCGGAAGAAGCTTGGATCTCACTGGAGTACAGTGTCTTCTACCCAAGGTGCTGACCACTGATCTTTCAAGTGCTTTAAAGTCAGGCGGTACAATCACAGAATGCTGCTTCAGCTTCAAGGTTCTTATCTGTGAGGACTGTGAGGACTTTTGTCCCTTTTTGTGGAGTGTGCTGGTTCATGGGTGCCCTGTGCCCTATTCCTTTCTCTCTGGAGTTTTAGTGTGACCTAATGAAGTCCTTTCTGGTTTGCACATTAAAAGAGAAGTTCTGGAAAAAAAATAAACTTACATACTCACCTAGGTGGACACAGCATCGGTTCGATCCTGCATCTGTCCTGCACCGCCTCTAAGACAAAGAGCCCAGTGATCAAAGACCGCTGACTGCTCAGTTTTACATTTACAAACAAAAATACTGCAGTAAGGGGGCTCGGCTGATGCATAGCAACACATTGTTTGAACGCCAACTCACGTGTTGCTTCGCAATTTAAATCTGTGCCAATTAAGAAAGCTTTCTCCTGATTTCAGGTAGCGTTGATTAGGAGAGCTGTCTAGTGATTGGCAACGGTGTCAGCTGTCTGGGTAAAAACTGCTGACTACACACTGGAGAGGAAACCTGGCATTGGATTCTGGAGGAAGTGAATGCAATAGTATTTCCCCCACTTTTACGGGGCCTCCGCACTCACTGAGGCCATGGTTTCAATGGAAAATGTAAATTGAAGTTTTTTTCACCAGGCAGGGAGTCGACCCATGAGATGTCGGGACCAAGGATATTTATTCAGGGCTGAAGCCCTTCCAGTCATATAGGTACAGATTTATTCCATGAGACATCTTGGAGTCCAGGATTTTGGTGCACTTCGACTTCTTGAGATGGATTGGCAGAAGAAATAGCTACAGAAGAACACGAGATTTCAAAGATTTGGCCACCAGTACTGGTGGGGAACAAAACGTGAGTTTCCTTTGGACCCTGGGATCTTCAGAGGGCTTGGAGTTGTGGGCTTAACGCATGAGTTTAGTTTTTAGCTCTGGGACACTAGAGTCTTTCCTAGGGCAATAGCAAACTCCTGGAGACAGGTCAGGGCCAAGATGTGTCGTTAAAATAACAACTCTGGCCCAGAAATGGCTTTAGAATGTTGGGAATCAAATGAGTGACAGAGTGCATCAGCTCTGGAGTTGACAGACCCAGGTGTAAAGGTAATCACAAGGTCAGACCGAGAGAAGAACAAGGACCAACGAGCTTGCTTGGAAAATTAGAGATAGGCAGTTTGTGAGTACTGTAAGTTCTTTTGGTCCAGGTAAATGGTAATCCAATCAAGCAATTTGTCCAGATAATATCGCTACTCCTCAAGGACCAGGTGGATTACAAGCAATTCTCAGTCCCCAATGGAATAGTTATTCTCTACTGGGGAGACTTTTTTTTAGAGGCGAAGGTGCAGGGCCATCTAGCCCCACTGCAGGACTGAAAAAAAGGATTGTTTTGAATCCAGTGAAAGCATGCTAATCTTGAAAAAGAAGAGTTTGTAATGTCCAGTCTCCTTAGAGGTAGGACTGGAAAGGAAGGCTTGTTTCAGGGTGTGAAAGGCTTCAAATGCCACAGAAGGGCAGTGCTTGGAGTTGACATCTCTGTGGGTGAGACAATAATACAGTATGTGCAGCAAGAACTGAGTAGTTGTTAATGAACTTCCAGTAGTAGTTTATGAACCCCAGAAAGTGCTGCATAGTTTTGAGATTGCTGAACAGAAGCCAGTTGTAGAAAGTAGGAAGTATCTCAGGATCCATGGAAAGACCACGCTTAGAGGCTAAATAGCCAAGGAACGATTCATGAGGAAGTTCAAAGAGACTTTCCTCAACTTTAACATAGAGTTCATTTTTATGGATTTGCTGCAAGATGGCGCAGACATGGTGTCTGTGTTTGGGCATATTCAGGGAGAAAATAAATATGTAATTCAGGCAGACAAAAACACACTCATAGATGAGATCTCCTTTTGTTATCAAAATGCTGGAAGAGTGCAGGAACATTACAGAGGCCGAACTGCATTGGTAGGTATTCATAGTGACCGTTCCTGATATTAAATGCTGTCTTCAGCTTGTCTTCCCCTTTGATATTAATCCAGTTGCATGCACTGCGTAGGTCTTTTTTCCATGGAGGCAATTGACAAGCTCTGTGATAAGGGGATGAGGGTTGCAGTTCTTAATAGTGATGGTGTTTAGTCCATGGTAATTAATACAGGGCAGAAAGTACCATTGTCCTTTTCTACAAAGAAGAATTCTGCCCTAGCAGAAGAAGAAGATACTATACGTGGATAATGCTGCATTGGAGATTCTTGAAGATGTATTCTGATGTGGCCTTGGTCTCTGGGGAACTGAGAGGATATACTTGAGCCTGAAATTAGGCTAATGGCGTAATTATAGAAATTATGTGGCTGTAACCGATCTGCATTGCATTTGGGGAAGACATCTTGGTAATCCGCATAATGAGCTGTAATAGAGGGGGTAACCTCAGAGATAACCAAATGGGGAGGCTTGGTTGTCATGACCTTGGTGAGGTATATGTGATGACAGGAAGATCCCCAGGTGAGTAACCTGGGAGGAGAACCAATCCAACACTAAAGAGTGTAGTTGGAGCTGGAAAAGGTCAAGGATGAGCAAAAAGTGTTTTTTTTGGCAAATGAGGAAGGAGATGGCCTCCTGGTGTTGCAAACAGACATCTTAATGGGTATAGTTTAAGAGCTGATGGGTTCTTGGAAAAGGACAGTGCCTTCTGCTGCAAAAGAGAGGCCTATAGTTAATGGAATAGATAGAGATAGCATTGGATTTCTTGGATTTGACTGGCTTTCTGGGCATCGGGTCTTTGATTGTTAGGAACAGTAGGTGGCTGTGTTCTATCACAGAGATTCATGCTTCAACCAAACTGGTACAGGCAGGGACATATACACTGAAAGAAAGACAGTCCAGATGTTTTCAGGAGCATACCTAAGGGCAGGGAAACAGCAGTGGGTACAGTTAGTGGAGTATAGTAAGCCAGATGACTGCAGTGCATGCCAGTGACTGCATGAAGGCACAGATGTCATGGAAGCACACAGGACACAATAGGTGACACAGGATGCTCTGGGGTGCACTGGAGTCCCAGGGCACACTGGGGTCACTAGATGATGCTGGATTATCTGTGGTACACTAGAGTCAGAGGGTGCTCTGGAGTCATTGGGGGCTCACTGGATTCAGGCACACATGCTAAAGGATAAATAATGTATTGTTTGAACACCTAGCCATGCATAGCTTAGATACAGAAGCTATACACTAAGCTATGCATAACTTAGATACAGAAGCTATACTCTAGCTTCCTAAACTAAAAAATCTACCGTATATGCCCCAGAAATATAGACCTTCACCTCTGCTGCCTTCTAATACATCCATAGTCTCCACTGCATCCGCAGCCTCTGCTGCACCTCAGCTACATCCACAGCTTCTGTTGAGTCTGCATTGCACCGACAGATACTGTTGCACCCCTTATGCATCTACAGTCTACTGCACCCACCATCTCCACTGCACCTCAGCTGTGTCCACAATCTTTCCTGTACCCACAGTCTCTGCTGCTCCAGCAGTCTGTATAGTTCCCACAGCCTTAGGTTCCACTGAAGATTAGCTGTCCAAGGCATTAGCTGGACCACTTCTGCACCAGTAGTCTCCACTGTAGGTAGAGTTGGGGGCGATGATGGCCAAATGTTGGAGGAAATTTTAAACATAGGTGGTGGGAAAGGTATCAGAGAAAGCTTTAGCTGGCAGTGAGGGAAGGCCAGTGGGTGCTACTGAGGACAACACTGGTAGTGTAACTAGAGTACTTAAAATCAAGGCGCTTATGTTATCCTATTGCAACCTTATAACAAACAGGGGGGAAAACATATGAGCTTGTACAAAATTAAAAGGAATGTTAACATACTAGAATCTTGGCTAATAAAATGGAAGAACTGGAACTGCTGATTCATGAAGAGGATTTTGAGGAATACTGAGCTTTCAGTTATTAGTTTAAAGGGGAATTAAACTCAATTTGAAAAACCGATGACAGGTAAAATTTTTTAAACAGAAGAGACCCTAGTGGTCACTCCTGTCATAAATGCTTCTCCCTGCCTGTTAGTGTAAAGTGAGCTGCACATGTGCAGCTTGCAGTACATTTACTCCACCACTCTGTGCAGTGATGAAGTTACTCTTGCACACATGTGGCTATGCAGGACATTCAAGTCAAACAGACCAATCCTGGAAGGAAGACCAGATGGAAGTGCCCGGAACCAGCTAGAGCACTGACACTACAAATGCTAGATAACTTTGCTTGACAAGAAGGTCTGCCACAATGTTGTAATGTGTGCTGAATACTAGCACATTATGGCAAAACCTCCTGGGGACCCATTAAAAAAAAATTTGCAAAGTTAATTATGGTTTTATTTTAATTTGTAATTAATCTAATGACATAAGTGGCAACCAGGCATAAAATTATGAATCACACTTTCACCTTTTAATACCATTGATGATCATTGATACCATTCTTAAATAATGAAAACTGTATAATAAACTACCTACAGTCTATGCACTCAAAGTGCACACACACTTAGTATATTGTTCACATTACCAGTGGCTATTAATGTGAATGACTTCCATGACGAAACAGCTGAAATTAGTGTGTTACTGAAGCAAGGTAAATTACATAAGCCGTACTGTTTTATATAGGACTGCACTAGGGTTTTCTTGTTTTTATCTGAAATGGCTTTCCTTATCAATAATGGGTGTTATGCTTCCTTAGATTCACATTATCATGATTTATGCGCTAGTACTAGCTGATAAGGTGATGTGTTCTTTCAAAATACAGCCTTCATACTGCAGGACGTAATATTTTGTGCACCATGTTAAATTAATTGTGAATAATTAGAGCAATTCCTGACACAAATGTGACTTTACTAAGAAGTATTTTTCCACCATCCTGAACTGACAGGTAGAATTTTTTTCAAAAATATTTTTTTAAACATTTTCACTTAAGTTACTTAAGTCTCTTAGTTACTCATCATTCTCTAATTTTCCTGTCCTAACCCATACCCATGTATGGGCCAACACTGACTTTTGAGGCTAACCAGAATCTGCAGGGAATATTGATTGACTGGAACCAAAGTTTTTTTACCTTCATACATTATATGCATGAAGGTAAAAAACCTTCTGTGTGCAGCAGCCCCCCCAACACTTACCTGAGCCTCATTGCGATACAGCGATGTGAATGACAGCCTCGGCTGTCCCTGGTCTCTGCCTCCTCACTGGCTGAGACAGAAAGCGGGAGTCATTGGCTCCTGCTGCTGTCAATCACAGCCAATAAACCAATGAGCGGAGAGAGGGGGTGGGTTCAAGCCACAGCTCATGTGTGAATGGACACACAGAGCAGCGGGTGCCCCCATAGCAAGCTACTTGTTGTGGGGGCACCTGACAGGAGGGAGGGGCCAGGAGAGCCTGTGGGAACCGAGAAGAGGCTGCTCTGTGCAAAACCAATGCACACAGCAAGTAAGTATAGACATGTTTGTTATTTTGCAAAATAAAAAATGAACCTTTTAGAACTGCTTTAATTTTCTGAGCAATTATAAGCACCAGCTTGGCCCAAACAAACTAATAAAAGTCACAGTAAACCTGACATTGGGCTTTAAGGTGAAATATCAAAGAAACCCCTGCATCACTTAGCTGCCCATGTACAGATGCCACATATGCACACTTATCTCTGTGATTCATTAATATCTGGGGATCAGGTTGTAACATCCCTTCCAGCCGGGTTGTCTAAACTTTAGGCAGTTCATAGATTATATAAATTTCTTTCCTTCCACCATGGTTGGAAGGAAAGAAAATTACTTGATCAACACAGTAAGCAATGATGGCGGAATCCCTCCCACAGTGCTGTTCCATTCTGCTGACTGGGCGCCTTCCTTTCCAGTAGAACACAATGATCACTGCCGGTGGCTATAGCAACAGGCAGTGATGGCATGGAAAAAATCTGACAAGCTGGATGTACTGAAGTTGATTGATGGATCAATATCAGTATAACCAGTCTACCTATAGATTTGCTTGAATATCAGTCGATCCCTGCTGAACTTGCTTTAGTATCTAACAAAGGCTTTCCAGAAAGTTCCAGACATGGGAGGGGTAAGAGACCCAGAGGCCATGTTTCATGGCTCACTTATCACAACTTCTTAACACATTTTAACACAGACACTAGTTCAAAAAGTAAGCTTAATTCCCAACCTCAGCAGTACATAGGGTGGTTTCATGGTTCCCCCATATACAAACACACACACAGACTTATTGCTGTCCCAAAATCATTCCTGGGTTTCCACACAGAGCAATATTTCAATCCAGTCTGTCCCCAAACGTCTCTCTAATACCAGTTACAATGTGGATAGTCACAGTTACTATCCTATTCCATTATAGGGTTTTCCAGTACCCCTTAAAAGGGATTCCTCCATGACTAAATGCCTGTGCATTATATGTGTACTGTACTCCCTCTCCTCATCCCTGAAGGACCCTTACTTTAGGGAGCTGTTCCACTCCCTAAAAGAGATAGCCACATGTATCTCTACACATTTATATATCATGTTTGCTCTAAACTAGCCATCCAACTCTTGCAGGAATTCGGCAGCCTGGAGCCTATTGTAGAGGTCAAGTCAGTCCCCTGTGTGTGTAGAGTACAGCAGCACTCATGTGACCACTTTGCTACTGTTTTCAGAATGACCACTGAAACACGGTACATCTGGTGGCACTCAGTAGCACACTATGGGGAGTCAGGTGCTGGTAAAGGCTCGCACCTAACCTACCTTGTAACAACCTGTTACAGGGAGGAATTTTCTATTATTTTATATAACATTTAAAGAAGGCTGATGAGAAAGTAAATTTGAGCAGTGCATTCCATTTAAAATGTAATTATCATAAAAGTAAGAAGAGAGACTTCAGATCATGTGGAACTTGCTGTTTGACATTATGCACCAGAGAAATTGAACATGCCTAGTATTCATGAAAAGATCCATTTATTTTTTATAATGGTAGGAACATTACTATGGTACGCCTTGTGCTGAAGATTAAAGACACTGTCCTTCCTTAATAGATAATGCAGTGCAAACAATTATTGTAAGCCTGAATATTTTGTTTCTAAAATAATCTCTTCCGAAGTACTGTACAATGTTTTAGTGTGATACATTGATCCAGACACAACACAAATGTTGTTTGTTTGGGGATTTGTTCTTTTCTGTAGGGTATAAGACTGCATTTAAAGCAAAACTCTATGCAATGAAAAACACAGTGCATTTATTAAAGGTGCCATGAATATCTGTTTCACCTTTAAGTAATGTGGACCAATCATTAAACCAAACTACCATGCCCTCCTTTGCACCATCAAACTCTTATACAGTTACCTAAAGCATTAACTACTTACACCTTGCTAAGAAAAATTGCTGTTCTGGAAGCCACCATTTGGTCAAATTGCACATCAGTGTTTGTGCTCTCTGTCAAGATAGGATTGGTGGTTTGATAAATATTTGATGGGTTCTCTTCTACTCACAGATCAACTTCTCAGTCCAACAGGATTTCTCTCCCTGTCAATAAGGAAGACAAGATTGGCAGTTTGGTAAGTATTTGATGGCTTCTCTTCTACTCATAGATCAACTTCCCAGTTCAACAGGGTTTCCGCAATGGAGGCACTCTTGAGTACAGTGCTGGTGACTGAGTATCTCCCTGGAATTTCTTCCAACTATGTTTCACTGACACTGACCCTCTTTTACGGGAGGAGTAAGTCAGATGGCACATGGAGATTCTGTATCTAGACTGGGTGTAAGATACAGAGGTAATATTGACTTGCTGCACATATTACTAGTTATTGGGAAATTTATACTGACTCTGTTCCAGATGAAGACATATGGGATGCCTTCAATGTGACTATCAGAGGAAAATATGTCTCTGCTAAAAAAGCTCATTGAGTAAACCATAATAGCAAGCTCCTTGACCTAGAGGCTATTGAAATGGTAAGGCTAGGGAGCATGCAGATGCACTGAGTGATGATACCTTTCATGAACATAGGTGAGAAGGAAACTCCAGTTGCACATGAAAGACTTGATGCATTCTGACTGAACCCAATGCAGGGCCTCTCCTTTTGACAAAACTGACAAGAACGCAAAGGTACTGGAACTTATATCAGTTAGGGAATCAAAGAGCACTCCTGGGCCATGCATTTAAGCAGATAGTGCCTCCATCATGCCTAAATAGTATGAAATTATGCAAACATTTATCTATCAAAAGTTGTGCTTTCCCATTGCACCATATGGCAGCTCTGCACTCAAACAGTCACTACATGATCTGCCACTGCCCACTCTTGAAAATACTGATTGCCTGTCCATGGCTGCCAACATCACTGAAAAGGGGGTCCTTTCCAAATAAAAAGTGGCATTCCAGTAGAGTAATACAAGCAGTACAAATACATCATAGTCCCAAATCTACAAAACTTTAGAGCGCTTCCACAGACACATATAGATTTCCCTCTATGAACTATGATGCTATCCTCCCGATGATCCAAAAACCCAATAACGATTCCCTACTATGTTCTTCTTATAGCCCAATCTCCTTCCTTAACATGGATCTGAAAATACTGACTAATGTCCACTAGGCTTGTGAGAGTCATACACACACTGGTCAATACAGGTTAAACTAGCTCTATGCCCACAAAGCCACAAATATTAACATCTGTAGACTATACACTTATATGCAATTGACACACAATCAGGTAGCAGTAGCATTAGATCTGGAAACAGCTTTCAACACCATAGATTTGGCTTCATGCGATGCGACAGGTGTTATTGAATGATTGTACAGTCAACAATACATTTGCAGTAGGATGCATTTTAGAAGGACACATCCCGTATGGGCAAGCAAATATACTGACAGATCTGCAGGAGACCTGCATGGCACCAGCAATCTGCTGATTGTTGGTGCAAAACTTCCCAGGCTCCCGCAGCAAAAAATAATAAATACACATTTTTTTACTTTCAACAAAATGTGCATTTATTATTATTAAAAGGGGAACTTATCCTTTAAGTAAAAAAAAATACTTTTTGACTACACTTTTTCAGAGTGAGAATAACCGCAAATATTCTGGACTAAGAGAGCACATGAATAGGCTGAAAAATGGGAGACAATGAGCATGATTTAACCTTTATCAAGCACTATAAATGTTTCAGCCAAAGAGCAGCTGCGTACCCATTAGGCATGGCACTTTGACATTGCCAGACTAGCATAATACTCCGCAAACATTTAGGTGGTAAGCATGAATGACCCAGAATCAAAAATTCTCCAAATGTTGCAGCTAAGGGGCAACTGCAGAAGCATTAAGTGTGGCACTCTGACCTGGCTAGGGCAGCACAATACTCCACAAACATTAAGGCACAATGCACATAAAAATTCCAAATGCAGAAACATCAGCTGTAGCACCCTTCGCAGTAAAAATGTAATAGAGCTGTAGAGACAGCACAAGATTATTATGCTGACAGACCTGCAGCAGTGGCAGTAGATGACAATGGTGGCAGGAAATGATAATGATGAAAGCCTCACTTAGGCAGCCACCATGATCGCTGCTCCTTCTTTCACTGCCATGAGTGTCCAAAGCACTTGGCCATGAAAGGGGATGCTGCCTCTCTGGGAAAGCTGTTAAGAGATTCCACTGCAACAGCTCCTACAGATAAAATATGTTTTGCTCCCTTTGCGATGATGGGATGTGTTCTGGAACTTTTATCTAACATAGATTCAAAAGGGTGGCCAAACACTAATGGTCCCTCTCCTTGATGGCCCAAATTCTGGTGTCCTTGCATAGGCACTGCAGAATGAATCAGCCTATCTACAACAAATTATCAGTGCTTAATCCAGGATGTAGCTGAAGATGGATTGCCAGTCTTTGGCTGCCAACTGGTATCATTCATGTGCTGCTCCCACTAAGCTTTGTGGTGAGCATTTATGTGGTTCCTCATGTAAGTTGTGCCAAAATAGCTCGTAGATTTACCATGCTTGATAAACTGCACTGGGAGGCTACAAAGTACTACTGTGCTGTCTGAAGCATACTATATTTAAACAAGATATAAAACACAAAACCTGCACTTAGATATAACCACACTCCAAATTTAAAAAAAAAGGGGGAATAAAGCAAAAAAGCAGTTAGCATACAAAAGGCAATATTACAAAAGTGAACAGAAGAAATGCAGCTCTAACTGTAATACATATAAATGTCAGAAATGAAAATCCATATAAGTCCTCAAGTAAATAAAACAGGTTGCTGGAGAAGATTCTGATGTCAAAAACCGTCACCATACACCTGAAAAAATGAGCCCCTTACCATACATTTGGACCGTATAACACCAGTGTGATAAGGAATCAGTATGTCAGGTAATCTTCAGTAGAAATGCTCTCCCAAGTATAGGATGATTCCTCCTTTTTAAAGGTCTCCAAACCTTGAAGAAACTCTCATCTGATAATCAAATAAGGAATTTAAGAAAAAAAGCAACTCATGGTGCAGTATTTCATTAAAGTTTTGGCAAGTTTATTAAAAGATTCACGTACAGCAAGAATTAAAATAACCAGCATTGAATATGAATTGCTTCAAACCAAAATTATGGACGCCATCCCTCCAGAACGTGGTGACGTCACACGCCGAAGCTCCAGCCAACGTGTTTTGTCATCAGAAAGACGTTGTCATGCTGGTTATTTTAATAAGAACCCCAGCTATAAAAATGACTTTAGTAGTTTTGTTTCTTTACCTATTCCATTCCAACATACATGCTTTGCTCCTCGCAATCATAGATACTTTAGTTTACAAACCCAGAATATCCAAAAGATGCTATACCCCTTCAAAGCCAAAGGAAGCCTCATCTTACCCAAACTTACAAAATCAGCTAACACTACTCTGAAGAAGGCCAGCTGTAGGATGATACACATCAAGGGGTGGAGCCTGCATTTTGAATGCCACCATAATGCTAATGGATGCTCAGGATCCATGAGAGTAGAGGTGAGCTGTTTAAATTGGTGCCATCCATTTGGTTTACATAAATTGGATTGGTCTTGCATGTGCCTTTACTAATCTCTTTATGAGCATGTTAATCATCATTATTGCTGAATAAAGCATTCAGAGTACACTATAAAATATTTTTTCTCTTTTACTGATGCATATGCGGTGATGAGTATTATGCGGAGGAATCTTTGTTCTGAAAGACCTAAAAACAACTCTTGATCTGGATGACTGGGCAGCATTTCATCCCTGTGAGGAATAAAAGTGTGTTAGACCTCATTTCCCTGTAGAGGTCATATTATGAAGGTGAGAAGGTTGGAGTGACACTGGTGATCAAGCTGCACTTCACAATGTGTAATTTAAAGGAGTACGCACATCTTGTGGGTATACATCCCTGGATTGGGACTTCTTTATTTTGTTGTGCACATATATTTGCAGATTGTTCACAGGATTTTGGTCACCTAATACTTTATATGTGAACTTTGAGATATATTTTACACATTAACACACTTGTTGGATTTATTATGATTTTGTTTCACACAGTGTAGTTTTGTTAGTAGTATTTACAGTTTTTTCAGCATTTTTTATCACCTTGTAATTGAGAGTTTTGTTTGTGAATTGAGTTTAGTGTGGGCAGTGCTGTACTACATATTTTGTTATTGACTGAGGTGTTATCACTTATCACAAGTACTAACTTGCTCTCTGGTGTGATTGTGATATTTGTGCAGACTGATTATTGTTATTTCTTTCTGCTTACTATATAAAGTCTCAACCCTCAGAACAATCTAGGCAACCAAGTGATTGCAACCCAATATCTATTACACCACCACCATTCCCAACTCCTAGCTCTAATCTCTCCCTTTTTTATTCCCCTGCCTTTTATTTTATTTTCAGAAGCACTAACTTTACTCTTTAACTCCTCTCTTTCCTTTTTCCCTCTATCCACTCTTAGTAGTACCTTTTGCTGGCACATATATATTGACTTTTTTGATTAGTAGACAAATTGGTGCAGTTTGACATTTTTATGTGCATTTTTCGGTTGTACTTAATTCTGGAAATTATGATAAAAACATTTTCATTAATAAATATTGAACAAATTTGCATAGTTAGTGTG
Source organism: Staurois parvus (assembly GCF_062004578.1). Classification (NCBI taxonomy): domain Eukaryota; kingdom Metazoa; phylum Chordata; class Amphibia; order Anura; family Ranidae; genus Staurois; species Staurois parvus. The sequence goes on from NW_028317874.1 coordinate 4,867,031, forward strand.
CCAGGGCTCCTGGAGTAATGCACAAAGTATGTGGCTTCTAGGTACTTGTGTACATGTGTAGTGAGAGATTAATATTAAAGTGAACACATAGTGAATTTAACTATACTGTGCTTTTTGGATGATCAAAATAGGACAACTGCAAGCCTCTGCATTCCTGCTTTTCTGGCCATTCATAATTTGTTACAGTTCTGCAAAAATTCAACTTTTCTGTAATATTAAGGAGCATACCCACCATTATATGTGACTAGAAATTACCCTTAGTTTGATCTGTGCCTATTGGCGAAAGAGGCAGCATTTTTGTATACAAGTGGATGCACTTGGGCGTCATTTATTAACAAATCAGGGATACAATTAAATGCAAATTAAGCTACCTTTCATACGGAAAAATGTTTGCAACAATTTTACTGCATATTTGCAACTTCTGTGCCTTTACTTGACCTATAGCTTTTATTGACGTTCTTTCTAATTATGTCTGGTTATAATGTTATTTAAAATATATTCAAGGTAAGTGGCTCTAAATTCTTTGTATTTCAGTTCTTTTGACTGATTGACTGCTGAGATTATTAGATATCAATGATTAAAGGTGTGCCCTCACCTGGTAGTGGAGAAAAAAAAGTTTTTAATAGACTATGAAGATCAGAGCTGAGAACAACTGTATTAGGTTAGAATGACTAACTGAATTTTCCATGATGGGTTTTGTTCCAAATTTTTCTTTAGTAGTGCTGAAATGATTAGCTTTCACAGCAGGTTTCAGAAAGTACTGAAGTCTAAAGGTTATTTTCTACACACTGCAAAAGATCAAAATATGCTGAACTGTCATTTCAATAAGCTTGTTTACAACAAAATTAATTTGCAGGTGAGTACAATTGGCAGATATAAACTGCTGTTTAAAAGATATTGAAAGCAAATTTATTCTATGCTTGCTGAATACAATTACTAATATATATATATCAGGGTCGGATCTAGCCTATCCGATGTGGGGGGTGCAGTAAAAGAAATGTCAGGCGGGCAGAGGATGGGGGTCAGCAGAGCAGAGGACAGGGGTCACTGCTGGCTAGGCAGAAGACAGAGGCACAGCTCCTTCTCCCATCTCTGCATTGCACACAGACTGGGCAGAGGCAGCAGAGCTCCTCCCCACACAACGCATAACTAAGATCAGTATAGTTTAAGTCAAAGACAGTTTAGTGTCAGGCTAGGGCAGTATAGTATCAGATTAGGGTGGTATAGTATCAGATTAGAGCAGAATAGTGGCAGATTAGGAAAGTATAGTGGCAGGTTATGGTTAGCTTTGGGGGAGCACAACTAAAATCTGAGGGGGCATAGTCCACCCCAGCACCTCCCTAGATTTGGCCATGAAATATATATTCATATATACAGTGCATCCAGAAAGTATTCACAGTGCTTAACTTTTGCCACATTTTGTTATGTTACAGCCTTATTCCAAAATGGATTAAACATGAAAGAAGTTTGTTTTGAAATCTTTGCAATTTATTAAAAATAAAAAATGAAAAAAAAAAACAAAACACATGTACATAAGTATTCACAGCCTTTCCCATGACACTCAAAATTGAGCTCTGGTGCATCCTGTTCCCACTGATCATCTTTGAGATGTTTCCACAACTTGATTGGAGTCCACCTGTGGGAAATTCAGTTGATTGGACATGATAAGGAAAGGCATAAACCTGTCTATATAAGGTCCCACAGTTAACAGTGCATGTCAGAGCACAAACCAAGCCATGAAGTCCAAGGAATTGTCCGTAGTTCTCCAAGACAGGATTGTATCAAGGCACAGATCTGAGAAAGGGTACAGAAAAACTTCTGCGACATTGAAGGTCCCAGTGAGCACAGTGGCCTCCATCATTCATAAATGGAAGAAGTTTGGAACCATCAGGAATCTTCCTAGAGCCGGCCGCCCGACCAAAATGAGTGATTGAGGGAGAAGGGCCTTAGCCAAGGAGGTAACCAAGCACCCGATGGTCACTCTAAAAGAGCTCCAGCATTTCTCTGTGGAGAGAGAACCTTCCAGAAGAACAACCATCTCTGCAGCACTCCACCAATCAGGCCTGTATGGTAGAGTGGACAGACGAAAGCCACTCCTCAGTAAAAGGCAAATGGCAACTCTCCTGGAGTTTGCCAAAAGGCACCTGAGGGACTCTCAGACCATGAGAAACAAAATTTTCTGGTCTGATGAAACAAAGATTGAACTCTTTGGCCTGAATGACAAGCGTCATGTCTGGAGGAAACCAGGCACCACTCACCACTTGGCCAATACCATCCCTACAGTGAAGCATGGTGGTAGCTGCATCATGTTGTGGGGATGTTTTTCAGTGGCAGGAACTGGGAGACTAGTCAGGATCGAAGGAATTATGAATGCAGCAATGTACAGAGACATCCTTTATGAAAACCTGTTCCAGAGCATTATGGACCTTAGACTGGGGTGAAGGTTCATCTTTCAACAGGACAAAGACCCTAAACACACAGTCTACATAACAAAAGAGTGGCTAGGGGCCAACTCTGTGAATGTCCTGGAGTGGCCCAGCCAGATCCCAGACTTGAACCCAATTGAACATCTCTAGAGAGATCTGAAAATGGCTGAGCACCGATGCTCCCCATCCAACCTGATAGAACTTGAGAGGTACTGCAAAGAAGAATGGAAGAAATTGACCAAAAATAGGTGTGCCAAGCTTGTAGCATCATATTCAAAACGACTTGAGGCTGTAATTGGCGCAAAGGTGCTTCAACAAAGTATTGAGCAAAAGCTGTGAACACTTATGTACATGTTTTTTTTAGTTTTTTATTTTTAATAAATTGCAAAGATTTCAAAACGAACTTCTTTCACATTGTCATTATGGGGTATTATTTGTAGAATGTTGAGGAAGAAAATTAATTTAATCAATTTTGGAATAAGGCTGTAACATAGGAAAATGTGGCAAAAGTTAAGCGCTGTGAACACTTTCTGGATGCACTGTATATCTCAAAAATACCATGGCTAATGTAACTCTAATTAAACTCTTAAGTTATATAGCATAATTTTATTCTATAGCAGTTTCTGAATGTGTAGCTGTTTCAAGTGCAGCCCCTCTTACAAGTAAAGGAATACACATTACATTCAGCATCTGTATGTAAAGCAACCTTTAAATAAAAATAATAATAACAAAAATTCTAATTAATCTGTTAGTGCATCTGGTTTGGTGAGTAAAATTGGAAGTTGGGGGGGGGGGGTCGTTTCCCTGAGGTCTTTACTGGGAAGAATGGGTGTGTCTGTACTGAGAAGAGGGATATACTGAGAAGTCTGTACGGGGGGGGGTGTCTGTATTGAGGGGTCTATACTGAGAGAAGGGGGTGTCTCTGCTGAGGGATCTGCAATGCGGGAGAGGGATGTCTGTGTCTGTAATGAAGGGTTTGTACTAGAGGGTGTCTGTACTGAGGAGTTTGTGCTGGTGTGCTGCGTGGGTGGTCAGTATGTAATGAGGAGTGTGTGCTGGGTGGTCTGTTTGTACTGATGGGTCTGTGCTGCTGGGGTTTGTCTGTGCTGAGGGGTCTGTAGTGAAAGGAGGGGGTTTCTATACTGAGGGGTCTGTGCTATTGGGGGGATCGGTCTGTACTGGGGAGATTCGACTGTACTAAAGGATCTGTGCTGGTGGGGGTCAGTCTGTACTTGTGCCATTATTTATTAATGGTACCCCAAGTGCAGTTTTGCCACTCGACAAATGTTCTGCATACACAGCAAAACACTTGTTGAAAAACCATGCAGCACTCTACTCCCAAAAGGTTCTGGAACTTTTTTGCCATGTTTGTCGAGCATAAGGCAGCTCATTCAAGGAATGAGGGTGGGGGAGGGTGAGAGACTGATCCCCCTGTGGCTCCCCCTGCAACAGCTGAAGCTGGCAGGAGGGAATGGAGGAGAAACCACTTGCACTGCAGGGGGAGCCACAGGAGCATTGTTCATGTATATAAACAGGGCCACTGATAGGACAGTATAGTCAGTCCTCCTCACCTTGCTCTGTTAGATCAAATTAGACCCTGCCAAGATGACTGCCTCCTGCACTTGAAAGACTCCAAAAAAGAACATTGCAAACTGGTCCTGTTAAAGATGGCTGCTGCACTTCTGCATCAATGAATATTAAGTTTAACCTTGTCCACACTGTAGAAGGATAATACATCAACAACAAAGGAAGAAGTTCCACAGCAGCTATCAGCTACAGGCTGGATTTCATGAATTTATGTGAAATCTTCATAAACAGATGTAAAAAATCTTGTAATTTGAATTACAATTTAGTTAGAGTTTGGTCAATGTGTATATATAATATGTCTTCTTATATGTTCATGTTCTGAAGATAGATGGGAATTGTTTGATCTGAATTGTAAACCTGTGCATATGTAATTGATCTTATTGAGGGGTTTAGTCATGTTAAGGAGTTGGTAATAAAAAGTAACTAAAAAAGGTTTAGTCAGATTTGAATAAAAACAATAGATATGCTCACCAATCAGTACTGATCTATGCATGCCTATGGAAGAGAGGCCTATAACAATCTACACACTTGAGGGGATTAGGAGGGAGAAGTTAGGCGGAGTCTTTGGAACACAGGAACACAAGAACACCAGAATGGTGCTCTCACACACAGTTTAATGGTAATTGTGCAATATATCCCTGGCACTTTCATAAATTAGTTTGTTTTACTTAGGCTTTGTCTGCTGGTTTGCATGTTGAATACTAAGTTATAGCATGCTTCATAATTTCTCTACTTTATTATTATTATTATACAGGATTTAAATAGCGCCAAGAGTTTGCTTAGCGCTTTACAATATAATATGAGACAATACAGCAACAATACAGTTCAGTACAAGAGGGATAGGAGTGCCCTGCTCCTCGGAGCTTACAATCTAAGATTTCTCTGCATGTAAATAGATTGCTATTGTTTTAGACTTAGGCCTTTTCACTATATACCTATGAATTTTTGTTGTTGTGTTGAAGCTGCCACTCAAATGTATGAACTTCCTATACAAAATTATATTGCTAGAGATATTATATCTTGAAGTGTATTGATTTTGTGTAACACAGTCGAAGCAAACAGCTTCTAGTAAGTGGAAAATGGTATGGGATTACAAGTCCAGGGGGATAGTGTGCTGCCTAAAAGAGGTAAAGGAAGGAGAAACCAAGGCTCAAAGCAGGCTTATATGGGAGGTGAGTGGTGACTTCTGGAGGATGCTGCTGTTGCCAGAGTTAACTGGAGTGTCAGGCTGGGACTGTGCTGCCCATTGGAGGCCACAGCCGTCCGAGAGATCCAATGAACTGGAGAAGAGGGGCGTCATCCTGAGAAATTGCTGCTACAGAGTTCAGAGTTGCTTTCAGTGCCATAGGATTCCGAACACCATAGAGAATAGGAGGAAGGTTCATAACAGACTGCATAGTGTAAGAGGTCACTGATCAAAACCTCCTTATCCTCCTCTTAAGGTTCATAACAGACTGCATAGTGTAAGAGGTCACTGATCAAAACCTCCTTATCCTCCTCTTAAGGTTCATAACAGACTGCATAGTGTAAGAGGTCACTGATCAAAACCTCCTTATCCTCCTCTTAATACCACCTTAACCAGGAACTTAGCTTGGGAATTTACACTGCTTACCATTTGAAACAAATTTATCTGAGAACTCCAATGTAGGACTCTGGGCTCCAGCATTTATTACCACAATGGAATGTGGGAGGGTTTTTGGAGGTACTCAAGGACCTTCAGCTTCTAGTACCACCTTCAGTTTTGTTTTATTGCACAAATCTGTTTTGCCTTTTAATTGTTCATTGCTGTTGCTTTTTTTATTGCCTTGTTGGCTGTGTAGCCCCAGTAACTACTCCTTATTCAGTCTTGGTGTGTCAGAGGGTGTGGCATTGCTAATTGGGTCATTGTCAGCAAACCAAGGGACCCATACATTAATCACTTCTTTGTGGTTAAGTGCTAACAGTGCGAACAGTGTTAACGAATACCTATGCTGCAAATGATAGTCAAACTAAATTCTTAAACTTTTTTTACAAAGTTAGAAGAGTACTAAAATCCTTAAATATTATGTATTAATATTATTAAGCCCAGTCTAGAATGTTCCCCCCATTTGCTGCATCTATCCAACATTTCCTGACTTTATCATAAACCATACCACAGCAGCCAGGGGATGACAGCACTGAACCTGAAAGTGATGTCATACACATGGGGGCTTGTGGCGTGGGGGACCAGAATCACTTCCACCAGAAATCATCTTGACAAGAACACACATGCAAACACAGTTTACGTACATAATCCCGCTACTGTTGCCATGTGACATACATCAGTAGCAGCGAAAGGGATAAGATAGTCGAGAGCAAAATTATACCAGAAATCCAACAAAGTAAGAACTGTTTGCATGAAAGCTATCTAGTTCTCTCAGAGACCATCCCACCTACTAGGTGCTTGAGTCTCAAGGGCTATTACTAACACTGACCACATTTCACAAATACAGTCAAATTTCTGTAAGTATCTGTACACCCCTCAAACCCCTATAGAACCTTTAAACTGGCTACTGGTTAAACTATGTCTCTTTCAAAGCTGGGAACAATCTATGTGGACAATCTAAATCCACCAATTTTCTTTGGATATGTTTTTGACTATCCAAGCCCTCTTTTGCAGTGATTTGGGTGGTCCTTGTGCTCCGTTTGGGAGGGTCCCAGGTATCCGAGGCCTGCTGGTGCTCTGGCTGGTAGGTGGCAGCAAATTAGAGCCTTGCTTTTAAGTTTGGTTGAAGATTTATTAATTTGTCCTTTTACTCCTCTATGTTTTGAGTATATTCATATACTTGAAACTATGTAAATACACTTTATGGGCATAAACAAATGTATTTTCAATCTTACAGACTATATCACCTTTGTGCAGAGTCTTTTCCTTGAGGAAGGAGTACAATTACTCCGAAACATGTCGGATTTCTATAAGACTATCTCTGTAACCAAACAATATATTTTGATGGTGATGTTTTGTTACAAATGATCACTTGGAAATAGTTTGTCATGCTATATTTTTTCTATGTGTGAAAATTTGATGGAAAATAAAGATTTCATATATTTTAGTCTATGTATCTGACAAAGTATGAATCTCAAAGAGGGACCATGCATGTTATTAAGCAGGTGGTATTAAACCCCAGCTAGACTTCAAAAAAGCTTTCCCTCCAGTTCCTTAGACTGTTATCTGTATGGTGGCATGGCCAAATTACCTCCTCCTTCTCAAGGCCGGATTTGGGGGTGTGCTGGGGTGGGCTGTGCCCTCCAAGATTTTATTTCTTCCCCCCTCCCACACAGAGCTTTGGAGAGCAGGATGGTCAGGAGAAGGAGTGCTTAGCTGTACTTTGTACAGAGTGCGGATTGTTTTAGTAACTTTGACAGCTGTCAGAGCAGCTGCACCAGCCCTTCTAACTCCTCTCCAGCACTACACACAGTGCACAGGACAAAGGATGGCTGTTGCAGCTGTTCTGAAGCCTAGGGCAGTGTAAAGAGAAGGTGTGCTGTCCAGGACCCTACACATCTGTACCTGTCACTCCAGTGTGCCAACTGCACTGTGAGCACAGCCAGGGCCACCAATAGGGGGATCAGGCAATACACCTGTAACACACTAGGTCAGCAGGAGGGGCAGACAGGGAATGTCTGTGGGCAGTTCAGTTTGGAGCTATCACGTACCTGGTGATGGAGGCCAATGGAGAAAGGGCTTCCCTTGAGGCTAAGTTCTGGACTCCCTTGAGAGTGGGACACCGGGAGTCCGGCCCAAAGTTGCACAGGTCGCCTGTAGGAGTGTTGGTTGGTGGTCCACTCAGAAGCACAGCTGGTGCACAGAGATAGGTCTGCAGACAGGAGGCGCCTGTGCATGGTATGCAAGCCCTTCCGGGATTTAGATGTTTACTGGATAGTCGGTTCAAGCCAAGGTCAGGTACCAGGTGGGAATGAGAGCAGATGTAGTCAGATGGGATAGCCAAGGTCATACACAGAGGAGCAAGAGAGAGAAAGTATCCGTAAGCCAAGCCAAGGTCAGATCAGGGGTAAAGCAGAGTAGACAGGTCCAGGAGCAAGCCGAGTCAGTAACAGGAAATTACAGGTCAGAATCACAGGAAACAGGAACCAAAACAGGAAACAGGAACCAGGAACAGGGCATGGGGAGCTAGAGATCATCCGGCAACTTGAGGAAGTGATGAGCCTCCTTATAAAGGCCGTCTGGCACCAGACTGAGGCTGATGTGTACTTCTGCGGCCATGTAGAGTACTGGCAGCAATGCCAGATCTTCCAGAACTTCTGCCGTGGACAGGACCCTGACAGGAGCCTTCTTTCTGCATGGCCTCAACCTCTTTACAGCATTCATTTTTATGGTGTATCAACATAGCACAGCACTGCTCTTCATGGAATGTACACTGAGCTTCATACAGCAATGTGCATGCTCTCAGTGCACACAGGTAAAAACAGCAGCCAACCAGAAGCTGCTCCCTATTTCCAGGTGACAGCTGAAACCTGAATGGCTGCTGCAGACAATTCTGACACTTCTCCTTCTACTACTGACTTCAGTCAGGACAGGAAACTGTACTTAAAGGGATCCTAGTCATCTGTACAGAACAGTCAACTCCCTATACATAATGGAAAAAAAAATTCCACCTAGACATGAGCGCCTGACTCCTGTACAGTGCGTTACATACTATTGACCTGTGGTACTTACTCCAGACATCTGCACAGTGCGTTACTGTGACTGACCTAACTGGGGCAGGGGCTTTTGGAGGGGACTAGTGGCTAGCCTTCTACCCACTGATTATGGCCCATGGAGGAGACTGGGGATTTTGTCTGCTTCTCCCAGTCCGGTCAGAGCATGAAGAACAGCTTGGTTCAGCCTTTGATCACATGGAGAGAGCAGATCAGTCTGTGATGATGGATAATAATGTGACGAATGCTGAGACCGAGGCCTGGATTAATTCTCTGAATAAATAAAGCTTTCCTTCTGGAGCGGACAGAAAGGTATAATATTAACTTCATGCAGGTGGATGGTCAGGGGAAATATGGGGCCCTCCTGCAGACTGGGTTGGAGAAGCTTCTCCACTTGGAACAGAAATATTTATCAAGGATCGCCCTCAAGAAATCTATGAAGATAGATTAATTCCACTTTTTCAGACTATTGGAATATTGTATGAATTTTGATTTATGATAGACAGATTATACAAGTGAAAGCAAACACCTGAAAGACAGAATGTGTACTGTGCTTGTAGTCAGGGCTGAAGGTGCTGGACTGTCTGGGGTGGCCTCCCTGGCTTGTCTGGGCACCGTGCTGATTAGTTTACTGGTAGTTAGATTACTATTACATGTTAGCTGCTAGCTGTTGATTAGCTTACTGTTAATTAGATAGCTGTTAGCTGCTGGCTACACTGTTTACCATTGACACTGTTTAGAATAATGTGATTAAGCTCTTACCTAATCAGTGTGGGATATTTATCACAATGTGTAAAATTTGTATTAATTGTTCATGTGGGGACTGCCCTTATTTCTGAAGTGTATTTCTGTTCAATAAAGTAGTTCCAGTTTTGCACCTAAGCTAGTGTCACCTAGTCTTGGGTGTGATGCTCAGCTATAATACCTTGGTCCTGTGTCTCAGCGGTGAGGAAGCACTTCTCTGACGGAATCACCCAATTGGGGTGATAGGTGGTCCGTCACAGTTACCTACTACTGACATGTGTCCATGTTCAATATTATTACCTATTTCTTTTTCTTTGTTAAATTTTATGAGCAGTTCGTTATTTAGCATTTTTCTTTGGAAAGCAGATCCCTTGACTTTTTTTGTGCACCCCCAAATCAGCCCTGCTCCTTCTGGAGAGAAATCAATATTCTAGTGTCAGATCTCTTCAAATGCAGGCTACAACTAACAGCCTGGACAACATTACTAAGTGTACTGTATATTGTACAAATATAAATAAAAATCTTATTTATTTATAATCTCAGCAGCCAAAAGGACCATTGCAAGAAATGATGCCTATACATATGATTAATATCATGAGATTCAGTTATCTAATTTAACCACTGGAGACATTGAGATTCAACTCTTGCTCAGCAGCACTGCAGGCCACAGCAATAACTGCTTCTTGCTTTTCCAAGTCTCCCTCTATCTCCCCATGAATGTCATACATGGGAAAGCCCCCCAGATCCATGGCCATGTAAGTGTACTTGTAGACCAAAAGGTTTAACCCTTTTTCTCCATTCATTTTTAATACTGAATTTTTAATAAAGCATTCATTTTTCATTGCTACTAATTACTGCTCTTCCTCTCTCCATTGGAGTTTAATGTTTAGGAATTTGGACTTACCTGTAAATTGCTTATCTTGGAGTACAAAACAGGACCCAAGACCTTCCCTCTGTGCCTTGATCACTCCTGGGTGATCTTAGTAAAATGTTTGCCAGTGTCCAATCACTTGAGGGTAGCAGCATATAACCCAGGGTCTAGGAATATCAGCCCTGTATTCTGTACTGTACTCCAAGATAAGAAATGTACTGGTAAGACAAAATTGCTATTTTTTGTAATTTTCATTTTCAGCTTGGCTTAAAGACAGCAGCAGCCCTCCAATCTGATTCAACTTGAAAAAGGTTTTTGTCTGTGGTAGTTTTAGCTGCAATATTCTGTGATGCCAGAATATGGCATAACACAACATCACATCATAATTTGTGATGCCAGAATATGGTGCAGCGGATGCTATCCATGAAAATCATATGGTTCCGTAACACCACATACACTTTATAAGCATGTCCCAAGCATGTAATTTAAAGTATTGGTGTTTTTCCCATGTTAGCCGCTTTCATTGCACACATTTAAAAAATAATTTTTATGCCTGAAGATTAATTAAAAACCTCCAAACAATCTATTTGTATTAATATTTTCTGAAAGCAAAGACCCTGGAGAATAAAATATTGGTAGTCCTAATTTTTTATGTCACATGATATTTGCACAACAGTTTATCAATTTCAGTGAACAATACAATAAAATTAATTTTAGGGAACAAAAACACAATAATTTATATTTATTGGTAAAACATGAAGGATGAGCATGTTCCAAGTAAATGGATGTTAAACATATTGAACTTTAAATTTGTTTGTGCCCGCAAAATGCTGATGAACTTTGGTACCCTATATTTTACATATGTGACGCTTTAAAAGCTCCTACAGGTCATCAGTTTAGAGTTTACTGTGAGTAATGGCCCTAGAATTAATGTTCTCGATTGGACATGCATGGGGATATGCATGTGTATCCAGGGGCAGACTGAAAACTCATAGGGCCCCCGGGCAATAGGGGATCATGGGGCCCCTGTGAGCCTTGCCCACACTCAAAGCACACCCAAAAAAGCCTATAAAAGGTACCAGGGGCATTTCATGGGGCCCCCTACTGACCCCGGGCCCTCGGGGAGTGCCGAGTGCTTGAATGGTCAGCCCGCCCCTGTGTGTATCGCAAGCAACATTTTTGCACCTAGGTGCAACTGATGGGTGTTTGGGGAAGGTTTAAGTGTCTGGGTGTAACTTTATTTTTTAAATAATTTAAATAAAACTTTATTTATATCACATAGAGAACAAACTATGTTTTAAGACAGGTTCCCTTTAATGAGACATCAGGGGTCTTTTGGAGCACTGATGTCTCACTTTATTTCTATTGAAGCTAAAGGATTGCAGATGGCGTGTGATTATTTTTTTCCCTGGCTGCAAGGACCAGGGAAAGTGACACTAGAAACCAGAATGGTTTCACAATGGTGGTACTAAAAGGGTTAAAGGACCCCCTCTCTGTTGTATGCTATTTAATTTTTGTTTTGTTTTGGTAAATGTTCCTCATGGCAGTGCTCAACTCCCCTTGACTTTTCTTTGACAATAGTTTGCAAATTAACGTTAAATAACTCCAGCATTTGGTATCAAGATTTGCCCAGCAGAGACTAAAATGGGGTTTGCAACTAAGTTAGTGTTTTGTGAATTTCAAGCAGGATTTGGTGAACCCCCCACAAATCAAACCCGGGCAAAGTTACTCATCCCGAATCATGTGAATAACAATTTTAAAATCAAAGTTGCCAATTCCATGTTTTCCCCTTGATTTATTGTGTGCTGTTTTATCCTTATAGGCAAATTAGTAACCTTTTGCATCCTTACATGTCTATTTGCTCTTGGTCAGTCTCTCAAACATCTTAGATTGTAAGCTCCAAGGAGCAGGGCCTTCCTAACCTTCTTGTATTGAACTGTATTGTTGCTGTATTGTCTCCTGTTATATTGTAAAGCGCTGAGCAAACTGTTGGTGCTATATAAATCCTTTATAATAATAATAATAACAACAAGCAATGGTAGCTGGAGTGTTCCTTACCTTTAAGAAAACCAGCCTAAAATGGTTTGTGGGGTGAATTTGTAAGGTTGATTTAAATAAGTCCATCAATCAATACGCATTTAACTTCCTTCCATTTTAGATGATGTCAAAATCCTGCTAAATGAATATCTATGTAGCTCATTGCTGCTGGAAAATTCAGAAATGTACATCTATCACCACCTAGTGGCAACATATAAAAATACCAGCAGTCTTCATTTCTTGCTATATTATCCAAACACAATAACAGTATGTTTATTATTATTTAACAGGTATATTTATTGTTAAATCATTTGTGTTACTTACTGTCTACTCACAGCACACACACATGAATGCATATAAATACATGGATAGATCTCTCAAATACAGGCAGTAGAAGGTTATGGCCATGACGTAGCACATCCAAACAATTTGCCTTTGAAATATTTAGTACTTGTGTGCTACAGGGCTGAAGTATATTTGTGTTTTACAGGGCACAAAGTTTTATAAGGTACCCAGAATGTCAGTAAAGGCAATTCATTTATGCTTGGTATTCGCATTTTTAGGAATGTCTATGAAGGTTTTTCATTCATCCAGGTCATGGGATATTGTTTATTAAAATCAAATCTGAACCTATTGATCACACTTGAAAACATTTCATGAATCGTTTTATCTGTCTCAAGAAAAAGTTCAGATTATTTTGATTGTAGCATGATTGAGTACCAAAACCTATCCTCTTTGTTTTTTTTTTTCTATGATAAAATTTTTTTTTCTATAATAACATTGTAATTATTTGTTATTTTTATCAGATTTTGCCTAAACCTGGCTGATGTTTTTTTTCTGATTAGATACTAAAACTGGAAATTGGAAGTAGACAAACATATGTTGCATGCTATACAGCAAATAAACTGTCTGACTGGTTCCTATATACTCTGCCAGCTGCCATCATCAAGAATTGAAGTAACATGGGGGTTTTAAAACAAGCAAACAATGGAAAACAGCTGTACAATTAGTAAGACATTTACACAACTACACTGCAATCTGCTTCTTTGTTAAAACCAAATGTTCCCATTGTATCAAATTCTGTTATCCTGCAGAGCTCTCACCTCAAGAATTGCTTCAGACTGTCACATCACCCTGCACTGAATTGTAGCCTCATTACATGAATGAAATCACAGAAACAAAAAGAAGTGTATTGTGGATCCCTACCCTACATCATAATGTGTACCAATGACAGATGTTTTCTGCAGCTGAAACTGAGTCTGGGTTCATGCATGGCCGCTTTGTAACATAAAGGTGAAGGGCTCTGGGGCAACATAAGAAGACACTCTGATGTCTCAAAACATAAACCTTTGAGCTTTCTAAGCGTGTGTCATATGGTTTCTTTTTTCCTGTATTCTCCTGCTGTTAAAGGGTAACTCCAGTTTTGTAGAAAAAATAGCAAACGTTTATATATATATATATATATATATATATATATATATATATATATATATACACACACACACACACACACACAGCATATATACAATTGCTACAAAAATCATTTTGCAATTGAATTTCATTAACAATTGATGTACAGAACACTCAGAAATGTCATTTCCTGATTTTAGGCACCAAAAATTCCATTTTTGGTGAGATACTCCCGAAGGGTTAATCACATCCAAAGAGATGCTGACCCTACCTTTTCCTCATTAGAACACTGCAAGTGCTTCATCTGATCAATAATGAAAAAGTTGCTCTCATTCAGATTCACTCTGTGGACAATGAACAGCTATTTCTTTAGAGCAGAAACAGGTAGAAATCTGCAACAAGGTTTGGTCAAATAACAGCACTTTCCCAACAAAAGTGGAGTTACACTTTAAGCAATATGGTAGTACACTGATAAGGTTGCTGAAGTAATTGCTCTGCTCTCTCCTCCAGTAATTATGCTCAATCAGTTGACTGACAGCAAGATGCGAAGTGACAGAGCCCACAAATACATTTACCAGTTTATTTTGATTATCTGTATACATAAAGCCTGCACTTAAGTAAAGAGAAAACCCCAAAATGATAGTAATCATACTACAGTCATATAAAATGTGTCCTAATTATAACAATATCTGCATTTAAAACACAAACAATGATGAAAATTCTTAGTCCAAAAGTCCAAAGCAAACATCAACATCATAAACTCCATGCAAAAATGAAAATTAAATGTTGTAGTCCACATACACATCTACAATGTGAAGTGATAAATCCCTTATGCCAAACAAGTCCAAACTGTTTCACACAATGCCTTGGGGATCCCTCCACCCTTAAAAATCACACCTTTTAATATTTATACGGGCATAAAACCTCCAGCACATATCAGAAAAGTGATATCACTTTAGTCTCCATCTTCATTTGTAATAATGCAGAGAAAATGACCTCCAAATTAAAGGTAGGTCATAATGCACCAATGTATAGAACTTTTATAACATTCACACTGGCAAACAAAATTCCAGGAGAGCAGTATACCATTAGGAGTGTGTGTTCTCATCCACAATAATGCTCAAAGATAAAAATGGAACTCCATAATCTTGCTTTTCTTTACAGTAAATCTAAAATACAATGCCAGTAAAAGAAGAATATGTTTAGCGTGCATGTGTTTCATTCTACATCCACATCATAGGGCTGTATTTCTAGAAACCCGTAGTGTGCACAAACTTCCAGCAGATCAGCAAAGCACAAACAGCCAGTGTGCCAGCCTGATAGCTTCAGCTAGCCGCACTCTACATGTTTCATCTTCAAGACTTCTTCAGGACACTCCTAAAGAAGTCTTGATGAAACATGTAGTATGCTCCTGAGTAAGCCTTGATGATGAAACGAGCAGGACTAGCTGAAGTATACCACACATATACCAATCATATTATTAACTATAATTGTACTAAACCACTATACATCATCTATACATCCATAAACAATTAAAAAAATAATTATTAAATACATTATGGTGCCTACAATTTTATGTGGATTTTATTGAGATAGGATAATTAAACATACAACCAGAAGCTCAAATAACTTTTAGCAGAATGGGAGAAATAGAGAATTTAAAGGATGACATTTTGTATCACTGTTGAATTAATAATTACATGAAGTGGATTCAGAACTGAATTCAGGGTGGCCAGCGGTTTCTGGCCATTTCTATGGCTAGGCTTTGATTATCCCTCTTTACTGCCCAAGGAACATCTCACTGGGTGAAGATATGCTGATTTAAATCCAATGAGCTGATTTACTCCCATGAGGGAAGTAAATCAGCTCATAATGCTGGTTAATAAAGCTTTTGCTATACTTCAGGCGTTGTGATTGTATCAGCTGTGGCTGTTATACATAGAAGCTATAATGCCATTTATCTGCCCCTCCTCTCTCCTGGTTTACTCATAGTACACACTATTTATTGAGAATGGTTCAATACATTATCAGCAATTACAGAAAATACCTATTGATCTTGTCAGGAATACAATATCCTTGTCACTTCAGCTGAACTGACACCACGGTTTTATCTTTATTTCAAGCAGGGGTGGACTGACCATTTGGGCACTCGGGCACTGCCTGAGGGCCCAGGGTCAGTAGGGGGCCCCATGAGATGCCCCTAGTACCTTTCATAGGCTTTTTTGGGTGTGGTTTGAGTGTGGGTGAGGACACAGGGGCCCCATGATCCCCTATTGCCCGGGGGCCCCATGAGTTGTCAGTCCGCCCCTGATTTCAAGCTATCTTTGGTAATATCCTCCTAAGTAATAAAGATGAAATAAAGAGAATGCTTTGTAAATTCAAATGTATGTGGTTTGGACACTGAGAGGGGCATTTCTTTTCTCAAACAATAAACTCAGACTTGTTTTACACATTTCTATGGTAAAGAAGCCTTTTTCTCCACACTCTAGGAAGTGCACCCAGTCCATGGTGCTTCTTCTATCATGAAAATGACACCACTAAAAGCAGTTTTGCCACTGCTTTTAAGGCCTCTTCATGAGCTAGGCCTTTATGTATCACAACAGCAATACTCCCCCAAAATATGAGAAGTACAGATAAGAATGGGGTGGATGATCTCTCAAAGAAATGTTGTGTACACACACACACACACACACACACACACACACACACACACACACACAGACACACACACACACACACACACACACACACACGTGCGCGCGTTAAAATTCAGTTCTTTATTCACATTTAGTTATCAGGCAGACATTGGCCATTAAATGGAGCAAAATTAGCCTCATCATCATTAAAATCAAGTCAAAGAAATATACATAAACATATAGCACATATAATCCCATTGAACACATCCCTTAGAAACAGCATTATATGCCTAAAGATAATCCAGAGGATGACAATAATTTGGGTACTTCCTGAGATTATGAGTACAGAAATATGGTGTTCACAAAGATACGCTGTGAGTGGGTTCCATGTCTCAACTTGTTTCGCCGAAATGCTTCTTCAAGGAGCGATGTTCTACAATCAAAAATGATCAAACAGATAAAATATGACATCAAGTCAATAGGACCACCATTGTACAACATGCATATTATGTGTTAGCTGCATTGGACATCCAAGAAATTGGTGACAGTATTAATGATTACAATGATTATTATGACAGTAGGTCAATTTGATGTTAAAGTTTGCATAAATAAATTTGTCACAAGTATGTTGTATCCAAATAAACTTCATAACATGTAGAACCTGGGAACCATGTAAAACCCCATATAAGTGACCCAACAGGGGTAGAAAGGGGAATTAAGCTAATGAATTTACTGCAACCTTGTTGCAGGATGTCTACATGAAACACCTATGAATGAAAACATACATACTGTATAAAAAGAGAAATGTATGTGTGGATGGTAAGATTTTAAATGATTACACTGTTCAACAGGTAAAAAGTTTTGGGCATAAAATTAGCTAATCTTACATAATTTTGGGGTGCTGAAAACGAAAATGACCCTAAAAAATGTTGATTGGCTCTAGTTTCCATGATATATTCACCTATCTAATGACGTAAGCCATTCAAAATTATGATGCAACTTCAGCTGCATATTGCGCAATTGATACTGGTGACCAATAGAAAATTGCATGTATACTGAGATGATGCAATATTAGCCTTTAATTGCATCACTTCACTGCATAAAAGCTGCAGTATCTGTAGCTGATTGTAGTTCGACAGCGTCTTTACATTTCGTTTTATGCTTATATAGGCTACTCAGTAATGCCTCGAACTTGTGTGAATAAAGCAGATCATTTCTGCTATATCTGCGGTGAAATAACTTTTATCTCACAAAAAAGGAGGATAACAGTAATGATTAAGAAAGCCTACAACTTGTATTTTGGCTGCAAGATAGGAGACCAGGACAAGAGCTGGGCACCACATATATGCTGCAATTCTTGTGGGACGGCACTGGAGCAATGGTTGAATGGAAAAAAGGCATCTATGCCTTTCGCTGTGCCAATGATTTGGAGAGAGCCAACAGATCATGTTAGTAATTGCAACATGTCTCTAAAAATTCATTTTCTACATTCGCATCTGGATTTTTTCCCACCAAACTGTGGAGCAGTGAGTGATGAACACGGAGAGCGCTTCCATCAAGACATTGCAGCTATGGAAAGAAGATATCAAGGTAAATGGAGCCCATCAATGCTTGCTGACTATTGCTGGACAGTTGTAAGAGATAGCCCTTTCCTGGAATACAAGAGAAAAGCCGAGAGAAGCAAAACCGACACAAACTGAAGACAAAACTAGTGAGAATCCTAAGTATTAAAATGATTCAACTTAGCTTATGGCTATATTTTTCTTGGTAATCCTATGCAATATATTATGCCATTTAGGCTTTGTTATGTAGTCAATATCACTTGCTTTATATTTGTGGAAAGACATCTATCTATATAATTATTGTGCATTATGTAGTCATTACGCCTATAGTAGAAAACTTTCCGTTTACAGAAAAACTAGAGCCAATTGACAAATTTCATTTTTATATTTGAACTCAGAATGTGAAATTCATTAAGAAATGGATCCTTTTGTTTCCAAAACTGGCAAAAAATAAAAATTTGTTGAACAGTGTTACATCCAAAAGATCTAATAGGGTATAATAAGTTAAATGAGTAATATACAATATACACGATAAACATACCCTAGATGGTTTCTAAAGGTATAATTCTTGTCCAAAAATGATCTTACAGTATATGAGAAGCCCCCCATATATAAAAGGGTGGATCTTGACCCAGAGTGCCCATAATTCCGGTGTATCTAATAGTGCGGCCAAAATAAAGACATCCAAGCCAATTTGAAATGGTGCCAGCTAAAGCTTCCCTTCACCCCCTGAGTTAAATCAGTTTGTCAATGGAATTAAAGTGATTATAAAGGTAAAAATTTTATTTTTAAAAAAATAACAAACATGTCATACCCACTTGCTCTGTGCAGTGGTTTTGTACACAGCAGCCCTGATTCTCCTCTTCTTGGGTCCCTTGCTGGTGCTCCTGCCCACCACCCCTCCCCTGAGTGCCCTTATAGCAAGCTGCTTGCTATGGGGGCACTCATGTGTGCTGTCTTCCAAGCCAGCTCTGTGTGCCCATTAACACACAGAGCGCAGCTCAGCTCTGCCCCACACTCTCTCTTCACTGGCCAATGGCTCCAGCTGCTTTTTCTCTGTCCAATGAAGCGAGAGAGAGCTGAGAGAACTGCTACTCTTGTGCAAATCTCTGTATTGAGATCTGCCTTCGTAAGTACTGTATCCAGGAGGGGGTTGGTGGGAGCTGCATACAAAAGGATTTTGCCTTAATGCATAGAATGCATTAAAGGATAAGTTCACCTTTCAGCAAAATATTTGTGCAGATAAAAAAATGTGCATTTATTTTTTTTTTTGGAGCCTGTAAAACATTGCACCAGTGATCAGCAGATCGCTGATGCCATGCAGGTCTCCTGCAGACCTGTCACTGTATCTGCTTCCTCGTACCTCGTATGGGTAATCCGATGGTTTCTGACAGGAAGGCTCAATGAGCTACCATGGCAATCACAGCACCATGGTAGTTCATTGAGAACTGCAAGCCGACGGTCACAAAGGCTGCTGGGGCTTGTAGTTTTCTCATTCACAGAACACTGTGAATGAGTGACATGGCTGAGTGGGCGGAGCCCTGCACGGCAACCTTTTTTTAAATTGTGACAGCTGAATATGGGTGTAACATGTAACCTGTAACATGGTACGAAAGGTGAACATATCCTTTAAGGCAAAAAACCTTCTACCTTTAGAACCACTTTAATTGCCTATTTTCCATTTCACTGTTTGTTAATGAAGTATTCTGGGTACCTGTATGTAAGACATTATCTTTGAATCTGCTATTTACTGGAGTCAGATATTGCATGCAAATGGGTATATATGCTTTGAATTTTGTATTCATTTTACTTTTTATTTGTATTGTTGTTTTTATATTTATGACCTTTTATCTTTAGATTTGTGACCTTTGCATTTGTAGTTGTTTTGTAGCCCTAATGAAAGGGAAGTGTGTTTGGCCCCTGAAACACATTGGCTCTATTCCACCATAAATCAATTTTATCATTAAATTACCTTGGACGTTTGTTTGGCGCTCTCGTTGGATTGTATAAGGGTGGATTCTCAACTCTGGGTCCTTTCCCTTGCTCTTGAGGGTGGGTCTGTTTTGTGGAGTGCTGCTGAACTGGAGCCAGTGTGCCCAGTGACAATTTCAGTGACCCTTAGAACATCCGAATGCAATGCCTCATTTGTTCTTGTGTTAGGGCATTACCAAGTGGTAGCCTACCACTGCCCCAATACCGCTCACCACAGGATAGGGCATTACCAGGGCGCAGCCCTACTATTGCTTCAATATTGCTTACCACTGGACAGCATTACCAGCAGACAGCTAATCATTTCTCCAATATCACTCATCCCCTGACAGGACATTGCCAGGAGGCAGTCCTACAACTGCTCTACAATCACACACTGTAGGACAGAACATTACCAGGAGACAGCCCTGTATAGGAATCTGAGTTTATTTACTTTTGCTTTTGAAGAACAAAAGACCCAAATTTCATGGCAAATTGTTTTTACAACATGATTTTCTGCTGCTTTGCTCCAAGCAAACCCCCCTCTTTCATCTCCCCCAGATTGTATAAGCCCAGGATCAGAGTCGATCATGAGGAGTATGCCTCAAGGTGGGTGCACCATCAACTGAGCGAAGTCTGCAGACTCAACAAGATTAGGCCAGCAAGCCTAGGTGTTTGTGTATTTTGAAAGCGTCTTACAAGCCATACTGATAAGTTCTCCATTTCGTCCACTTTACTAACATATCAAAGCCATTCAGTCATTTTTTGGGAGATCTTCATATTCCAGCAGGAGGGTGCACACATTTTAGTTGCATTGACTAAATGCATATCTAGGAACTTGAAGTACATTGTTTTTGGGGAGAGAGGAGTGATGAAGAAGGAATTGAGCTGGAGTAAAGTCCAGAGTGTAGGACTTCATTCTTTATCTGTCTTCACTATCACATAAAGAAAAGACTTACCATTCACAGTTATAGGGCAAGGATTTGGAAAGTTACTGTTCTTTTCAAAAACACTACTTATCCTGTTGACCCCAACATGACAATATCATTCAGAAGGGTCAGGAATGATGTAATGTATAGTATCTATACTCAAAACTAAATGAAAGTGCAGGGAGGTAAGGATTCTCCTGCTGCTTGAAACCTGAAAAACCATGCAAACAATATTAGCCATTACAATCTGTCCAACCTTTAATTGTTTACCTATGTGCTGTTGAGGACATGGGTAGAGCAACATACAGTACATGTAAATAGGTTTGCATATATCTGCAAAATTCACAATTTCAGCAAAGCAAATGTTATGGTGTGCCATTGTCAGTTGAACATTTGTACAACATACCGTGCATCCAGAAAGTATTCATAGCGCTTAACTTTTGCCACATTTTGTTGTTTTACAGCCTTATTCCAAAATGGGTTAATTTTTTTCCTCAACATTCTGCAAACAATACCCCATAATGACAACATGAAAGAAGTTTGTTTTGAAATCTTTGCAATTTATTAAAAATAAAAAACGAAAAAAACCTCATGTACGTAAGTATTCACAGCCTTTGCTCAATACCTTGTTGAAGCACCTTTAGCACTAATTACAGCCTCAAGTCGTTTTGAGTATGATGCTACAAGCTTGGCACATCTATATTTGGGCAATTTCTCCCATTCTTCTTTGCAGTGCCTCTCAAGCTCTATCAGGTTGGATGGGGAGCCTCGGTGCACAGCCATTTTCAGATCTCTCCAGAGATGTTCAATTGGGTTCAAGTCTGGGATCTGGCTGGGCCACTCCAGGACATTCACAGAGTTGGTCCGTAGCCACTCTTTTGTTATGTAGACTGTGTGTTTAGGGCCTTTGTCCTGTTGAAAGATGAACCATCTCCCCAGTCTAAGATACAGAGCATTCTGGAACAGGTTTTCATCAAGGATGTCTGTCAGAACATGGGATTGAAATTGGGCCGTCTGCGGTGAGAGGCAATGTTTCTTTTCACTGAGCCACCTGGATTGCTGGACAGCTCCCTTGACAATTCTTTAGATGATCCTGCCTTGGACCTGTTTGTCTTGAACCTTGAACTCCTTGCTCCTCCCATGAACTTCCTATAAAAGCCATGTCCATGCACTTCCTCCTTTCCAGATTATTGTGCCTTCCCAGCCAAAATGCCGCTTATCATTCCTGCTGCTGTCTACATCTTCGTTACCGACCTTTGGCTTGCTACTGACTACGATTTGGCCTCATCCTAATCTACTACCATTTGTGACCGACCCTTGGCTTGTGACTGACTCCGCTTCTGTTTGATTCCTAATCTGTTTGATCCGCTTTTGGTCTCCAGCTTGCTCATTCCCTGGTGGGGTGATCCTGAGATCTGCGACCTGGTATTAACACGCAGCCAAATCCATCTCCACCAATAGGAGCTCTGGTGAAAACCGGTTAATACTTAGACCCCGCACCTCAGGTGAGCCTGCGTCATTCTCAGGGGGACGCACTGGTTTACCTATCCTGCTGGTTTCAGGTAAGCCGTACACTGCTGTAGTAACTGGTCTCTGAACCTGATCCAGACCGTGACAATGTCTCTGTACATTGCTGCATTAATCTTTCCTTAAATCCTGACTAGTCTCCCAGTTCCTGCTGCTGAAAAACATCCCCACAGCACGATGGTGCCACCACCATGCTTCACTGTAGGGATGGTATTGGCCAGGTGGTGAGCAGTGCCTGGTTTCCTCCAGACATAATGCTTGGCATTCAGGCCAAAGCGTTCAATCTTTGTTTCATCAGACCAGACAGTTTTGTTTCTCATGGTCTGAGAGTCCCTCAGGTGCCTTTTGGCAAGCTCCAGGCGGGCTGCCATTTGCCTGAGGAGCGGCTTCTGTCTGGCCACTCTGCCATACAGGCCTGATTGATAGAGTGCTGCAGAGATGGTTCTTCTTCTCTCTCCACAGAGAAACGCTGGAGCTCTTTCAGAGTGACCATTGTGTGCTTGGTTACATCCCTGGCTAGGGCCCTTCTCCCTCAATCGCTCATTTTGGCCAGGATGCCCTCTCTAGGAAGATTCTTGGTGGTTCCAAACTTCTTTAATTTATGGATGATGAAGGCCACTGTGCACATTGGGACCGTCAATGCCGCAGAACTTTTTTTGTACCCTTACCCAGATCTGTGCCTTGATACAATCCTTTCTCGAGGTCTATGGACAATTACTTGGATGTCATGGCTTGGTTTGTGCTCTGACATGCACTGTTTCATGGCTTGGTTTGTGCTCTGACATGCACTGTTAACTGTGGGACCTTATATAGACAGGTTTATGCCTTTCCTAATCATGTCCAATCAACTGAATTTCCCACAGTTGGACTCCAATCAAGTTGTGGAAACATCTCAAGGACGATCAGTGGGAACAGGATGCACAAGAGCTCAATTTTGAGTGTCATGGCAAAGGCTGTGAATATGTATGTGCATGCGTTTTTTTTTTCTTCGTTTTTTTATGCTTAATAAATTGCAAAGATTTCAAAACAAACTTCTTTCATGTTGTCATTATGGGGTATTGTTTGTAGAACGTTGAAGAAAAAAATGAATTTAATCCATTTTGGAATAAGGCTGTAACATAACAAAATGTGGAAAAAGTTAAGCGCTGTGAATACATTCTGGATGCACTGTATGCCTTCTGTTTAAATAGGGGTGTGGCACCTATAAAACCACTACACAAAGACAGGTGAGATTGAATGTCTCTCTAACTATGCCTTCCAACATTAAAGTTGGCATATTTGTTTATTTACTCTAGACATTGTATAGTATCCTTCCACTAATACAAGGGAGTTTAAAGACACTGCATGCCTGACAGTTTGGAGTCACATTGAGCGGGGGCCAAAAATCTTCAGTAAAGTATCAAAAGTTGCCAATCTCATTCGGATATCTAAAGAACGTCTGAGGGTACGTCCACACCTCTTGATAAATGGTGTGAAAATGGTCTTTGGAATATCTTCGGGAGATAATTGGATGCACCCAGTGGTGACACACTGCCCTCATCTTCTTGTGCTGGACTTTTCAATCCAATATCATTTTTAACTAGACCAAGCAGAATCATTGAGAGGATTGTATACGCATCCATGTTGTTGTTAAAAAGTAGGTTGGGTCTATAAAATGCAGCAAAAAACAGCATGGAAACCATTAAAAATGCCTCATAAAATCCTGATGGCTGCATTCAAGTTTGACACCTTTATTGTAGAAAATGCTATAAAATCATGTCAAAACAGTGAGAATCGGGGGAGAGATGTTGATGCGCTTCATGGAATCAGCTCTTCTTCATTACATAAATTCCCTGGTCATCAGTACCTCCATATAGGACAAACTGTCAATTATAAAATGCTGAAGACCATTAATAGACAAGGGCATGAATCTCACTCAGTAATTGCCATCCCTAACAGACCAGAACCAACTATTTATCAATAATGCACTTTGCACAAGGTAAATATGTTAACAAAAAAATTATAGTCTTCAATGGAGGATCTGTGTCTATGAAATGTATAGACTGGTCTCAATGCATTTTCTGGTTTAGTGCTTCCTCAGGAGACCTCAAGGTGAACATAAATGGCAAAACAAGATGAAAGGGCTACAAGACGCTGTGTACTGTGCAAGAGTGGAGACACAATGCCCCAAAAGCTGTGCACCAAGGTAAGAAAAAGATGGAGGCTAAAACTGGCTCAAAGAGGAGAGCCACCTCTATAGAGGAAGTGAAAACTAATCAAAAACAGCAGATTTACCAAATAACAGTTCCACAAAATGCCAATGATGGAGCCAGGTTACATGGGCACAGGATCTTGTACTGGTAAATCACAGAGAACAGCATGCCCTAAAAGGCATATACCTGTAGATATACAAGAATAACCCAGTATGTTTCAGGATAAGAAAACTGCTGCATGCTCAAGTGCATGTGCATGCCTATATTTCTGAGCAAAGGCTTACTGCAAGACATGTACTGACACATGCACTCAAATGTAATAGCTTGCATGTTAAGCAGTGCATGCACACAATGCAAGCTCAGCACTGGCATTGGTGCCAGATGGCCTATTTAGGCTGTATTGTGACATGAACAGTTTAGTGAAAGATCTTCAGCTAGTTCCTCATTTTTACCTGTACCCTAAAGTGCTATATTTGCCTTCTGGTGCATGACCTGTCTGATGTTCCAATGTCTCACTGCCTTGCTGTTGATGACCTTTAAGCATGTGTCCTAGCTATGCTCCTGTCTACTGATCAAGTGCAACTGTGTTCCAGTCTCTGGGCCCTATCTGGTGACCCATGGTCATCTATATTCTGCAACAAACAGCTGGCACTGCCTGTTACACAGGCCCTCGTGCCGCTCTGTATCTTTACACAACCTGTCACCACTACCAGGGGAGTTGGACAAGAGGTGCAAGAGAACCCCCTCTCCAGCTTGACCCCCACCAGGTATGTGACAATTATTTTGTGTTAGCATATTTACCTTGTGCAATGTTCATTACTGATAGATAAGTGGTTCTGGTCTATTAGGGATGGCATTTAAAGGATGAGATCAATGTCTTTTCCAGAATATCATCAGGCATACTATTGATCGTTGGTTTTTAAGTTGATTTTATTTTTTGTATACAATAAAAACTTAATTTTTACTCTAAATCTTGTAGTTGTGGATATATTCCTGAGAATGCAACACTGTTTAAAGTTCCACCTTTCTTTTTCTGTATACTGATATAGTAACAAATACTGTAAACAAAATTGGAAACCATAAAGAGGCAACTAAATGATAAAAGAAAACCACATAAAGATGCATTACATAGGCACAGTATCCTTGAAAGCACATTTAATGCAGTGGAGGCAGTGCAAGAAGATAGAGCACACTACTTCCCTCACAAACACTGTCCCCCAGAAAACTACAAACTTAACACATTTAGTACATCAAGTTAATATATTGACAATAAAAATAATTAAAAAAAAATGATGACAAAAGGAAAAGACAGAGAAACCAAGCCCTTACGTGACCTCCTGCTCTCAAGCTCCCTTGTCTCCTCCTCCCATGCTTGTCTCCAGGACTTCGCCAGATCCTCTCCCATCATCTGGAACTCTCTACCTCAGTCTGTCTGACTATCCCCTACTCTGGCTGTCTTTAGGCGTTCTCTGAAATCTCTTCAGGGAAGCCTATCACGTCTTCAATTAAACATCTATCGCTTCCATCAGCTCATCCCCCATAGTTATAACCCTTTGTACCACTTGCCCCACCTTATTACATTGTAAGCTCCTATAACCAGGGCCCTCTTAATCTTCTTTATCCTATTGTATTTTAACTTTACTGTCTGCCTTTATATTGTACAGCGCTGTGCAAACTGTTGGACATAATAATAATCATTCATAAAAATGAGTGATGTACCACTCAAAACTGAGACCTCCTGGAATTCTTGTATGTAAATGAAAGATCCAAAATCTTTGCATTTGCAAAGCAAACTGAATAAATCGCCACCCCTCCTGGGAGCAAATACCATCTCTATACCCTGTATGCTACTAAAAATGCCTGCTATTGCTTCACAATTTAGGCATGTCACAATGCTGGTGGCTTCCTATACACCACTCTGCCTTCAAAGCCACTTCCCCTTTAACCTTACTTTCCCTTGTGAAAAAACCTGAAAACCAAAGTGGGTTTTGGACAGCATTGTTTAATGCTCTGTAACACGTCAGTTAGCAATATGGCCTAGTTAACCCGTGTTTATCACTGAATGGAGAGTTATTTTTGTCCCACTTCTATCTGAGTAAACTTGAACACATGCATGTGTACAGCTCCTACCTAAATAGCCCCCAATAATCCACGCATGTAAGCAAATGATTTTTACTATTTTAATGGTCTATTGAGTTTATAGTCTACTTACTGAGTTTTCCATGTGATTTTAGCACTAATGCATTCTACTTTGATTTATATGGGCAAAATACTGTTATTTAATGCTCTAATGTTATCTTGTTCCGGTGACTATACATCATGCTAATGTTGTAACTAGTTGTATAAAATGTGGGCGACTATCTGCACCCCCTAGTGGGAGGAGCCTGTTTACCATCATGTGATTTCACCATTTTGCTTTAAAAAGACTGTTAACGTAGCAAGCAAGACTGGCTCTGAGGAAGATGGGATTACTCCTCAAAATGCATCAGCCATCTAAGAGTCTTCTCACAGTTTGGGAGTTGACCTGGTAACATCATTTTGGAGATTGTTATGCCTTTGACACATAGTTGTTTGTGAGTGTATATATATTTTTGTTTTAATAAAATTTATTATAGGCTGGTGTGCCCTTTCTTCCCTTGTTTTTGCATGTGTACAGCTCTATTTGATTCCTATTAAACATTATTGAAGAGCATTGCTTGATGCTTGGGGAGTGGCAAAAATATTGCCAAACCACCAAAGCAGTTTGGATTGGTAGTGAAGCAGATGTGTGTACTTGTGAGGAGAATGGAGCCTGAGGAGAGGGCAGGCAGAGTGCCAGTGGAAGTCTGTAGGTGCATTACAGGAACTGCAGTGGTGAACCTGGGGGACAGGGCTTAGGACAGAGATACAGGAGGGGCTGGGAGCTTTTGTGTACAGGGGCTCAGGGATGCTGCTGAAGAGAGCTGCTGCTGACAATTGCTGGAAGCCTGCTGTGACAATAGTGCGCCTAGATACACGGACGCTGACAATCATATTTGTATCATACTCTGCAAATATCATTCTCACTCCATCCAGTCCCCCCTCCCTCTTTGAATGGAATGTGGTCTGTGTGGGTGCGCTGGGGTCACAAGTGCATAAGGCACAGCTGGATAAGATTCATGGTTGTAACCTCAATTAAGCCTGGTACTAGAGGGTCTGACAAACACTTTCATCTGCCCGGTCGTAAAACTATAACTCATTTGGTCACTTGACATGTAAACCTTACCTCAGAGTGGCCATAAAACGTACATCCCACTTGAATCACTTTTCATAAAAATTCATAAACTTCAACAGGAACAGGACACATTAAAATAAAGCATATATTCAGATAGGTCATTTTAATACGAGTCACCTGACACCTTATACCCCTAGGTAGTGTCTACAAGAGAGTAGAAAGCAATATATTTTTATCCGGAATAGTAAGATATGCAATATTTGGTGTCTGGACGGTCAGAATATGATTCTGCATATTAATCTGCTAGTGGCTAGGATGCTACATGTACCTATTGAAGGTTATTGACCATGGTATAAACTTGCAAGGGATTTGGTCATAGCCTGGGTTCCCACCTAACACCCCTCCCCAAATGGGGCGATTGGCCCTTGGCTTCAGTAGACACCCCCTGTTGGAACAGTAGAAAAAAGGCTGTCATGCCTGGAGGAAGAAAGAAGAGATTCTCCCTTTTAACACCAGGAACCATCTTTGGGAGAAAAGACACCCTTGTGTTCGGACACTTGGACTCTGCTTAAACCAAGGATGTCTGCAAGTATCCTACCTTCTGAAACATCTTTCTTCTCTCTCTCTCCTTTTCTGTAAATTATTTTAATTGCACCATTTTGACCTTTTTTAGTAATAAATCCTATTTTCTGAAAAGTGTTAAAACTGTCTCTAAAGCTTTTAATGTAAACTAGAAGAATCCCTGTCTCTGAAGAGTGCTACTGTATGTTTTAACCCTCTGTGTACATCTGTCTGCGGTGGCAGTGTGTAGACTGACGCTTTTTCAAACAGCATAGTGTTACTGCTAAGATTTGTTAGTTTCCTTCTTCTCTGTAAAAAGGTGGTGGTGGCAATGTGAAGGGTTAATTACGTAATTAACCTGACCCAGTAACAATCGCTCTGAGGCTGCTGGCACATAGATTGTGGTCCAGTGAGCCGGAAAATCTTTGTGCAGGGTGCAGCTGAGAGTGGCATTGTTACGCAAATGGCAGCGCGGTCTTAGATTGGCTGGTCCTTCAGTCACAAGTTGGTGAGAAGGGCTGGGGTCTGACGCCACGCCCGTCACACCTGCAAGGACCATGTTGCTGCTGATCTGTGCTGTAGGAGAACGCTACCGTGAGACTTTTCTGCTGAACCACACAGGGGCTACCCAGAGAGAGCTACAGAAGACATTTCTGCTGGACCACATGGCTGCTGTGCTTCATCTGGGGAGTTGCTACTGTTCTAGTGCTACGCAAATACTAAGCTGCTTTTTCAATATTCCAAATGTTCCAGTTCCCCTGCTGTTTCAGTTTTCCTGCTGTTTTGGTCTGCTCTTGTGTGGTGTTTAGAGACTGGTGCATCAGGACTACTGGAAGGAGGCTAAAGTGTTCCTCCATTGCTGGTTTGTGAGGAGGCACCCCTTGTACCACTTGTCTGGCCTACAAAGAACTATTAGAAACCTAGGTCAAACTTCTGTGTTGAGAGGCCTCTGGGCCACCTGAGTCATGTTAGAATGAGATACAACTGAATGCTGCACCAACAGGATCAGGGCCACAATGCTGGCAGGATTGTCACACCTACCTTGTTCCACTGATCAGAGGAGTAGGGATATTTAGAGCATTTGCAGTTGAGACAGATCTGACAAATGCCAGTCACCTGTACTTCTTGGTGTCTGTTTCCCACCTGTGCTTAGTGGAACTGCTATTTCTGGTAAGTGTTTCTATCTTTGCCTAATCAATTTCCTTTGTAGGCCTTTTAGGTTTTCAATAAAGCCCTTTGAAACTGATTCCACGTATGTCTGTGTCACTTTGGTCCAGGTACAGGGCAGGTAATTACTGGTGCAGGGCAAAATAAAATTAGAAATCCAGTGGCAACGGGGAGATCTCTTCAGAATGGATGTGGCAAGCAGACAGAACTTCCGAACTTCAATGAGTTTCTGAAAAATATACAAAACTGTCCTGTCAATTTTAGTTTTGGGAAAACCTAACCTTTAATTAGGACAGAAAGCCTAAAAGCATTGAACACAGCCTAGTGCACCGATGCAATCTAGAAAGAAAGAAAGAAAGAATCTGCATTAACGGATTATTTGGCGATTGCCTTGTCCCATGGGAACTAGTGTAAAAAAAACACTGTTGTTTCAGTGATAATACAACTTCTGGTTCTATAGAGAGCTTGATTACCTTCATAATCACATGCTTCAACAAGGGAAGAGTGGCAAGGCCTTTTCCCTTCTCTCCCTTTATTCTTTACCCCCTTATTGGCTTCCGATTGTAATCGGACCAACAGGGATGCAAGGACAACAGAGAGCAGCAAACTATGGAGCAAACTAGAAAGGGTTCTGATTGTTCTTACCTCTAATGAGACAACCAGTTTTGGCGGTATGCTGGACGCTTTACAGAACAACAATCTAGAAGTGTCCGAGGATTGAAGAGCAAATGCCTTTCATCATAAACCTCTTTATCCATCACTAAAGAATTTGCTACAGTCTCTGCAGGTCCTTTCAGAATTTAAGGCAGAACTGCACTGCATCTGAGCCACAAACTAGAAATGCTATTTAATTCATTTTTTTTATTATTCAAAGTGAACTCCCCCATCCATCCATGTCTTCATGCTTTGTTTTGCTGAGAAATCATTTTGAAAACACTCGCTGGCATTTCTGGCAGTGGCCATCTTGAGTAAGGGCAGATGATTCATGTATGATTTACTTCCTGGAATCCATCTGCCCTTAGCTCAGGAATAGGCTGAGCTGCGAACCTTTCTTCCCCTCCTGAAGACTTCTGTGATGTATGAAATCATTTGCCTAGGCATGGAAACCAGGAAGTAACAGAAGGAATGTAAAAAAATATTTAAAATAAGTAAATATAATATACTTATTATAGATACTGATCTATTTACTAATGCTAGCAGTGTAAAGATTACAAATAGTCCATGATGATTGAGAAAGTGAAGTTCCACTTTAACATTTCCAGGAGTGTTAGAGGCCTATGTACCCTGCTGCATGCAATGGTTCCATCCTTTGACCACTATGTCACTACAAGTCTCAGCAGTGAAGTAGAGGATGAAGGAAAGGTCCAAGGTGCCTGACGAGAAGACACAGGCTTCTGATATTCCCAGAAGAATCAATGTCAAAGAGGCTTAAAGGGGCTGCCAAACTGGAATGGAGCGGAGCTAGAAGACAAATGCCATTAGAGAAGTGAGTGGAAAAGCTCTTCTCTTGCAGGGATGATTTTTCTTCTAAAGGATAACTTTAAGTAAATTGTTCATAGATGTTCAATGACTAAATTCCTAAAGTGCAATCATAAAGGAAGAGAAATATTTTAGTTGCCAATTATTTTGCTTTATGGATTTTGATACATTTACTGTATGTGACTGTAGCTCTCGTACAAGGACAATGAATATTTCCAGCTGTTTGAGCAGTAGATGGCAGTATTGAATTACACAAAACTTTGAAGCTGGTTTTACAGCAGAGCAGAACATGATAACCTAAAAACTTAGGGGCAATTAATCAAGAAACTCATGCTGTACCCGCAATGTTTCTGTGTCACAGCATCAAAAACTGACTTTTTGACAACCTAAGCTACTTCAGATAAAAGTAATACAAATAATAATATACGACAGACTAATATGACTTTTTTTCCAGGTAAATGCAATCCATCATTTTTATCTCCTGCTAATATAATTTGTCAAATTGTAATGGAAGCAAAAATAAAGGGAAGGAAAATGGGATTTAAAATCTTGAATGAATTATAATTGTATTGCTATTAAATTAATGTCACACGAATAAGAAAACAGGCAACACCTTAGCATTAATGTGTCACTGGTGTAATCATTTTCTATGTGATTGATACCTGTTTTCTAGCATTATTACAGAGTAACTTATGTATGGCAATCAAAAGCATTCTAAGAATGTGTATTTTTTCAAAACTATAGTTTTAAATAAACTAAAGATGTGTCAATTCAGTGAGGCTTCAACCAAGGTCAAAGGTTGTGCAGATCTTTATGGTTCAGCAACAAATTTTGCTAACAGCGTACTTCCCTCAAAATTTCAAATCCTGAAAATCCACAGTTCGGTCGTGTTTGACATGAATGCAAATTTCAACCCTAGTCATTGTATCCTTTTTTTTTTTCCTTGTCAATGATTAAGTTCTGTCACAGAAAATTATAGCTACAGTAGGTACCAGAACATATGAATATATATATATATATATATATATATACAGGGCTTTTTTTCTCAGAGGAAAGGTGGTGGAACTCCCCCACCCAAACCTGGCCACGCCCCCATCAAACCCTAGGACCACCCCTTTAGAGAACAGGAATGCAAGTAAAATTTGGGAGGGGCTATAAAAGTAAATGTATGGAATTAACACCGCCCCCCCCCCCACATTAGTAAGAATAGCGAGTAACACTGCCCCCCCCCACATTAGCAAGAAAAGCGAGAAAAATTGTATCGCCGCTCCTTACCTGATGCTGACGATCCGCGCTATGGTAGGATCGACGAGCAGAGGGCGTGATGACGTCAGCGCGCACCGCCGGGTGTACTAAGATACACCTTTCCTATGGGGGTGGCCGCGCGCCCCCGATGTTTACACGCTGGCGGTAGAGGGGGGGGGGTGAAGCGTGCATGTCCCCGCTCACCGGCTGTGAGCAGCGGCAGTGACAGGTGCCGGGCACGCGCAAGCATGACATAAACAAGCCGCGTCCGGCACCTGTCACTTTCACTGCTCTGCATAGCTTGTCAGCTCTGCAGAGGCAGTCGGTGAGCGGGGACAAGAAGAAAAAGGTGGCGGAACGCAGTACCGCCGCGTTCCGGCAGAAAGAAAGCCCTGTATATATATATATATATATATATATATATATATATCCCTCCTAGTCAGGTGCTAGGATTTGTATACTTGGGTTAAAGTGGTACTAAACCCACAAAAGTGAAATCAGTCTGTATATGCAGTAAAGCGTGCTTGTGATAATCACTGGGGAACCTAAGGGGTTAATCCTCTGCATTGTGTAAAAAGGCTGTTTGATCCTGACTTCTCTGCCCCTGCCCCTGTTTAACTGTCCATGCTGATAAGACAGACTGAACCCATATTCCTTTTGCATATATTCAGTTTAGTGCGTATTGCTAGCAGGGGCAGACTGACCATTTGGAAACTTGGGCACTGTCCGAGGGCCCGAGGTCAGTAGGGGCCCCATGAGATGCCCCTGGTACCTTTTTCATAGGCGTTTTTGAGTTTGGGCAAGGACACAGGGGCCCCATGATTCCCTATTGCCCAGGGGCCCCATGAGTTGTCAGTCCACCCCTGATTGCTAGAGAGGTTTTTTTTCTTGGGAGAGTGCATGTGATCTGCACAGGGCAGTGGTCAGACAGACAGTGGTCAGACAGAGGTCAGGGGTTCTACATCCTCCTGGAGCAGAAAAAAACTCCTCCTACAAGCTTTAACCAGTGCTCAGCTGTCACAAGACTGCTCTAACTGCTGATGAGAAAAGGTATTTAGCAGTTTATATTTACTAAAATAATTGCATTTCCATGTTGTGTGTACTGTGGGAGACCAGATATAATGAATGCAGGGTCCTGGGTTTAGTAACACTATAAGCATAGCTGTGTTTCTCTGCTTACCAGAGAGGCTGGCAGGTAAATTCAGTGTGGTATTCTGCTTAACAGAGTGCTGTGATTGATTAGTTGGATCTGCTCACGATGTGCTGGTGATGTTTGAGTTTGTCTGAGTTCTGCCCACCTTCAGGAAGCTATGAGAGCCTTCCAGAACATGGGTAGGGGCTAGCCAAATGAACAGCATTTATATAGATACGGTCCTGCTCAACTGCAGGGGAAGGCCCATTGCATGCTGGGAGTGGTATTTATGTTCTGTGAGCACATGGGTTCGGTGTCTTTCCCTGGAGTGGATTGCACCAAGCCAGGCTGGAGGTAGGCTGCCTCGCCTGGCACTTGCCACAATGCGGCCTCAGGTGAGTTGACCTGAGGGCCTGAAGTTAGAGAGAGTGACCCTGGTCCTACAGTATGCTGATTGAGGAGAGCTGTCTGCCAAAGATCTGTCTGGTATCACTAGAGAGAGGGTTGCTTGGAAGATTTGAAGGAGGCAACAATTCTGTCCTTAGGCTTGTGAGTACAGACACTGAGAGATCTTGGGGACTTTGTGTGCTTTGCTACCCCTCTGGTGCTTGATAGTCAGCGTGGTTCTGAGGAAAGGGAACACTGGCTAGTGTTTTGAAGAACGTGTCCTATGGGTGCTACTGCAAAGGACTTTTGCTCTGTTATATTATTTCTGGACTCCCACAGTCTGCCGTAACAGGCCTGTAGCTGAGGAGCTCAGCCCTGCAACTACTACTACTGCTAAAGTACCTTTGCTCACTCCTAAACTACTTGTTACTACATTTTAAAGAGAAGTATGCTATCTGCTTTCAGTCAGGACTTCAGTATTGCTCTACCAGGAGATCAGCTAGATGTCCTCAGTGTGGTATAGTTCTAATTTTGGAGAATCCTACTACAATTGACTATCCCTATCCCTATCCCCAGTTCTACAATAAAACTTAAAAAACAAACATCCCCTAGACTGGTCATTGAGGACATTGAGCGGTAGTGTATGTTTGTTTGATTGAAGAAATACACTGTGCCTGGCTGCAGGGCAAAGTAAGGGGAAAATGGGACAAAAAATACAAGCGGCCTTCGTAGGGGTAGCACTGCATGTGGAGACATCGGTCTAGGATTTTCTCCTTGGAAGCCACAGTTGATGATGTGTGGATTGCAGAGGCAATTGGGATGTCAGATTGCAGAGAGGCAATTGCTGTACTGGAGAATTGCTGTGTCATAATGGAGAATGTCTGCTTTACAGTTAAGGACACTGCCAGGGCAGAGGCATTTCCAGGTCATGGCAGCGGAAGAGTTATTGTGTGGTGCAAGCACCAGTAAAGTTTGTCTGAGAGGAGATGGAACCGTTATCAGTGTCTGTGCCACGGAAGATGTCTACTATACAGTTGCCAGTAGCAGGACATTTTCAAGTGGAGGCAGTGGAAGGGTTAACGGCCAGCGCAGGAAAGAGCGCGGTGGGAGTGTCTGGCCAACATGAGGGGCTGCCTCAAAAATGTCTGCCCATCAGGGAGAGCGAACAGAGTCGGTGCACGAAGTCGGCCAATCTGGAGAGAGGAGCAGAGCTAAGTCATCATTTCCATGTGCAGCTGAGAGAGAACCACGTGTGAGGAGTAGCAAGATGGCGGAAGCAGGTGTGCCTGTCAGAGCTGCTGAGAGAGGTGGTGAACATCCAGCATGACTGACTGACACCAGAGTGCATTTTATTCCCCACAAATGTCTGACCTTGTGCAGCGGAGAGGACGAAGATCGCTTGGGACTGGTCTGTGGCAGATGCCAATGTGCTACCATGAAGCTGCATGTGTGGGGCCTGTGTGGTCATTGCGGAAACATGCCAGCCCAAAGTGTTAGTGAATTGGGAGACTAGGTACAGCATGGAAGCACCACCTGCTGCGGCTGTCTGTTCAGCCCCTTGGGAAGACAGAGATGTGAGACGGATGCCACTGGGGTCGGGACCATTGGTGCATAATTGCTCTACAATCTGCCAGACCAGGGAGACCAGTATCCTCTCTGTGTGAGATACCCACCCAGTTCAAGTTGAACACCAACTAGTTGCTATTAGTCGATCGCAAGTGGGGACCCAAGTCGCGATGGCCTACAGAGTACAGAGGCTGGCTTCATCCAATTCTTCAGGAGAAGAAGAGCCAGGAGGTATTGACACAGGGTCACCAGCTTCCAGTATTATTATGGATCCCTAGAAGAAGGGATTGCAGATTGGGAGACAAAGGAGAAACCAGATGGGTCCATGAGGCTGCAGAGGAGAAAGGCTCTCAGTGCTCTGACTTGTATGATGAAGAAGATGCCATCCTTGTACAGTGTGCAAGGATGGCAAAAAAGAAACAACCCCATGTGCCCCATCTGGGACAGGTGATATGCGGAAACTATCTATCAGCGTATTGAACAGAGGAAAGTTGCCCTGGAGTATGGGTATGAATATCCTTATGCACCGAGGAAAGTAATGGAAGAAATTGAGGCCAAGAGGGATTCTTGGTGTGATGAAGCTGTGTGGGACTTTATGTATATCCCCAAACCTTTCTGTAACAGATGCAAACCTCCACTCTGGGAGGAATTCCTGTTTGTTAAGGAAAATTAGAGCCTTGGAAGGTCCATCTTTATTAGCAAGGTAGTGATCAACAGAGTTGGACGATGGAGTCAAGAGTGGACCAGCAATATCTGGGGCCCTGATGGAAGGATGGTCCAGATTCCACACCCAGACTTCTACTGTTACAGAACAAGCAAGTTAATATTATTAACAGGACTCTTAGTTTGAAGAAAAAAAGAGTTCTTGTAATTATTTTTTTTTGTATGTTAAAGTTTTCTACAGTTGCTATCAGAGGGCAATCCCTCTATTCCCAAAATCCCCTTCCCCTTCTATCCTTGCAAACTAAAGAGGGGTGCATCTGGAGAATGTGATATTTTCAGGAGAAAAGGACTTTTGCTATGATGACTTCTCCTATCTAACATCTAGGGATACAACTTGGAGGGGATAAACCCCTGATGCTCAGAGAACTCTTTGCTTTTCCTCCAGTCAAGTCTGTGTGGGCTGCTATTGTGGCAAAAGGCCAGCTGCTCACTTTCGTTCTACTCAAGTTCAGGAGAAAAGACTTCCTATTGAAAGCTCTCTAGTTGTTCAAGTTTCAAGCTCAAGTGTTAAACTGCAACTTAAAGGGATAACACCCTAATTCTAAATCCCTTCCTTTACCTTCCTGTGACAAGGAGAAAGGATACTTTGGCTCATGCCTGGAAATGCCATGCTCAAGTAAGTTCTCGTGAGTCGTTGCTGTAGGCTCAGGCAACGGCTTGCTACAAGAAGAAATTATGCCCAAAGGAAAAGAAACCTTTGTGCAGTCTTGATTCTACAGCTAGGAACTGAAATGTTGCCCAGTGCAGGGGGAAGCCTTTGTTACTTCTCAGGAGATGTCTTTTGAGCTGTTGCCTTAAGGTCAGGTGATGGCTCATCAACAGAGACTCCTATAGAAAGTCACTTCCAAACAGCAAGTTGCCTTGCCAAGTTCTCATTTGAAAGGACAATTTGTAAATATTCTTGTTATGGACACTTTGCGAAAATCTTTTAGATGTAAAGCTGTTGTGTCCTGCAGAGGGTGGGGGGGAATGGGCCGAATCCTTTGCTGAGTTCTTACTGCCGTTGTGGGGCGGCTATTCCTATACCGCAGGATAACGTTTTTCTGCATGCAGGAAGACTTAAGCTCCCAGTCCTCCATGTGAGGGCCACGGGCTTTGGTTAGCAGAGCCTGGGCCCCAATTTTGAAAACAAGAACTTTAAAGTTGATGAGTCTATTTTTCATGACTTGCTTAGACAGCCAGGAACTATAGTTCTATATTTGGAGTATACTACTACAATTCCCTATCCCCAGTTCTACAATAAAACTACAAAAACAAACAACTCCTAGACTGCTTATTGAAGACAATAAGCGGAAGTGTGTGCATTTGGCTGAAAAAATACACTGTGCCTGGCTGCAGGGCGAAGTAAGAAGAAACCGGGGAAAAAATACAAGGGCCCTCGTGGGGGTAGCGTTACATAAAGTATTCATCTACTCTACATATAGAGAGAGAAAAAGTACTGCAGAGGAAATCTCTGGAATGAAGTTAAATTTTGCAACAAAATTTATTGTGTCTTTCAGTGGGCTACTTAGTTCTAGTCTGTGCTCTGTCCATTGTGTGACAGATTTCCAGTATCTGGCCCTCTTGCATCACATTCTAAATTTTCCTTACTGCTCTGTTTAGCTGGCAGAGGCAAGGAAAGGAGGGCAGATTACTCTCATGTCCCCCTCCCCAATGTCACAGTGCTGGAACAATCAACAGTCATAAAGGAAAGGTATGTGCTTCTGTGAAGCAAGCCTGACCTAACCCTTCTATTCATTGGATTTAATTTCTTTTAACCATGGAGACTCAGCATTTACATGTAAGTGTTAGTGTAAAAAACATTCCTTCTCACTCAGTTATCTAAATCCCAATGACTCAGTGTAATGCCTTCCACCCCAGAAAGGCAAGTGCAAACAGTGATAATGAGCCATATAAATATTAATTAATTAAAAAAATAAGATAAAATTATGTGTGCAAAAACCCAAATTGTTATCTGAAAATGAATCTTCTAAATAAATCCAAAAAGGTCACTAAAAATCATCCGGTGTCCAAAAAATATTTTTCTTATGTAGTGAACTGTCCAAAGATATGTGTAGTCATACAGTTGCAAGAAAAAGTATGTGAACCCCTTGGGATTATGTGGAGTTTTGCATGAATTGGGCATAAAATGTGCTCTGAACGTCATCTAAGTCACAACAATAGAAGAACACAGTCTGCTGAACATAATACTACACAAACATTAGATGTTGCCATGGTTTAATTGCACATAACATGTAAACATTCACAGTGCAGGGAGGAAAAAGTATGTGAACCTTTGGACTTAATAACTGGTTGACCCTCCTTTGGCAGCAATAACCTCAACCAAACGTTTCCTGTAGTTGCAGATCAGACCTGCACAACGATCTGGAGTAATTTTGGACCACTCCTCTTCACAAAACTGTTTCAGTGTAGCAATATTCTTGGGATGTCTGGTGTGAATCGCTCTCTTAAGGTCATGCCACAGCATTTCAATCGGGTTGAGGTCAGGACTCTGACTGGGCCACTCCAGAAGGCGTATTCTGTGCTGTTGCAGTCATTGTTTTGTTGAATTACTTGTATGCTTTGGGTCATTGTCCTGTTGCATCACCCATCCTCTGCGGAGCTTCAGTTGGTGGACAGATGGTCGTACGTTTTCCTGCAAAATGTCTTGATAAACTCTGGAATTCATTTTCCCATCAATGACAACAATCCGTCCAGGCCCTGAGGCAGCAAAGCAGCCCCAAACCATGATGCTCCCTCCGCCATGTTTTACAGTGGGGATGAGGTTCTGATGTTGGTGTGCTGTGCCTTTTTTTCTCCACACATAGTGTTGTGTGTTCTTCCCAAACAACTCAATCTTGGTTTCATCTGTCCACAGTATATTTTGCCAGTAGTGCTGTGGAACATTCAGGTGCTCTTTTGCAAACTTCAAACGTGCTGCAATATTCTTTTTGGACAGCAATGGCTTCCTCCGTGGTGTCCTCCCATGTACTCCATTCTTGTTTAATGTTTTCCTTATTGTAGATGTGTTAACAAAAATGTTAGCATGTGCCAGAGATTTCTGTAGGTCTTTAGCTGACACTCTGGGATTCTTCTTTACCTCATGCAGCATTCTGCGCTGTGCTCTTGCAGTCATTTTTACAGGACGACTACACCTAGGGAGAGTAGCAACAGTGCTAAACTTTCTCCATTTGTAGACAGTCTGTCTTACTGTGGACACATGAATATCAAGGCTTTTGGAGATACTTTTGTAACCCTTTCCAGCTTCATGCAAGTCAACAATTCTTTTTCGTAGGTCTTCTGAGAGCTCTTTCTGCGAGGCATGGTTCACATCAGACAGTGCTTCTTGAAACCAGTAAACCCAAAACAGGTGTGTGTTTTTTAAGGGCAGGACAGCTGTCAGCAACACATCCAATATCACCACACTGATTGGAGTCAAGGTTGGCTCACTCCTGGCTCCAATTAGCTCTGGGGGAAGTCATTAAGCTAGGGACTCACATACTTTTTCCTCCCTGCACTGTGAATGTTTACATGTTATGTGCAATTAAACCATGGCAACATCTAATGTTTGTGTAGTGTTATGTTCAGCAGACTGTGTTCTTCTAATGTTGTGACTTAGATGACGTTCAGAGCACATTTTATGCCCAATTCATGCAAAACTCCACGTAATCCCAAGGGGTTCACATACTTTTTCTTGCAACTGTACACAGTTCTTCCTTGTTCCCATAATACCTCAAAATAAAGAAATAAACATAGTGCATTATCCTTATAACTTAATATGCCTACAAAACACCTCAGTGTACCTGTGTGGCAAAAATATATGAATAAGTCAAAACACTATGTGCTACCAGCACTAAGTGACTGCAAATGTGAAAATCTATCACAGCAAGAAAAAGTGAAAGTGAATGCACAAACACAAAACAAAAACCCAAACACAAGATCTCCTGTCAATCCATATACCTTACTAAATTGACATAAGAAACCAAGTACAAAACTTGCTGCAAATCCTCCCTTCAATTGCAAACAAAATGGATGATGTGAACTCATACACTCAAATAATAGTGAAAAAGGTGTCTTCTGTGATCCAAAACCTGTCATCCAGTGCACTTTACCAGAGGACAGGTAAACAGGGCTTAGAATAGACCACCAGCTATCCCGGATCCTGTCTTCATATGTTCCGCACAATAATGATGGTCCCACAAAGAGAAAAATAAAGCAATAGTGCAAGACCTCCAAAGAAATTAAAGGCACTTTAATAGAACTGCTTACATTTAGATGCAGCTAAAAACAACCAGCAGTAAAAGTATAAAGCTCACTATCTCCCAGAGGGATAAACCATTTCCAAGATGGCCGATTCAGAACGTCCAGCTACATCATCTGACATCACTTCCTTGGATGTCACAGTGCTGGAACAATCAAGAGGAAAAAGAGGAGCTAGTCGGGTAGTAAAGGAAAGGTATGTGCTTCTGTGAAGTGAGCCTGACCTAACCCTTCTAGTCATTACATTTAATTTCTTTTAACCATGGAGACTCAGCATTACATGTAAGTGTTGCCTAAAGCCGTACACACAGGCCAAATAGCCGAAATCAACTGGTACAGTAGAAACCACCCGACATTTGGCTTTTGTGTACGGTCCTTTTCCGATAGAAGCCAATCTCACAACCAGATTCTGTCAAACGAACTTGCTGGAAAATCAGCAGCCAATTGGCATCTGATAAGCAGTCATAGCCAATGGCTGTGAGCACTGACCAGGTGTGTTCGGGTGTGGTGGGGGGGGGGGTGTTGGTGCCCCTGTCAGAACACAATAGCACAGCAATGAGATCACTGTGCTAACATTGAATAGTTAGTACAGTGACCTCCTTGCAAGTGCCTCAGTTTTTCATTCGTTCATCCTGCTGGGTTGAACGAAAAGTAACCTAGCGTCTGTACCAGGCATAAGGTAGTCTGCATGTGACCACACACATACGTAGATATTTTGATATTTGCATAATGACTTCCAAGGGCAAGTCCGATGTTTGTATCATGGCTGAATGCTCTTGAGAGTAGTAATGGGACAGGGTGTTGTGATGTGTCCAGAAAGCTATGCTCAGTATCCTGCTAGTTCGTCCCACTAGCCATGATCTGTCTGCATTGCATAAAGAAACACAGATACCCAGTCATTGACTGGGTAAAAAGATACTTAAAACAGAAAGGTTTTATTTACAAATTTCATTAGCTTGTTGATGATGAGTAAAAGGAGGAAGCAGGGAAGGCAAAATGTAAGCAGATAAAATATATAATCCCTAGTAATGAGATGTCCTCTTTAGGGCGATATCAAGAATCTAAATAGACTCATGATGTGTCCACTTTGTGCTGGAAAAAGAGATCACAAACACAGAGTCCCTGGTTTCCTTCTCCTATGTGCAGACACTGAACATAGACATTACATACAGTTGCAAGAAAAAGTATGTGAACCCCTTGGGATTACATGGAGTTTTGCATGAATTGGGCATAAAATGTGCTCTGAACGTCATCTAAGTCACAACAATAGAAGAACACAGTCTGCTGAACATAATACTACACAAACATTAGATGTCGCCATGGTTTAATTGCACATAACATGTAAACATTCACAGTGCAGGGAGGAAAAAGTATGTGAACCTTTGGACTTAATAACTGTTTGACCCTCCTCTGGCAGCAATAACCTCAACCAAACGTTTCCTGTAGTTGCAGATCAGACCTGCACAATGATCTGGAGTAATTTTGGACCACTCCTCTTCACAAAACTGTTTCAGTGTAGCAATATTCTTGGG
The DNA here is from genome assembly GCF_062004578.1 of Staurois parvus. Classification (NCBI taxonomy): domain Eukaryota; kingdom Metazoa; phylum Chordata; class Amphibia; order Anura; family Ranidae; genus Staurois; species Staurois parvus. The sequence continues at coordinate 4,908,821 of NW_028317874.1, forward strand.
ATGTCTGGTGTGAATCGCTCTCTTAAGGTCATGCCACAGCATTTCAATCGGGTTGAGGTCAGGACTCTGACTGGGCAACTCCAGAAGGTGTATTCTGTGTTGTTGCAGCCATTGTTTTGTTGAATTAATTGTATGCTTTGGCTCATTGTCCTGTTGCATCACCCATCCTCTGCGGAGCTTCAGTTTCCGGACAGATGGTCGTACGTTTTCCTGCAAAATGTCTTGATAAACTCTGGAATTCATTTTCCCATCAATGACAACAATCCGTCCAGGCCCTGAGGCAGCAAAGCAGCCCCAAACCATGATGCTCCCTCCGCCATGTTTTACAGTGGGGATGAGGTTTTGATGTTGGTGTGCTGTGCCTTTTTTTCTCCACACATAGTGTTGTGTGTTCTTCCCAAACAACTCAATCTTGGTTTCATCTGTCCACAGTATATTTTGCCAGTAGTGCTGTGGAACATCCAGGTACTCTTTTGCAAACTTCAAACGTGCTGCAACATTCTTTTTGGACAGCAATGGCTTCCTCCGTGGTGTCCTCCCATGTACTCCATTCTTGTTTAATGTTTTCCTTATTGTAGATGTGTCAACAAAAATGTTAGCATGTGCCAGAGATTTCTGAGGGTCTTTAGCTGACACTATGGGATTCTTCTTTACCTCATGCAGCATTCTGCGCTGTGCTCTTGCAGTCATTTTTACAGGATGACCACGCCTAGGGAGAGTAGCAACAGTGCTAAACTTTCTCCATTTGTAGACAGTCTGTCTTACCGTGGACACATGAACATCAAGGCTTTTGGAGATACTTTTGTAACCCTTTCCAGCTTCATGCAAGTCAACAATTCTTGATCGTAGGTCTTCTGAGAGCTCTTTTCTGCGAGGCATGGTTCACATCAGACAGTGCTTCTTGAAACCAGTAAACCCAAAACAGGTGTGTGTTTTTTAAGGGCAGGACAGCTGTCAGCAACACATCCAATATCATCACACTGATTGGAGTCAAGGTTGGCTCACTCCTGGCTCCAATTAGCTCAGGGAAAAGTCATTAGGCTAGGGCCTCACATACTTTTTCCTCCCTGCACTGTGAATGTTTACATGTTATGTGCAATTAAACCATGGCAACATCTAATGTTTGTGTAGTATTATGTTCAGCAGACTGTGTTCTTCTATTGTTGTGACTTAGATGACGTTCAGAGCACATTTTATGCCCAATTCATGCAAAACTCCACGTAATCCCAAGGGGTTCACATACTTTTTCTTGCAACTGTAGTTACATAGTTAGTCTAGCTGAAAAAAAGACAAAATTCCATCCAGTTCAACCATTACAAAAAAAAAAAAAAGGTTATAATCCTACACCCACAGTTGATCCAGAGGAAGGCAAAAAAACCAGCAAAGCATGATCCAATTTGCTCCTGCAGGGGAAAAAATTCCTTCCTGATCCCGAGAGGCAATCGGATATTTCCTGGATCAACTTTACCTATAAATGTTAGTATCCAGTTATATTCTGTATATCCAAGAAAGAATCCAGGCCTTTTTTAAAGCAATCCACTGAGCTGGCCAGAACCAATTCTTGAGGGGGTCTATTCCACATTTTCACAGCTCTCACTGTGAAGAAACCTTTCCGTGTTTGGAGATTAAATTTATTTTCCTCCAGACGCAAAAAGTGCCCCCTTGTCCTCTGTGATGATCTCAGGGTGAATAACTGTACACTGACTTCACTATATGAACCACTGATGTATTTATACATGTTGATCATATCCCCCCTTAATCTCTTCTCAAGAGAGAATAAATTCAGTTCTTCTATTCTTTCCTCATAGCTAAGCTCCTCCATGCCTCTTATCAGTTTGGTTGCCCTTCTCTGTACTTTCTCCAGTTCCCCAATGTTCTTTTTGTGAATTGGTGCCCAAAACTGAACTGCATATTCCAGATGAGGTATCACTAATGATTTGTACAGGGGTAAAATGATATCTCTCTCTCTGGAGTCTATACCTCTTTTAATACGAGAGGATTTTGCTCACTCTAGAAACTGCAGCTTGGCATTGCATGCCATTATTAAGCTTGTGATCTACCAGAACTCGTAGATCCTTCTCCACCATTGATTCCCCCAGTTGTACAAGTAATACATGAATGAATGAAGTTCTCATGAATGTTTAGTTAAAGTCTACAGGGGATTAGTGAATAAGAGAGTACTGTTCACCAATCTCACTGTTCTCCATTCCAAATAGAAATGAGATCAGCAAAAAGAGGGCATGATGGTCCCACTGGTAACAATAAAAACAAGAAGATAGAAGCCATGGGGAGAAGAGACCACTATTCATTCATAGATGTTTTTGATCAGCAAGCTGTTGGCTGCTGATCACATCAGTTCATAAATACAGAAAGGCTTGGGCACCACTTAGTTGTAAGTTCAAGGTCACGGAAACCTGTGAAAAAAGTTTAGCTTTGCTGTAGCTATTATGGTGGGACCAGTAAAAGGCTTATTCTCATAGATGTTTTAGGAATCTGGAATGAAACAGTCCAACCAGACAGGTTATGATGAGGTTGAAGGCTGAAGGGAACAAAAAAATGCCTTTCTCTGCACAGAAAATATACAGCCAACAATTTGTCTGATCCTACCCCAATTTCAATAGTTGGGAACTACATAGCAACCGATAACTGTTGATACAAAAAAAAAAAAAAACAACATGGTCAGGAGTATGTATTGTACAGAACAGCTTACAGAATGCAGCGGTCAGGACTATGTAACATCAATCACAATGTATACAGTGCAGCAGACAGGAAAATGTAATGTACAACATAGCTCATAAGGTCAGGTCTTACAAGGTCTTGGCATTCAGTGGAACAATGACTAGGGTCAGTGTGTGAAAGAATCCTCCATTCTCAATGTCAGTGGTAGGAAGAATCTCCTCTTTCAGCATCTGCATCAGTGGGAGGAAAAATGCCCCCTCCCAATTCACTGGTGGTCAGTGGGATGAAAAATCCCCACCCCTTCCCAGGGATTTGTGGTCAATGGATTGACTTCACTCCCCCTTTCTCAGACATTGGTGGTAAGTGAGGATCCATTCACACCCGGACCTTGGTGCATTGCGGTACCTTATAGTGTGAATGGCACTCCAAGGCACTTTACTGATGCAGCTTGATGCATGCCAAGTTTTTGGTCTGCTGGTGGCCACAATCCAATGCATGCTAACTGGTGCATAACATCTATTAAATTCAATGTAGCTGATCATCCTGGTGTGAATGGGACCTAATTGTCCCCATCCTCCTCCACAGGCATTGGTAGTTAGTGGTTTAGCCCCACTCCCTCCCTTCCCAGGCATTAGTGGTTAGCGAATGTCCTCAACCCCTTTAAAAGCATAGGTGATCAGTGGTGGATTCCCCCATCCCCATCCTTGAAAGCATTGGTGGTCAATATTGGTTCTCCCCCTTCCTCAAAGGCATTGGTGGTTAGAGGTGGTTTCTTCACTCCCCCAGCGAAAGCAATAGAGGTTAGTGGTGTGCCCCCCTCAAAAAGCATTGGTGATCATTTGTGTCCCCTCTCCCACCCTAGGAAGCATTGAAGGTCATTAATGTCACCCTTTTTCCAAAAAGCATTGTAATCATCGGTGCTTCTCCACCTTTTCCCTGAAAGGCATTGGTGGCCAGTGGTTTTTCTACTCTTTGACCCCCAGAAAATAATTTTTGGTCAAAAGGAGGCACAGAGCACACTACCCGTTTTCTGATTTGTGTCCTGTGCCGCTGCCTGTGCAGTTGTATCACCACCAGAACTATCTTCAGACTATTAGAAAGAAAATCACTGGGCAGTATGTGCAAAGATGCAGAGCTGAGTGCTAGAACAAGCCATCCGATACTGACTCAGAGACACAGCCCAGATCAATTGGACACCAATAATCTGACAATATCATCTAGGGTTCAATATTTGGTATTTACTAGAGAACTTGTAGGGGATCAAAACAGTTCTATTTATGCTGCCTAGAAAACAATGCTTTCTCCGTGCCACCAGGGTAGTTGGAGCAATCTCATACAGCTACAGAGTACAATGATACCTGTATAGTTTCATCAGTTCTGATGATACCCAAAGCTGTCCAAAGGTGGCCACAAGAGTCAAATAATCAAAAATATAAACTGTGTTTTAGTGCTGTTTCCCTGCTGCTGTTAGCACTAGGCTATAGTGCAACATAATGAACTGATCCAGACTTTAATATTTAGGCTATGTCGACAATCTGTCTACTGCTATTTTTTTTAGAATTGCTGCTTTCTAAATATTACTGTTTGTAATAGTACCATGTGTGTTTACACACATACACAGTCACAACATAATTAAAAAACAAGATATTTTTCTTTGCTAATTTTAGACAATTAGTAGGCTCTAGTCAAACATTTTTAGAAACAATTTAGCAGTGAAAATTATGGTAATGAATATTTATTTCATAGCCATGCAGAGGTTCACAGCTTACCTGCACTATATGAATATTTATGAGACCCATGGGTTTTATTTTTATTGAAATATACTCTATTTAGAATAGTAGAGTTTCTTTTCAAATGTGTTTGGCTGATAGAAATGTGTGTAAAGTTATGACGTTACTCCAAGCACATGTCTGAATACGTAGTTGAAATACATACATGAGAGCTGTCTTACCTGCCACATGAATGCATTTCTGTCTATCCAGTCCTTAGATTTACACAGATTGCCAGATTGCAGAGTGAAGTTGGAGACATAGCGTTTCTCTAGTGGAGTTAAGTTGGTCAACTTTCTGTCCTCAGCCCATGACTTGACTGTGATAAGTTCATCATTCTGTTTCCTTCAGTCGGCGCATGTCTATATATGATTGGCTTCTAGTGCTGCCTGCCTCTGCCAATCTAAGTGCTGCTGTACAGGGGAGTGCAAGCCATTGATACCAATTAAAATTATACTACTTACACTACTTGCATAAAAAAATACATTTAATTTTTTTTTAAATGAATACATAACTGAAATAATTGATATTTTATATGCTGGGGCCCAGCTTTAAATCTCTTTGGTCCATCTCACTTCCAGTAAAACAAAATTCAAATGATTCAATATCAATAAATCAAGTTTGTGGAAATCATGTAGAAGATTACATACTTAGCTTGTTAGAATTAATAAACAAATTAAATATTGTCAAATGTATTAAGTACATATTTTTGTTATTGTGTAGTGCAGCCAATTTCAACCAGGGTGCCATGGAAAAATGCCTAACAATTGCCCAGAATTGCCCAAATAATAGTCAACAAGTTGGCTGGTGGATCAAGCCTTCCTATTTTGTTACACAAAGCCACAGGTTTGTAAGCTAGATTAAAACTGCTGTGATCAGATTCTGATCTGACCTTCAGTGTGATTATGTAGTGCAACTTGGATGCTATTATTGTACAGCATTACAACCTTGGGCACCGTGTTGGCCAGTCACTGGAATGCTAACAACCGATAATGGCGTTCTTCTTTGCCCCTCCTCTACCCCTCTCCATCAGCACTGGGTTAATGTTAGCTGAGTGAGGAAACTGGAAGAAAAACGCTGCAATACTAGTTAGTGCCAGTGTGCAAAGGTGTAATTCCATTGTAAAAATTACTTACCTCTAATGTTGGTTGTCCTATACAGTATGTGTGGATGCTGCTGTGTTATGTAAACCTAAGAATTTAATTTTTTACATTTTAAAATGGGGTGTTTCAAATATGTGCAGAACTATAAAGAGTGCCTTGATTAAAAAAGTTCTGAAAACCTGGTGTAGTGAATATTAGTACAAATAGTTGCACTTCATTGTATATTTGATGCTATAAAAATATCAGCTCAGTCCAACCCAAAACCAGCATCAGGGTCTAGTGGTGAAGATCTTCCTTTGTTTACGGAGGCATTTTAGAGGTCGTGCTGCATCTTTGTTGCTGGGCCATGACAATAAATCACATAGCCTGGGGTAAAATGCATAGCAGGGCCTTTAAGACATTTCCTGATCAGTGGAGTAACAATACCCATATCAGCTCACGTGGATGCTAGTGGGCCTACAGGTGGAAGGGGGGCTGATGAGGCAATTTAAAAGTAGAAAATCTGTGTGCATGTGAGGATAACATAAGATCATCAATGTATTATTACACCACCTCTTTCTGCACATGTTGTGGCGGTGGTTGCTGTGAGGCCCCATTAAAATTTTGCAGTTGTGCCCCATGGTCTGCTATTACAACTCTGCTCCTAACTATATATGCAACAGAAGGTCTTCTTTTGCCTCACCAGAAATTTTTTGAAAAAAAGACGTAACCACATTTGGTGCTGGTTGGTGTTTGTAATCCAGTATGATTGGCACCAGTAATTCTCTCAAGGCCCTAGATCTAACCAGCAGTACCAGCATAGTAAACACAAGCAATCATTTCTCAGATTTAAAATCAATAAGAGAACAGAGAAAAATCTAAATGCAATCATTTTAAAACCTTGACAAATGAAACTCTCAACTAACAGTACTCATGTTCTATCCCACCTATATGTATTTTGTTGCTTTGAATTGTATCAGCTTGACATCTAGTAAGGCTACATGTACACTAGTCTACACTGCCTGCGGCTGTGGGAAAACTCAAAATGCGGCAAAACATGTGTAAACGTGGTAATGCATTTACATGTGTGTTTGCCGCGTTTTGCGTTTTCCTGCGGCTGTCGGTCAAAACGTTCCTATCCTGAATGCGATTCTTCTGCATACAAGAGAGGGATGTTTGACCTCACCTAAATGCGGCAGCTCCTAAACTCTGTTAAAAGCCTATTTGTACATGGACACAGAGGTTTTTATAGAGCTGAGTTTAGGAACTTTAGCAAAAAAAGCTCCTAAATTCAAGTTTAGGAACTGCCAGTGTATATGGAGCCTAACAGTTTAGGTCCACTACTACTTGTTTACTTATGTGACTTGGTATCTCCCTCTGTTCTACCTTTTCGTTACTGCTAGTCAGTTCAGTCCTACCTAAACCCTGCATGTTTCTTCCATATTCACCAAGTGTTAGTTCCTTGCAGGGGTAGGGCTTAGGAAAGTCATTGTCTTTTTACTGTTTAAAAGAATGGAAAAAACATTCGCTGTACTGCACGTATCTGAAATTAATCTGTTTTGGAATCCACTTTTGTATCTTAATGAAAAGTTAAAGCAGAGCTCTACCCAAAAGGGGATGTTCTGCTTTAAAGACTGGTCCCCCACTCCCCATTAAGGATTGGCATCTTTGGGGAGCAGGAGGGGGAGCGGGTAACTGAAACTGACAGGTACCCACTCCCACTTCCGCTGCAATCGCCTAGGCGATCAGAAGCAGAAGTTGTCCTCCTACCCTCCCTCCCTCCCCATAGTCTGCTGGGACATGTGACAGGTCCCAGAAGACTACGGGGTCATTTAGGAAGCGTAGTGCTACTCGCGCATGCGCAGTGGGCACCCAGCTGTGAAGCTGTTACAGCCGGGTGCCCATACTGAAGATGCCGATGCCTGGAACACCAGATGGCTGGTGAAACGTCCTGTGGGGAGGATACCACAGGATCGTGGGTCAGGTGAGTGGCTGTTTTTTAAAAGTCAGCAGCTACAGTTTTTGTAGCTGCTGACTATTATTTTTCTACAGTTTGAGTGGAACTCCGCTTTAAGCTGTCTGTTGATGGTGCCAAGTCAGCAGGTGACCACACTATCCAGACAGACTTGGACTATGAAGGTGTATCAATGCATAAAGCAGCATTTGAAACAGAACTAATCATATTTTGAAGCATAAGGCAACATAGGAAGATTTATCTGTAATGGAAGAAAACTGATAAAAACTGTTCAGTGTTTATTTAGCCTTTACAGTATCATTGAAGATTTTCTCAAAGGCAAATCATGCTTTGAGTGAATTTATAGGATATAAAAGGCTTTTTCTTCATATGTGTATAAAATAGAAGAAAATTGCTTTTGAGCAGCAATGCAAAGTCAAGACATAAGAATGAATTAGAAATAGGGGAAAGGAAGAATGTACTTGCCATAACAGTTAAATGCATTTCAGCTGCCTATGTCTCATTGTTGGTTACAACTAAAAGAAAGATACTGGTTGGTACGTACATTTTTTCTGCATCCTTTCTTTTCATATATCAGCCTTGAGCATTTATGGATTCTTGTGCTGCATGTTAACTCTTGCTCTACGTATTAATCAAAGCAGCTATTGTCACTGTCTACAGAATGATGTTCATTAGGATGACATCCATCATGCAAACAGTATTCAGGAACTGACATCTGATACAAGAAGAATTGCAAACACTTAGCAAACACATTCAAAACACATTAGACACTTGTGTTTATAGCCTGTGTTCCAATATATTAGAAGACATCTTTCAAAATATATGGCCAGTATACGCATACTCAAAGTTTGCAATTAGTGAGCTTTTGCTCCCTAGCTAGATTAATCGAGGGTAAGTGTGTTCAATGCGGTCTTTCTTTTTATTGTTTCTTTCTTGAGACCATTACCCTGTTGTGGGGAACTGATAATAACTTTAACCTAATTCCTAAAAAAAAAATTGAAAGCAATTTTATCATCAACAACCAAACTTTAAAAAAAAAAATCAAAAATCAAAAGACACTATTGCTTCTTTATTTTAGCAAATTGTTGTTTCAGGTTACATTTGCATCAAAACTGATTCTCTCCCTATACAAATCTATAGGAATGCGAAAGCTGCTTGACGGAAATGTAGATCACCAGACATCAGCTGCAGGACAAATGTGCTAGTCAATGAATTTTGAATAATCAATGAAGCACCTCAAAAGAACCTAGGGGACTGCAGGAGAGGTTGGGATTGCTGGTATTTGAACCTCTTCAGAATGGGCCAAATGCTGGCCAAGCCCAAAACTCCCTGTATGCTCTTCCCTTCTCCTATGACTGTAGTAGGGCTACTTCATGCGAATCAGAGACCCTAGCATACTAAATGTTCTTACAATTTGCTGACTTTAAACATCTGATCTTGAGATTTTTTCTTTCTTTCACTCAGAAGTCTAAAGTGTATGTCCATACAATTTTTGTTCCTTAGTTTTGGAAATAGTCAGGATATTTGATAATTTTTCAAACTTTTCATGTTTATGTAAATTGTATCTCATAGCTGAGGTAGTGAGCACACGAACCAATCTAATTAGCCCCCAAATGGACAGGAAAGGGGTTAACACGACTGTAACATCCTCTTTTCCATTCACTTTAAAGCATTTCTCTGAAATGGCAACATTTTATTAAAATGTACAGAATTTTGCAGAAGTGGAAATAATCAATTCCCTCCATGCCTATTCTTAACCATAAAGTTTCGCCACTTAAGCGCTAAACTATAGACCTAATCATACCTACCAGGGAATATTTATTCTGCTAGTGAGGAACATGTTACCTTGGCAAGTCATTATACCAATGGTGCAGGGATCCCAAAACCAAATCAAAATGATTTGCCATATGATTAAATGAACATACTGTAAATATTGTCCTCAAAATTTTGTCTCATTGCCTTTTGTCCTAAGTTTTAAAGAGGTTTAGCAGTGGTAATGAAATTCTTCAGTCTCTAATGTATTCACTTGATTGTAGATTGTTGGAGGCCCAAATCTTTACAAATATGCAACTTTTTTAAAAGATATTATAGCATTTAAAAGAGATTTGTATATATCTCAGATTGCAAAATATCTAGAGATAAGATCATCAAAGAAAGCAACTTCATTCAAAACTGATATTTCATATTTTTATGGGTGCTAGTAACTTTAATCACTCTTTTTATACCAATTGGGCTCTTATGGCAACATGTATATAAATTGTCATGCCTGCATAAGATGTGCGCATCTTCGCTTCTCTGTACTTTACTACACACTTTAACCCATTCACGCCTATCTTAATGCCTAAGCACAATTTTTCAACGTTGACATGTGCTAGTAAAACTGGGCATATCATCACAACTACTTTGTAATCCAGGTGAATTATACCTTGTTTTTTTCAGGACAAATTGGGCTTTCATTTGGTGGTAAATGGTAATGGATATCTCCTGATTTTTTTTATTATCAAAAGAAAACGCCCAAAATAGTAAAACAAAAAATATATATTTTTTTATTGAGCTGTGTTCTTCTTGTTACTACCATAACCTACCACCAAAGAACAACCCAAAATAAATTTTCCAGTTCTTGACGATCGCAGCGATACCATATATGTGTATGTTATTTGTTGTTTGTGCCTGTAGTACAGTCCAGATACAATAGTGTGCATTTTGTTTTTTGTTTACCTAAAACACACTGACACTGACACTAACTGACACAAATACCAATTAAAAAAAAAAAATCCTGACTTTGACCCTGACCTTTTGACCTTGACCTTTGACCCTGACCTTGACCCAAACACTTACCCTGGCACTGAACTAGATCAAACCTTGATCCAGGTATTTTTTTTTTAATTTTTTTATATTTATTTATTTATCTTCTTTTTTTTTCTGCAAACATGTTTTTCCCCTCTATGCCAGGAGTTAGAGAGATATAATGTATCTTTCTCCTCCATTCATAAAGAGAAAAAAAGCAAGGAGGCTGGGCTGCACAGTGACTGATCACTGTGATAGCCAATCAGAGTCTACCACAGTGATCATGTGACCAGGAATCGGGAGTCCTGGGTCCCGATCACTAGAACGGGACCCAGGGCTCTCAGAGACACCCTGGTCTTTGTGCTGGGAGCGTGCAGTGTGGCGTGCTCTAGCAGAAAGACAGGTACGCAAATATGCGGCCCCACGGAAAAAAGCCCAGTTCTGTGAGGCCGCATATTTGTGTTAAGTTGGCGTCAAGGGGTTAAGCAGAAGTATAAAAAAGCTATATCCACAGCTGAAATGCATATATGTGGACTGTTTTACCTGCCAACAAAATGTGTTATTCTTTTCAGACCATAGCCAGGGACTAACCATACTTGCTGTCACTGGATAGTAAAGGAACAGCAGCTTTCTGAAGAAGTTATCACTGGGGTGTCATCTGTAGTCATCAATCTTTATTTGTTAGAGTCAGCTATGTGTAGTGCTGTAAAACTTGATTGGTTTACAATGCTGTTTGTGTCCTCTTCCCTTCTGAATGCAGATATGTAGAGGAATACAGGGAGATAGTATAAAGACAGACTGCAGTACAATTTAAAAAAAAAAAATTTTAAATAAACTAATTACTAGAATATTACAGGTATCTCATAGTTGGTGTTGGCTTTGATATACCTCTACAACTATTAAGACTAGAGGTAATTTACTAAAGGCCAATAGGCAGCTCACTTTGTAAGGGGTGTTGCAGTTTCCCCAGCAATTGGTGAATGTTGTAAAATTTCACTTTGCAAATAATGCCCAATCATGTGCAAGAAAAAAAAACAACATTTCTGCTTTCAGATGACTGGATTATGGAAATTAGCAGAGCTTCACCTCATTCACTAGTCTCTGAGGAAAATTCTCTTGTAATGTGCAACTTCCTTTGCAAAGTGAACAGTCTATTTGCCTTTAGTAAACCAACCCTGTAATGTAAAAGAGAAGGTGTTTAGGGAAAGTGCAAATCAAAAGAAATAACTGGCTTAAAAAGGAACTAAACCCTCCAATCCTTTAAAGCCAAGGAAGCCGCCATCTTAGCCTCTGTTTGATCTGCAAGAAAAAGAGAGGAAGGCACCTCTAAGTGCAGTATCAACAATTTATTAGTAGACAATGGAAAATTTGCACTTACAAGATAAACGGTTAAAAAGACTCATCGTGTGGTAATTGGTTCCAGGTGGGACATCCAGCCGTCCAGCAGCAAGCTATGCCTATAGGATCAGATAGTAGAGTCCAGGATGGGCCTGTGCATCAAAAATGAGGCTTGGAGAGCAGAGTCAGATGTAGCAGGTGAAAGGGGCGGTAATGCATTTCGGAGCATGCTCAATAGGCTCCTTCTTCAGACCTGAGCCCCAGTAGAACCCTGACATTTTTATAGTGTGGAGGAAATGGGAGGGAGGCAAATAATTCCTGGGTCCTAAGGACCTACATTTTTTCCTGCATCATACAGGAATTAATACAATTATAAAACCAGAAATAAAAAAAGAAATAAAAACACACAAGAGAATAGCTCTAATGCTTTTGGGTAAAAAAGTATACGAGTGTGTATGTATACATAGAATAACATATATCTAAAAAATGGCATATTCAATAGAAGGGAAATAGAAAATGACAATTAAATCTAAAAATAAATAGAATGGAACAATGAAGGTGGAAATAAATAATAATAATGAATACATCTATGAGATAATGAAAAAGGTAGATTACTGTACCATAAATAAAAATTAATAGAAATAAATATAAAAGCAAAATAAAAACAAAGTTTGAAAAACGCATTTTAATAAAAACGCATTTTAATAAATGGGCTTGCTATAATTGTATGTAAATTTTATGCATCTCCTTATTATCCCTTAGTGATGTACTAAAAGGGATCATAGCTAAGTGAGAGAGGGACAAGGAAGGGATATGCCTAAATTGGTTGGAAAAAGTACAAACAGCTGTATAAGGATATAGTGTTGGTGTTTATAACCTGTCTCTTGATGTCTCCTATCTTTATACATCTATACCCCACCAGGTTGGCATATGGGCCATACAACATTTCTTACCAGAGGATGCTACCATTAACCCTAGACAGGCCACATTTGTTCTCAATGCTACACTATTTTGCCTTACTCATAATTATTTTCAATTTGATAGAGATTTCTACTTGCAGCTACAAGGCACAGCGATGGGAGCTAATTTTGCCCCTTCATACGCCAACCTCACTATGGGCCACTGGGAACATCTTTATATCTGGCATAACAACCCATACCTATCCCACATTGTGTATTACGGTCGCTACATTGACGACATTATAATTATTTGGGATGGGAACATTACTGACATTCAGGATTTCATATCCTACTGTAATATTAATGATATGGGACTGGCATTTACCCATGTAGTCGACAAAGACCACCTATCCTTTCTTGATATTTATCACAGCAACAATCAGATCCACGCCAGGAACTACACCAAACCCACAGCCGGAAACTCTTTTTTACACTATAAGAGTTTCCACCACCCACATTGGCTTAGAAACATTCCTAAAAGCCAATTTTGTCGATTGCGCCATAACTGCACCCAGCAATCTGACTACATTTCACAAGGTACTATACTTAAAAATAAATTTATCGAGAAGGGCTACCCTTTGGATATTGTAGAAGAAGCCCACACACTCTATACCAATGGCCCTATAACATCAGAACATCCTACTGACGACATGCCATCACAGATTAGATTTGTCACTCAGTTTCATAGTCATCATAAGCAAATGGAATATACTATACGCAAACACTGGCCAATCTTGCACCAAGACCCTTACTTCAAATCACTTTTACCACAACAACCCAAGTTTTCATACAGGAAAGCTCCCAACTTAAAAGGGAAAATAGCACCCAGCAAACTTAAAACTAAGAGAAAGAGCACAGTTCCTCTCACCCTTTCCCCTATTGTTGGTATGTATCAGTGCAAAAAACCCTTATGTAAGACATGCCAGTTTATTCATCATGGACAAAAGGAGTTCACTGTTAAAGGGATATCATATCAGATTAAGGAATTTTACACATGCTCTTCTGAATATGTGGTCTATTGTCTAATTTGTCCTTGTGGTCTGTACTATGTGGGTAGAACCATACGTACCCTTCGTAAACGTTTTGGTGAGCACCGTCGCCTCATAGAGGATGGAAAAGATCAGCATAGCGTACCCAGACATGTTCTTGAATGCCACGATAAATCCACTGACGGTCTTAGAGTGTGGATCATTGAAGGAATGCCACGGGACCTCCCTCTGGCAGAGTGCTTTTTGCGTCTCTGTCAGAGGGAAACTTTTTGGATCTACACCTTGGATGTGTTATCCCCTGGTGGCCTAAATGAAGAGCTTGAAATAAGCTCCATTTTATAGACATTCTTTCCCTTCCAAATGGTGGTTATAAACACCAACACTATATCCTTATACAGCTGTTTGTACTTTTTCCAACCAATTTAGGCATACCCCTTCCTTGTCCCTCTCTCACTTAGCTATGATCCCTTTTAGTACATCACTAAGGGATAATAAGGAGATGCATAAAATTTACATACAATTATAGCAAGCCAATTTATTAAAATGCGTTTTTCAAACTTTGTTTTTATTTTGCTTTTATATTCATTTCTATTAATTTTTATTTATGGTACAGTAATCTACCTTTTTCATTATCTCATAGATTTATTCATTATTATTATTTATTTCCACCTTCATTGTTCCATTCTATTTATTTTTAGATTTAATTGTCATTTTCTATTTCCCTTCTATTGAATATGCCATTTTTTAGATATATGTTATTCTATGTATACATACATACTCGTATACTTTTTTACCCAAAAGCATTAGAGCTATTCTCTCGTATTTTTATTTCTTTTTTTATTTCTGTTTTTATAATTGTATTAATTCCTGTACGATGCAGGAAAACATGTAGGTCCTTAGGACCCAGGAATTATTTGCCTCCCTCCCATTTCCTCCACACTATAAAAATGTCAGGGTTCTACTGGGGCTCAGGTCTGAAGAAGGAGCCTATTGAGCATGCTCCGAAATGCATTACCGCCCCTTTCACCTACTACATCTGACTCTGCTCTCCAAGCTTCATTTTTGATGCACAGGCCCATCCTGGACTCTACTATCTGATCCTATAGGCATAGCTTGCTGCTGGACGGCTGGATGTCCCACCTGGAACCAATTACCACACGATGAGTCTTTTTAACCGTTTATCTTGTAAGTGCAAATTTTCCATTGTTTACTAAATAAATTGTCAATACTGCACTTAGAGGCGCCTTCCTCTCTTTTTCTTGTTACTGCATTAGAGCCTTGCTTCCACTCTAAGAAGAGCTGTCTCAGTGTCACTGCTTCCATCCATCCATCCCTGATATCCATCTGGCACCTTTATCTTACAGCTACAGAGGTTGGGCTCCAACAAGAGCACCCTATATAATATATATTTTCTATTTGATCTGCAACTGCCATGATGCTGTACATGTGATCAGTTATGACACCAACCATTTGATGATGTTACAGCTCTGTTGAGAGCACAAGCAATTGTGGCAGTTATCATTCACACCATGTCTTAAGTGCCGGTTCACATTTATGTGGATTGGATATGGTTTGAACACCATTCAAGCCGCGTGACATGTGAAATAACATTGCTTCCTATGCTGCCTGTTCACATATGTCCAGGAGTGTGGATTGAAAAAGAGTCCTGTCCGATTTCTGAGCAGTCTGGTATGGTTCAGGTGCGGATTACAAGCTCTTTGACTTCTATGGGAACTGTTTCTGAATCGCTCATGTCATGAGTTTGTGAACACGATTTCAGGATGGTTTTCTTTCTTCAAATCCTAACACTGAAACTGGAGCTGAAACCAGAGCTGTCAAGCCACACCACACATTTGTGAATCGGCACTGAATGTAACTGTTTTGGGAAACAGTTAAATTGATGGGTTTCATTCTGCTTTAATAATACCATCAGTACTTGGAGAACTGTGAAAGTGTGCCTCTCATGTCTTTCATATCTGAAAGTTGGAATTTTGTCAACAACACATTTTCACCTGATCATTATTTCTCTTTTTAGAACACCTGTCAGCCTGTCAGTTTTAATTCATGGTTACAAAATACTGGACTCATCTAGAAGGGCAATTAGAATGTTGAATAAATTTAAATATCTAGCCTTCATGTATGTCTTCCTGTCACTTTAGATGAATTTGAAATATTTCAGTTAAAAAGAAACCTTCCTGACATTTTCTCCTATTCTGCATTCTGTTCAGATTGACAGTCCAGGTAATAAGCTTGTATGTGGTAATGTGACTGTAATGTAGTGAGATAACATTAGGAGCCCATGGAGCCCAGTCTGAGGAGAAAAGACAATGCAGACCATGTAACATTAGTAAAATGAAATTTCACTGCAATAGCAGATACCGTAAGGTGTCATCAAGAAACTTTAAGCCAGTCATACAATAAGGATCAGTTACAGAGAACCTACAGGTAATAGTAATGATTAGTCACTTGACATCTACCTGACTTTTATTTGGGCATGACTTCCTCGCTACAGATTCACTTTATGTAAAAGATAATACAAGTTAAAACAACATCTCTCTTGGTGATTTGATGGAGTCTACTCTTTTCCAATTGGCTTCAAATATGTGCAATTGTGTGTACATCCAGGGATCATATGTGGACAAAGCCAGTAAATAATTCATGTAGGTATATCATATATATAGACTTATTCTGAAGCCATTTACAAGCAGTACAGGCACTATATGTGATATAAAGAGAGTTGTTTATCAAAATGACTAATGTTTCTCCAATAGTCATACAGCATATATTTGTAGAATGTCTATATCAAAACTGCAATATAATATGTCTAAAAAGATTAATAACATTTATTCGAAATAGTAAACAAGGAGGCGTTGTACCTCATTCTATATGTGTATGTTGCATCTGGCTGGCCAGATGACAGTCCCCCTCCGAATGGCTATGGGCTGACACGTTTCACCTCATTGGTTTTACTTGTAAATGGATGAATTGTCATAGATGTAATGGATTATTAGGACCTCTAACATTAAGCCCATTGGGTGAAATGTGGGTGTAGCCACAGGCAAGGACTGTCATCTATCCAGCCAGGTGCAACAAACATGTATGGAGTAAGGTCATCGGTGTACGGCTTCTCCATGTGTGTTTGCTGTTCAGTGTGGAACCAGGATGAGCCCCTGGAGGTTGGCAGCTGACAGAATGCAGACCCAAACATTTATTGGAGTGCCAAATGACACTTGAAGCATTGATTTTCAACATTTATGATAGGAAAGCCTAGGGAAACAGAGTTGTTATAGGTTTATCACAATAATGATGATAAAGGTCCGGGTTTGCAGTATAGCAGTGAAGCATGAAGGTGACTCAGTTCACATGCTCAGGCTAATTCAAAACCAGAAGTGACTGTCCTTTAGTTCTGTCAAGATCACTATCACTGGAACAGTTTCTCCTAAAGCTACAATATTGACTGTAAAGGACATTATGGATAAGAGGCATAGGGTGAGTACTCTGGCCATGAAAGATTGTGTTCTTGTTGTGTGTTTTATGAACAGGGTTGTGACTAAGGAGCCATCTACCCAGACCAGAATTTTTATGTCCAGGAATATAATTGTTTATACCTAGGACTTGTGGTGTAGCCCTTTGAGTGGAACCTGCCAACCAAATTATCTTCGTACAAGCTGAACACATACAGCTACTACTGTGCATGTGTGCCACTTGCAACATTCATTCCTATGGAAGGAGCCGCTCATTCAGTTCATTCCTATGGCTGCAGCCATACTGCTCTGGTTTCCTGGGAGTTGTAATGAGTAAAGGCCAGCAAGAAAAATGAATGGGAGAAGAGGTATGCAGTAGGTGACACTGGCAACTGGGACTTTTTTTTTAATTGCAAAGGCTGGCAGGACCACACAGTAAAGCACCCGGATGGGTGTTAAATGTAAACTTTTTGGTAGGGGGTTGACATTCATGCGGGTGGGAAGGATTTAATGGACAACTTCACCAGGAGTAAAGTTGTTCTTTAAGCAAAATGTAATTTTTGTATTGCCTTTATAAAGTTTTGAGTAAAATATGGGTGAGTTCTAAAATCTGGCATATTTATAGGGTTTAAGAAAAACAACGTTGCAAGCTGAATTCCAAAGAAGGAATCAGTTGTTCTAAAGACATAGCACTGCATTTTTAAGTGGCTGTCAATTACAAGACAACTGTCACACAGCATGGAACTGCAGTTGCTGATGAGATATAGGTTATTTTTACATGTTCGGCAGCAATATATTGAAGTGCAGAAAATATTATCTACAATGAAGGTCTGTTGACAATACTTTAAATAACACCTTTTGCTAATCAAGTCTTAGTGCTGTAGGGCTCACAGATAACCTAGAAAGCTTGTAATCTTCTCATGACCTCAAATGAGTTACTTCTAAAATTACAACTAAACCTCAAGGAAAAAAAAGTATTTAAACATTCTATTGAACAGACATTTATTTGTATTTCTGAATTGAAGTGGCATTGGCTACTAACTTTAACCATATTTATCAGCTCTGCTCAAACAAGCAAATAAATGTAGCACTACCCCTTAGGGGCAACTGGATTTGAATGGGTCCCCCTATGATCTGCACAGCCAGGAAACACACATTTTTCACACTTTGCACACTGAAGTCAAAGAACAGTCCTTGAGGTTGGTTTTGTGATTTTATTAAGGGGTTAGGAACTTGGATGGGGGTCTAGGGGTATATGGGATGCCTGAGGCACTGTAGAACTGAGAACAAACTCCTTAGCAACCATGTACAAAAATGTGAATAGCAGCAGTTTTTCTTTAAAGGGTGCTAAAGCCACTTTGGTGTACCTCCTCAGACCCTGGATGACTCCTCCTCTTCACCCAGCTGTCTTGAGGGTATCCCTGGGGAAGGGGGCCCATAAGCTGCTAATTTAAAACAGTAGTCTTGGATGAGAAGTTAGTTGGGTTTTCCACTTATCCGGCCCAGGGGGTGTAAGAGTACTCACACTGTCCTTTCCTGTCAGCTTAGTGGGTTGTTAGCTGCCTTCAGGCCTTGTGCTGGGCTGGCTCCTTCCCTGCTGCTCAGGGTGTCCTCCCTAGGAGACGGTGGCATAGTGGAGATCCTCTTCTTAAGCAAGCTTCCTGCAGGTAGGCCTCCTCCCTGGGGCCCCCTCCAAGGCTGCAAACTCCAACTCCTCACTCCATCTTCCACCAGACACTGACCCGGCTACCCAGACTATGTGATATTTGAGGGTTGCCTTGGTCACCATACCCAGCCTCCTGCCAGGGAATTGGCCAAGATCCCTCAAACATGCAGATGTGGGCTTCCTCCCCTTCTCCTCCCCTGTTCCAGAAAGTTCTCAACTCTCTAGAAATGTGGGAGTGCTCCAGAAGCCCTGATCTGTAAAAGCATCCCAGCCTGTCCTGAGATGACCTCACTCAGGCTGACTCAGCCCAGACTCCTAATCAGCCCCTATCTAAAAAATAAAACAATAAACAGCCAATCTAGATAACCTGGAGTTACATTAAAAAAAATATATAGCATACAATTGTGAATCAGGTCATATAATTGAATGTGTTTAAAGCTTACCTTTCCTTTTCAATCTGCAACGCTGTAATTTTCTGTAAAATGCAATGCAATATGGCTACCTGGAGGTGTTCTGTACATAGATGGTGTATGGAACACCCCTAAGAGATTGTATTTCCTGCTTGCGTGATTGGCTTACTGATTTTCCCAAAAGTCTGCACTAAGATACAAGTCAGATTTTCTGGTATTCCCTGCCACAAAAATGTCATTTTTGTGAAGATACCCCCAAAGGGAAATCAGGTATAAAGGGATGCAGTCCTTGCCAATTTCCTCATTAGAGCTCTGCAGATGCAGATTGATAATGATAAAATCACTCCCATACAGATCCACTTTGTACATGAACACAGACAAACAAAGAGCTATTTCTTCAGAATAACAAAAGGTAGGAATCTGCAACAACGCTTGTTAAAATCCTTGCAATGTACATAGATCCCCCAGAGGGGAATGTTTTTTTCTCAACAAAAGTGTAGTTGCTCTTTAATGTTTCCCATTGCATTTGTGTAGTATGGATATAGATGTTTAACTGCTTAGTTTCTTTTTTAAAAAATGTTAAATATTCCTATGAAGGGGTAAAGTACATGTAAAGCCAAACTGAGTTACATTTTTTTTAAATAAAATATAGTGTTCACTTTTTTCATCCTAACTTGCATATCAGCTCTGCTCATTTCTTGCAACTTATGTGCTACCACTTTCTGTCTACAAGCATACTTGTTTTTCCCAGGGCAATTTTTCTAATGGTGACCACAGTGTGGAAGATGGCCAATTGCATGGCCACTTGTCACTTGACAAGGTGACAATGCACAAGAACAATTGGGAGACAGAGACAGAGCTTTGTATCCTATACCTATAAATGTTAACACAGTGACCTTTATGGCAGAATCACCAATATTTTTAAAAATGAAAGCTGTAGATTTAAATATGTTGAAAATTCCTTTTGAAATAACTTCAACATGTTAAGTGCATATGGAATTTTAGTGACTGGGTTTACATGTACTTTTACCATTTTTTAAAATTCTATTATTTCTTACATTCTGAGAAGATCATTTACCTTCTTTCAGGGCTTAGCTGCATATGAATAAAAGTTAGTATGCATTATATGATGATTTCAAGGATGGCAGATATTTTTTAACTTGAGTTTAACTTGGAATTGGGACATTGACTACTTGCTCCAGCCCTGTTGTAAACTGGCACTGAGAGTCAATGGCTCTGGCAGGGGTTTTGTGCTGGAATAGATGGCTATTGGAGTCCTAGAGCTGAATCAGTGACCTCCGGGGCTTCCAATCCTGTTAGGGGACACTTCATAGGAGTGCTGACACTTCCTGTGTGTCCCTAGACTCTTCTTACAGTTCAGTTCTGGTTTTCCATTATGTGCAACATATGCTAATAATGCCTGGGGGATATTTATGTACCAGCATTTGCCCAGGCTGTTGCTATGTTTTCGAACCAGCTACCTGAGAGCAAGGGCTATAAGACTGAAGTCTCTTTCCAGTTGTTGGCCCAGATTACCTGATCCTTCCCTTATCTCCTGGGTTGTCTTCTTTGTTACTGATGCTGAGTGGTTGACAACTCTGCTTGCCACATGCCAGGACCCCTGCCTAATGTTCTTTGCTCTCTCATCTCTAGCCTAGTTTACTGCATACTTGTTTCTGACCTGGATTGTGTGGCTACTATTTTCTTGCTGAGATGCTCTGCTTGATCTTGACCATGCTCTATTCTCCTGTCTCTTTGTCCCTGCTCATCACTGGTGGGGCAGTCCTGGGGGTCACGACCTGGTACCATCATGCAAAGAAATCAATCTCCACCATTGGAAGCTCTTTTGAAAACCAACAGATGCTTACACTTTGCTCCTCTGGTGAGCCCATGTCACCTGCTTGGTGGGTTTGGTGTTGCAATCATAAATATTTTACTGTAATTTTGATTACAATCTGCAATAAATATCTATTGAATGTGATTTGTGGCTGCAGAGCTGTACTTGGGGAATATATAGTTTTTACTTATCTGATAAGGAAAACAAAATATATACAAATTACATATATTCCCTCTCACATTAATCCTTAGGTCAAAACAAATACTCTGGATGACATTTACATTTACCGAGTGAGCTGCAATGCTCGACTAAATAAAAAAAGCAAACTGTCACCAGGAACTTTCCAATAATAGTCAGATTGCTGGATAGCCATGAGCACCACATCAAACAATAAATTAATAATATAAAAAAGTGTATTGGATCTTCAAAGGTGCCATCCTTTTATAGCAACACAACCACCTATTACAATTTTTTAATTATTAATTTTATTGTACAAATTGATTTTGTACAATAAATGTAATATTTAAAAAAGTAATAGATAGATGGCTGTGTTGCTTTAAATGTCTAGCACCTTTAAAGTCTCAACACACATTTTGGTATTATTTATTGTTCACTTTGAGCTTTACCATTCCCCTATATTTATTTCAAATTTATTTACTAATGAAAACCTAGGAAATTACGTCATATGCACCCAAATCCAAATTAAAGTCATATCTGCCTGAAAAAATAAGGCACTGTTGCCCTCCAGAGAATTTACCCCCTTCAAGACCAGGCCATTTTTTGCAATACAGCACTGCGATACTTTAACTGACAATTGCGCAGTCATGTAGTGCTGCAGCCAAGTGACATTTACACCCTTTTTTCCCTACGAATAGAGCTTTCGGTGGTATTTGATCTCCTGTGCGTTTTTAATTTTTTTGCTATAATGTTTAGAAAAAAAAACAATATTTTTGACTTTTTCTATTAAACATGTCCAGTAAAAAATTAAAAAAATCGAATTTCGTCATAAACTTAGGCCAAAATGTATTTTGCTACATGTCTACAAAATCCCAATATGTGCAAATTAATTGATTTACGTGAAAGTTATAGCGTTTACAAATGGAGGTATAGATACTGGATTTGTTTTTTACTAGTAATGGCAGTAATCAGCAACCTTTAGCAGGACTGCGGGACTGCGGTGGGCATTCTGACACTGGGGGGAACTGACATCCCCAGTGACACCAATACAGTGATCAGTGCTAATAAAAAGCACTGACACTGTACTAATGGCACTGGGCAGGAAGGGGTTAACGTCTGGGGTGATCAAAGTGTTAACTGTGTGCTGATTCACATTATGTGCTGTGTGTGGGCTTCACTGTAAGCACACTGCTTTGTATGGTTCTGCAATGCAGAGCCATACAAAGCAGTGTGCTGGAGCTGACAGGGGAGAGAACTGTATTGTTTACATACAGTTCTCTCCCATTGTCGGTATTACTCGGAAATCACCAGAACCCGGTGACTGACATCTGAGGCCGCAAATGGTGGCGAGGGTATATATATATGGGGTTTTGCACACCCGTGCCACCCTGTAGCAGTATTTCTGCTATAGTGCGGATGACAAGTGGTTAAGGTAGACTACAGATGCTAAAATGTATGGAATCAAGATCTCTCCAAAGAGAAAATGGGACTCAAGGTAGGTATTCGGAGGAAAATACTGTCAGGATGGTATAGGTGTTATCCCTGTAACTGACCACATTTGCAGCTAGGAAGGAGAAGTGTCATATCATTATTATACAGGATTATATAGCACCAACAGTTTACGCTATGCTTTACAAAAATAAAGGGAGACAGTACAGTTACAATGCAATTCAATACAAGATGGCTCAGAAGGCCCTGCTTGGGAAAGCTTAGGCCCAATGTATGAATAACATAAAGCCCAACTTCAGAGTAAAAATGTTTAATTTAATTTTGAGTAGGGCAAGGAACAGTCTCAGATTTTTATTATCAGGATGGGAAATGATGGGGAATCTCTCCAATGGGAGCACTGACAAAGATAAAAATACATTTTTGCTGCGTAAACTGTGGGTGCTATATAAATCCCATATAAAAATAATAATAGTAGACTGAGGAAGGGTTAGAACTTATGACAATGTTTTTATTGCCCTCAGTGCCATCCCTTTTTTTGGTGACAACTGCACCCCCATTTTTAAACTGACATCAGAAGGACAAGATGGGAAGGAAAATCATGCTAACGGAGATTGGGGTCACGGACATAATTAAGAGCTTGACAGAAATTTGCTGGAGTTAGGCTCTACATTACAATGATCTTCACAATACGAAACTCAAGGGAGTAGCCCAATAGCAAAATGTTTGTGAGACATTGTTGCATTTAAAGTTTGTTGCTTTTACCATTAGGTTTTCATATAGTAGGACAAATACAGTGATCAGAGTAAAAGAAAACACAACATCCAAAATGTATTTATAAACTGAACAGAGTAAAATGCAAATTGAGCACATTATTAAAAATGCAAGCATTCAATGCAATTAGACAGAAACAAATTAGTTCATGACAAACTCAACCAATGTGATTCTTAGCCACCCCCTCCATACACACAATTCTTTTCTTCAAAAAACAATTTAGTTTATTACACTGGGTCAATGATAAAGAACATAACATTCCAGTAAGTGACAGGTTGTAAATCTTGCAAGAAGCTAACAGCCATTTCATCCAGCCAATGGATCCAGGTTTTACTGAATTTGATGCAACAGTTATAGCTTTTATATGTCAATTTATATAGAAGCAATGTTTGCTTAACTGACACAATCTAACTGGTTTTATCTGGCAGAGCAGTGTTTCCATGTAAGCAAGACTTTCCTCTCTGAAAGAATAGAAAGATTTGAATTCAATCTTAGGACATTTAGGTCCCTTCATTTCTTTAGTAACCACTAGGATTTTAAAATGTTGAGATCATAACTCGAGCCCCTCATTCAAATATGTAGGATGGCATGGCAGGACTGTAATATGCATAAAAAGAAAAAAGTATACCTCTAATTACTAGCCGATTTGGGCAGAATACATGTAGAAAAAACATATACAGTACCTTGTCTTTTTGTAGGTTTGCAGACATGTGAAAGCTTCATTGAAACATAGATGCATTGGTACAAATGCAAGGCTTCCCTTTCAGCACCGATGAGGTCACAGAGGATGTTGCTTAAAGCAGAACTTTTTTTTCTCATTTTTGATAGCGCAAAGGAGGGTTATAATCCCTTACAGATTTTTTTTCCTCCATCTCTGTCCCATTGCGGAGATTTCTCTGCAAACTAAGGGAATTTGTTGTGCCCACAGGTCACCAGTACTAGTGTTGTAATTGGAAGATTTCCCTCTTTTACTTTTCTAGGGACAACCCAAATTTAGGGATTTTCTTTTACCTTCACTTCTTCTCATTAGTGGGGGCATAGTGACAGCAATAAAAACTGACAAGCATTCTAATCCTTCTCCAACCTATCCAAAACAAAAAAAAATGTTTTCCCTTCAGTTATACTTTAAGCTGTGACCTGTGGAGGGAAGGAGAGAGCCTCCAACACTCCTTGAAGTGTTTCTTTTTATATTGAGTATAATTACAGGCTCAAAGCAAAACTTTTTTTCATATTAGATAGAGCAATAAAGGGTTATAACCTTTGTCAGGTTTTGTTACCATCTGCATCCCATTAGAGAGATTTTCCTTCACTTACTGTTCTGTAGCCAAAAGTAAAATGAAAGTCCTCCAAAGCGAGGTAGTCCCTGGCTTTCACTATGATCCCCAGTAATAGTTCCCCATTGGAAGATTTCCCCTTTATTACTGTTCTGGGGGCAAGCCAAAATGTACAGTTTTCCTTTACTTTCACTTTCAATGAGGACAATAACCATGACAAATAGAGAGGGTGAATCTCCCTAACAGGAGCAATAAAAATCTAACAGGTGTTAGAATCCCCCTGAACTCTATCCAAAACAAACAAACAAAAAAAAACATACTTTAATGCACGCATACTGTAGGTTAGAATAGACTCTTTGTCAAGATATAAATCTGCTGGTATGGCCAGATCCACAAATAGGCCACTAAGCACCAGAAACAAAAAATGACTTTTCAGAAACCAGTGAAATATCCCAGAAAAGAACATAGAAACTACAACATATAGAAGTGACACTGCCATATCTTCATTTCTATAATCATGTTCTGTGTTATAGATACCGATTATACTATAACTCTCTCTGTATAATAGCTACACCTGTTTGCAATGTTCTTTTGATAGAAATGATATGTAACCAACTGTGATGTATGATACCGCCAACTGGCACTATAACAAAGTATACTATTTCAAGTTAATCTTGTTAGATGCTAAACATACAGTTTTGATGTGGAAAGCATGTCCTGCTGAATACTTTTTTAAAATCAGAATATGGTAGGTAGGTGGCCAGTGCTACAAGGAGCTGACACACTTGTTTGTTCCTTACCTAACTTTTTAACTCTAACTCCATTCATCTCTTATTTTCCATTGTTGTTGTGTTTTCATTACAGATCTGGTAAATGCCATTGTTCTTTATGCCTTAGCATTTTTCAAAATTAAATTGTGCTACATACAGGGCTGGAATTATATCTAGGGAGGTTATAGGCCTTGCCAAAGTTGTGTTGTTGAAATAATGTTAAACATTGTGCAGAAAAAAGGACCCTTTTTAGTGTAAAAATTGGTTTAGAGGTACTGGAACAGGGGACTGGAACACTAGGTGCTTTCAACCAGTTCATCTTTTGCCCCTGTATACCCCTTGTAAACCAAAGCAAGTTTAGCATTTTAGCTAAAAAGCCTCCTGATTTCAGAATAACTGAATCCACAGTAACTTTTACAATACTTAAAGTGGTTCTAAAGACACAAGGTTTTTTACCTTCATGCATTCTATGCATGAAAGCAAAAAACCTTCTCTGTGCAGCATCACCCCAGCCTTCCCTAATACTCACCTAAGCCCACTCTCAATCCAGTGATGTGTACTAGAGTCTCAGTTATCCCAGGACTCCCTCTTCTCATTGGCTGAGACAGAATAGGGAGCCATTGGTTCCCACCATTATCAATCACAGCCAGCGAGCCAATGAGAAGAG
The DNA here is from genome assembly GCF_062004578.1 of Staurois parvus. Classification (NCBI taxonomy): domain Eukaryota; kingdom Metazoa; phylum Chordata; class Amphibia; order Anura; family Ranidae; genus Staurois; species Staurois parvus. Next base: position 4,934,884 of record NW_028317874.1, read on the forward strand.
AGAGGGGCAGGGCCCAGCGGCAGCTCCATGCGTGAATGGACACACGGAACATCGGGTGCCCCCTTAGCAAGCTGCTTGCTGTGGGGGACCCCGACAGGAGGCAGGGGCCAGGAGCACTGGTGGGGGACTCGAGAACAGGAGGATCCGGGCTAAATATCCAAAAAAACTAAAATTACGTCATAAATTTAGGCCAAAATTATGCTACATGTTTTTGGTTAAAAAATCCCAATAAGTGTATATTTATTGCTTTGTGTGAAAGTTATAGCATCTACAAACTATGGTATAGATAATGGAATTTACACAGCTTTTACTTTCTGACTGCTCATCACATTTCTTGAGGTGCTAAAATACCAGGACAGTACAAACACCCCCAAATGACCCCTTTTCCGAAAGCAGACACCCTAAGCTATCTGCTGAGAGGCATATTGAGTTCATGGAAGATTTTTTTTTTTTTACAAGTGTCTGGAAAATTACAAAACCGTTTTTTTTTTTTTATACAAAGTTTTCATTTAAATGATATATTTCTCGCACAAGCCATGGGCATATGTGGAATTACACCCTAAAATACATTCTGCTACTTCTACCGAGTATGGGGATACCACATGTGTGAGAATTTTGGGGAGCCTAGCCACATACAGGAGCCTGAAATCCAATTACCACTTTGAAAGCCTGAAGGTACGTGACTTCCCCATTTCACTTCCTCACTACCTATCACTGTTTTGAAGGCCCTGAAATGCCAGGATAGCACCCCCCTAAATGACCCTTTTTTGGAAAATAGACACCCCAAGTAATTTAAAAAGAGGCATGGTGAGTATTTTGCAGATCTCATTTTTTCTCACAAGGTTTTGAAATATAAAAAAAGAAAAGATATGTTTTTGTTTTTTTTCTTCATTTTCCAAAAACTTGTGGCAATAAATGAGATCTGCAAAATACTCACTATACTTCTGATCAAATTCCTTGAGGTGTCTACTTTCCAAAAATTGGTCATTTGGGGGGGGGGGGGGGGGGGTTGGTGCTATCCTGGCATTTCAGGGCCTTCGAAACTGTGATAGGTAGTCAGGAAGTGTAATGAGGAAATAAAGCCCTTTAAAAGCCTGAAGGTGCTTATTGGATTTTGGGGTCCTGTACTTGGCTAGACTGCCAAAAGTCTGTCACATGTGGTACCCCCATACTCGGGAGAAGTAGCAGAATGTATTTTGGGGAGTAATTCCACATATACATATGGCATGTGTGAGCAATAAATCATTTAAGTGACAATTTTGTGTAAAAAAAAAAAATTTTTTTGTTTGTCATTTTCCAAAAACTTGTGGTAAAAAAATTAATTCTTCTATTGATTCAACATGCCTCTCAGCAAATAGTTTGGGGTGTCTACTTTCCAAAAAGGGGTCGTTTTGGGGGGTGGGGGCATTTTATGCCCAGCATTAGACGTTTATGCCACACATCACTAACTCTTCTAACTACCTGAAGACCAAGCCTTTTCTGACACTTCTTGTTCACATGAAATAAATCTGTATTTTTTGCTAGCAAAATTAATTTAAACCCCAAACATTATATATATTTTTTAAAGCAAACACCCTAGTGACAAAAATGGTGGGTGCTGCAATTTTTTATGTCACATAGTACTCACGCAGCGATTTTTCAAACGCAATTTAAAAAAAATACACTTTTTTTACTTTTAATGCACAGAAACACAATATATTGGCCAATTTGGTAAAATATAAAAGATGATGGTATGCTGAGTAAATAGATACCAAACATGACATGCTTTAAAACTGCTCATGCCCCGTGCAATGGCGACAAACTGCATATGTTTTTAATATCCATAGGCAATGTGTTAAAAGCCTTTACAAGCTACCATTTTAAATTTACAGAGGACGTCTAGTGTTAGAATTACTGCCTTGATCGGACATTCGTGGCAATACCTCACATGCATGGTGCAACTACTCTTTCCATACTGGCACAGGGTCAAGGCTCACAAATGCAGGTGCGCACGTGCGCGGGGGGGGGGGGGGGGGGTGAGGGTACTTTTTTTTTTTAAGTTTTATTTTGATTTTTTTATATTATTTTTATACTGTCCCTTTATTTTATTTTTTATCACTTTTAATGCTATCACAGGGAATGCAAATATCCCCTATAACTTCAATGGGCATTGTCATATATTCTTTTTTCAGAAATCTGTGGTCTATCAGACTCTAGATATCTCCTCTACCCTTACATTATCTAATCAAACCAGGATCGGTGTTATCAGATGCTTTCTCAATTTACAAATGGCGCTGTTTATATCCTGCAAAACTGAAGTGATGAAATGCTCGTAGCTTCTGATTTCGTAGGCTATAGAGATGATTGGCACCATTCTTTTCTCCAATCAGCTCTATGGTCAGCTGGCAGAAACACTGGCTGCATTCTCAAGTTCCCTCGATGGCACGGGACTTCCCAAGAAGGCCGTGGAAGGCAGCAGGGGAGGGGGCATTGTCTCCTGCTGCTAAATAGCCACTAGGATTGCTTTTACATGAAAGCCGATCGCCAGCTGAAAAAACTGACACCAGTATGATGCCTGCAGCTGTAGGCATCATCCTGGTATAACTATTCAAAGTCCAGTGATGTACCAGTACGTCGCTGGTCCTTGTTGGGTGTATATGCTATGTTCTTTTTTTTTTTTTTTTTGTATGCAGCCTGTGGACTGAATGAAAAAAAGAGAAGAAATCTCTGCCAAAAAAAAAATGTGTGGTATGCCCACCATTAAAATATACCACCCTGCATCCACCCACTTCTAATGGTGGGCACACATTAGGTCACACTTTGCCACATGCGCCAGTTCCAAGATTATACAAATGTCTAAATAGTGGCACGCTTCAATAAAAATTGTCCACGTATAAGTGGCGCCCCATATGGAAAAAGGATGACACCAAGTCCCAAACTATCTTGCCACTGCACCCCATGTAGTCTGGGCTTCTGGGTGGCTCCATCTTTTCCCTCGTAAATCCGAAACTTATAAGTATAGCCTGTTGCCCACTTACAGGTCTTCTACATCTTGACCCAATATCTGGCACGCTTGCTGGGGAAAAATTGAATGCAAGGCGGCCAGAAAAATGAATCAGGGACTCATCAACGCAGACGTTTTGCTGGGGAGTAAAGACATCTGCAACTTTTTGGTTAAGGTGATTTGCGAGTGGCTGAATTTTGTGGAGCCAGTCAAATTCAGGGTCACCTCGAGGACGACAGAGTGTATTGTTGTTGAAATGCATAAAACACATTATACTCTCATATCTATGCCTGGCCATGGTAGCAGAGAACACGGGCATATGATGAATACAACCACAATTCATTTTTTTTAGTAATGCCCATGTTGAGGGTTAGGCCCCAAAAAAATATAAATTCGAAAACTGTAATGGGTTTCCATGCGAATGGTCTGGCAGTGTTTGAATTTTGGTTGACGGCGATACATTGTTGTGCATATAAAATGTTTTGATCCACAATCAATGCATACAGATCTTCCGTGAAAAACAGCTCCAAAAAATCAAGGGGAGTAGTTAAATTTGCTATTTCCACCTGAATTCCGGGTTGGGCAGTGAATGGGGGAAGCACAAGTGCTGCAGAATTTGTGGGCTGCCATTCGGGATTTGCAAGCACATCCAGAAGGATTCTAGGGGCTCTACGGGCCGGTGTGCGAATTCTTGGTGGTTGCGGGACAATACTTGTGTTCGCCACCGCACCAGCTTGTACTACACTTATGGGACTCACCACGTCGCCAAGTGATACTGCAGTGCTGGTATTATTATTATTATACAGGATTTATACATAGCCAACAGTTTGCTCAGCACTTTACAATATAATGGGAGACAATACAGCAATGATACAGTTCAATACAAGAGGGTTAGGAGGGCCCTGCCCCTTGGAGCTTACAATCTAAGAGGTATGTGAAAGACCAGGATGTACTAGACCTCTGGTGCTCGCCAGTTCACCAAAAGGTAGTGTGGCACTAGTACTGGCACTCTGCTCCATATGAGAGTCACCAAAATTTACCGGCAAGTGCTAACAGAATCAGGCCTGATTCTGCGAACACTGCGGTTTTGTGTGCAATAGATCAAGTGACAGTGACCTACTGGCACTGCACTTGCTGGGGGAGAAGGGGGGGTAAGAGTAGGGGCTAAACACAGGTGCTGGCAGGTGCCAGGGCTGATCCCACTAACGCTGTGTTTTTGGGGACATTATACTAATGTGAATGCTGGTATAGTGCTGATCTGTTAAAACATATTGATCTGTTCAGACACTATACTAGCAATGGAGGTCTAATGTGTATGAGCGTCTTCCTGGCAGTCAAGGGGTTAAATGTGATGACTGGTGTACTGACGGGCAATCTGACGCTATCTGAGAGGGGCGTGAAAACCACGGGAGCATGAATCACGTAGATATATGTGGTTTTGTGTACCTGTGCCGCCCTGTAGCAGTATTTCTGCTATAGGGCGGTCAGGAAGCGGTTACAGAAGCGGTTTGTGTTATGACACTATGTCAATTTAACTGACAATTGCGCGGTCATGCAACGCTGCACCAAAATTAAATTGACATTCTTTTTTTCCCACGAATTGGGCTTTCTTTTGGTGGTATTTGATCGCCTGTGCGGTTTTTACTTTTTGCACTATATAAAAAAAAAACAACAATTTTGAGAAAAAAAACAATATTTTGGACTTTTTGCTATAAAACATACCCAGTAAAAACATTTAAAAATCAAATTTAGTCATAAATTTCAGCCAAAATGTATTCTGCAACATGTCTTTGCTAAAAAAAATCCCAATACGTATAAATTAATTGGTTTATGTGAACGTTATAGCTAGAGATGAGCGAATCGAACCAGGCGAAGTGGAATTCGTTTCGAATTTCAGGAATTTCGGATTTTTCCCGATCAGCCGGCAAAAGTGTCCCTGCAGAGAGCTCCGCTATTTCTGACAGTTCTCTGACAGTTCCTTCACATGTACAGCGGTTGAAACATTGTATCTATTCGTTTCCATTTAGGATACAGATGTTTTTATTCGGAAACAGATACAATGTTTCAACCGCTGTAAATGTGAAGGAACTGTCAGAGAACTGTCAGAAATAGCGGAGCTCTCTGCAGATACACTTTTTGCTGTACTGGAATACTTCTTCTTTTCATTCTTCTTTTCATTCTTCTCATTCTTCTTTTCATTCTTTTCATTCTTCTCATTCTTCTTTTCATTCTTCTTCTTCTTCTTTTCATTCTTCTTTTCATTCTTCTCATTCTTCTTTTCATTCTTCTTTTCATTCTTCTTCTTCTTCTTTTCATTCTTCTTCTTCTTCTTCTTTTCATTCTTCTTTTCATTCTTCTTCTTCTTCTTTTCATTCTTCTTTTCATTCTTCTTCTTCTTCTTTTCATTCTTCTTCTTCTTCTTTTCATTCTTCTTTTCATTCTTCTTCTTTTCATTCTTCTTTTCATTCTTCTTCTTCTTCTTTTCATTCTTCTCATTCTTCTTTTCATTCTTCTCATTCTTCTTTTCATTCTTCTTCTTCTTCTTCTTTTCATTCTTCTTCTTCTTCTTTTCATTCTTCTTTTCATTCTTCTTCTTCTTCTTTTCATTCTTCTTCTTCTTCTTTTCATTCTTCTTTTCATTCTTCTTCTTCTTTTCATTCTTCTTTTCATTCTTCTTCTTCTTCTTTTCATTCTTCTTCTTCTTCTTCTTCTGCTTCTTCGTCGTGCCCCGTGACTGCCCAAATGAGTGAAGTGTGCGGTGATTCTAAGATCGACGGCACTCATCTGCATGTCATACTGACTGACAGTATTATTTCTCTTCCCCAGCAGACTCCAAGGGCATTTAAATTAAAGGTACAGTGTTCTGCACTAATATAAAGGCTCTCTGAAGCCTAGAAACCCTTTTAATTAGTTAAATTCGCAGCGAATAAATTTGCATCGAATCAAATTTCTCCCGCAAATTCGGCGAATCAGCCGAATCGAATTTTTGAATAATTCGCTCATCTCTAGTTATAGCATTTACAAATGGCAGTATACATACTGGATTTGTAATTTTTTTTTTATACTAATAATAGTGGTGATCAGCGACTTATGGCAGCAATCAGTGACTTATGGCGGTGATCAGTGACTTATGGCAGGACTGCGGGACTGCGGTGGACATTCTGACACTGGGAGGGAACTGACTTGGGGTCACTGACATCCCCAGTGACACTAATATAGTGATCAGTGCAAAAAAAACCCCACAGACACTGTAATAATGGCACTGGGGAGGAATGAGTTAACCTTTGGAGACAATCAAAGGGTTAACAGTGTGAAGGGAGTGTTTTACTAGGGGGCGGGGTGTGTACTTCACTGTTACACACTGTTCCAGGAGGCTTTGACCAGTGATCCCGGAACAGTGTGCTGAAAGCTGACAGGGAGGAAAGCTCCATTGAAAACAATGCAGCCTTCCTCTCTGTCTGTGATTGCTGGCAATCGCCGGGCTCCAGAGGGTAATCACCAGCTGGGACCCGGTCACTGACACCCTCGGCCGTGATCGGTGCTGCGGCTACGACGGTCACGTGCTTCGCGCTCGCCCCCTACCCCGGAAAGCAGGATCACATTTATATATGTGATCCTGCGCATAGGGGCTGCCTTGTAGCAATATATGTACTGCGGGCGGTCCCCTAGTGGTTAAGATAACAAAGTAACACATACATTGTTTTCTTTTTGAGAGGGCAAAAATAATTTTGTTTGACAATATAGTCTTGCAAGCATTATTTTATTTTTCTATGCAATTTGTAACAAAGTGAAAATGATACTTTGTGCTTTAATTTGACCAGTTTTAAAACAACTAGGGGCATATTTATAAAGTAGTGAATGCAACATCCACTAAACATTCACAGCATTTAAATATTCACAGTAAATGTGTTTTAATATACAGTGAATGATTCACCATCAGTGACTGCCTAGTTATTGTCACATTTCAAAGAATGCTGATAGGTTAATTGGCTCCTGTCTAAAATTGGCCCCAGTATGTGTATGTATGAATGTGAGTTAGGGACCTATATTGTATGCTCCTTGAGGGTTAGGGATTGATGTGAATGGACAATATATATGTAAAGCGCTGCGTAAATTGATGGCACTATATAAGTACCTGAAATAAATAATAAATAACATTTACTGCTGTATAAATATGCCTTATAGGGTTACTGTAGGTAAAAAGTGTAAACTTATTCTATTATTTGCCCTGATTATAACCAAACTAAAGTTAGATTTTCCATACAGAATATTGTGAACCTATTTACCAATGAAATAAAGACTTTTTAGGAAAAAGTCTAACTACAACAAAATGAGTGAACTAAAAAAAAAGTTTGAAAGTTTGAGTTAAAAAAAAAAGAAGAGAGAAAAAAATGAGAGAACCAGAAAAATAACAGTTTATATGAAGAAGTTAATTAGGGCTGATTTGAGTTATGGTGACACTAAATTCTGGTTAAAAAAAGTTATATTCAAATATGTATTTTACCTTAAATTAAGTGCCTTCTATTACTCTCTATTCTATTCCGAATTCCCAAATTCCATATTTTGCTGTGATCCATCCTCTTCTTGTCCTGCATGGTCCCACTGTATATCAGAACATAGCCATCCTTCTTGCTTGCTCCTGAGATGAACTGGGGATTATGGGTTATGGGATGTGTACTGTCCATAGAGCAATGCACATGAGCAGAAATAACATGCACTGCTCATTTAAAACAAAAGGTAGAAAGGGGGGAGTTTGGGAGTTCGCGGAGAAAATTACAAAGAGGCTGAAAAACAGGTTAAGAAACAATTTACGGAAAAATAGGCTACATGGCCATTAAGTAGTGGATCAGTATGGATTATAATTAGAGAAAAAGGTATTGTTTCATGTCACATCAATTTTTAAGAGGTGTATTAAGGAGCCACCAGTAGTCATGCACCTAGAATTCCTTATGCTAACTTCTGCCCTGGTTAGATATCACATTCTAAGCTGTTAGTACAACTTTATACTTTCTTTGAGAACAGACTGAACCTAAAAACAGCCATCAATTTACTAATCCCTATTAAATATCTGTCTTTACTCCATATTCAAAGGAATTAATGAGCTGCCACTGAATACTGAAACATTCCACAAAACATCTTCCTGCTTGTAATGGGTGTAGGTAACAGGTGCTCTTGTTTTTGTCTTTAAAGCACATTATAATTATGTAGGCAAGTAAATCAAAAGGGAGTTTTAGCAAAGATATTTTTCTTTACACACACTTCTCAAAGGTTTTTTAAGAAAAGAACATTCTGACATGATAAAAATAGACACGAACTGGGAAATTTTCCAGGATAGGACACACTTTTTGAGCTAAACAGAGCTCACTTAATTAAATACATAATAGCTTTAGTAATAATGGGAGTAATGAGGCAAAGATCCAGTTTTGTCTGGACACCTATGATTATTTATTGTTCAAAAGACATGTTCAAGTCAAAGTCAAGTATGGGACTAGTAAGGAGCGCAGAGCTGGCACACAGTCAAAGGAACAATCCACTTTTGAATTTTAATCTGACTATGAAGGTTAATTATAAACTGGCACAATCTGCAGTCATTTCATTGTGTTGAGACATATACCAATGTTTCCTTTTAAGGTAGGACACTTCCCTGGAGCTTACCGGGCTGTTCTTCATGATCATCTGTAGATTAGTAACATTTACAGCACCTTTACACCATCCAGTGCAGCTTTGATGATGTTCTGGGTTTCATAGCTGCCAATCAAATGTCATCTTTCATCAGTTTATAGCCGAGCAAAAGATGATTTTGTTATTATGGGTTACCCTACTGTGCTATATTTACTGTACATTATCAACCATTGTTATTTTGAAATTATTTTGTATACATGTTAAAATGTGCATTTCCTTTTGCTACAAAATTATTTAGAACCCCAAACGTTAAAAATTTTCTGAAAGCAGAGACTCTTAAGAATAGAATAGTAGTAGTTTCAATGTATTATGTCTCATTTGATAATGTGCAGCCATTTATCAAAATCAAATTTTTAGAAAAAAATAATTTTAGTGCACAAAACACACTATAATACCCAATTTCTTTATAAAATATAAAATATGACATTACATCAAGTAACTAGATACCAAACATGTCAAAATTTTAAATTGTACATGACTGTGAAACAGCAAAAAAATATCGTACCTTAATTTGTCCATAGGTGAGGCTTTAAAAGCTTTTACAGGTTATCAGTTTACAGTTAAACATGTGCTCTGGTGCTAGAAATATTTCTCTCCAACATTCCTGTCAATACCTCACATGTGTGGAAAATGGAAACAAAGCAAGAGCCAATACTAACTAGCGGGTGATACACCAAAGGCAACCAAAAAACCTCATAACATAAAATCCAATACAAAAGGTGCAGCGCTTAAATATGTGAAATATATGCTAAATCTGATAAATGTCCAGATGAGATGAAAAAATTATATTGTATACATATGCTCCGATGCTGTGCATGTGACATAAATATGCATCAATAAAGCGTAAAAAATGTGAACAGTCCACACATAAAAAGTGACTGATGTGCTCCAAGGTAATCGATAGTGAGTGATCTGTGCTTCTCAGACGATCAATCAGGTGATGTGTCAAAGGGATGTTAAAAATGCAAAGTAAAAAATAGGACTATCCAGTTCAACTTGCCAGCCTACCAGTCTAATAATGGCTATTGTTGGCAAGGAACATGGATGAGTATAACTTATCAAAAGAGGGGTATAAGAAAGCCAGTTCAAACTGCCAGCCAGTTAGCCAACTATCAAAAACCAAATTAACCTGTCTAAGACCATGCGTTTAAAAACAGGGGTTTAGTTAGCACACATTTGCAAATACATATGTAAGCCACAGAGCCACATCACGGCACCCTGAGTATCTGTGGTCCTGACTCTATAAATCTTGAGAGACAATACCTCACATGTGTGAGGCCATCACCATTTACATATGCGTGCATGTTTGTATTTGCATGCGAGCACAGGGGTTGTTTTGAAATTTTTTTAAATTATTTTTATTTTATTTTTTTACACTTTTTAAATAAATTTTTTTCATTTAACTTTCTTGCTATCACAAAGGGTGAACAAGCGCTTTGCAATAGCTTTTGGCAGTGGCAGGTGCTCTTTATCGAGACATCAGGGGTCAGTTAGACTCTTGGGGGTTTATTTACTAAAGCTGGAGAGTCCAAAATCAGACTCCCTTCTGCATAGAAACCAATCAGCTTCCAGGTTTCATTGCCAAAGCTTCATTGAACAAGCTGAGGTTAGAAGCTGATTGGTTTCTATTCAGAAGGGAGTCTGATTTTGGACTCTCCAGCTTTAGTAAATAAACCCATTGATGTCTCCAGTGCCCCTCAAAGTGCTCTGGCAATAGTGCTCTGACACTAGAAATATTTCTCTCACTCCAACATTTCTGGCAATACTCACATGTTTGGGGCCATCACCATTTACATATGCGTGCATGTTTGCATTTCCGTGTGAGCACAGGGGTTGTTTTGAAATTTTTAAAAATTATTTTTATTTATTTTATTTTTTTACACTTTTTAAATGTATATTTTTTTATTTAACTTCATTGCTATTACAAAGGGTGAACAAGCGCTTTGTGATAGCTGTTGGCAGTGCTCCTTATCAAGACATCAGAGATCAGTTAGACTCCTGATGTCTCCAGTGCCTCTCAAAGCATCTGAGCAAACACAAATTGGCCAGGGAAAGAGAGCATTGAAACCAGAAGTGACAAAATTCTTGTTGCTTCCTTCATTAATCACAGAGGAGATTGGGAAATTAATTTTCCTTCATCTCTTCTTTGCACAACTAACCCAACCTCTTGCAATACCATTGCACAGAGCAAGTAAGTATAACACAGTTACACAGTTAGTCTGGCTAAAAAAAAAGACAAAAGTCCATCCAGTTCAACCATAGAAAAAAAAAAATTTATAATCCTACACCCACAGTTGATCCAGAGAAAGGCAAAAAAAACCCCAGCAAAACATAATCCAATTTGCACCTGCTGAAAAAAAAAATTCCTTCCTGAGCCCCTGAGAGGCAATCGGATATTCCCTGGATCAACGTTACTTATAAATGTTAGTATCCAGTTATATTCTGTGTAAATAATCCAGGCCTTTTTTGAAGAAATCCACTAAACTGGCCAGAACCAACTCTTGAGGGAGTCTATTCCACATTTTCACAGCTCTCACTATGAAGAAACCTTTCCGTGTTTGGAGATTAAATTTATTTTCCTCCAGACGTAAAGAGTGCCCCCTTGTCCTCTGTGATGACCTCAGGGTGAATAGCTCTATACCGAGTTCACTATATGAAGCACTGATGTATTTATACATGTTGATCATATCCCCCTTAATCTCCTCTTCTCAAGAGAGAATAAATTCAGTTCCTCTAATCTTTCCTCATAGCTGAGCTCCTCCATGCCTCGTATCAGTTTAGTTGCCCTTCTCTGTAACATGTTTTTTTTTTATTTTAGGTAAAAAATTGTCCTTTAGAAACACTTTAAATAGTTTGTGTCAAGCTGGGCTAAAGTAAAGAAACAAAATGTGCTATTCAAAATCGCACCAAAGTAAGCTCCAAAAAGGGTTCAGGAGTCACTTTGGTGCATTTCTGGAGTGGAGGGCAGCCCATCCAAGTAAACAGTGTTGCTCCAATATTGTGCAAAAAAAGAGAAAAAAAAGTTTAAAAAAATGACGCTCTTGCAACGCTCACATGTGAACAGGGCTTTCCTGTTCCACTCCCAGAACAAAATTGAGTTAGGCTGAGTGCTGCTTATCCATTCACACGAGGCTTGTATTATATGAATGAATATAAACCATCTTTTGGTTGACTGAGGCGGAGAGGCGGGTGGATGAGGTCACAATCTCTGCCTTAGCCAATCAGAGGAAGCTTTGTATGCATAGAATTCAAAGCTCCCTATGAATGACTGACCAACACTCAGCTTGACTCGATTTTGTTCCGGGAGCATCACGGGAAGTCCCTGTACCACTTCCAGAACACTGACTTGTATGTGGCTGAGGCCACATACAGTGTATACAGCACTCCCAGCAAGCATACCTGTTAGTGAAGGAAATAGTTGGTTTGGGTCAGCACAGTAAAACATAGAGTCTGGAGGAATTAACATTAGCCTTGTGTCAGAGATGGAGGAGGAGAATGCTGACACCCCTTGTAATTGTTTTAGAGTGGGAGGATACATGACAACGCATTAAAATCTGAAGTGTCTACACTTTCCAATAAATCTGCAAGGGGAAACAATGAGTACAACTAAGTAGCACAGAGGTAGTATTCAAGCTTAGATAGCTTACATTTTAAACATGCAGCTCTGAATGCTAATGTGAAATTATCTGTCTTTTAATTAATAAAACCATTTTGTTGTTACTTACCTTCTTAGGCACTGGTGATGTAGCAATGGCCTCACAAATGCCACCCGGAAAGTCTACATCACCAATGCCTTCCAGGGAGATCTCATACCTAAACTGCAAATTCTCATGAGTTTAGGAAAAAGGAAAAAAAGCCTTTTTTCAACTGATGAGTGTATTGGGTTGTTGTACACGCGCAAGATAAATTGTATGACATCATGCACCTTTTCTTATGCATGCTCCATGCACTAATACACTCATCTGTTGAAAAAAGACCCCCTCCCCCTCAAGACCTCATGAGATCTTGGGAAGAAAGGTTTTGTTTGTTTTTGATGAGTGAGTGATGCATTTGCAACATCAAGAACATTTTTTTCAAGTGGAGGTGTGGGATTCCAACCTGTGGGAACATAGACTGCTGAGACTAGGGAAACAGAAAAAGAAGGAAGCAGGTAAGTACTAATGACTTTATTACTTTTAGTCGGTAGATTGTTATAGTGCATTTAGGACTTTTAGGCTTGCATGTGTGCAAGTTGTTTTTCAAACTCAAGTTTGACAAGTGCAAAAAAACATCAAGTGTGGGAAAATACACATTACACATCTACACAGGCTTCTGAGAGTATATTTCCACACCTGAGATACACAGCTGCTGCGTACAGCTGACCATAGTAATGAATAGAGGTATGCTTCTGAATGCGGCTGTACCCAGCTACTTGTGCAAACCAGAGCATGTGCACAGTAGTTGAACCCTGGCTGCAGAAAGTCTGCATCAGAGGATGTATGGCTTTGTGCACGCTGGGGCTTATACAAGTAGAGGCATAAACGTGCATGGAGCCATTTACAACCATTCATTACTTTGGTCAGCTGTACACAGTAGCTGTGTATCCTTGATATGGAAATACATCTACAATTTATGTTACAATGCCCTGAAAAAGTATTCATAACCCTTGAAATTTTCTACCTTTTGTCATGCTGCAACCAAAAACATAAATGTATTTTATTGGGATTTTATGTGATAGACCAACATAAAGTGGCACATAATTGTGAAGGGAAGGAAAATGAAAAATTTTTTTTTTCAAAATTGTTTACAAATAAATATCTTAAAAGTGCGGCGTGCATTTGTATTCAGCCGCCTTTACTCTGATACCCCTAACTAATATTTAATGGAACCAACTGCCTTCAGATGTCACCTAATTAGTAAATAGAGTCCACTTATGTGTACTTTATACTCAGTATAAAGAAGATATTGGAAAGAGGCAACCAATCATTTAAGGACAGATTGGTGTGAGAGGTTGTAGAGACTGTTCTCTGTTGCTACCCCTCTGGTGCTAAAGTGTCAGCTTTGTTCAAAGGGAACATTGCCTCTTGTGTCCTGAAGAGCTTAGTCTATTTAATTCTTAGTAAAAGGACTCTCGTTTCTCAGGTTACTACTACAAGACTCAGTCCACCATTTACTTGTGTAAAGACTTGGCTCATAGTTCTAAAGAAGAGAGAGTGTCCTCCTGTTTGTACATAGTTCTAGAGTATCCCATACAGTTCTCTATCCCCATCCAAGTTACCCAAAAATAAAAACACCAAAAAGAGAATGCCCCTGGACTGTTTATTGAGCCAAAAGTGTGACTGTGTGCCAGAAGTTGGGGCAAATATTGGGAAAAGAACCCTGAGCATCTTTTAATTGGCTCCTATGGGGGTAGCGCTACACCCATTGGTACAAACATGTGCTTTAGTGGAAAACTCACTTGGCCTCAGTTGGGCTGAAAACAAAAACAGGTAACAAATTGCAAAAATAGCTGTGTGCTGGACTAATATCATTTCATTCACAAAAGTCTTTCATCAGAATTTCCTTTAATATGCAGTCTTGGTGAAATACGAACAGCTGTTTACATGATAAGTTTCCTGAGCTTCAGTCTTTCCAATATGCCATACGCCGATTTCAGACAGTGGCCTTACCTTTCAGGTGACAAACAGCACCCATCTCTCTACAAGCATCTTGCACAAATGACAAATCTCTTTCCTTGGGGGCCTAACACGCACTCTACAAGAAAGTCCTTCAGCCTAGCAAAAACTATCACATGAGATAGACTTAATTGGTCCTTGCTAGTTACGGTTTATTAACAAAACAGGATAGTTATTTTGCTTGTCTGCTCTTACCTAATTATTACATACTCCATGGTAGACATGAAACCATTATCCTTTCAATATAAACAAGCATATTAGTTATATGGCTAGATTTTTTTTCCTAATGGGAGTTTATTAACACTTTAATATAGAAATGAAAAAGAATAAAACATCTATTTAGTTTGTGTTTCAGACATCCGTGCCATTTACTAGAAAATAAGTTGTTGGTGCAAATAATATAATCGTGTTTCAGGGATATAAGCTGTGTAGTTAAATGCCTTTCTGTGTATGAGTACACGATCTGCTAATAGTTATTTTTGTGTACAGACATTTATACAGCTGCACAGTTTGACAAATACATTTCTGGACTAGAACATTATCTTAGTGCAAAAACAGATATAGAAAAATTAAGGTAAGGAGCATTTTAATATGACACAGTCATGCTTTATGAACACTGATTCATTAAAACATCTCAAATATGACAAAGCTTCAAGAACTGTTTATATGAATATCGATCTATCCTAAAAAGTAATTGCTAGATAGAAATAATACTTTATAAAAGATACAAAACATCAATTGACAGAACAATACAGACTTTCCTTGCCATAAATCTTCTGTGTATCTTTGTTTATGTGGGTTGTATAATTGTGCACGACTAAAAGCATAAAAATACTATCAAAGGAAATATACAAACTGATGAAGTGGAGGACTTTGTGAATTAGTAGGTCACATATCAGAATTACTAAATCCAAATATTATTTTAAGTAAAAAAGTAACTCTTTTTTACTGTGCTTTCTTACTCCCAAGTTCTCTCATGTAATGAAAAGCGTATGAAGAAGATCACATGGTCTTAACCACATGATCACATATTCTGACTTAGTATTTTATGCTTGCTCAATTTCTCCAGTGTGTTTGCATCTGATGCCTTGAAATAGTTGGGTAACTCCTGAAGACAATGTTTTAATTTGTAAAGAATAGAACACTAGAGGGTGCTCACCTAAGTGTAGCATTAAAAAGATTTTAATGATTAAAAGACAATAATTCCAGGATCACATTATGAATCACATATGAATGAGCACCAAGTTCCCATGCAATTCACAAGGGCAGTGCATTCTGAACACAGTTCAGGAAGCCTGCATGGCTCGCGGGTTTACTGCACCGTGTTCTAGTGTGAACAGGGGCTAACCAAGTCACAAAACTATCAAAATATGGCTCCTGTCATAAGCATAACTCCAAACAGATATCATGTGGATAGATGGCAGATCACTTAATTCCAGGAGACAGCCTCACCACCACTGGCCAGGTAGAAGAAACCAGGAAGCAAGTTCAGAATCAGGGACCAGGAAGACAGGGATCTCAGTGGAGCACAGGTCTGGACTGGAAGTGATGCCAGGTGTTGCTGGAAGACAAAAGGGGCATGGCTACACATTTCAGAGCTGCCCAGACTCCTTTCTCAAGCCTCTCCTGGCCAGTGGCCATGAGGCTGTTTCCTACAATGGAGTAATCAGCCATTCATCCACATGGAATCTGTACTGGGATGTGCTTTTGAGAGGGAACAAAGTTTGATACATTTGTGAGTTGTTTATTATGTTTTTATCATTTAAAGCTTTCTAATGCTACACTTAAGTAGGCAGATTAGCACAACAGCAGTGCGTAGAGAGCTGCATGGAAGCAGCTGCATCCAAGCATTACATCAGCAAGTGCAATGCAAAGTGTCGGATGCAGTGGTGTAAAGCACACCGCCACTGAACTCTAGAGCAGTGGAGATGTGTTCTCTGGAGTGACAAAACATGCTTCTCTGTCTGGCAATCTGATGGAAATGTCTGGGTTTGGCAGTTGCCAGGAGAACGGCACTTTCCTGACTGCATTGTGCCAAGTGTAAAGTTTGGTGAAGGGGGTATTATGGTGTGTGGTTGTTTTTCAGGGGTTGGGCTTGGCCGCTTAGTTCCAGTGAAAGGAATTCTTAAGGAGTCAGCATACCAAGACATTTTGACAATTTCATGCTCCCAACTTGGTGGGAACAGTTTGGAGATGGCTCATTCCTGTTCCAGCATGACTGCGCACCAGTGCACAAAGCAAGGTCCATAAAGACATGGATGAGCGAGTTTGCAGTGGAGGAACTTGACTGTCTTGCACAGAGTCCTGACCTCAACCTCATGGAACACCTTTTGGATGAATTAGAGTGGAGATTGCAAGCCAGGCCTTCTTGTTCGACATCAGTGTCTGACTTCATAAATTAGCTTCTGGAAGAATTGTCAAACATTCCCATAGACACACCTAACTTTGTGGACAGTCTTCCCAGAAGAGTTGAAGCTGTTATAGCTGCAAAGGGTGGGACAACTCAATATTGAACCCTATAGACTAAGACTGGGGTGCCATTAAATGTCATGTGCTTGTAAAGGCAGGTGTCCCAATACTTTTGGCAATATAATGTGTGTGCTTTATCAGCATTCACACAACTGGTGTTAATGCATTCTATAGGCCAGAATGTTAATTTATTCTGACCATTAGAAAGTGTTAACATGTAAATGTAAATAAATACACCTAGAGTTAATGCGTGTTACTTGTTTATGTGCATTTATTTTGTTCCACATAAACTTTATCAAGGATAAATGGGAACAGAGAAAGAACAAAATCACACTTTCAGCAACCGGAGTACAAAGCACAGAATATAAATGTAAGATTTATACACAAGTATTATAAAATGAATGGTCTTCAGATTTCCATTGGGGTAAACGTCCCAATCATCCATAAGAAAGTAGTAATATTAAAGAAAGAAAGGTAACAGATGGGTAAGGAATGTAAAAAGAGGATTACACAATATGACAGGTACTAGGAGTAAACAGCGAAAGGGGGATATATTGTCTTTGTCAACAGAAAAGTCAAGAGTCTAACTTCTGGAATGGAGAATAAGTAGCAAGAATTGTCCAAAGGGGGAGTATCCAGGAGCGACTCTCACATCAATCCAGTGGGCTGCCATTGGAAAGGAGGCTACCCAGGAAAAGATATGTCCCTCAAAGTATGAAAAAGAAGGATGAAGACAAAAGAAAAAAAAAGGGGAGGAGGGGAACGGAAAAAGGGAAGTAAGGGGGCAATGAGGTGAACAGGAGTGGGGTAAAGAGAGGTAGGGGTAGAGAACTCCCCAGGAAGTACAAAAGAAGAAGGGTAGGGAGAACAAGGTGACACAGGTGCTGAGGTCCAACCTCATACACCCCCTCGGCATGTTACCTCTAAACTTGACCACACCTAAACTGGAGTCTTGAAAAGATTAAAGCCCCTCAAGTCTCCAACAAAAGGGAAATAAAGGTGCGGGAAAGAAAGTAAGGGAGAAACACTCATAAATTGTTTATATTCCTCAATGGTTTGAAAGTGAAACCAGCAGGTCCATCTACTTGAGAATTTGGAGGGGGAGTTGCATTAAACTTTGGTATTATTTTCTGCCTCTAAATGCCCCTGCCTCTAAACGCCTGTAAACACCTGGAGTGTGAATGGAAATATAGACTAACATGGAGGGGCAGAGATGGAACACACGCCACTACACATACGTAATCCCACTGCAGTCATCTTGGATTTTAGAATATGAGTTGTTTATATGATATGAAGTGCCTGATTGTCATCCTTTCATTGTAAGTGCATTTACCACATTACAATGGTGTTTTAATCTGGATTACACTATGGAAAGCCTGTCTTTTTCTTTTTCATGATACTATGTCCAATTGAGTATAAATGCACAGTGATATAATGAAGCAGTACCATCGTTTGACATGTGGTTTTGAGGAAAGCTGATACACAAGTGCTGGTTGACCACTCTTAATTTGGGGTCTTTTGATTCTGGTAAACCTTCCTTTGTGGTACACCGAGGTGCTGTGTGGTTCATCATTAAGAAGTTTTGGTGGCGTTTGACATCCACATCTGTCATTTCCCTCATAATCAAAGAACCACTGAATTCCCAGTTTTTGGCTTCACATTTGGATCCCTTTATTTTTTTCAATTTGTGGTGACACATAAGAGATTGATATATTTGCACTACACTATTGTATTGCACATACATTTTAAGTTATTTTAGCGCTGCACTATTGCTTTGTAACATGGAGGGGTATTTAGAGTTAGAGAAAAAACAGTCTTTTGAGCTCAATTGAGATGGGATTTCCACCTATTTTGGAGAGATTTCCTTTCACTTCCCATTGTGTCTTACCATATTCTATTCAAAAGAAAGTGTTAATTTCCCATATTATATTTGTAAAAGTAAATTGAAACCTCCAGGTTGGATAAAGTACAGCATGAATCTACCACATGTACATGTTGGCTATGATCTAAGAACTGCTTCTGTGAAATGGCCCTAACTTAAGTCCTTTCAAATCTGATATATCATTTGTATGTGAACGTCAGCAGATTGTATCACCAGCTCTCTTAGAAATCTAACATATACACAGTATACAGTATATCTCTGGGAAGCTTGATATAACAATCTTAAAGTAGAACTATAGGCAAAACCCATGTCAGTTTTGCCATCTGTGTCCCATTGAAGAGATTCACCTTAACTTCCTGTCCCATAGCCAAAACAGAAAGTGAGAGGAAATCCCTGCAAATTAATGTGATTGTAAAGGTTCCATTTAAAAAAAAAAAAAACAAACATGTCATACTTACCTGCTCTGTGCAATGGTTTCACACAGAGCAGCCCCAATCCTTCTCTTCTTGGGTCCCCTACCAATGCTCCAGGCCAATCCCCCCTGCTGAGTGCCCCCAAACTGCTTGTTCTGGCAGTACTCATGTGTGCTAGCTCACAAGCCACCTCTTTGTGTCTGTAAGTCACACAGAGCGCAGCTTAGACATGCCTACCACTCCCTCCTCACTGGCTGTGATTGACAGCAGTGGGAGTCAATGGCTCCCGCTGCTGTCTTTCAGCCAATGAGGAGGCATAGACCCCGGAAAGCTTCTGCTCTTGTGCACATCGTTGGTTTGGGATCGGCAAAAAAAAAATTTGCCTTTAGTTATACTTTAACTTAGCTTCAGGCCAATCAGAAATGTCACAGTATCCTTGTTGGAGTCCCCATATATTTAGGTTACACGGGAAGGGGAGCTAGTAAGTGTGACCTGTGTTGGAGAATGGACTTTCCCAGTTGCTGTACCTAAATAATAGGAGAACTCTGCAGGTAATGCACTTAACCTCCTCCTTTGCACTTGCACAGTGCATACAATCCACCACCCACTCCGACGGTAATATCCTTGATCTCGTCTTCTCCAACCGTTGCGCTCCCCACAACCTCACTAACACCCCCTTCCCTCTCTCTGACCTCAACCTGATTACCTTCTCTATCTCCTCGTCCTCCAACGCCTACTTCTCCAAATGTCACACTACTACCAGCCGTAACCTCCGCAACCTGAACCCTGCCCCCCTCCACTCTGCAGCTGATCAACTCCACGACAGTATCCTCCCCATGTCCTGCCCCGACTTGGCAATGACTGCCTACAACAACGCGCTGTCAACAGCCCTTGACTCACCTCCGCCTTTAACCACACGCAACATCAGACCCCGACCACTCCAGCCCTGGCAGACTGATCACACCAAAACCCTCAAACGACACAGTCGTGCCCTGGAGCGACTATGGCGCAAAACCAAATCCCAACAAGCGTTCACCCGCTACAAATCTGCCTTCCACACCTACACCTCCTCCCTCCACGCAGCCAAACACGTCTACTTCCTGACCCTCATCAAGGCCATCTCCTCCAATCCTCGCCGACTCTTCTCCACCTTCAACTCTCTACTCTCTCCACCCCCACCTCCACCCAGCACCTCACTCACCACCCTTGAGATTGCCAATCACTTAAAAAACAAGATTGACACAATTTTCAAGGACATCGCCGCAACTCACACTCCCTCTCAACACGTCCCCTCTCACACAGCTACCCCCTCACCCCCCTCTCACTCTACATAACCCGCAGGGACTTCGTCACTGCTCAAACTCCCTCCAACCCCGTTCCCCCTCACTCAGCTACCACCTCATCACCCCTCTCCCACGGCCCCACCACTGCTCTGACATCCACTTCCACCCCACCCTACATTCCTCATACTTCAGCCCCCTCAACACTCCACACCTTTGACCTTACTACCATCGAGGAAGTCTCCAAGGTCCTCTCTGATGCCCGCCTCACCACCTGCCCCCTCGACCCTATCCCCTCACAACTCCTACAACCTCCTTCCCCCTACATCCTATGCTCCCACACCCACATCTTTAATCTCTCCCTCTCCTCCGGCACTTTCCCCTCCTCTCTGAAGCATGCACACATCACCCCCATACTTAAAAAGCCCTCCCTGGACTCCAATGACCCGAACAACCTCAGACCCATCTCCCTGCTCCCATTCACATCCAAACTCCTCGAGCGCCTAGTCTACACCCGCCTAAGCTCTCACCTCAACGACAACAACCTCCTCGGTCCCCTACAGTCCGGCTTCCGTCCCCTACACTCCACCTAAACTGCCTTACTCAAACTCTCCAACGACCTGCTAACTGCCAAAGCTAATGGCCACTATTCAGTGCTCCTACTCCTTGACCTCTCTGCGGCCTTCGACACAGTCGACCACCCCCTCCTCCTCAAAAAACTACACTCCCTCGGCCTCAGAGATTCTGCTCTCTCCTGGCTCTCATCCTACCTGTCACAACGCTCTTTCAGCGTTACCTATAATGCTACCACCTCCCCCTCACTCCCCCTCTCTGTTGGGGTCCCTCAAGGCTCCATCCTCGGGCCCCTTCTCTTCTCCATCTACACCTCCTCCCTTGGCCAACTCATACACTCTCACGGCTTCAACTACTACCTATATGCTGACGACACACAAATCTATCTCTCAACCCCCCACCTCACCCCCTCAGTCTCTGCTCAAATCACACACCTACTGAGCAACATATCAGACTGGATTTCGCTCCACTTCCTTAAACTGAACCTCTCCAAAACCGAGTTTCTTGTCTTCCCCCCAGCCCGGACCCTACCCCCCATTGACTTCTCCATCATGTCCAACAACGCCACCATCAAACTCGCCCCGCAGGCCAGAGTACTTGGTGTCATTCTGGACTCCAACCTATGCTTCTAGGCCCAAGTCCAATCTTTAACAAACTCATGCAGACTCCACTTCCGCAACATCGCCAAAATACGCACGTTCCTAACCCCAGAAACCACTAAACAGCTCATCCACTCCCTCATCATATCACGACTCGACTACTGCAACTCCCTCCTTACTGACCTGCCTCGCCGCTGGCTATCCCCGCTTCAGTCGATCCTGAATACGGCTGCCAGACTCATTCACCTTTCCAACTGCCCGTTTCCTCCACCCCCCTCTGCCAATACCTCCACTGGCTTCTAATTGCGCAACGGATCAAATTCAAAATCCTAACACTGACGTACAAAGCCGTCCACCATACTGCCCCGAACTACATCACCGACCTAATATCCAAGTACCACCACCCAGCACGCACATTCCGCTCCTCACAAGACCTCCTTCTCTCTAGTTCCCTGGTCTCCTCCTCCCATGCCCGCCTCCAGGACTTCTCCAGGGTGTCACCCATCCTCTGGAACTCCCTGCCCCAACCCATCAGATTATCACCTACTCTCCTCTCCTTTAGGCGCACCCTGAAAACCCACCTCTTCAGGGAAGCCTACCCCACCCCCTGCTAACTTGCCGGCCTCCTCCACTCTTCCTACCACTCCATCCCCCACAGCTTTCTCCTCCTGTGCCACCATCCCCTCCCTCCTAGATTGTAAGCTCGAAAGAGCAGGGCCCTCGAATCCCTCATGTTTTGCATTGTATTGTTATTGTTCTTTCACATGTTCTGTCCTCCTTTGTAATGTACAGCGCTGAGCGAACTATTGGCGCTTTATAAATACTGTATAATAATAATAATGTGAAATATGATGTATTAACATGTTTGTGCTCTTAGTACAATTGGGGGAATAATGATATGATTATAGCAAACAGACCCTTTTCTTAGCACTTAAGAGAAAGGACATTACTAGAATGGTCTACAATATCATTCAGGGCAAAGTGACATTGTCCCTGTAAAGGCTCCTTCTCCCCACTTACTGATGTTCACCTCACCATTACTCTCCTCTTCTTTCTCTGTAACAATCAACTCAAAATACTAAATGCCTATGGGTACAGGAAAGCTTGTGACTTCCTGCCATGATGAAATGCTCAGGCCAGTGCATACTCACTTGCTAATACAGTCCCTGTTTTGGTCTATGTGTCTTGCCAAGGCAATGACCTGCATGATTTGGCATAACTAAGGTCCTGGTCTGGGGCTGGAGAAGAAGCAGTGAAAGAGCTGGTGGGAGGGAGAGAGGCGAGATGCTGCTGACACATACTTTGTACCCACACAGATGCACTGGTGGTCTACTGTGGGGGAATTCAAAGAGGAGCTAGCCATTTTAGGATTGAGATGGTGGAAAGGGTCTATGACTCTTATACCAAGTTTGTGGCATATTTTCTTCCACTTACTAGCAGTAAGGGACAGGATATTACTGACCACTGTACTCGGTACACACTGCTGTATCTTACAAATTCCTAACCCCAGGACAGCATCCACTATATTGTACATTATATTCCTGACCCCTGCACAGCAGTCACTATGGTGTATATTATAATCCTGAAACCTGCACTGTATACACTATGTTGTACATTATACTTCTAATCCCTTTACTGTATATGCTATTTTGTACATTATACTCCTGACCCCTGCACTGTATACACTATGCTTTGTTGTATGCTCTTGACCCCTGCACTGTATGAACTATGTTTACATTATACTCCTTGCTCTGAACTGTATACACTTTGTTGAATGCTATACTTCTGTCCCTTGCACATTCTATGCCATGTTGTAATTTATGTATTTAAGTGGCAGCGTAGCATTCCAATTGCTTAATGTTGTAACTTATACTTATGAATCCGGCACTGTATATGCTGTATTGTACATTATACTCCTGTCTCCTACACTTTATATACTATGTTGTAAATTATACTCCTGACCTTTGCACTATTAATACTATGTTTTACACTATACTCCCGACCCTTCCACTGTATATGCTATGTTGTACATTTTACTCCTGACCCTGCACTGTATATGCTATGTTTTACTTTATAGTCTTGACCCCTGCACTATTGTACATTATACTACTAACCTCTGCACTGTATAGACTAGATTGTACATTATACTCCTGACCCCAGTAGCTACAGTATATATGCTATGTTGTTCATTATTTACCTGACCCCTGCACTGCATATGCTATCTTTTCCATTATAGTCCTGACCCCCGCAGTGCAATCACTATGCTTTACATTATATTCCTGACAGCCGCATTTTTTACACAATGTTGCACAATATCCCCCTTAACTCTGCACTACATACAGTATGCTATGTTGTACGTTATACTTCTGACCCTTGCACTGCTTATGCAATGGTGTACATTTTACTCCTTATACATGCACTGCATGCACTATGGTGTACATTATACTTATGACCCAATCATATTCATATAGATTACCTTTTAGCAAACTAAATTATATTACACATAATTAACCTGATTTTGGACATTCTTTTAGGAGCAGAATGTATGGAGTTTGTAGATATGCCCATAGTTATGTCATATTTGAATACGCAGCTCATACACAAACCAGTTGAACAGTAAATCTTATAGAATGGGAATGTCTATGGGAACATGATAGCCTAATAACTTTCTCTCAAAACCACTAGTGGGTTTTCTTTTAAATATACACTATATTGCCAAAAGTATTGGGACACCCTCCAAATCATTGGATTCAGGTGTTCCAATCACCTCCATGGCCACAGGTGTATAAAATCAAGCACCTAGGCATGTAGACTGCTTCAACAAACATCTGTGAAAGAATGGATCGCTCTCAGGAGCTCAGTGAATTCAAGCATGGTACCTTGATAGGTTGCCACATGTGCAATAAGTCCATCCATGAAATTTCCTTGCTACTAAATATTCCACGATCAACTGTTAGTGGTATTGTAACAAAGTGGAAGCAACTGAGAACAACAGCAACTCAGCCATGAAGTGGTAGGCCACGTAAAATGACAGAGCAGGGTCAGCGCATGCTGAAGCACAAAGTGCGCAGAAGTTGCCAACTGTCTGCAGAGTCAATAGCTAAAGACCTCCACACTCCATGTAGCCTTCATATTACCACAAAAGCACTGCGTAGAGAGTTTCATGGAATGAGTTTCCATGGCCGAGCAGCTGTATCCAAGCCTTACATCACCCAGAGCAATACAAAGCATTGAATGCAGTGGTGTAAGGCACGCTGCCACTGGAGTCTAGAGCACTGGGAATGGTTATAAACCCTGTCAGAATATTTTTTCTTGTCTGTGTACCACTGTGGAAAATTTCAATCGCTTCCTGCCCTAGATACACAAAATTAAGTTAGAGGAATCTCCCAAAGTGAGGGGAATTTCCTTCTTACACGGATGTCCCCATTAGAAGATTTCTGATTAACTCTTGCTCTGTGGACAGCTCCAAAATGCTGGATTTCCCCGCACTTTTTTTTAATAACAATGGTCTCAGGAGGGATGAATATCTTCAATGAAGTAACAGACAAATAAAAACATGACAGAGGTCCTAACCTTTCTCCACTGAATTGAAAAATAAAAAAAGTTTTACCTAGACACACAGTTTAATAAAAAAGTAAAAAAATGTTTGATGCTAACAAACTAAATTGCATTTTTAATTCAAAATAGGTAAACATTTAAAGAGTATAAAATGTCAAACTCCACTTTAGTGACCTCTATACTTGAAGGTTCTGTGTTGAGTTCACTCTTCAGTATACTGCTATTTGCAGTAATGGTGGCTTTCTACATTGTAACTACAAAGAACCTTTCAGAGTCCTTAATCAATGCTTTTAGTGACTTACTGTATATTCCCAAATGAGGTCTGAGGTTAGGTAAACTTTACACCATTGGGCGAAAATGCATTGCTAGGCATTCAAGTCCACTTTAAGTCTTGCCAGAAAAGTATAAAATGCTTGAAGTTCTGTAAAGTTATTCCTTCTGAAAAAGAACACTTTACAGCTAAATACATATGATTAGTTGAGCTACAAGTACTTAAATAAGTAAAGAACTTTTTCACTTTTCCAGGAGCTGAACATTAAATGGTAAAACTTATAATAACATTGATTTAAACATTTTTCTACTTTGCAGTAAGTCTACAGTGACTCAAGGACACTATTGCAATTGGAACTTTTAAAAACTTAAAAAAAAAATGTTGATGTCTGCATCAATGTAAACATGCCCAGAACATTGTCTTCAAATGAAACTGTGATTCTAAAACAAACTATTAGATTACATGTAATAGAACATTTGCATTACACATTTTGAGAATGTGAGTTTATATTCTGAAGGTACAATATCTCTAGCATATGAACTAGCACATACTTTATCTAGATGTTACGTACAGAACTGAACAAAATTACAGAAGCTTTTTATGTCAGGGACGCTCTGTAGAATTCCCTTGCATCTCTGCAACAAAATTGTGGGTGCGTTTTCACACTGAAATTGCTGTCAGGAACAAGTACATGAATTTGTCTTAGACAGCGGGGGCACTAAGACTGGAATGTCCAATCCAGATATTCTGTCCAACATTATTTATAGAGATGAGCGAATCGAACTTGGCGAAGTTTAATTCGTTTCGAATATTAGGAAAAATTCGATTCGCGCCGAATCCGAAAATTAGCAAACTTCGGATGCACGAATCGAATTTTCCCCGATCGCCCGATTTTCATCCCTTCTACAGCCGGCAAAAAGTGTCCCTGCAGAGAGCTCCGCTATTTCTGACAGTTCTCTGACAGTTCCTTCACATTTACAGCGGTTGAAACATTGTATCTATTTGTTTCCATTTAGGATACAGATGTTTTTATTCGGAAACAAATAGATACAATGTTTCAACCGCTGTAAATGTGAAGGAACTGTCAGAGAACTGTCAGAAATAGCGGAGCTCTCTGCAGATACACTTTTTGCTGGACTGGAATTCTTCTTATTTTCATCCTACTTCTTCTTCTTCTTCTTCTTCTTCTTCTTCATCCTCATCCTCATCCTCATCCTCTTCTTATTCTTCTTCTTCATCCTCATCCTCTTCTTCTTCTTCTTCTTCTTCTTCTTCATCCTCTTCCTCTTCTTCTTCATCCTCTTCCTCTTCTTCTTCTTCTTCATCCTCATCCTCTTCTTCATCCTCATTCTCTTCTTCTTCATCCTCATCCTCTTCATCCTCATCCTCTTCTTCTTCATCATCCTCATCCTCTTCTTCTTCTTCTTCTTCATCATCCTCATCCTCTTCTTCTTCTTCTTCTTCTTCTTCTTCTTCTTCTTCTTCTTCTTCTTCTTCTTCTTCTTCCTCACCATCATCCTCTTCTTCTTCTTCTTCATCCTCATCCTCTTCTTCATCCTCATCCTCTTCTTCTTCTTCTTCTTCTTCTTCTTCTTCTTCTTCTTCTTCTTCTTCATCCTCATCCTCATCCTCTTCTTCTTCTTCATCCTCATCCTCATCCTCTTCTTCTTCTTCATCCTCATCCTCATCCTCTTCTTCTTCTTCTTCTTCTTCATCCTCATCCTCTTCTTCTTCTTCTTCTTCTTCATCCTCATCCTCTTCTTCTTCATCCTCATCCTCTTCTTCTTCTTCTTCTTCTTCATCCTCATCCTCATCCTCATCTTCTTCTTCTTCTTCATCCTCATCCTCATCTTCTTCTTCATCCTCATCCTCTTCTTCTTCTTCTTCCTCATCCTCTTCTTCATCTTCTTCTTCTTCATCCTCATCCTCTTCTTCTTCTTCTTCATCCTCATCCTCATCCTCTTCTTCTTCTTCATCCTCATCCTCTTCTTCTTCTTCTTCTTCTTCTTCATCCTCATCCTCTTCTTCTTCATCCTCATCCTCTTCTTCTTCTTCTTCTTCTTCCTCATCCTCTTCTTCTTCTTCCTCATCCTCTTCTTCTTCTTCTTCCTCATCCTCTTCTTCTTCTTCTTCCTCATCCTCTTCTTCTTCTTCTTCTTCATCCTCATCCTCTTCTTCTTCATCCTCATCCTCTTCTTCTTCATCCTCATCCTCTTCTTCTTCATCCTCATCCTCTTCTTCTTCATCATCCTCATCCTCCTCTTCTTCTTCTTCTTCTTCATCGTCCTCTTCTTCTTCATCATCCTCTTCTTCATCATCATCATCCTCATCCTCTTCTTCATCCTCTTCTTCTTCTTCATCCTCATCCTCTTCTTCCTCATCCTCATCCTCTTCTTCTTCTTCTTCATCCTCATCCTCTTCTTCTTCATCCTCATCCTCTTCTTCATCCTCATCCTCTTCTTCTTCTTCTTCTTCTTCTTCATCATCATCATCATCATCCTCACCATCATCCTCTTCTTCTTCTTCATCCTCATCCTCTTCTTCATCCTCATCCTCTTCTTCTTCTTCTTCATCCTCATCCTCCTCTTCTTCTTCTTCTTCTTCATCATCCTCATCCTCATCCTCATCCTCTTCTTCTTCTTCTTCTTCTTCTTCCTCACCATCATCCTCTTCTTCTTCTTCATCCTCATCCTCTTCTTCATCCTCATCCTCTTCTTCCTCTTCTTCATCCTCATCCTCATCCTCTTCTTCTTCTTCATCCTCATCCTCATCCTCTTCTTCTTCTTCTTCATCATCCTCATCTTCTTCTTCTTCATCTTCATCCTCTTCTTCTTCTTCCTCATCCTCATCCTCTGCTTCTTCTTCTTCCTCATCCTCTTCTTCTTCTTCTTCCTCATCCTCATCCTCTTCTTCTTCCTCATCCTCATCCTCTTCTTCTTCTTCTTCTTCATCCTCATTCCTCTTCTTCTTCTTCTTCTTCATCCTCATTCCTCTTCTTCTTCTTCTTCTTCTTCTTCTTTCATCCTCATCCTCTTCTTCTTATTCTTCTTCTTCCTCACCATCATCCTCTTCTTCTTCTTCATCCTCATCCTCTTCTTCATCCTCATCCTCTTCTTCCTCTTCTTCATCCTCATCCTCTTCTTCTTCTTCTTCTTCTTCTTCCTCATCCTCATCCTCTTCTTCTTCATCATCCTCATCTTCTTCTTCTTCATCTTCATCCTCTTCTTCTTCTTCTTCTTCTTCTTCCTCATCCTCTTCTTCTTCTTCTTCTTCATCCTCATCCTCTTCTTCTTCATCATCCTCATCCTCTTCTTCTTCTTCTTCTTCTTCTTCCTCATCATCCTCATCCTCATCCTCTTCTTCTTCTTCATCCTCATCCTCTTCTTCATCCTCATCCTCTTCTTCTTCTTCTTCATCCTCATCCTCATCCTCTTCTTCTTCTTCTTCATCCTCATCCTCATCCTCTTCTTCTTCTTCATCATCCTCCTCTTCTTCTTCTTCATCCTCATCCTCTTCTTCTTCTTCATCCTCATCCTCTTTTTCTTCTTCTTCTTCTTCCTCATCCTCTTCTTTTTCATCCTCTTCTTCTTCTTCTTCATCCTCTTCTTCATCCTCTTCCTCTTCTTCTTTTTCTTCTTTTTGTCTTCCTCTTGCAGGTCACTGCTCATGCGCAGATTTTTTATCGGCAAAAAATCGTCCGATTTGCCCACTATTGCCGCAAAAATCGGCCGATCGGCAAAATCGGCCGATTTTTTTTCCAACTTTACAGAAAAAAAAAACGGCCAAAATACCGAAAAACGGCCGACCAAATAGCCCACTAACGATCCGAAAATCGGCCGATTTTATTTTCGGCCGAAAAATCGGCCGATTTTCGACCCATCTATGGCCTGCATTAGGGCCACAGAGACTTTAGGGCTACAGAATCGTTACTCAGGGACACAGAATTGTTACTCAGGGACACAGAATTGTTACTCAGGGACACAGAATCGTTACTCAGGGACACAGAATCGTTACTCAGGGACACAGAATCGTTACTTAGGGCCACAGCTATCAAAGAATCGAAAATTTAAAGTGACATACACCCTTTTTTTTTTTGGTGGCTGTCGTGCACAGTTGGTGCTGCAGTTTGCCGATTGTGCAAAATAAACTGACTTTCTGCTTCACAACCACTATTGTACGTTCAAAGAGTTAAATCCATTTACACGCCGGCTGGCGGTAATATTTTTTGGGTGATTAGTGCATTCCAGTGACACAAACGTACAGTTTCCAGCCAATGGCAAGCTGCAATTGACCGATTGTGTACAATAAACTGACTTTCTGCTTCACAACCACTATTGGCCTTCAATTGAAGCTGCTTCTGCTCCGCCACTCTGCCATTGGACTCTTGATAGTCGTCTCCCCACACTGCTGCTGGGGGGACTTTTTAACATAGGCCTCTGTATGGCCTTCAATTTAAGCTGCTTACGCTTCGCCACTCTGCCATGGGCCCCTGTACCGCCTCCTCATGCTGCTGCCAGGTCCAGAGTGTGTCATGGGTCCCTGTACGGCCTCCCATTGCTGCTGTCTCCATCGCCACACTCTGCCATGTGCCACTTTCAGGTCTCCTCACACTGCTGGTGGGTTCCATTTTGTCATAGGGTGCTGTATGGCCTCCCATTGCTGCTGCCTCCACCGCCACACTGTGGCTCCACACTCTGGTTTTGGCCCCGTGACTGCCCAAATGAGTGAAGTGTGCGGTGATTCTAAGATCGACGGCACTCATCTGCATGTCATACTGACTGACAGTATTATTTCTCTTCCCCAGCAGACTCCAAGGGCATTTAAATTAAAGGTACAGTGTTCTGCACTAATATAAAGGCTCTCTGAAGCCTAGAAACCCTTTTAATAAGTTACATTCGCAGCGAATAAATTCGCATCGAATCAAATTTATTCCGCAAATTTGGCGAATCAGCCGAATCGAATTTTTGAATAATTCGCTCATCTCTAATTATTTAGCTCCCTCCCCGACCACTATACCTGTCACACAGACAGGAGCATGACCAAGTAGTTTTGTAATGGGGTGGGCAGAGCCTGATGAAGAAATGAGAGACTAGGCTTGCTTTTGATTGATAGTGCCTGTGCCATTCTGCAGCCATGGAGGTGGCTGTGTGAAGCCTGATGAAGAAACTCTGAGACTGGTTCCACATCAGGCTTGCCTCCACTGTGACTGATCATTGGGCATACAAGGGCAGTGGCCTATTTAGACCATGATATCATCAAGTATCCCTAGGCCCTTTGGTTAGATTCAGCTTTTAATCTGTCTTGAGAAAAGGTGATTAAGCAGGATATAATCACCATGCATAAATGTCAATAGTCCATATAGTGAACTTGGTGTTGAATTATTTACTTTAAGATCATTACAAAGGACAAGGGGGCACTCTCTAAGTTTGGAGGAAAAGAATCTGCATCAGAAAGGCTTGACTCCCTCATGATATAGTTCTGGCCAGCTATGTAGATTGTTTTAAAAAAGGAGCTGGATGCATTCCTAAATCTAAAGAAATATTGCTTTCTGGAAAATTAGGAAGGAATATTCCCCCCACTTGAACAGATTGGACTAAGCTTTATATGTTGTTTTTCTTCCTTCCTCTGTGGGTATAGGATTGTGTATAAGGGGTTTTCTATTTTTTTTATTTATGTAATATTTTTGGTATTGGTTGAACTGGAGGGACTTTTTTTCAGCCTAATTATCTAACTAAGTGTAGTGCCCCTCAGGTTTAGCTAGGGGGAACTAGTTAGTTTTTTAGACAGAAGCTGACATCCTGGGTGTGAGTCAGCCAGCTTATTTTATGGCAGGGCTGAGGGCTCTGCAGGTCAATTCCCTGAGACCTGCCCCTGCTCTAGAAGCTGGAGAAGTTTCTAGAAGTCAGTGGGTGGGGCTGAGAAGGGGCTGATCTGCATACTTAAGGGATCTTAGCCAATCCCCAAGCAGGAGGCATGGCATGTGGGCAAAACAGCCCTTAAGTATGAGAGAACCTGATCAGCAGGGGGAGCACTGTTGGGTAGAAGATGCACTGAAAGGAAGGCTGGAGTGAGGAGCCTGGGAGGGGGCCCAAAGGAGGTGAGGCCACATGAAGGCAGGATTCTGGAAGGAAGGATCTAAAGTGAATTGGTGCAGGGCTACCGCAATACTATACTACTCCCTTACTGGCTTATCCCAAAACAAAGATAATTAAACCAATATATGATGTACAATACATATGTAAAATAGAATAGAAGGCACATAAACAGTTTAGGGCAGATAAAATATATTTATAAAACCTTGTAAGTGACTAAAAATGCCACCGATGCAGTACAGTGATATTAACAAATCAATCTCATTAAGTGAGCTGATCTACTGAAAAAAAATTAAATAAATAATGTGTAGAAATAGAAACGCCAGTGAGAAGAAAAAGTCCTAATGGGACTTCAATATATATGAACTATAATAAACAAAAAAGGTGAATCCCTGAATGTGGGATCAATAATCACACTGATAGGAATGGTGACCACAAAGGCTAGAAATTAGCCAATTAAAGTGAAAAAGTTTTCGTGAATCCCTTAATGTGGGATTAAATATATCACACAATAGTGACTAGTGTAGTGAAAAATAGTAATCAACATGAAAAGTGAATCCTTAAATGTGGGATCAAAAATGCATTACTAATGAATAGTGACCACAACAGCCTTAAAATAGCCAAAATTGGTGAAAACAAAAAATTGTGAATCCCTAAATGAGGGATTAAATATATCACACTAGTAATAACAATTCAGTGATAATGCAACCAAAAAAAATATATAAATAATATAAAATATTAATATGTGATATCACACCAAAAAGGTGATATTCAAAAGACAATGTTGATATGTCACATAAGAATAGTCCAAAATAAATAAATAAATAAAGTTCAATGGTGCTTATAAACCACCAAATAATACAGCGACTCAGAAAGTGCAGGTGATATAATTAAATTCACGTTACAACCAGAAGGAAATAATCCATGAGCAGCTGAATTGCCCCCTAACCTACTTGAAGTGACCCAAAGGGCCAAAATGCCTTTTAACAAACAAGAATGACCATCCACAGCCTGGTCAACCCCTCTCAGATAGTACCGGTCCGCAGCGGTGGTGTCCCCTTCACAGATTAGTAAATGAAGCAGCAGGATCTCCCTCAGGGATGATATGGTATAATACACCCAGCTCACATCAAAAGGTTAGCATATAAAGGAAAGATATCTCCCATAGTGTAAATCTGTTTAATATTAGTTAAAACATATATAGCCAAATTCCCACTCACTTATTCCAAGTATAAAACAAGCTGAAGCAAAACCTCATGCTATGGGTGTACTTACATGGGCTTATTGGGTGTAGCAAGATGGCGTCCACGCCAGAAATACATCACCACATTCCTACGCGTTACGTCCTGTTATCATGTGACTTCCTCAGGGTCAACTAGTCTTCACCCGGGACTGTTCTAAAACTACAGCTCTTGGGCCCCCTTGCCCAGGGAATACCTTCAGGGAGCTGGGTGAAGAGGAGGATTCATCTGATTTCTGAGGAGGTATACCTAAGTGCTTTAGATTCTCTTAGAGGAAAGACTATTTTTGGTCCATTTTTTTGTACACAGTTGCTCTAAGTTGTCCCTCGTTTACAGGTTCCTTTGGCATCCCATATAACCCTAGACCCCATCCAAGTTGTTAACCCCTTAATAAAACAACAAACCAAGCTTAAGGACTGTTTACTGTCTTCAGTGTGCAAATTGTGGAAGAAAATGCATGTTGCCTGGCTGTGCAGAGCTTTAGAGGGACCCAAAAAACACAACAACTCATAAGGGGGGTAGTGCTACATATATAATAACTAAACTGTGCAAGAAGCTATCACATACATGACAGTTTCATATTACAGACATGTCCAATTCTGAGCACTGGTGTCTTATGTTATGGAAATTTTATAGATAGGCAACTCCTATCCTAAAATTCATCAGTGGTTCCAAATTAATAATAACTCGCCCTGGTCGGACCATGATCCCCTGGTACTCCTTGCCTTCTCTGGGTTGGTACGGCGCCCCTTTCACTGATGCATTAATGATTCTCTATTGACCACTCAGGTTGCCTGCCAACAAATAGAATCTTTCTTACGCACATACTTTATGGAAAACTCTGGATCTGTCTCTTCTGCAGTGCCCCTGTGGGAGGTGCATAAAGCCACAGTGCGGGGTAATGTTACACAGCTGGCGGCGGTTCAGAAGCGGGAGTGCCAACTTTTGGATCTTCATTCTCTACTGGCCTCTGCGGATGCTCGTTGGAAGTCATTTCCATCCGCGGCCCATAAACGCTCCTGGGATGCTCTGGCTGCAGAGTTGGACCTACTTGCTTCTTCGGAGGGGGAACAGGAACTGCAATGGACCAAACACAAATTTTATTCTTGTGCTAAAAAGCCAGGTCCGATGCTGGCAGGAAACTCAATTCTGTGTGGAAACGATCCGATTCCGACTTCCAGAGGGTGCCTGTACTTCAAATCCTCAGCAGATTGTTTCCCGTTTCACAGACTTACTTGCGTGGCTTTACGCTTAACCAGATCCCTTCCCTGTGGCTCAGGCAGACGCATTCTTCCAAGATCTCTGACTTCCTGGATTATCTGAGGTAGCGCAGATGACCCTCAACGCTGGTGTCATCGTATCAGAAGTGCTCCAAGCTATCAAATCTGACGGCTTCTCTGGTCTCTATTATAAGAAAATTGCAACCCTGTTGGTGCCCTTCTTGCCTTTGCTCCCAATTACTAACAACCCTCTCTTTCCACCGGGTTTAGATCAACCAAGGGAATTTTCTTGGTGGGTGGCCAATGGTTTTTCGCAGGTGTGACACTTTTTGACTTCTTTGTCCTTCCCCACTTGGAATTCTCTTTGGGAGTCACGGGATGTCCCTTCAGCAGAATTTTTTTGTTACCTTCAATTGAGGCATTGGCTGACCTCACTGCGGGGCACTTCTGCTTTCCTGTACCAGAAATCTGCCTTTGAACTGCTTTCCCTTCTTTATGCAGATTTGAACAGACGCTCGACGTATACTTCTCTCCCATATGTCGCTCAGTGGGAGCACGACCTGGGGGCAGTTGTGGACCTGGAGGACTGGAATGGGGCCTAGTCGCTTATAGCTAAATGTTCATTTAATATGACCACGCTGGAGGCGGCATACAAGGTATTGTTTCGTTTGTATTGGGTTCCGGCTCGTTTGGCCAGGTGAACCCTGCCTGCAGTAATCGATGCTTTCAGGGTTGTGGCCATCGTGGTGATGTATTGCATATCTCGTGGTCATGCCCGAGACTGTTTTGTTTTTGGTCTCGTGTGTTTGGCCTCCTTTTCACCATCTCTCCATACGCTGGGATGCTCGGTATGCTTTGCTTCATTGTCCCATACCCGGCCTCTTGGCTCACCAGCAGAAGTTGGCCTCCTATTTGTTTTTGTCGGCCACTAGAACAATTGCTCAGGTCTGGAAGAACCCGTTTGTCCCTCTTCAGGGGGTGCTGGACCGTATGACCACTATGATGCTCAATGAACAGATGTTGAGTATGTGTAATGACTCCCAATGGAAATTCTTGAAAATATAGGAGCTGTGGTTGCGATATGCCTTTCCCACGCTCCCCCCCGGCTAGTCTGGGGTTGTGATGTTGCTCGGTATTGGCGTTCTCGGACCCCTGCTCTTGGTCTTGTTATCTTTTTCCTTTTGTACTCCTCTTTCCTTTTCTTTTTCTCCTTGTTTTTGGTGTGGCAGTGGATAGCTGCCTTTAGTTTGAGCTACTGGCGGTGTTATCCTAATGTTTTTGTCATTTATGTGCCATTGATAGCCTCTGTGTTGGCGCACCTTTTGCTCTGTTGGTGTTGGAACACTGGTTTTTAATTTTTTTTTTGTGCAATTGATAGCCCCATGCGTGGGCGTGTTTTGTTGCTCCTGTCTTAAACTGTTTATAAATTAATAAAAACATTAAAATACAAATTAATAATAACTACTGCAGCAGGGGACAGACACAAAAAAGATACACTCAGCATCTTTCCATATCATTGTTCTGTTTATTTGGCGCAATTGCAGTGTTTAATACACATACTAACAGTATGTAGGAATTTCATTAAAATTACAAGTGCATTTTTAAGGTAACAAGGGGCATAAAAGGCAGGCTAATTTCTGATCAGGACTTG
This sequence comes from Staurois parvus, assembly GCF_062004578.1. Classification (NCBI taxonomy): domain Eukaryota; kingdom Metazoa; phylum Chordata; class Amphibia; order Anura; family Ranidae; genus Staurois; species Staurois parvus. Next base: position 4,970,452 of record NW_028317874.1, read on the forward strand.
TAAAATGTGAATATGTAATAAAACATTTTTAGTACGTGTGCACAACAAGTGCAGTGTGCAATTCTTCGGCAAATCATTACAAAAATGGAATACAGTTTTATAATTTCTTTCCCATTCTCCATGTTCCAACTCAGAGACAGTTTTAATTACCATCTATTTCCTATTCTGTAAATTTGCAGTAATTCTTTCTTAAACTTTCACTGCCATAGCAAAAGATTCTAAAAGTGGTGGTAGTAAAAACTACATAATTCTGGTACATGGTACTGATATGTTGGTACTGGTACAAAAACTGTCAGGCAGCCTTCATGAACTAGGTGCAGGTCATGTTAAATTGGCCAGACCACAAGAAAAGTGTTTGTAACATTTTATTGAATTCCCCAGAACATATTTTATAAATGCACAACTATAAAATTGGTTCATACTATTGTACATACTGTATATAATGAATACAATTACTCACTAGGAAGATGTAGATTTTTTAATGTAAATTTGGTATGTCCCTTAATATATGGACCTTTCTCCATGCACTATAATATGAGTGCCTCTTATTTTCCTTTTAGATGAAAATTGTTATGGATGCAATTGGGACTACCCGAGACATGGTGTGCTATATTTACTAAAGTCTGAAGTGAGATCTATTGCAGTGAAGTGGTTAGATGTTCATTTAAAATACCTAATCATTGACAACAAAAGCTCTGTTTTTGAAAATGCCCAGCACACTGAATAGTTGTGTTTAATTCACTTCACTGCACTTCACCTCACTTACACTATAGCAAATATTGTCCAGTGTCATCAAAAAAGTGGATATTTGCTATGTAACTACAGCTTTAAGATTAAAAATAAAAAACATATTTAAATCTTCCTATTATTGTAAATATACATTTATACATGATTTAGCTGAATGTTGAATATTGACTAATGTCATCTGGGAATGAAAGTGAGGGTACTTAAAACAAAATCAGTTGCCACCAGAACAGAAACAGAGGGGAAATTCTGCAAAGGGGATACTTGTGAAAACTGTCTAAAGCTGCCATAGGTGGATTGGAAATCGGCTGGTTCATTGATCCATCTATGGCTACAGTGCTGATCAGTGTATTCTGACAGCAGAGGAGTCCCCACTGTTGGAATACAATAGCACAGCGGGGAGGATTCTTCCATCAACCTTGCTTGTGTGGATGGTGGAACGTGTTTGTTTTTTTGTTTAAAAAAAAAGTAATGGATCTATGGCCAGCTTAAGAGGGGATTTTGCTCAAATTGGAGAGATATTCAATCACTTCCTGTTGAGTCTGCAGGACGTGAAGGAAAGTCTCCGGTAATAAAGGGTTAGCCTTATTACTTAAACGTTCCTCTGTTTAATCTTTCAGATATGCTGATATGGTACATTAATTTCAGTAAACTTGAAAGTATGATAATGAAGGAATTTACTTAGCTTGGTTTAAAGAGGTATTACAGATGATAAAAATAGATAAATACAGCATCATTCCAATCCAGGGGGAGTTTGCTACTTTTTAATTTGAAGTTCCTGGATGCGACAGTCCTTGATTCATACTTTACTTATGAATCTAACTCCACTGACTCTTTGTCTTACAAGCATATAAGTAGCAGTCCAAAAAACTAGTCAAAACTGGTTTTAGCCACACCACAGAAAGAAAAGGGTCAAAGGTTCCCAACTTTCCACAGGATAATGAGACCATATGTCACAGTATACATGAGGCCATATGTTCAGTATACACTGGACATTAATATATATATATATATATATATATATATATATATATATATATATATATATATATAAAATTACTTATACACTAACAAAATTGATAACACAAAACTACTACTATGTTTCCTGTAAATCAATAACTATTCAAAACCCACACTGCATCTCCATAATGAGACACAGATTGAAGAAGTGATAGTGATTTTAACCCTCCTGCAAAATGAAAAAAAAAGTTTTGGTTTTAGATATATTTTAACTGTGTGGAGCTGTTTAAGGTTACATTAACAGGCACTGGCTGGTGTGTAGTGAGGTTCGACCAGATCAGTGCAGTGCTGATGTGCTGATCTTGGCTCATTGTACTGTTCACTTTTCTTTTTGTCACACAGGCATCTCATAAAGTTCACTCAGTGCCAGGGGCGGACTGACAACTCATGGGGCCCCCGGGCAATAGGGGATCATGGGGCCCCTGTGTCCTTGACCAAACTCAAAAAAGGCTATGAAAAATGTACCAGGGGCATCTCATGGGGCCCCATACTGACCCCGAGCCCTCGGGCACTGCCCGAGTTTCCAAATAGTCAGTCCGCCCCTGCTCAGTGCAAGGTAGTGAATTGTTTTACGCTGTGCTGGGTTTACTGCTTCCCACTGTCTGTCTGGAGGGTTCTGGTAAATAGTGGACTGGGAGAGTCAAATCAGCAGCTGAACATTTCTGCAGTCCTAGCCAGTCCTTGGGGGATAATGCCCAGATGGTTGTTTGGAGGGAGCATAAATAGCCTAGGGCATGGAACAGAGGGGTTCACATCCTAGAGGAGGAAATCCCAGCCTAGAGGCTGGTCTGCCATGCTTCTATTGCTCATCAAGACCCCAGTTAAGCTATTCTGCATATTCTGCTGAAGTTTGCTGGAGCTGACTGAGGGACTTCTTTTGGAGGATCTGGTCTGAGGAATTCACAGGAGAGGTGTTGGGAAGATATTGGAAGGAGGAATCCAATTAACCAAGGACATTAGTAAATACAGACTGGTGCAAAAGATTCCAGTGACTGTTTGCTGCTACTATCCCTCTTGCATTGCTTGTGTTACTTAAATGTGACATTGGTCATGGTGTCCTAATACAATTCAGACCATTATTTACTGTTGCTGTGCTCAGATTCTTCAGGAGGAAGATTAGTGTCCTTGTGTTACTTCTCTAATGTTGCTGGAGTATACCACGTTACCCTGTTCTGCAATAACACATTGAAAAAGCCTACCCATCAACTGATTACTGAGATAAAGGAGTAACTATAACGGTGTGCTTGGCTGCTGATACATGTACTGGGAAAGAACCTTGGATCCTACACAGCAGGCCCTTTAAGGGGAGAGCACAATAGTACTGCAAGCAATGCAGTACTGTGAACTGGGCACATATGGAGACAAGGTACACGTGGTGTGAAAAAAACCCAAGATTGTCTTCACTTTTTGATTTAACCTAAAAATATTTTTTAATTTTACGATTTAAGAAAACTAGTTGGAAAGAAAAAACACAACCAGAATCTCTGTAATGAAACTTTGATTCCTAACTCGCTTTGAAGGGTAAGAAAACACTTTACAATAGGTCATCGACGTTATGTTTGTTTTGTTGGTTAAGTTTAGGTCTCTGCTAATCTTGTTTATTCCTTCTGCTGTACTTTCATCCTGTTACAGCTGCTATTTAATTGTAGCTTTACTAGTTTGCACATTTCCATGTGAAAAACAAATCTGATGCCTACGGTTATTTTATGATGGGGTCCCTTTTACAGCTTACCACTGGAAAAGAGAAAGCAAAAGACAAAACTATCTACATAAAATGAAACTGTGTCATAAAGTGAGTCAGATACAATAAAATACACATAAAGTTGCAAGACCATCACTGCGATGAGAAATAAGTTAATGGGAAAAGAAAGCATGGATGTCAACATAAAATGTAGACAAGGATGTAACTGACCCGCTTATCAAAACACATCTTAAAAGAAACATTAAAATGAAATGAATCAAATAAATATGCTTCTTTCAAAATACTTTGGTTTAAGTATGGAGAATGAGAATGTCATAATTTCTGTAAAATGGGGGTTTAATAGAAAAGTTCCAATGTACTTTTCAAAAACAAGATCCCCAGAATCATTTACCATAATTCAGAAAAATATAATACATTTTTTCTAAACTGGTGTTTAGGGGGAATTGCAACAGCTCACAAATGCATTCTGTTTTGCGCCAGACAAGAAAGCATTTAAGTAAATTTTGCATTCAATTGTACATCTTCTTTGAAAGTAAAGCACTACTGAAAAATGACAAAAAACAATTTAAAAAATCAATCTGTAGAGTGGAAATGAATGTTAAGGAATAAGCAAACTATTTATTTGCCGCATTTTCCTGTAGGCCAAATTACAAATTCCATGTTAACACAGGCAAGATCAATTCAACTGTGTCTTCATTTTACTCATTTCAATTTGAACAATCCAAAACAAGGTTTGCTTCATCCAAAGTCTTAATTTAGCATTATTATGCTTTATGACATGGAATTAACGCTGAGGGAAGAAAACAGCTTGATTTTAAATGTGTTTGGTTTTGGCTAGTTTGAATAGATATAATCAACCTCCAAAGCACAATGTAAGACATTTATTGAAAGTTTATTCATATAGCCAATAACTTATATTCCACATGTAGAGATTCAAATAGAACTACACTGTTTCTGAGCACTGCAAACCAAGAACGATATTTTTTCATATTTAATATTCAAAGCAAACTCACCTATCCATCAATTTCTCCATGCTTTATTTTGCTGTAAAATCACTTTGAAAAACACCTCCTAGTATGTCTAGCCATGGCCATCTTGAGTAAGGTCAGATGATTCATGTAGCATTTACTTCTTGGAATCCATCTGCCTTTAGCTCAGGCATGCAGACAGGAGGGTGTACTTATCTGAGAAAGCCCCTTCTGAGGACTCCTGGGATGCATGACATCATTTTCCTAGGCCTGGAAACTAGGAAGTAACTGAATAAATGTAAAAACAAGTTTAAAACAAGTTAATATGATATACATTCCTATCTAATGCTAGAAACATAAAGATTAAAAATAGTCAATATTGATTGAGAGGGTGATGCCCCACTATAAGTACTAAATCATCAAGAAAACTTACTATTTGCTTAAAATAAATCTTACTCAACTTTACAGTTTTAATAATATACATCTTAAGAGCAAACACCACAAGATGTCCAATATTAGCTTTATTAGTCAGAAAAGATTTTTCCATGTCATTATCTAATCTTGTTTCACTTTCTTACTGAGGTTTTTCTTTCCTTGACTTCTACAACTGTCGTCCCCCCCCGTCCAGTGAAAGTACCTTTACTAGCCATTGAGGCTGACTCCGTGTAATGGAATGGCATTACAGCACAAAGCCACGAAGTCAGAGAACATCAGTACCAAAGTGAAACTAAACCATAGAAGGGCACAAAAAGAAGCTTTTGTGGTTAAGAAAACAGGCATCTTGTGGTATCTACTGTTAGGCAGCACTGTTAATTTAAAACTTCAAAACAGAATATAGATTGACCTTAATGGGAATGGCAACTACAAAAGAACATTTGGACATGCAGTAATTGACTAATTAACAGAGTATTTCAGTATCTGAATTGGTGTTACGATGTAATAAATTCACTCTGCATAATGCTATGTATAATAATTCTCTATACTCTTCAGACAGAGCAGTGAACGTAATGTAGATTCCATGCAGCTGTTAGGCTTCTCTCTCCAGATTTCAATAAAATGCACACTGAGTTTGTACTGAGATCTCTGCATTATCTTGATCTGATGTAGAGTGCTGGAATTCTGGGGTTGATTTACTAAAAGCAAAACGACTATTCACTTTGCAAGGGAATTTTCCCAAAAGCTCAGTGAATGTGGTGAATTTCACTTTGCAATGAATACCTAATCATGTGAAAATGGGAAAATTAAAAAAAAAAAAAAGTATATTTGCTTCACATGATTGGATGATGGAAGTCAGCTGAGTTTCGCCACATTCACTGAGCTCTGAGGAAAATTGCTCTGTACTTGTAAAGTAAGCAGTCTATTTGCCTTTGCAAATAAATCAAACCCAGTGACTCACTGCAAGATCTGAAAACATCTGAAATAGTACAGACAGTGCAAAATACTAATTGTGAGAGTTGAGGTGTTCATTAGTGCCATAGCATAGGGGAAGAAACTGTTCTTAAGTCAGTTTGTCCTGGTGTACAATGATCTTAAGGCCCATTTCACACTTGCGGACCGTTTGTCCGTTTTTCATCCATCCGTTGACAGATGAAAAAATGGACATCAATGCACCTCTATGGAAAAACGGATGTAAACGGATGATCATCTGTTTGCATTCATCATCATTCATTTTTTGAAATAGATCAAAGCCCTTTTTTTGTTCCATTAAAAAAAAGAACGGAAAAAAACCCGATGTAAGTGGACAAATAGTCTGTTTTTGCATTGCTAGTGGATGTAAAAATACTGATGTAAAAACATGGAAAAATTATAGTAATCTGATGGAAAAACTGATGGTAATCTGATGAAAACCTGATGAAAAACTGATGTAAACTTCATCCGTTTTTTCTTTGAAAAACGTGACTGAACTAAAGTCCTGGATTGAGGGCAGGTCAGCACCAATGATTTTTTCTTCAATCCTCACTGTTATGTAGTCTGTTCCTATCCAGTTTGCAGACTGAACAAAACTACTGTAATTAGTAATCGAGGTGCCATAAAAAAAATTAAATAGTAAAATTGTTTTAGCAGATCTTGAGGCAGGTTGAACTTCTTAAGTCGATGCAGGACATACATATTTTGCTGGCTTTATGACCAGTTCAGGTTATGAGAAATTTTAGATCCCAGAAATCTGAAGGTTTCTGCAGTTAACACAGAATTGTTGAGTATTATGAGAGGGGGCAGTGTGTGGTGGTGGTGGTATTCTCATGTATTCCACTATCGTCTCCATGGTTTTGAGTGTGGTAAGCATCAGTCTGTTTTTATTTCACCACTGGGTCAGCAGCTCTACTGTGGAAAAAAAGTATAGCTATGAAACTTGGCCAACCAATTGGCTAGTATGTTGAGATGCGGATGTTGAATAGAGGGGAAGCCAACTGGCTGAAACTTGAAAACTAACAAAATCGTTTTTGCTTACATTTAAAGTGTATGTGCAGACATTACACATATGTAACCTCAAACGTCTCTCTTCCCCTTTAGATCCTGTCATTGCATTATTTTTTTACCTTGTTCCTGTAGCAAGAAACAGCTTTCATTATTTATTGTGACATCATTACCAGGCTTGTATAATTCTTGCAGATGCAGTTGCTGGGAACTCCAGTTCCTAATGACATAGACACATCCCTAAAACCACATATCCTAATAGCTCTTTTCCTACACTCAATGGGGTTAATTTACTAAAGGTAAATAGGCTGTTCACTTTGCAAGGAAAGTTACCACTGAGTTTAGTGAGTGTGGTGAAATTTCACTTTGAAAAGAATACTCAATCATGTGCAAGGAAAAAAATTGTATTTTTGCTTCCACATGATAAAATGATGGAAGTCAGTAGAGCTCCATCTCATTCATTCTAGGGCAAAATTCCCTTGAAAAGTGCAATTTTGGGAGAAGTGGAGTTATGTAGTCCAGCAATCAGGGCTGACAATGCTGGTTGGCAGTGGTGCATTTAGGTATCGGGCTGCCCAACACAAAAATAGGCTCCCCCCCATCCCACGGAGAGAGCCTGACATTGACCGACAACACCCCAGGCCTCCCACCCCCACCCGAGAGAGCCTTTTACTACCACCGACCCCATACACTGGCAAATGCCCCCCCACTCTGGCAAGAGATAAGACACTCACCTTCACAGCTCTGGGCATCCCCTGGAACAAGAGTCAGGCTCTGCATACACCATTAACAGCCTGCAGCCTCTCTCAGATTCCCGTGCTGCGTGTGTCCCTTCTTCCTCTCCTTCTTTCATTGGATGGCACTGCCCCCCTGAAAAAAGTTGCTGCCCCCCCTGAAAAGTGCCGCCCTAGGCAAATGCCTTTTTTGCCTTGTGGTAAATACACCCCTGCTGGTTGGGGGTTCCAAAGCAGTAAAGCCACTATGACATCAGCCCAAACAGAAAGTTAGAGGTACAGTGGGTTTTTTTGCAGAGGAGAAGTTTTGTTTTTGTTTTAATAAATTCTATTCTGATCAGACAGACAGGTGATAGGGTGTAGATTTTTTTTTTTCAAAGATTGTTTTTACAAAGCAGTCTGTCACTTATTTTTGCAAGCAAGTTTTCACTTAAACCATGCTGGAACATTTCTGAATATGCCGCTACATATTTCAACTACTCTGAAACTCCTAACGTTTAGCATCTGTCACCCAAATATTTGAAAATGATCACAAATGACACTAAAATTTTCATCTCATATCCACGAGAAGAAAACTATTTTAAAGTACCTGGGGGTAAATCCTTTATGCTAGATCCTATTATATAGTTAATGTAATACAGAGACAGCATTTTAAGATGTATAGATATACTGTATTACTGCAGAGAGAACGAGATTTTCTGTATTTTACACTGAACTCCAGGTCTTGCCATAAGGGTTTCTGAATGTGTTTTATAGATTGCAGTCTCCTTTCTTTATCATGCTGCATGCTATAAATGAAGTCATTTAATTGTATGTAAATTATTTAGTAATATACTGTATATAGGGAGGGCTTTTTTTCACTTAGAACGTGGTGGAAATAGTTCCACCACCTCTGGTACTGGCTCTGGGCTCACAGCTATCTACTCTAATTTGTAAACACAGAAACCCAGTTTCTGCGTTTACAAGTGACAGCGCAGCTTTCCTGGTGTCTCCCACAAAACCCTTCCTTCCTCTGCATGCTGGGTAGGGAGCGGAAAGGAACAGCTGCCCAGCTGCAGTGTAATTATAGGTAGTTGGGGGCATCATGTGCTGAAATGAAACCTTATGTCTGGATGCCAATATCTCTGCTGGATGATTTTGATGCCACTGCTGGCCAGTGGGGGAGAGGCAGAGACACAAATGAGTGAACACTCTCACTGTGTGGGAAAATAAGACATGACCATGGACGGTACTAGATTTGTTCCAGCTGGTGAAAGGTTCTTTTTGCAGAGGTAAGGACATGAGAGCAGTGTGTGTGTGTGTGTGTGTGTGTGTGTGTGTGTGTGGGGGGGGGGGGGGGTGCTGAAAAACTGATGCGGATCAGGGATGCAGAAATAGGGATCTGTTGAAGAGGGCAGCAGAGTTTTGATGTTGAGGAAGAAGAGTACAGAGGTGAGTTGTGGACAGGGGTTAGCTTTGAAGGTGGGTGCAGAGATGAACTCTTGAAGGGGAAAAGCTTACAGACATGAGCTGTGGTCATGGGGTACAAAGAGGAGAACTGTGGATGGGGAGTGTAGAGGTGAGTTGTGGACAGGGGTCAGCTTTGAAGGGGGGTGCAGAGATGAACTCTTGAAGGAGAAAAGTTTGCGGACATGAGCTGTGGTCATGGGGTACAGAGAGGAGAACTCTGGATGGGGAGTGTAGAGGTGAGTTGTGGACAGGGGTCAGCTTTGAAGGGGGGTGCAGAGATGAACTCTTGAAGGGGAAAAGTTTGCGGACATGAGCTGTGGTCATGGGGTACAGAGAGGAGAACTCTGGATGGGGAGTGTAGAGGTGAGTTGTGGATGAGGGTGCAGAGGAGAGCTGTGCACAAAGGTGCAGAAGAGCATTGTGGAAGGGAGTGCAGAGGTGAGTTTTGAACAGTAAGTGCAGAGGTGAGTTGTGGACAGGGGTTAGCTATGAAGGGGAGTGCAGAGATGAACTCTTGAATGGGAAAAGTGTCTGGATGTGAACTGTGGTCATGGGGTGCAGGGAGAACTCTGGACGGGGAGTGCAGAGGTGAGTTGTGGATGAAGGTGCAGAGGAGAACTGTGGACAGGGGTGCAGAGGTGAGTTGCGAACAGGAATGCAGAGGTGAATTGTGATAAGAGGTGTAGAGTTGAGCTGTGGACAGGGATGCAGAGGTGAGCTGTGGATGGTAAGGTGAAGATGTGAGCTTTGAACAAGGGTACAGAGGTAAGCTTTGGATGGGGGTGCAGAGGTTAGTTGTGGACAGTGGGATGCAGGGGTGACCTGTGGTCAGGAGATGCAAAGGTGAGCATTGGATAGTGGAGTTTAAGAATATGGAATGTAACAAATAGGATTTTATAGTCAGGGGATTTGGGAGGATAGTTCTGTACTAGTGGTGGTGGGGCATTGGGGAGAATTTGGAGGAGATAATTATTGTTTGTAAACTGGCTGGTGAGTTTCCTGCACCTAGTCTCTGACAATAAACATCCCTGCATATAGGGATTCATATAACATATAGGCATACAGACATACATTTTCTGTGCAATTAAATGTTTGATATAGTAATTTCATGCATTCATATGTCCAACATACTTATTCATTATAACACCAGTAGTACATTTTGCTTAAAGTGTCCAAATGTTTATTGGAACAAAATAACAAAGTATGATCAAACTGAAAAAACTAGAATTTTCTAAGCCATCCCTTTATTTTTTTTGGTTTGATACCTCTAAAGTAATTAAAGCAGGGGTGTCAAACTGGCGGCCCTTCAGCTGTTGCGAAACTAAAAGTCCCATCATGCCTCTGCCCTTGGGAGTCATGCTTGTAACTGTCAATCTTGCAATGCCTCGTGGGACTTGTAGTTTGGCAACAGCTGGAGAGCCGCCAGTTTGACACCTGTGAATTAAAGGATAAGTTCACTTTAAAAAAAGTAATAAATGCACATTTTTTACAGGTAAATAAATGTGCATTTACTTTTTTTTTTGAGCCTGGAAAGCATTGACTCCTGCAAGCCTGTTAGTGTATCTTTGTGCTCGGGCCTCATATGGGCAAACAGATACACTGTAACAGGAAAAAGAAATAAATATTTACAGAGAACTACATATCGATAGCTGCAAAACTCTGAATGAATGACATGGCTGTGTGGGCGGAGCCCTGCACAGCTGCGCTGTTGTCAAAAAGTGACAGGTAGTACAGGGAACTTTCCCCATACTGCTGTCATAGGGAGAGAGGACAGCTGGCAGTGGCTGCAGCAGTGGGAACATGTTACATGTTCCACCATAAAAATGTGCGGAACATGTGACATGTTCCCAAAGGTGAACTTATCCATTAAAACTATCAAAATGGTAGTAATACGTGATTGCGTCCTTGAGCTTTTGGATGGATATGTTTATGACCATTATATGATTTAACCTCTTCCCATCCACCCATAGTCCATAGAGGGGAAGCTTTGCTAATGCCAGTTAACGCACCTGTACGTCAGCCCGCATTGGCAGCTCCTGCGAGGCTCTCAGAGCATACACCCAGGAGCCTGGCAATCAGTATGTTGCTTGGCAACTGGGCAATCACATGGTGTTTTACCATGTGATTACTGTGTCCAATCACACCAATCACATAGTAAACACCATAAAGTCAAACTAAAGATCACTTCCCTGTGCTCTCAGTGTGAGAGCAGAGAGAAGCGAATCTGTAGCTTGTGAGTGTACAGCATGTTAGGCTGCTTGTACACTCAGAGACTGCAGTGCCAGCCAGCCTAGTGTCTCTGATCACTGGCCCTGTGTCCTTGATCACTGTGTACCTGTGTCCCAGTGTAAGGACAATAAACAATGACAGCCCCTGTCACCTTTCCCAGTGTGAACAAAAACATTACCATACCAATATCCTGATCATCGCCATACCAGTGTCCTCATCACCGCCATACACCACACCAGCACCCTGATCACTGCCGTACCCCATACCAACACCCTGAACATTGCCATATGCCATACCAGCACCATGATCATTGTCATATGTTATACCAGCACACTGATCACCGTCATAAACCATACCAGTGCCCTGATCACTGCTATACTCTATACCAGAATCCTAATCACCACCATACCCTATACCAGAATCCTGATCACCCCATATGCCATAATACCATTCTGATCATTGCTGTGACCCATACTAGCATCCTGATCACCCCATATGCCATACCAGTGTCCTTGTCACCACCATACACCATACCAGTGTTCTGATCAGCCCCATGCCCATACCAGCATTCTGATCACTGCCATACCTCATACCAGCATTCTGATCACCGCCATACTAGCATCCTGATCACTCCTATATCCCATACCAGCATCCTGACCACTGCCATACGTCACACCAGCGTCCAGCCTTTTAGAGTCTCAACTGATCAATTTTCAGATATATATTTCATAGATTGTAGACTCTATAGCGTTCACACAGACTAAATATTATACACTGTTTTGGGTTAATTATACCCCAAAAATGTAGCAAAATACACTGTGCCATAAATTTACAAATAAATATTTATTTGCAAAACTTTTTAACAAAAACGAAGCAAAAAATTATTCTTTTTCTCATTTATATAGCAAATATAAATAAAAAAACCCAGTGGTGATAAAAAAAACCACCAAACGAAAGCTCTATTTGTCTCAAAAAAATTATAATATTTTCATATGGGTACAGTGTTGCATGACTGAGTAATTGTCACTCAAAGTGTGATAGTGCTGAAAGCTTAAAATTGGCCTGTACTGAAAGAATGTGAAAGTGTCTGAACTTTACATGGTTAAATAATATTTCTACTGTTAATTACACAGCTTGATTATGTGTTCACCCATATTACAGCTGAATAATTGCTGATTCTTAATTATCCGATGTCTATTACTCCCAAAGTGTGTAGATATCTCTCAAAGAGGGTCTAAAAACTACTCCATATATACACGTTTTCACTAGGGTACTTTTTAACAAGTAATAACTTATGCCACTTGAGGACCTTTTAAGTATATGTTATTAGCAGAGATCCATGATCTAAAGCAATGTTTCTAGCAAGTCTTAACAACCTAAGATCCATCTCCTTGCTCCCTTTTACCTTCAAACTCCTTTCCTAGACTACAAGTGCTTGAGCTGCCGCCTAATTGAGAACAACCTTCTTGATCCCCTTTAGTCTGGATTTCGCCCTAAGCAATCCACAGAAACAGCTCTCCTAAAACTCATAAATGACTTACTAATGATAAAAAGCAATGGTCACTATTCTGTACTCTTACTCTTGTACTTCTTTGCTGCCTTTGACACAGTTGACCACTCCCTCCTCAACAAAACTCTATTTCCTTGATCTTCATGATTGTACTCTGTTGGCTTTCATCTTACCTATCTCACTGTATCTTCAGTGCAACTTACAACTCCCCCTACTCCTCTCCTATTCCTTTTTCTGTTGGGGTCCCACAAGGTTCTGTCCTTGGACCTTTCTTACACCTCCTCCTTAGGTCAGCTCCCATGGCTTCCAATACCATTTCTAGGCTGACGACGTCCAAATCCACCTTTCATTGCCTCACCTCAGCTCATCAGTCCCCTCATGCATCACTAATTTACTAACAGAGATATCAATATGTACAGTTAGATCCATATATATTTGGACACTGGAACAATTTTCATTTTTTTCAGGTATTTACCAAAACATATTCAAGGTATAGTTATATAATGGATATGAGCTGAACGTGAAAACTCTCAGGTTTAATTTGAAGGTATGTACATCCAAATTGGGGGAAGGGTTTAGGAATCACAGCTCTTAAGAGTAGCCACCCACCCTTTTTCAAGGGATCGAAAATAATTGTACAATTGAATCAAAAGCTGTTTCAAGGCCAGGTTTGGGCTACTCCTTCATTATTTCTTCAATTAAGCAGGTAAAAGGTCTGGAGTTGATTCTAAGTGTGGTATTTGCATTTGGAATCTATTGCTGTGAACCTACATCATGCGTTCAAAGGAGCTGTCCATGCAAGTGAAAAAGGCCATTGTAAGGCTTCAAAAATGAAACAAATTCATCAGAGAGATAGCAGCAACATTAGGAGTGGCCAAATCAACAGCTTAGTACATTCTGAGGAAAGAAGAACGCACTGATGAGCTCAGCAACATAAAAAGGCATGGGCATCCACAGAAGACAACAGTGGTGGATGATCGCAGGATCATCTCTATGGTAAAGAAAAACCCATTCACAACATCCAGACAAGTGAAGGACACTCTCCAGGAGGTGGGCATGTCATTGTAAAAATCTACAATCAAGAGAAGACTTCATGAGAGCAAATACAGAGGGTTAACCACAAGGTGAAACAATTCATAAACCTGAAGAATAGAAAAGCCTGATTAGGCTTTGCCAAAACAAATCCAAAAAATGCCAGACCAGTTCTTGAAAAGCATTCTTTGGATGAAACTAAGATTAATCTGTACCAGAATGACAGGAAGAAAAAAGTGTGGGGAAGGCTTTGAACAACTCATGATCCAAAGCACGTGTCATCTGTAAAACATGGTGGAGGCAGTGTGATGGCATGGGCATGCATGGCTTCCAGTGGCACTGGGTCATTGGTGTTTATTGATGATGTGACAGAAGACAGAAGCAGCCAGATTAATTCTGCAGTGTTTAGAGATATACTGTCAGCCCAGATTCAGCCGAATGCAGCAAAGTTGATTGGATGGCACAGTACAGATGGACAATGATCCAAAACAACCCAGGAATTGTTTAAGGAAAAGAAGTGGAATATTCTGCAATGGCCAAGTCAGTCACCTGATCTCAACCCAAATGAGCATGCATTTCACTTGATGAAGGCAAAACTAAAGGCAGAAAGACCCACAAACCCACAAACAAAGAACAACTGAAGACAGTTGCAGTTAGAGCCTGGCAAAGCATCAGCAAGTAGAAAACCCAGTCTTTAGTAATGTCCATGGGTTCCAGACTTCAGGCAGTTATTGCCAGTAAAGGATTCTCAACATAATATTAAAAATGAACATTTTATTTATGATTATATTAATTTGTCCAATTACATTTGAGCCTCTGAAAATGGAGGGACTGTATAAAAATAGTTGCAGTTCCTAAAATTATACTTGATATTTATGTTCAACCCCTTGAATTAAAGCTGAAAGTCTGCACTTCAAATGCATTTGGATTGTTTCGTTTTAATTTATTCTGGTGGCATACTGAGCCAAAAGTATGAAAATTGTCTCTGTGTCCAAATATATATGGACCTAATTGTATTTCCCATCACTTCCACAAACAGTCTATCCAAAATGAAGTTCACCATATTTCCTACAACATGTGCCCCTTCCCTTTACTTCTCTGTCACGATTGATGATACTACTATCAGTCAGTCCCCACATGCCAGGATGCTAGGTGTAACCCCGGACTCTAAACTCTCCTTTTGGCCACACATACAATTGCTATCCAAATCATGCTGCCTCAACCTTTCTGACATCTCCAAAATATTCCCCTTCTTAACCAAAGACAGCACAAAGCTTCTAGTTCACTCCCTGGTTATCCCCCTCCTCATTGACTTAGGTCCATCACGATTGCTGCTGCCAGACCCATTCACCTTAACAACCATTCAGTGTCCTCTCTGCTTATCCCAACATTGGCTTCCCCTCACCTGAATCCCCTCAACAAATAATATTTAAAATACTAACAACAACTTACAAAGCCATGCACAATTCTGCCCCCAGATACAGTACTGTACAAACGTTTTCGGCAGGTGTGAAGAAATGCTGTAAAGTAAGAATGCTTTTAAAAATACGTATTTTAATTGCTTGTTTTTATCAATTTATAAAATGCAAAGTGAGTAAACATAAGAAATTCTAAATCAAATCAATATTTGGTGTTACTATCCTTTGCCTTCAAACCAGCATCAATTCTTACACTTGCACACTTTGTATACTTGTGCAAAGTCAGGGATTTTGTAGGATTAGAGTCAGGTGTATGATTAACTGATTTCTACCAAGCAGGTGCTAATGCCCATCAATTTCATATGTAGGTTGAAACACAGTAATGAACTAAAACAGAAACAGATGTATAGGAGGGGTGGGTGAGGAACAGCCAAACTCTTTCCAAGGAAACTTAATGCAGCAGATGAAAGACACATTATGCTTACTTCCCATCAGAAGATGTCCAGCAGTGCCATCAGCACAGAGACGGCGGGAAAACAGTGGGACTTAGGTACATAAATTTCTTGTCTGGAGAAGTCTGGCCAGAAGTGGTCTTTATGGAAGAATTGTAGCCAAAAAGCCATACCTCAGACGTGGAAACAAGACTAATCGATTCAACTATGCATGAAAACATAGGAACGGGGGTGCAGAAAAATGGCAGCAGGTGCCCTCTAGGCTGATGAGTCAAAATTTTAAATATTTGGCTGTAGCAGAAGGTAGTTTGTTCATCAAAGGGCATCAGTGATGCAGTGCAGGCAACAGTGAAGCATGGTCGAGGTTCCTTGCAAGTTTGGGTCTGCATTACTGCAAATGGGGTTGGAGATTTGGTCAGGACCAATGGTGTCCTCAATGCTGAGAAATACAGGCAGATACTTCATGCCATACAACCAGGGAGGTATGTGATTAGCCCCAAATTTATTCTGGAGCAGGATAACAACCCCAAAACATACAGCCAAATTCATTAAGAACTATCTTCAGTGTAAAGCAGAACAAGGAGTCCTGCAAGTGATGGTTGGGCCCCCACAGAGACCTGATCTTAACATCAAGTCTGTCCTGGATTACACGAAGAGACAGAAGGATTTGAGGCAAATTATTATTATTATTATTAATAATAATAATAATAATAGTAATTAAAAAAAGAAATAAAAGCTGATGGAAAAGCTGAAGCAGAAAAACCTAGTAACAAATGGTGCAACAGATGATATTTTTCTCTACTGGCTAATAAAAAATGCCAAAGCTCAAAAACGCTGTATGAAAACATGCAAAAACGTGCAGAAATCCTGGTAAAATATGCGCAAAAGAACGCTAAAAAAACACTACGCTCAGATGTGACTGGAGCTTTATTCCTAATCTGGTCTTCATTACTTTTCAAGAACCTGTTCCCTACAGTTTACCCTTTTTAAGCATATACAACATATGGAAAATGTCAAACAGGCTGACAATAAGCTTATGTCCTCATTCAAAGTGACCTCATAACTGTGCTGATGTATAAGAAGAACTGGAGAACTAGGAAAACCTGAGACTGGGTCAAACGAAGTTCCATTGCATTTTAATTGAAATTTCAATAAGAGTAAGAGCTTTATGCAATATTTCTAAACAGTAAACAAGAATTCTATGTTGTCTATAGTCACTCTGAAATAGTGGGTAGTTAAATTAAAATATGAAACTGTAACATTTATTAGTTACAGTGCCTTGAAAAGTATTCATACCCCTTGATATTTTCCATATTTTGTCATATTACAACCAAAACAGTAAATGTATTTTATTGGAATTTTATGTGATAGACCAACACAAAGTGGCACATAATTGTGAAGTGGAAGGAAAATGATAAACGGTTTTCAAAATGTTTTACAATTATCTGAAAAGTATGGCGGGCATTTGTATTCAGCCCCCTGTACTCTGATACCCCTAACTAAAATCTAGTAGAACCAATTGCCTTCAGAGGTCACCTACTTAGTAAATAGAGTCCACCTGTGTGTAATTTAATCTCAATATAAATACAGCTGCTCTGTGAAGCCTTTAGTGAACAAACAGCATTTTGAAGGCCATGGAACACACCAGACATGTCAGGGATAAAGTTGTGGAGAAATTGAAAGCAGGGTTAGTGTCAAGGATCACCCTGTCACGTGTCCACGCCACGCCCACAGCGACTAGCTAACCGAAACGCGCACGTGCGGCCGCGACAGGGTGGTAAAGAGGGGGAATAAAGGGGACTTACACTTGAATATCTAACACCGTATGTAAGATCAGCTGTGATACCTTTCACAGCCCACACTACCTCTGGCCACCAGCAGATGGAGACTCCACTCCAATCCAGCTAGCTGACCACACACACTGGCAAATAGGAATCTTACATACAACCTGGTGCACGGATTAGAGTCGAGGACCAGTTTAGTAATTACCCACCCTTCTAGGATTCCTCCAGCTATTCCACAAGCCAGAACCCCGGTGCTAATCACTCTTTCCACTGTCCACACTCCCCTGCACCAGACACACCACAAAGGTAGCCTGCCACCACCCAACAGTTTATCCGCAGAACGGTCTGTTGAGACACCACACACACTCAGATCTCTGTCTGGCAGATCTGTTATCTTTGCAATCCCATTCGCAGTGCAGTTGCATACAGATTGGCAATGAGCTTAACCGAGCGTTTTAAAGGCACTAAAATACAATACAATCTAACCCAATCTAATCTCTCCAATCTAATCTCTCTGATCTAGTCTCTCCGAAGATATGAGCACGTACTTAAATACACAGAAGTTCACTAACTAATTTTAAGATTTAATTTCCCAAAGTGGGCAGTGCATAAAATATGTACAAAATATAAAAAGTTACAGACAATACAAAAGATATAAGAAGACACACAAATTACTAATTACTGTAAAATAAAAAGGGAATAAAACAGAAGTAACATTTTGCCCTGCGGCTGGAGCAAGCCAGAAAATCAGCAATCCGCTAGTCGATCGACCAGCTCCATACGAATCACGAATGTCCAAATGTCCGTGTACTCAATTTATTGGGATTTGGACATGGGCGGGACATTAGTCTTTGGCCAATTGACCCTGGGGGAGGTGGTCCTGTCCTGCCCACAAGAGGTACTGTGTGTGGACCTGCCCAAATTCAATTGGGCCAAGACTGGCCTGAACACCAAGTTGGGGATTGGATTTCTGACACCAGCGCGTCAGCCCGATCGCGACAGTACCACCTGACTGTTGCGATGCAACGCCACCTAACCATTCCATGCATTTTCCTGGCTTTTTCCCCAAGCCACAAATATGATTCTTATATGCAGATGTAGCGCACAGCAGGCCCTGCACAAAGGAAGCATGTTCATATCTCTCCAAGAAATATTTTAGCTTTTATGAGAGATGAAACATACTTCTTTGATGTGAATTATACCTATAGAGCTTTCCACATCAGGCAGACAGTCTGTCTGCTGTCATTAGCTCCAAACCGGTTTTCCCAGAAAGTGATAACCTGATTGACACTCAAAAGGTGTCACATCCAGGAACCTGGCTTTAGACTAATTAACGCTAATTGATGCTAAATGATGATTGTGTCTGTAAGGCCTATTGAGTAATTGTGTATACATACACATCTGTATCCCAGATCAATTGATGGCCATTGTTTGTACTGTCTATTCATTTCCCTACTGCCCAGGGGCTCAATATACATCCTTAATGACCAGACTGTTCCTGAACACACCTTTGCAATGAAAGGGCCTGGCCTAATTTAATCTACTCAACCTGTTATGGCTATGATTCCATATTTCCACTCAAATCTTACATGTCCGATACAATAAATTTTACATGTCTGTTACAGTTAGGTTATAAGTAAATATCCCAAGCTCTGAACATCTCACGGGGCACTGTTCAATCCATTATCCAAAAATGGAAAGAGTATGGCACAACTGCAAACCTACCAAGACATGGCTGTCCACCTAAACTGACAGTCCAGGCAAGGAGACCATTAAACAGAGAAGCAGCTAAGATGCTCATGGTAACTCTGGTGGAACTGCAGAGATCCACAACTCAGATGGGAGAATCTGTCCACAGGACAACTATTACTCGTGCACTCCACCAATCTGGCCTTTATGGAAAGGTGGCAAGAAGAAAGCCATTGTTGAAAGAAAGCCATAAGAAGTCCCATTTGCAGTTTGCGAGAAGCCATGTGGGGGACACAACAAACATGTGGAAGAAGGTGCTCTGGTCAGATGAGACCAAAATTTAACTTTTTGACTTAAAAGCAAAACGCTATGTGTGTCGGAAAACCAACACTGCACACACCAACCCCACCATGAAACATGATGGTGGCAGCATCATGTTGTGGGGATGTTTTTCTTCAGCAGGGACAGGGAAGCTGGTCAGAGTTGATGGGAAGATCGATGCAGCCAAATACAGGGCAATTTTAGAAGAAAACCTCTTATAGTCTGCAAAGTCTTAAGACTGGGGTGGAGGTTCACTATCCAGGAGGACAATGCTCTTAAACATACAGCCAGAGCTACAATGGAATGGTTTAGATCAAAGCATATTCATGCGTTAGAATGGCCCAGTCAAAGTCCAGACCTAAATCCAATTGAGAATCTGTGGACAAGATTTTAAAATTGCTGTTCACAGATGCTCTCCATCCAATCTGATTTTGCAAAGAAGAATGGGCAAAAATTTCACTCTCTAGATGTGCAAAGATGTTAGAGACCCAAAAAGATCTGCAGCTGTAATTGCAGCAGAAGGTGTTTCTACAAAGTATTAACTCCGGGGGGCTGAATACAAATGCACACCACACTTTTCAGATATTTATTTGTAAAAAAGTTTGAAAACCATTTATCATTTTCCTTCCACTTCACAATTATGTGCCACTTTGTGTTGGTCTATCAGATAAAATCCCAATAAAAATACATTTATGATTTTGGTTGTGACATGACAAAATGTAGAAAATTTCAAGGAGTGTGCATACTTTTTGAATGCACTGTATATAAAGTATTTAAAAAAAATCCAAAGAATGGTTATATTTAGCTTTATATTTAACTTAAAGTTCAAATGAAGGTTCTACACCCTCTGTTGCCTTTATTAATTAAAAAAAAAACTAACTTTTTTTCCCTTTCTTTCATCTGGTTTGGTGGGCATGTTCTGAGTGCTGCAGGTAACAGTGCCATGTAATAATACCCACAGGAAGTTGGTTGAATAAAGTTGCATGTCATTTAACCCAGGGGACGCCTTATGTGTGTCATAACCCACTACATTTTTTAAATTTGGAGTTGAACTTTAAGTGATATGATCTTTTCTAGACGTTTTTATTCTTGCTGACCGACATAAAGCATGTTGTTTCTATCATGGCTATATTTTGAGCACAGTAATGATCAGTAGCTTAAAGCAAATGACTTATGTCCAAAGGCTTCAGCCTGCCATGCCACAATGGCACAGTGTCACTTCTTATGAATACTACACAGGCTTCATTTGTCATTAGTCAGTGCATTACTAAGTATCTCTTTAAAGCAGAACTCCAGTTTGTTTGTTTTTTACTTTTCTTTGCTTCAGAGGGAGTTGTGGCTTAATTTTGTCCCTTTTGCATGTAGCACACCTTTTTTTACTCTTCTCCAGCAATAGTTTTGTGGGAGCCTCTGGCCATCTTCAGCAGTGATTTCTTGTCATGGTCAGCTGTCATTTTAAGGACTCCCTGTAGTTCTTTGTATTACAGCTACAGTATGTCATAATGATACATCCATTGCAACTAGTCGTCTTTACTATTGGTCCAAATAGCACAGGTTCCTATACCAGTTATAACCCTGGTCAAGGTGTTCTGATAAATTTGGAATCTCACAGAAATATAAAGGTGCAGGCTGTCTTATGCTTAAGCCAGAAAGCAGTGAAGTATGATAGGATGAGAGATGCCGCACGCCAATAGCTCACCAGTTGAAGAGAAATGTGAACAGCCTCAGCCATGAGCTCCTCCTGAGCTCCTTTCTCTGATGAATATCGCTCTGCCCACCTGTTGATGGTTGGGCCCTGGTGGGTGGGGCAAAATGCATCAGAAATGGGCTCAGGAGGGGCTCATGGCTGTGGCTCATGGCTGTGGCTCATATTTATCTTCATCTCTTGAGCTAGTGGTGTCTCTCATCCCCTTAAATACACAGAGGCTACATCCACTGGAGTTTGAAACAAACAGACTTTTAGGACATGCTTTGTTGCTGCTCCCTGCTTACCACCATACCACAGGAAAGAGAAGAATGGGATTGGAGTGGCCATGTGACTGCTAAACTACTTTCCTAAAAAAAGATATTTAGATAGAAATATAAGGTAAATAAAGAGTATACATTATTCAGTGGTAGGGAGGAAACTAAGGGAAATGATTATTTGGATGCCTGGAGTTCTGCGTTAAGGTGATTCTTTGGTTTCAGCTTGAAATTTGTAATTGACAAGTGACTGCACTTTACCTGGTGGATGCATATGAGCACTTATTTCCTTTCTTTACAGATTTCATAAAAAACACTATGTTTGTTTCTAGGTCATTAACTTGACGGGAAAGGAAGGGCATGCTTCTGTAACTTTGTTAATTTTTTTATGACTGGTATAAGGGACACATCTATACTTGTTTACAGTGTATTTTGTGTTTAAAACAACCTAAGTGTAATGATATTCTATGATCCTGATCATGTCTTAGGAATACATCTACAGTATTATTATTATTTATGCAGTGCATTCACCCTGGAGGGGCCTCTAAGAATGGACAGGTTCTCCAAAGTAGTACAGAGGCTGCCAGTCACACAATCCCAGTCCCATGCACATCAATAATTTAGACTCAGTCTAGGGTATGCCTTTTTAGTATCTATAGCTGAAGAACTTTAACGAGAGAGGGGTTTAGAGTCTCAAGATACTTCAGAATGATCAATAACAATGATAGGAGGGCAACTGTCTCTCTAATCATACAATAGCAGCTTTCTGAAGGTAGCAGAAAATATCTACAGTACAGTGCATCCAGAAAGTATACACCGCGCTTAACTTTTGTCACATTTTCTTATGTTACAGCCTTATTCCAAAATGGATTAAATTCATTTTTTCCCCTCAACATTCTACAAACAATACCCCATAATGACAACATGAAAGAAGTTCATTTTGAAATCTTTGCAATTTATTAAAAATAAAAAATTAAAAAAACCACATGCCATGACACTCAAAATTGATCTCTGGTGCATCCTGTTCCCACTGATCATCCTTGAGATGTTTCCACAACTTGATTGGAATCCACCTGTGGCAAATTCAGTTGATTGGACATGATTAGGAAAGGCATAAACCTATCTATAAAAGGTCCCACAGTTAACAGTGCATGTCAGAGCACAAACCAAGGCATGAAGTCCAAGGAATTGTCCATAGACCTCCTAGACAGGATAGGTCTGGGGAAGGGTACAGAAAAGTTTCTGCAGCATTGAAGATCCCAATGAGCACAGTGGCTTCCATTATCTGTAAATGGAAGAAGTTTGGAACCACCAGGAATCTTCCTAGAGCGGGCCGCCTGGCCAAAATGAGTGATCGAGGGAGAAGGGCCTTAGCCAGGGAGGTAACCAAGCACCTGATGGTCACTCTGAAAGAGCTCCAGCATTTCTCTGTGGAGAGAGGAGAACCTTCCAGAAGAACAACCATCTCTACAGCACTCCACCAATGAGGCCTGTATGGTAGAGTGGCCAAACGGAAGCCACTCCTCAGTAAAAGGCAAATGGGAGCCTGCCAGGAGTTTGCCAAAAGGCACCTGAGGGACTTTCAGACCATGAGAAACAAAACTCTCTGGTCTGCTGAAACAAAGATTGAACTCTTTGGCCTGAATGTCAAGCGTCATGTCTGGAGGAAACCAGGCACCACTCACCACTTGGCCAATACCATCCCTACAGTGAAGCATGGTGGTGGCAGCACCATGCTGTGGGGATGTTTTTCAGCGACAGGAACTGGGAGACTAGTCAGGATTGAAGGAAATATTAAATTCAACAATGTACAGAGAAATCCTTGAGCGCTCTGGACCTTAGACTGGGGCAACAGTTAATTTTTCAACAGGACAACGACCCTAAGCACACAGCCCACATAACACAGGAGTGGCTACAGGCCAACTCTGTGAATGTCCTGGAGTGGCCCAGCTAGAGCCCAGACTTGAACCCGGTTGAACATCTCTGGAGAGATCTGAAAATGGCTGTGCATGATGCTCCCCATCCAAGCTGATGGAGCTTGAGAGGTACTGCAAAGAACAATGGGAAAAATTGCCCAAAAATAGGTGTGCCAAGCTTGTAGCATCATACTCAAAACAACTTGAGGCTGTAATTGGTGCTAAAGGTGCTTCAACAAAGTATTGAGCAAAGGCTGTGAATACTTATGTACATGTGTTTTTTTCAAATGAATGGGCTCCCATGCCCACGCAAAACGCGGCCCGCACGGCCGCATATGTGTGAACCAGGGGTAAGGGCAACTGTATTTAATGATTGTTGAGCTGCAGTTATGTTAACAAGGCCAAACATTTCCATTGTTTTGAATAGAGTGTTTAGAACCTCCACCAGGATTTTATTCCTGTCTTTGTTTCCATTTCGGAGATTCACTTTCACTGTTGGACTAAAAGTGAAGGGAATTCAAAACTTTTACAGCTCTCAACAGAACAGGTCGGAATTTCCTTCACTTTGAGGAGATGTCCTCATACTTCCTGCTGCATGTTCAGGAAAACATGTTCAGTGGTGACACAGACAGCAGTAAAAAACTTGTTGAGTACTTCTGTTCTTCTGTTAATCAAAGTGCATCCATACTGCATCAGTCCATATATTGAAGCGGCAGTAATTCCGCATGGAAGTTTGTCATATTTTAGCTATAAACTCACATCAGTACAGTGCAGGATACAGACATTTTTGAGCTGCACAGGACCCTTTACCACTTTAGAAACATGCTTTAAAGAATGTGGAAGACCAGGCCTTGCGTATATCTGTGCCAGTGCCCACAATGCTTTGGCACTGGTGTTCCATTTTCTTAAACTTCACATACAGAAACCACAAAGGAACTAAGACAAACGTGTAGTTTATACTGTTGTATCTGCATTTGCTACTATTACAAAGCCATGATCTCTGAGTACATACTATAGGATAACAGGCTATATACTGGCAATTCTTTCTTCTTTAATTGCTGTTATTAAGCCTCATGCACACAGATCATTACAAAATGTGGCGGTTAGAGGTATTGACTTGTTTTTATTCTGTCTCTATAGGCCCCTTTTTATTGTCAGACATGTTTAGAGGCAGAAAAAAAAATTACTTAAGCTTTTAGGAGAGAACTGTTTTGGTAGAAACACTGTAAACATGTAAACATGCCTAAATGAGCATAAACACTAGGAACACTTTGTGCTTGAGCGATCATTCATTACAATGGCTAAAATTAGATAAAATGGTTCTAAAGGCAGAAAGTTTTTTTTTAACCTTAATGCATTCTCTGCATTAAGGTAAAGAACCTTCTGCATGCAGCTTCCCCCTCCAGCACTCCCTTATACTTATCTGAGCCTGATCTTGATCCAGTGATGTGCATGAGAACAGAGGCTTTCTCAGCTCTCTGCCTCCTCACTGGCTCAGGCACAGCAGTAGGAGTCTTTGGCTCCCCCTGCTGTCAATCACAGCCAGTGAGGAGTGAGCAGGGGGCAGGACAACACAAATACCCCCATAGCCAGTGGAGTGCTATGATGGGTACTTAATGATGGGGGGGGGGCAGGAGCACTGGTGGGGGACCATAGAAGAGGAGGATCGGGGCAAAACTATTGCATAAAGCAGTTAAATGGGAAATGTCAAATTTTAACCTTTACAATCACTTTAATATTCTTGCCAATAGAATGATTGCCCAAACGCCTGACACACCTAAACACACTCAAATGCACTTTCAAAATGTGGCTTTAGGCATGTTTTTACCCTGCTTTTTCCTCCCCTGGAACAAAGGCATCCAGGGGGGAAGGGGGAGGGGAATGCCCTTTGTGCATATGGCCTTCTTGTTCATAGAATGCCAGCATGATTTGTTGCTACATTGTGAATGCAACACATGCCAACTATGGCCATAATCTATTCATCTAAGACATAAGGTTAAGTCATTTTAAAACTAAGGCTTTTTAATGAGAATTCCTTGTGGCAAGGTCACAAATTACGACATAGATGGTTGTGATCAGGGCTAGGAATAAAACACATTTTAGGGCAGTGTTATTCTATAGCTACATGCTCAACTACATTATGTAAGTATATGCTTCATGAAGTGTGTCAGTACCAAATTCTATAGGAATTCTATAGGAACCTTATACAAAAGAAATGTTAATTGTCAATACTTTTCTGATTGATGGATACAATCCTGTTAAAGAGGAATGTAATTTAATGTATTTCTTTAAGATTTAATATAAATCTTGCCTTTGTAATAATTTTTGATATGCATGGCTTTGCAGTTCTCTTGGGTCTGGAAATTCTCTTAGTACTCTGAAGAATAGAGAGAAAAGTAGCTGTGGAAGAGGGTAATGCATCAGCCAGGATGCACACTTTGGGTAGTGACTACATGGTTCTCAAAGCAATTTATGGTCAATGATCTCCTGTATCCAGTTGGAAGAGCAGGACTCACATTGGATGGATTTTATTCTATATGATGATTTGAGAATTGCATTTGTGGGTATGAGATATTACCGTTCAGTAAAATTTTATTTGAAGATATCACACAATGCTGGTGTTCTTTCTCTTTGTTTTAGCTAGGGCTACTTTAATAGATATACAGGTGAAACTCAAAAATTTAGAATGTCTGCAAAAGTTCATTTATTTCAGTAATGCAACTTAAAATGTGAAACTAATATATGAGATAGACTCATTACCTCCCTAGGCATTTTTGGAGTAGCAAACATCCTGGATTCTGACTCTATCTGTAGGACAGAAAGTTAGACCTCTTGAAATGGGAATGAATGAGCATAAACACTAGGAACAGTGTTTCAGAGTGAACAGTACCCTTCCTCCAGGCTTACCTGCCCTCCATCTATCCAATTATATACTTGTGCTTCTACTATGGAGGCTCTTTAAGTTTATAGAGTTAGAAACTACAGAATACTTGGGTGCCGTGAGAACCACTGAGATGTCCCGTGGTTCTGGAGCTTACGCATGCATTTGTAAATGTATGCAAATGAAACCCCTGTTTTTAACGTTCACGTTTGGACAGGGCAGTTTGGTTGGTTGCAGGCTGGTTGGTAAGCTTGGAATCTTTCCCTGTTGTTGCTTGACAGGAATAAATAATAGTAGTTTGCAGTTGATTTTTCTTAAAGGGACTATACAATAGAAGTCTTGCAAGACTAGAATGGTGCAATAGTGTAAATGGATGGTACATGAGTGTGATAAATATCGGTAGTTCCTGTGTCATTAAAGTTATGTAAAATACATACATTTCAACTTTTTTTTAATAAGAAATATAGACATCTTTTAACACAAAGTAATTGGGCAAATGACATAACCCTGTCACACCCCCATTTAAGACCACAAGTAATTAAGACATGCCTGGTTGGGTAATGGCATGGTAGTGGAACTTGGTTTTAAAAGAGGCATGCTGCTGCACATGAGGGATAGTTGGGAGCTATTCAAAAAGTATGATAGTGGTTCATGAAGTATTAAAGTCTAGCAAGTGTAGCATACCTTTAAAAGTTTAAGGTCCCTGTCACACTGACAGACCGATTGTCCGTGTCCGCTCCACAGCTGCCTGTCATCTACTTGCTCATCAGGGATCAGTGGAGAGATCCCCTGCTGATCAAGTGGATCCATTGACGGGTCTGTTCCATCTGAAAGGGGCCTAATAGGGCTGTTTATAGGTAAAGGAAGTCTCTGTTGAGTTCAGATGGAAGAGTTTAGGTTGACAACAAGCACCATATCCAACAGTCATTCAGAAGACCAGGAAGAGATATGTTAAACTATATAACATATGTCTTAAAATGAAGTCATACAATTAGAAAGTACTGAAGGCTAGAAACTTTAGCTCAGCTGTGATAATACAAAAACTTTCTGTGTGACAAATCATTCTCTATTTAATGCCATCAAACAGAAACCAGTTGCTGCAGGAACTGGGGCCATATTAAAGGCTGCCAACTACAGGGCCTCTAATTAGTTGTCATGAGGGAGAAAACAAAAGAAGAGATCCTCAGGTCAGTAAACTTTACAAAGTGAATTTCGACTAGACAGCTGAAGACAGAAATCCACAAGAAGAGTAGAAAATAAAAGCAGACGGAGAGAGACAATGAGAACAGAGGGAGGCATATAAGCCTGATCAGAAATTAATTACTACAGCAATAGGAAATGGTTTCAGCAGCTTTTCAAACTGATAAAAGAAGGAAGCACAGCCATATTACTGAGCAATGCTGAGCTGCAGGGCACATTTGAAGTGAATGGGTTTAACAGGTGTCTTATAGCTTCATATTGTAGTGTAGATGCCCACAGGCTGCTTTCACAATAAAACATCCCAAATATACATTTTGCATTTCTGTTTTGAGCAGTAATGTCTGCATATGGCATTAGATTTTTTTTTATCACCAATGTTTTAATGATTCCAATCAGTTACCATGCTGATATGCTCTTTGTCTTATTCTGTCAATCTGTTTGGTCACAGTGTGTGTAAGAATGAAAACATCTCTATTCGGTGTCAACAGTAAGATTCACTTTTATTTTAGGTGTAGTATTGCAGAAGCCCAGCTTGCCAAATCTAAAATGCAATCAGGAAAATTCAATAAATAATTTGCTAGAATTTTCTGATGTTATGGCCCTTTAACCACTTGCCTACCGGGCACTTTTACCCCCTTCTGCCCAGGCCAATTTTCAGCTTTCAGCACTGTCTCACTTTGAATGACAATTGTGTGTTCATGAACACTGTACCCAAAATTTTTTTTATCATTTCTTTGAGACAAATAGAGCTTTCTTTTGGCAGTATTTAATCACCACTGGGGTTTTTATTTTTTGCTAAACAAACAAAAAAAGAGCAAAAATGTTGAAAAAAAAGTTTTTCTTAGTTTCTCTTATAAAATTTTGTAAATAAGCTATTTTTCTCCTTCACTGATGTGCGCTGATGAGGCTGCACTGATGAGCACTGATATATGGCACTAATGGACACTGAAAGGCATCACTAATGGGCACTGACAGGCATCACTGAGGAGGCACTGATAGCCAACACTGATGGGCACTGAAAGCCAGCACAGATGGGCACTGATGGGCACTATTGGCCGCATTGTTGGGCACTGATGGGGCTATACTGATTATCAGGGCACCAATGATTGATTCCCTGATGATCAGTGTAGATGTCCCACTGAGAAATGCTGCTTACCAGCAGAGGACTGCTGATAACCAGCATTTCCTATTTACACTGTGATCAGCTGTGATTGGACACAACTGATCACATGGTAAAATGTGCTCTGATTGGTCCTTTATTTGGACACGCGATCAGCTGTGTCTGAAGGATGGCATGCATCCCAGGGAGCATGCAGGGGGTTTGGTTCTGGGAAGATGTTCATGGATGTCCTCACAGATCTAGCCAACCGTGCTTTAGCCTTTTTGTGGCTGTAGCACGGTTGGGAACTGGTTAACCCTTTTGCTGCCAGAGTCTTTTTTTGCACACATGTTTAACAAATGAATTTATGTCTGAAGATTACACAAAACCCCCAAACACTATATTTTTTTCTGAAAACAGACACCCTAGAGAATAAAAAATAGTGGTTCCAATTTTTTATGTCACATGATATTATTGCAAAGTTCTAGGAAGCACAACATTTCAGTAAAAATCACACTAAAGTGAATTTTAGGGCAAACAAATATTGTAAATTGCCCACATTTTTGAAAAAATATGAAAGGTGAGGTTGTGCTGAGTAAATAAACATGCCAAACCGCAAATTTGTTTGCACCTATGAAATGGTGACAAACTTCAGTACCCTATATTTTCTATAGGCCGCATTTCAAAAGCCCCTATAGGTCATCAGTTTAGCGTTATGGAGCAGGTATGGTGTTAAAATGAATGCTATCGCTGCAGCGTGCGTGGCAATATGTATCTTATGTATTTCAATCGACATTTTCACACTTAGGTGCCCCGGCGTGTGCGTTTACGTCCATACATGCGTATATGTGAGGGTGGGGCGCCTCAAAAATTTTTTAGGGGGTGTTATGTGCTTGGGTGTAACTTTATTTTTTTTACAAGACCCTGCATGTCTCCTCTGTGATCCAATAGACGTATTGCAATGCAAACCGCATTGCAATACATCTTTCCTGGCTATTCTAGCCAGGAAAGGGACAGCAGTGTCATGCATGTTGCCTTCCAGATGAGCCCCTCCACCCACTGGCACTCGCCATGGTGCTCCCTGGGCCTGTAGATGGGCAAGCGGAGCCCAATTATATGGCGGGAACACGCTGGGGGGGGCACCGGAATTGGCGGCTTTGGGCTATGATAGCAACCGGCGTCAGCGGAGCCGCCTGAATGCTTCCAGCTGACAGACAGGAGTCTGCCTGTCAGATTTATACAGATCCTGATGGCTGCAGCCACTTAATTGTGTATATAACCCCCTGCTGTCAGGTCCATATGATGTATGGACCTGACAGCAAAAGGGTTAAAAGTTTCTGGCCAGGTTTAATATGTGCTCTCACCAGTTTCAGGAGCTTGATTGAGATGTGCAGCTCAGGTAGTTCTTAATAGTGCCACTTTTTCTTTTACCTCCAGTTTGATAGCAGGTTTTTAAATTACACTCTATGCACTCTATGATGACTCTTTCTGGTACTTTAAAGTGGTTAAAGGTTAAAGGTGGGCTAAAGGTTTTGTACCTTTATGCATTCTATGCATGAAGGTAAAAAACCTTCAGTGTGCAGCTTCGCCCCCCAGCCCCCCCCAAATACTAACCTGAGCTCGATCTTGATCCAGCGATGGGCACAAGAGCAGAAGCTCTCCCAGGTCTTTGCCTCCTCATTGGCTCAGACACAGCAGCAGAAGCCATTGGCTCTCGCTGCTGTCAATCACAGCCAGTGAGAAGCTAGTGAGAAGAAAGTGGGGGGTGAGGCCAAGCTCAGCTCTATGTGTCTTATGAACATACTGGGCAGGTAAGTATTGTAGCAATCATGCCCACAGAGATGGACGCGGTTCAACCATTTTGGCTCCAATTTCCATCTTGGCAAAGGATCCTCCATCTTGTGCAAACATATCCTCCTCATTCTCATTTTTCCTCTCTGTTCAGCCACAGTGACATATGGCCTGTGTGTTGGCAGTGTCACAGGAGGCCAGAGCACAGCAGGAAGCCCCAAGCTATAAAACACCCAAGGGAGCTGGGCCCTTGCTGTCCAAAGAACCTGTGCAATCTATCACATCGTAAAAGATAACCCAAGCCTTCCCCTGAGTTCAAACACATTCCAGAGGAGTAAAGACTAGATAACACTTTTAAAATCCATTTTTTTCCCTATGTCTCATATCTTGGAATATGAGAGACTTACAGAAAAAACAGGTATATCTTCGGATTGGCCACAAGAAGACAAATCGTTTGATAGGTCACACTCCCTGACTGGAAGACCTAGGAAAGCAGAGAATTATATCTCTTGAACCATGCAAGTCTGTATTTGATATTTCATACCTAACCGTTCCTCAGAAGCGCCTGCATAGTAATCTACCCACGGGTGGAATGTCACTTGTACATAGGGAAAGTTATGAGCAAAATATGAACTATGAGAGATTTTGGCTCTAGTTTAGGTATTCGCCCAGACGATCCCTCCCTAAACAAGGCATTGGTCCTTGGCTTTAGAGACACCCACTGCTGGGGGACAACAAAATAGGCTGTCAGGCCTAAGAAAAGTTAAGTTGAAGAATTTTCCCTTTGAACATCAGAACCAACCTGGAAGACTTTTGCTTTGAAACTTGATCTGCAAACCCAAGGCTGATTGGCAAGTACTTTAACCCTTTAACCTCCTTTCTGGTACCTCTTTGCTGTGCTGTATATTTATGTATATATTGGTTACATCTTTTTTCTGTAAATATTTTCCCAAATTCCTAGATTGTAAGCTTGAAAGAGCAGGGCCCTCAATCCCCTCATGTTTTGCATTGTATTGGTATTGTTCTGTCACATGTTCTGTCCCCCTTTGTAATGTACAGCGCTGAGCGAACTATTGGCGCTTTTTAAATACTGTATAATAATAATAATAATAAATGTCTTCCAAGAGGATCTTTCAAAGCAGTTACTTGTACAATGTTCTATTTCTGACCATTCTTGGTTTTTCCATGATATATTGCTGGTTTACCCTGAAGAAGGAGACCAGAAGAATGAATCTGAAATGATTTATCTGTGTGATGATTTTGTGCTTGCCACTTGATCTCATTGTATAATGATCTGATCTTGAAGAGATCCACAATTGTCTGCAACCGTATATCTTAAATTAATTTCCAATGACCCCCACAAAACTGACTATATAAGCGATGTACGTCTCCCAACAAATGCAAGTGAAATAACACACACAATTTAAATAATGAAATATAACATTTATTTAAAGTGGAATAAATGGCTTGTATTGAAATAACATCATACAATCAGTTAAGCCCATCAGTATGTGTAAAAGTATTGACCAAAGCTTAAGAGCAGCGTTCATAAAACAAAAACAAATCTCAGATCAGTCCAGTATACATGTGTCTATAATACAATGTCCATGCAAACAAAAAAACCCCACCGTGAGTTGCAAATGAAATAACCTTCAGTTAATGTAAAAACTTCTCCAGGTGAAAAAAAACAAGGCACTCCAAGCTCCCACACCAGTGCCCAGGTCAGAGGCTTACCAGAATGGTATATCCCTAAAATGAGAGGTCATATAACACTTAAAAGTGAATGGTTCAAATATTGGAAATATGATATCGTCACTTCACTTCACCACACATATAGGCAGCCACTCAGGGAAATGTGCATGGCAAAATGAGAATGATCCACATAGTGTAAAATCAATGGTATCCAATATTTATTAGCCACTTGACCTCTGGAAGGGTTTACCCCCTTCCTGACAAAGTAATTTTTTGCTATTCGGCACTGTTATTTTAACTGCTAATTGCAAATTTAGATCCTTTTATTCACACAAATCAAGTGCTCTTTTGGTGGTATCAAATTACCACTGGGTTATTTATTTTTTGCTTTGTAAATGAAAAAATACCAAAAAAAAAAAAAAACGTTTTTCTTAGTTTCTGTTATAACATTTTGCAAGCATGGCGGGTTTATTATAGTTGTCATTTTTTTGTCACGATTTTTGGGAAAATGAAGAAACTTAAATAAAATGTGTCCCTTTTTATCACATTTTATTTACAGATGTAGCTAGTTGCAAGCTATATCATTATGTCTTTCAGGAACATATACAGATGAGACTATGATTAACCCTTTTCCCCCCTAGTGCCCATTACTGGGGCTGCTACAGTATTCCTGTTAGTAGAGTGGACCCAGTTCTTCTGAAAGTGGAGGATCTTGGAACCTGTAGTCCTATAGCCAATACAGACTGTATTTCTGATTGCATCCATAAAGCTAGAAATTAATGTTTCTGGTCTTGAGTGGAGCTCTAGAAGTTTAATTAATCATATCTATCAGAGTAACGTTATTATCTTATTGATTGTTTGTAAAAGTACATTTATTAACCAGATCTTATGGACAGCTACTTGTAGTTGCCGCAGCTGAAGAGAGAACGATTGGAGTCACCCAGTTGGATGAATTTTAGAGCTTCCGGAGTCTGAGCATTTTTACTGGATTAAAACTGTTGGACTAAGTATTCTTGCTGGTATTGGAAAAACACACTTGTGGATCATTGTTTTAAAGGAAATACAGTAAAACAACTTAAGTAAATGACCACAAGGTGACTATCCCAGGGCCCACAGTAACATTCAGCTGATCCTGTTTGGAGCCAGGTCTACTATAAGGGATCCCCAGATGCGGCACCCCCAATCATGGAGTCACCCGTTCCGAGTTTCTTTCCATCCACAGCTGGAGTGACCTTTGGTGTATGTGACACAAATGCACAATTAAATTGTGCTTCCGGTGAGTGCGCCATTTACTCAATTTTCTGCATAACGCCGGACTATATTTGTCACAGGGATCTTATCAAACCTTTCTCAACCCATCTGTGGCTTTTTGATCACCAAACTTTCATTGGACTATCTTTTTATTGTGCATTTATATTGTGCGTTTATATGGTGAAGTGAAGGCGTGTGTGGTATACGCCATTACTTCATCTTTGTTGGGAAGGTCATACACATCGCATGTGGCCTATACTATTTGATAAGATCTAAGGAACTTTGCACCACCTTTCTCCCTTTAGGTGTGTCAGAAAGTGCTGGATGAGTGAGGTATATCATCTTCAGATGTGCAGATAAATTACAAAATAATTCAGCAGCTCTACTGGGGTTAACGATACATATGATTTTAGAGATACATATGATTTTACATTTTGGCCATAGATAACATTTAATTTAAATTTATTATTAATTTATTATTATACAGTGTTTATATAACGCCAAAAAGTTTGCTCAGCGCTGTACAATATAGTGGGGGACAGCACATGTGAAAATACAGTAACAAAACAATATACGAGAGGTTCGAGGGCCCTGCTCTTTCGAGCTTACAATATAGGAGGGAGGGGATAGTGGTACAGGAGGAAGTGGCTGTGAGGGATGGAGTGGTGGGAGGAGTGGAGAAGAACAGCTGTTAGGTGAGGGTGGGGTAGGCTTCTCTGAAGAGATGGGTTTTCAGGGTGCGCCTAAAGGTAAGGAGGGTACGTAACAGTCTGATGGATTGGGGTAGTGAGTTCCAGAGGATGGGGGAAGTCCTGGAGAAGTCCTGCAGTCAGACATGGGAGGAGGAGACCAGGGAGCTAGAAAGTAGGAGGTCTTAAGAGGAGCGAAGAGTACGGGTTGGGTAGTATTTGGGTATCAGGTCGGTAAGGTAGTTAGGGGCAGTGTTATGAATGGCTTTGTACGTCAATGTTAGTAGTTTGAATTTAATGCGTTGGGCAATCGGAAGCCAATGGAGGAAATGACAGAGGGGGGTGCCAGATGCGGAGCGGTTGGTAAGGTGGATGAGTCTGGCCGCTGAGTTCAAGATAGACTGAAGCGGGGATAGTCTGTGATGACGTAGGCCGGTGAGGAGGGAGTTGCAGTAGTCGATAATAAGGGAGTGAATGAGTTGTTTAGTAGTTTCTGGGATTAGGAACGTACGTGTTTTGGAGATGTTGCGGAGGTGGAGCCTGCATGAGTTTGCCAGTGATTGGACATGGAGTTGGAAGGACAGATTTGAGTCTAGAGTGACACCTAGGACTTTGGCTTGCGGGGTGGGACTGATGGTGGCGTTGTTGGTCGTGATGGAGGGGGGGGGTGGGGCTGGGGGGAAAATTAGGAGCTCAGTTTTGGAAAGGTTTAATTTGAGGAAGTGGAGTGACATCTAGTCTGATATGTCGTTCAGTAGGCAGGTGATTCGGGCGGAGACTGAAGGGGTGAGGCGAGGGGTAGAGAGGTTCGATTTGCGTGTCATCGGCGTAGAGGTGGTAGTTGAAGCCATGGGAGTGTATCAGTTGGCCAAGGCAGGAGGTGTAGATGGAGAAGAGGAGGGGCCCGAGGATAGAGCCTTGGGGGACCCCAACAGAGAGGGGGAGAGAGGGGGAGGTGGCAGCATTATAGATAACGCTGAAGGAGCGTTGGGATAGATAGGACATTTTATTTAAGGAATTCCATCTTCTCTGAAGGACAGATTCATGTAGTAACAACTACTTTGTGCTGACTCTGGACCCACCCTGCTTCTTCTTGGATGGGATAGTCACCTACCTGTCATTTTGGAATCAATCCACCATCTTGTGTCACTTACTTTCCGGCCTGAGCTCCATCATCTAACATATTCCTGGCCTAAGGCCTGTTAACCACAATAAAGAATGTCAAGTCCAAAAGCATTTTCATCACTTTACTGCAACAGCTCAGTCACATACAGCAATTCTCATCTGAATAACGAGTGCATAACATTCATTTGAAACACAGTTCTCCCCTCTTCAGCCATTTTCCCAGATGTAATCAGTTACTTGCCCAAAGGTGGTTCCACACATATGGTGTTCCTCTACTTAGGCCTCAAGGCAGTCCTGAAGCAAACCACAGACCTACTAAACAAAGGTCAGGGGGGGAAAGGTTCCTCCATTATAAACCTAAAGTATCCATAGCTGTCCCTCCTGGCTGTGCAGCCTAGCCGCACTCACTCTCTCTCTCTTGTACCGGACAAAGACCTACATGTTGTTGGTCAAGGGTGTTCTCTTCCCATATCCAAACTCTGTCAGGGGCACACATATAGCTGGTATAAAAAGGGTATTAATCCCACCCACCACATCACCAAAGGAGGGGCACTTACACCTGATAACAACTGATTTATCTCTTAAATATATGCATTTTTAACACATGAGAATATTTTACTAGCTTGGCTTTCCATGCTATTTCTAAGTATTTTATTTACAAGTACCCCAAATCCTTTTCCATCACTGATTCTCCCAAGGGAGCCCCTCCTATAATGTAATATGCATATGTATTTTTGTATCCCAAGTGCATAACTTTACATTTGTCAATATTGAACATCATCTGCCATGTAGTTGCCCAATCCCCTATTTTATTAAGGTCTTACTGTAATGATGCTATACCCTGTACCAACATTTTTTCCCTGCATAATTTGTTATCATAAGCAAACATTGAAACTGAGT
This sequence comes from Staurois parvus, assembly GCF_062004578.1. Classification (NCBI taxonomy): domain Eukaryota; kingdom Metazoa; phylum Chordata; class Amphibia; order Anura; family Ranidae; genus Staurois; species Staurois parvus. The sequence continues at coordinate 5,006,425 of NW_028317874.1, forward strand.
TCTTGATTCTATATAATAAATAAACAAATTGAAAAGTCTTGGCCCCAAGACAGAGCCCTGGGGCTCGCTCACAACTCTAGACCATTCAGAGAATGAATCATTTATTACTCATCCCTGGACCCGTTCATGTAATCAGTGTCCTATCCATGAACACACTATTTCACTCCAAACTATTGTTTTCTATGTGTCATTACAGTAACTGCACATAGTGTGAACATGCTCTTAGGGTTTTTTAACATTCACTCAAAGGATTAGGACAGTGTAGCACTACCCTGAAGAAGCCGCTTGTATGTTTTCCACAGGCTCCCCTTGCTTCGCCTCGCAGCCAGGCACAGTGTATTTCTGCAGCCAAATACACTCACACACACTTTCGCTCAATGCCTTCAATGACCAGTCTAGGGGATGTTTTGTTTTGGAGTTTATTGTAGAACTGGAGATAGGGATGGGGAATTGTAGTAGGATACTCCAAAATTAGAACTACTCACACTGAGGACATCTAGCTGATCTCTTAGTTGATCACTTATGAAGTCTTGGCTGACAGTAGATAGCAGACTTCTCTTGTATCATATACCAGAAAGCAGTTTTGGAGTGAGGAAAGTCCCTTTAGCAGTAGCAACACTTGGACAAACTCTTCAGAACACTAGCCAGTCTTTCATTTCAGACCCACTCTGACTATCAAGGGGTAGCAAGCACACAGAATCCCTAAGATCTCTCAAAGTCTGTACTCACAAGTCCAAGGACAGAATGGCTGCCTCCTTCAAATCTTCTAAGTGACTCTCTCCAGTGATACCAGACAGATCTTTGGCAGACAGCTTCCCTCAGTCAGTTTACTGAAGAAACAGGGTCAGTCTCTCTAACTTCAGGCCCTCAGGTCGACCCACCTGAGGCAGTGTGAGATAGGGAAACAGTTCTCATTGTTTGAATACTGCTTGTGTGGAGTAAATTAAATGTTTTGACTGACATTCTGCGGTTTAGCCGCAAGATGTCACTGTTTTTCTAACACAGCCTCAGACTGCATAGATATTTCTATATTCATGAAGAGGTGGAGTTTTCACACAGAGTTGAGAGAGAACAGGAAGAAGAGGGAGCAGCCATGTTCTGGAGAATGGTGAATGAGGGGGGCCGTGTGAGCTGAGAATCTGATGACTTCCAGGTGTGAGAGCATCCCTCCGTTACCAGAGCTGCAGCTAAGTGAAGCTGATGAGATTGCTGCCAGGAAGCTGATGAGATTGCTGCCAGAAATGCTGATGAGATTGCTGCCAGGAATGCTGATGAGAGCAGAGGAACTAAGCAACATATACGGTGAGATCGCATGCTTGTTGAAGAGACATTTGTTTTGTTCAGAGTCACCAGCGCATGCAAAGCAGACCCGGGTCGGTAAGATCGTGCACACACCTCATTTCAGTGTTGGTGCCTTGAGACTGAGTCCAGGCCTATAGTTAGTTAGTTAGGGTCTCTGTGTCAGGCCACAAGTGTTGTTACTGATCATTGGAAGGACCCCACAACTTAAAGTGACATTTCACATTGGAGAGCTGATAAAATCCTACAAACTCAAGCCAGACTGGCGTTTTGCTCAGAAGGAATACTCAGGCACGTGCTACAGGACCAGTTATGGGAGAGGGAATACTGTAGATTTGTGTAAGATTGTAAGCTGTTGTGCTGCACCGCAGGCTAGCCCATACCATACACCCATACACTGATTCCTGCCCTTTTAGGGTAATAATGGGTAAGGTGTGGCATCTTAGTTGTGCCCGCCAGTAGGTAAATTACTACACTTTCTACCTTCATCCATCAGGAGGCGCCGTGCTGTGCAGCACAAGGGTCTCAGCCTTTGGGCTGGGTGTATGTAAATTTATTGTATGATCCCAGCATTTGCGGTTGTGTTTATTTGCCACATCTAAGTAAAATTCTGTTGTGGCAAAAGCTGGTGTTGGGGTTGCTTTCTTCGTTCGTGACTTCACTGTATCCTGGGGAGCCCACCCCGGTACACGGCCTACAGCAGCATGACAGCAAGTGATAGGCACAGCAGCCTGCCTCCAGCCTGGCTTGGTGCAATTCACTCCCAGGAAAGATGCTGAACCCATGTACTCATAGAACATAAACACAACTCCCAGCATGCAATGGGGTCACCCTCCCCAGCAGTTTGCTAGGACTGTATCCATATTCACGCTGTTCATTTGCCTAGCCCCTACCCATGTTCTGGAAGGCTCTCATAGCTTCCTGAAGGTGGGCAGAACTCTTTTAAACAGAATATCACACTGAATTTGCCTGACAACCTCTCTGGTAAGCAGAGAAACACAGCTATGCCTAACCTAACTCTACACATTCTAGCACCTATCTAGGAGGGTGCTACAACAGGACAGGAAGCAAAGGGAGGTTTCACCACTTCCTAACTTCCTAACTTTTATAATAAACTATAGAAAACGTTTTGGCTATACTGTATGTACATCAATGTAGCATTTTACACTGATCTATATATACTGTACATTGCATTTAGACCCCATTCATGGTTGTGAATAGGGTCGTTACTGATTACATGAGGGAAATTGTCTGCACCTAGGCCGATCATTGCAGGTAATCGCAATGAGCGATTACATGTGAGTGCCCATGATTAGCTGTGGGAGCTGTCAGCATCTATTGTTTTCAGTAGGGCTGCTGCCTTCAACTAATTGCTAGGAAACCTTGCTTGGTCTTCTGCATGTAATCGGTAAAGGCCGCATTTACAAGTGTAAATGGGGTCTTAGGCCATCCATACAAGGATTGAAATTTGGCCAGTCCAGCAATTCACCATGTATGGGCTAGCTGATTCTACACAAGTCGATCTATTGATCAATAATACAATCAGCTTGTTGGGATTTTCCTGAATGTTCAGTGCCACCTGCTATGGATGGCAACAATGATCATTGTACTTTGCCAATGGGGAAGCAGAACACAATAGCCTTAAGGCTAGGTTCACATCTGTTTGGGACCTGCACCAATACCGGCAGACTCAACTACCCACACAGAGAAATGCAGGACCCACTGGCGGGTGCCATTAATCCTAATGGCACGTCGCCAGCACTGGAAATCGCACCTGTATTGGAAACCTTGGTTCCCATGTGGGCTGCAATTTAAAAAATAGTGCAGGGACTTCTTTCCTGTCTGTTGCGGGGCACGGAAGCCCATTCAAATTAATGTGCTCTTATGCCAATGCTAATTGTGGCCTGCAAAGCCTCACAGATGTGAACCAAGCCTTAGGGAAGGATTCCCCAGTCAGCACTGAGTGTGTTGATGGGGTATTCAGAAAAATTTCCATTTTTCAACCAGATGGTTGAACGGAAAAAAGAATGTACACTGTATAGCTAGCCTTAGAGTTTTTAACATTCATTCACAGCTGTTCTATAAACTTATTTGCTCTTCAACACATGATATTTCTGTAGTCTGAAGTGAATGGGTTTATCTCTGTACGGCGTACACACATATGTGTTCTAATAACAGACACACGCTGTCTCATGCTAAGGTTCTGATTGTAATGAAGGTGAGCTCAGACTTTGATGAAATCTTTGAAAGGTAATTATTTTCAGCTTCCAAATTTGAGTACATCTTATACCACAGATCCCAAGGTTTCTCTGTCTTTCCATTACGTTTTTCAGAGGAATTGTAATTCAAAGGGGATAATCAGTTATTTCTTCTTTGAAGAGCTCTTCTTCTGATGTTGAATTATTTGCTGAAAAATGTGAAATTATACAAGCATCTTTAATACCAGCAGTCTGTTATCACTTATTCCTGCTTATCACTCGCAGGCATACAAATCCCCCACTGTTAAAGAATCTGTCACATGGCTACTTGGTTTTACATTATTATATTGCAAATCATGAAAAGGCCATAGCTTAGTCAGTCTCACTTTCAGCTTTGTAACATTAATGATTACAGCCTTGTGCCATCTGCTATCCCAACCAACAACCTTTTCTTTCAGACACCTGACACCAATATCAAGTGATTCTCTACAACTATTCTTCTAGCTGCATAACAGCTTTATTGGTTTTTAAATTTTTTCATAGGTAGTCAGGTGTTTTTTTTTGTGTCATTGACTTCAAGATCTTCCTTGACCGCCATGTCAACCTATTCCACACAATCACAATGGCTACAATGGATTCTCTGACATTACTTGGCTATGCAATGGCTTCAAACCAGCTGGTTTCCCACTCATATGTCAGCCAGGCTTCTTATGCTTTTACATACTTGTGTTGGTGGGACTGAAAATGAACCTTGGAGGGTTTTTATTACTTTATATTAAACTAGTCAAATTTAATTTAGTTACTAAGAAAGGCTTAGGATTTTTTCTGCAAGAGGTGTGAAGCAGCTCATATTCATTTAAATACAAATATTAAAGCCACGTCTAATTCAGAAGCAAAATACTGTTTTTTTTTCAATCAATACTGACATGAATAGGAAATCACTTCTATCAGTTGCTGTCACCAAAGGTAACAGTTTAGGGAGAAGCAGCTTCAGTTCTCTCATAGCAGTCTCCACTCTCAAAATTCAAGAATGTACACTAGATCTCCGATAGTCACATTCGGCTTTTCTTTTCTAGCATTTGCATGTGAATTGGGCATTATAGAGTAATAGCTTCTTTTGCCTTAAGGTACACCTTTCATAAAATGCTGGTGTAGCCAGGTGCTGAGTTACAGCAATATGGATATGGAGACATTTTATTCTTCCCTCCCTCAACTGAGATACTGATGTCATGCTGGAGAGGCAACCATAAAGTACATACCCTCAGCCAGTATGAGTCTAGGCAGATCCATACTTTAGATACCCTGACCACTAGTGGTTTAAATATTGAGTTTGATTTAAATTGTTTTATAAGTGATTTTTAGTTCAATTTTATCCATATTCGATGGTTTATCCTACCCCAATACTATATATGTTTATCCTGATATTTTATATCTTATATATAGATTGCCAATATGCTTCCTCTATGGGGATTTCCCATATTACTTTTTATTTCCTTTAGTGACCTTTAGGGTCCACCTCATTCCCCTTTTTTATGATTATATACATTTTCCATCCCAATATATATATATATATATATATATATATATATATATATATATATATCCATGTTGTGGATTATTTGAGCTTCACCTGCCACTGTTATTATGATTAGTTACTTCTATTTAGTGCAATCTAGATCATATGGCTGCTAATACCTGACCTATTTGTTGTAATCACCCTGGCTCGTTGTGATCTGCCAGGATTGTGGTCTTTATATTATAAGTTGGTCCAAGGGAAAATGGCCACTTTAACATTCTGGACTTCTAGAAAATAGCTGCCGACACTTCACTTTATATCTTTTGGAAAATGGCCACCGTGGACTTCTACAAAATGGCCACCGTTCAATTGATTTTAACACACTACATAAAGACTCCTCTGTCTGCCCTCTATCATCCCTCTGATGAAGTCACGTTGGCGTGGCGTAACGCGTAAGGGGCGTGGCTCTGAGCAGACAAGATTACTGAAACCAGCTGATGGGATTCACAGCCTGCATTTGGTGATTTTATGTTTTAAGGCGTTTTTATCTTTGAATACATGTGAGTGTAACACTATTTTTCAATAAATATTACTGATAGTATGTACTGCACCATGGGAGTTTTTCTTGTTCCTTTTAAGATGGATATATGAGACCTCCATTGCTCTTAACCCCCCTGGCGGTATTCCCGAGTGTAGCTTGGGGTTAACTTTCAGTACCAGAGGCGGTAAACCTGAGCCATGTCCTCCGGCTATCCCAGGCCATGTCCTCCAGCTGATGCCGGCATCCGTCTTCCGTTCCCTGTGAGCGTTTATAATAATATTTATTATATTATAAATTGATCCTTAGCTCTGATCTGACAGTCAAATGCACATTTAAGATGTCTGATTACTAACATATGGCTATGGATTAAGAAAGTGAAAAATATTCCTGTCTATTTGTTGTCAAAGCGCATTTTCATGTGCTCTAAGGTGAGAGTTCTGTGAGGACGGAGGTGGCACCGTTTTGTGATTTTGCATAATCTCACTTGATGGGCTTTGGGACATTAATATAAGAAGAAACCACAAGATTTATTGAAGAATTGCTATTTTATCAAGATTGTTTGATCTCACAGTGTATGATCTAAATTTGGGAATTTTATTTAGTTATGCTTTTTTGTACAGTGTGTCAGCAGCGCAGCATCACTTGTTTGTTTATTTGATGTCATGCTGCACCATCCTCCTCCGGTCAGCAGGGGAAGCGCTAAAGCAAAGCAAGCCCATAGACTTCTATGGAGAGTGCTGAGAATCCTGCGAGTTGTAGTTTGAGATGGCAGCCATATAATGGTTACACTATAATGATTACACTACATATCCCAATAGCACTGTGCAGTAGGAGGAATGACGAGATGATTTTTTAATGAAATTGGCAGCAAGGGAGTTAGAGAGACATTACCTCTGTCTGAATTTTAACCTGCCAGCTGGAAACCATACCAGTGGAGGTCCGAGTCTGAGACTGGAAGTGAGGACACCTTGGGGCAGTACAGCACAGCACTGCTCACATCACATCACAGTACCTGCACCACTTCCACAGGGAGACTGGAGTGTCCACTCACCCTCTGCTTTCCCCCACTGATCACTGTAGGCTTTCGAGGACAGTGCAAGGGGGTCCCCTTCTCCAGCAAGATCACAGCAGCACCAAGAGACTGGTGAGAGGGATATTCACCCATTGCTGATAATGCTAGCAGGCAATGATCCACTCAGACGGGACACCAATTGTACCCAATCCATACTGCACTCTATACCTCACTTATTCCAAACATAGACTGCACCTAGACCAACCTATACCACATTATACCAAATCTTTACCACATCTAAACCACATCCCCCTTGCACCTGTGCCAAGTCTATACCATAACATATCCATACTGTACCTATGCTGCATGCAGATTAACTGGGACTGTTGTTAAGTGCACCAATGCTCTTAAAGGACCCCAATGATAGCTGGAAGAAGAACTTCTCAAAGGACTGCCCCTCCCATGCTAATTGTTCTGCAAGTCCCCTTTATTCCCCTGCCCCCTCCACTACCATCCTCCTTTTCTTCTGGACAGTGCATGCCCAGTCAGGCTGGGACTAGCATTGCCACCATAAATATAATCTGGCAGTATAGTTCCAGCATTCAGTAGAATAAACTTTACTCTTTGCAGTTTGATCCTTTACATTTTGCTTACTGCTGCACTTGAGGTGGCCTTTCTACTGTTTATGCTGATCTGGATGCCAAATGTCATCTTATGCCTAGTCCTTACTGTTAATCACTGTGCATGCTAAATTTCAGTATTACCATTGTTAATCCATTTTATGCTTGCCTAGTTACTAACCAAATTGGGTGACAATATATTAAGTAAAAGATAAAGTGACAGTCTGTTTAATGATGGCCAGATTTTATTAAATAAGCCAAAGCGTAGTATACAGACATATCTTCTTGTATTGAACAAGCAAGCCTCTGAACAGTGGACACCTATATAATTGTTATTTCAGGCAAATGATAATTCACTGATTGCAAAATTTAATTCACCTGACATGTTTACCGTCGGTATCTGCTGAAATCACAAAAAAATAGCAAGATCAGGCGACAATCATCTAATATTCACAGTTACTTTAACGGTCATAGGAATTGCATCATAATCTATAAATACTAGCAGTTCAAATATATGAATAGGTCCAAAGAGGTTTTTACAGCATTTTCAGTAACCATAAACATTAAATAAATGAGCAAAGTGGCTGGCAAGGCAAGCTGGCCCCCTGGAGATAAAGAGCTGCAAGTTCATTAAGCCTGGCATAGAGAAATGATGAGACAGCCACTTAGAAAAAGGAAAAAAATAACTATTATATTAGAATTTGAAGTTAAAACTGGCATGCAGATTGGTGTCTACAGCAATTCTGTCTGTGGGCAATTTACTAAAGGATGGCCAGACCCAAGAATTTGTTTGTATCTAACAAATGTAACACTACCCCCAGAGGAGCCACTGGATTATTTGATGTTCTCCTGCCCTGCTCCAGTCATGACCTGCCTTGTACCTGGTCCTGAGTGACACCAAGACATCTGGAAACTTTCAGTGGGCTTTATTATAGAAGGCAAACGTCTTGTGAAAGGATGTTGGTGGGTTAAATAGTAGACTCAGTAATAGGGCATACAGACACAGCAATGCAAAATAGCACAGTTTGAATATCAACCAAAATATTGGCAACTGTTCAACCTATCTACAAGCAAGAGGTCCTATCTAAGCCGCTGGCCAGTGGGATATGAACTCAGTTATGCTAGAGTTGATTATACTTGTAGGAGCACTCACTACCAACTGGTAGTACAACATGCTTGTACTCCCAATCTCCTATTAGCAGAACTCTTTTGTAGTCAACAATAATAACAAAATAAACACTTCAGGGCATTTTCTTCACCTGAAGCATCCACTGGAACAGTAACAAATCTGGAACAATAGCAGTCTCTTGAACAATAGCACAATACACACATCAACAGTCTCTCTTTGAATCAGCACCACTCAGCACAGTAGCTAATGGCTCTAAACACAACCCAGTAGCATGCGATTACTCTCTCTTTCTCTCTCTCTCTCTGGGTCCCTGCTCAGCAGCTGAAACCCATCATCTTGTGCCCGAGCACAGCACAAAACAGCAACTTAGTATGTGGTCTCGGGCTTCTAGCAGCAGACACTTTCCCCCACTAACAGAAGCAAGCAGCTGTCCAACAGCAGCACATGTCCAGTCACTGTCTCTCTATGGTCCTTCTGCCTAACCCAGGACTTACACCAGCAACAGAGCTTGCCGCAGCACATGGCTCTGGGGCTTCCAGGATACTTAGCCCACAGGTACAGTACACAGTTCCATAAAACAGCACAGATCCTCCAAGTCTCCTTCTTAGGCACTGAACCCACCACCTCAGAGCACCTCCAGGCACACACAAGCTCCAATAGCCCCAAGTCTTCTTCCTGCCCACCACATGAAGGGAAGAAGGAATAGTCATCATGGCCAGAGAGTAATGCACTGCTGAGTGGCTTAAGCCTCATGCACACTGGATGCTTAGACCCAGTGCATTAAGCTCTGGTGTTTAAGTGCAGGTAGAAGTTCCTCTGAATCAACTGTGGATATAGGATTATAACGTTTTTTTTTCAATGGTTGAACTGGATGGAATTTTGTCTTTTTTCATCGAGACCAACTATGTAACTATGTGTACTGGGGGCTTATTTACAAAAAAACTGGAGAGTGCAAAATCTGGTGCAACTCTGCATAGAAACCAATCAGCTTCCAGGTTTTAATGCCTAAGTTTATTTGAACAAGCTGAAGTTAGAAGCTGCCATGCACAGCTGCACCAGATTCTGAATGCTCCAGTTTTGGTAAATCTACTTCACTGTCCAGCCCTGTTGTCAGCAGCCTACCAAACTTTAAGAGAGGCTGACAGCTCCTGAGGCTGCACGGTGCACCGAATAGTACTTATGTTAATGCAGTATGCTTCCAGGGACAAATTCCAAGAATGCAAGCAGTCTGTGGTGTTAAAGGGTGCATCTGTACCTTCCACCTGCACCTGAACACTGGAACCTAATGCACGAGAATAGGGAGGAATTGAGGAGATTAGTGTTAGGACCCATATCCTGAATAGGACAAATCAACTTGGTAAAAATGGTAATTGTCCAGAAAATATTATATAACTTTCATATGTTAACTATACAGCTCCCCTAAACCTGTTTCAATGTAATTAAAAAATTGATACTGAGGTTTATATGGATGAATAAAAGACCGAGAATAAGTTATGAAGTATTATGTAGAGACAAGGAGAATGGGGGGTTAAACGTGCCTAATTTTAAGAGATACTATCACTCAGTACTACTGTCACATATTTTTGATTGGAATAATTATATCTCATTGGGTGAAAACATTGATAAGTCTATGATTGAGACTAATGGAAGCAGATCCTAGAAGTTATTTGAAATAAGATGTCTGATTACTAATTTATGGCTATGGATTAAGAAAGTGAAAAATATTCCTGTCTATTTGTTCTTATTTGTTATTTGAAATGGGATTTGGGCAAGTGCACTGCTCTGCATTATTCAATCGAAATTAATTTTTTTTGCATTGTACATGTACATGCTGGAAACCACACCTAAAAAGCAGAGTGTTATTAAAAAAAAAAAAAACACAGCATAATAAATCACGTGAACGTGAACTCAGCAAACTGGGAAAGCAAATGTGCATGTAAATTGACACAATAGTTATCCTGTCGACACTACCTGCTTTTTCCTTTGGAGTCATGGAGTTGCTAGTTAATGGAAACCATGTTTCTGTACTTCACAATTGTTCAAATGGGTTAAAATCCACCACTCCAATCAAAAATATGTGACAGTAGTACTGAGTGATAGTATCTCTTAAAATCAGGCACGTTTAACCCCCCATTCTCCTTGTCTCTACATACTTCATAACTTTTTCTCGATCCTTTATTCATCCAAATAAACCTCAGTATCAATTTTTTAATTACATTAAAATAGGTTCCCGGAATCTGTATAGGTAACATATGAAATTTATATAATATTTTCTGGATGATTACCATTTTTACCAAGTTTATTCGTCCTATTCAGGATATGGGTCCTAACGCTAATCTCAATTCCTCCCTAATCTCGTTTATTAGTGGGATATAAGCCAATTTTATTCCTAAATATTTTAGTTCTTTTTCCCTCCATAGGAGAGGGAATTCTCTATACAGGGCTTTCTTTTCAGTTATCGAAACACTAATATTTAAAATCTCTGATTTTGCTGGATTAACTTTTAAATTTGACAGCTCTCCATAGTATTTAATTATTTTCATCAAATTAGGTAATGTCAACCAGGGATTAACCACATAGAATAGCATATCATCAGCGTACACTGCCACTTTATGTTCTATCTCCCCTATCCGTATCCCCCTGACATCTATACTATTCTTTATTGATGCTAAGAGAGGTTCCAGGGAAAAAAAAAACAACGGCGAAAGTGGGCAACCCTTGTCTTGTCCCATTATACATCCTGAAAAACTCTGACAACAAGCCGTTGATCTTTACTGCTGCTGAGGGTTGGCTATATAGTTTTCCTATCCACTCTCTCATTTTGGGACCAATTGCCAGAACTTCCAATGTGTCTAACATAAAGTCCTATCCACACTAACGAAAGCTTTCTCTGCATCTACTGATAATATAAGGACGGGGAATTTTTCCTTACTTTTATGTATGAGCAATAATGATCTCAGCCCATTATTTCTTCCCTCGCTCCCCAGGACAAACTCCACCTGATCTAGGTGAATCCAGTCCGGCATTAGGTCTTTCAACCTATTTTCCAAGACCTTTGTGTATAATTTGGTATCTGTATTTAACAGTAAAATGGGCCTATAACTAGCACATTGAGTCCCATCTTTTCCCTCTTTCTGGATGATTGTAATATAAGCTTACAATGATTCCTCCCTTATTTCCATCCCCTTTCCTAATGCATTCATATATGAACTCAACTTAGGGCCTAATTATTCTTAATTTTTTATAATATCTCACAGTATACCCATCTGGCCCCAGGCTCTTCTCCGTCACTGTACTCTTTAATGCCGCCTGAATTTCCTCCTGCATTATTGGTTTTTCTAGACAGATTAATCATTCCTCTTCCACTCTTGGTAGTCCTGCCTCTTTCAAATACATCTGTCTCTTTCTAGTTATTACTTCTTCCCCCTCTTTTTACTGTTCCGGTTTAACATCATATAATTTACTATAGTATTTTTTAACTACATTAGCGATATCAGTGGTTGAGTAGAGCAATTTTCCATCATCACTTTTAATCTCTATATAATTCCTTAATTTCTTATTTATCAATGCTCTCATTGGATATTTACCAGGTTTATTCCCCCACTGATATCTTTCTCTTGCCATCATATTAAATGTTTTCCTCGTTTCTTCCTCCATTAAGTTACATAATTCCTCTCTCTTCTTTATTATTGTTATGGACCAGCCGGCGGTAGCCTCTAGCGCTCCAAAGACCGGGATTCCCCAAGGCGCGGGATCTAAGCCCCTACCTGCTTGTTCGCCAGGGCCCCTGATGTTGGGGATGGACTTGGAGCAGGCCGAAACCAGGTTGCGGCCCCTGGGTGCAACCAGTTGTGGTAGAAGCACTTGCCGGTGGTATATAGCAGGTGAGAGCCTGATGTGAGGAGGCAGAGTGAGCGAAGTCAGACAGGCCAGGTCGGTAACGATGGAGGAAGGACGGTACAAGCGGCAGACAGAAGGATAGACAGGTCACAGGCTAGGTTCGGTAATGGGAGATCAAACGTGCAGGATTAGGCAGGAGAATGGTCAGACAAGCCAGGGATCAGAGCAGGAGACACAGTGAATCAGGGTCAGGCAGGGTCGGCAACAAGGCAATCTCTCAGGAAACACAGGATACAGGTAAAGACCATACGGCAACTTGTGCATAGACATAGCCTGTTTAAATAGGGTGCCCTGTGCCCTCATTGGTGCCAGGCGCGCATCCGTGATCGCGAGTGCGCATGCGCGACCGCCATTGCCGCCGTGGGCGCTGAGGTCCTAATGCCCGCACGCTAGTGCGCCCCGGCATACCGTGCATGCGCAGACCTGTGCACCGCGGTAAAGCCTGGGGTCCCTGATATTGCCCCCCCCCCACCTACGGGCAGCCTCAAAATACCCACCCGATTTCTCCTTCGAGGTTGGTTTGTGAATCAATCTAGGGGTATGGACATTTTGAGCAGGTTCCCACGAATTCTCTTTTGGCCCATAGCCTTTCCACTTGATGAGGTATTACGTTTTACCACCCCTTCTTCTGCAGTCAATAATCGCCTCTACCTCTAATTCCTCTTCCCCATCAATGTCTATGGCCTCTGGGGGTCTAGATCTACGATCTGAAAAAGGATCTGGACTTGCGGGTTTCAACAAAGACACATGGAAAACAGGGTGTATTTTAAAAGATTAAAAGTGCTAGCTTGTATGCAACTTCATTGAACTTACGTTCTACTTGGAAAGGGCCCACAAATTTGGGTGCCAATTTCCTTGATGGGCATGCCAGTTTCAGATTGGTCGTCGCCAACCAAACCTGATCCCCGGGGTGTATGACCAATTCCCCTCTTCTTTTTTTGTCAAAACATTTCTTGCTATCTTCCTGGGCTCTACCCATTGTTTCCTGTAATAATTTATTATTGGTCGTGAAGAAATTTAGGGTCTCTTGGGCCGCTGGGACTGAGGTCTCCGGGACCAGATCTGGCAGGAAAGTAGGGTGGAACCCATAGTTGGTGAAGCACGGGGATTGATTGGTGGCAGAATGGTTTGCATTATTGTAGGCAAATTCTGCCATCGGCAGAAGTGTCAGCCAGTCATCTTGTAGAAACGAAGTGTAACATCTAAGATATTGTTCGAGCGTTTGATTGGTCCGCTCAGTCTGTCCGTTAGTTTGCGGGTGATACGCCGAAGAAAAAGATAGCTTGATTTCCAAACCCTCGCATAAAGCCTTCCAGAATTTGGACGTAAACTGAACTCCCCGATCCGAAACAATATTATTTGGCACTCCGTGAAGTCTCACTATCTCCTTAATGAAGACCTGTGCCGTTTTTGGAAGCAGACTGTGTCTTTTCTAGTGGGAGGAAGTGGGCCAACTTAGAGAGATGGTCTACTACTACAAAAATCACGGTGTGATCCTGCGATGGTGGCAGTTCCATGATAAAATCTATGGAGGTCATGCTCCAGGGCCAGTCAGGTATTGGCAAGGGTCGCAGCAGGCCTCAAGCCCTGTCTCTGGTGTGTTTATTCCGATTGCAAATAGTGCAAGTTCTAACGTACGTTTCACAGTCTTTGGCCATACTTGGCCACCAAAACGTGCGTCGTGCCAATTCTAGGGTCACTTGTCAAAGTGACCCGCCAGTGGATGATCATGACAATAGCTCAAAACCTGGGTCTGAGCTCCTTGGGTACCAGGATCTGTTCCCCCCTCCACAAGAGACCTTCCCTGCTCTGTATTGAGATTCCAGGTAGGTAAGGAACCCTGGTGGATGCAGCCTGTAGTTTGGACAAAAGCTCAGACTGGAGCAGTAAGAAACTACCTGCCGGCAAGATGGTATCCAGTTTGGGTGTTTCTTTAGGGCCTTCAAACATCTGGGAGAGAGCATCCGGTTTCGTGTTTCTAGACCCGGGTCGATAGGTTATATGTAGATTGAACCTAGAAAAGAATAATGTCCATCTGGCCTGGCGTGGTCTGAGGCATTTAGCTGTCTTCAGATACTCTAAATTTTTATGGTCGGTGTAGACCAGAATGGGGTGCAGGGCTCCCTCTAATAGTTACCGCCACTCCTCTAATGCTGCCTTAATTGCTAACAATTCCCGATCCCTGATGTCATAATTCCTTTCCAAGGGGGAGAGCTTCCTAGAAAAGAAAGCTACCTTTGCACCTATCCTTTGCGACAATACTGCTCCTAAAGCAACTTCTGATGCATCCACCTCTAATATATATGGTAATGATGCATCATGGTGGCTCAAGATGGGAGCTGCTTTGAACAGTTTCTTCAAGGACTCAAAGGCGGCCTGTGCTGCTGGGGTCCACTGAAAACATACCACCATCTTTGTGAGTTGGGTGATGGGGGATACCAGGCCTGAGAAATTTTTTATAAATTTCCTATAAAAATTGGCAAAACCAATAAATCTCTGAACCCCCTTCTTATCCATGGGGGCCGCCATTCTAAAATTGCAGTGATTTTCTGGGGGTCCATAGCGATCCCAGTGGTGGAAATTATTAGACCCAAAAACGAGATACTACGCTGCTCAAAACTGCATTTTTTGGCTTTGGCATAGAGCTGGCGAAGTCGCTCCAGCATGCTCCTGACATGCCCCTGATACGCCTCCAGAGACGAGGAAAAGATCAGAATATCGTCTAGATAAACAATTACAAAAATGTCCAAAAATCTCTAAAAATATCATTCACTAAATGCTGAAATGTGGCATTACATAACCCAAATGGCATAACTAAGCATTTGAAGTGCCCGAACCGAGTGCGAAAAGCGGTTTTCCACTCGTCCTCTTTCGTATACGGACCAGGATATACGCGCCCCTGCGATCGAGTTTTGAAAAAATAGAAGTTGTCTTTAACCTTTGGAATAACTCCGGGACCAAGGGAAGAGGGTAGCGATTCTTGACTGTGATCTTATTTAAGTCCCTATAATCGACACATGGCCTCAGGGACTGGTCCTTTTTTTCAACAAAAAAGATTCTTGCCCCAGCCGGTGGTGTGGAAGGGCGGATGAAGCCCTTCCGAAGGCTCTCATCAATATATTCTTTCAATGCCCCCAACTCTCGTTCAGACAGGGGAAAGATTCGGCCAAATGGTATCTCAGATCCCGGGAGAAGGTCAATGGGGCAGTCGTAAGCCCGATGCGGGGGAAGAATATCTGCTCCCCATGGGCTAAAAACTGATCTGTGCATTATTGTTTTAAACAATTTCTCAATTGTCTCCGTCAAGTCTTCTCCTTGCACAATCTCTGGTAGGCCCCATATCCTCAGATTACATCTTCTATCTCTGTTCTCCTGGTCTTCCAGTTTATCCAGGGATAATGTCCATTAAGCCCTTCCTTCCCCCTTATACCGATTTCTTTCCCAGGGGTCTGTGGGTTCTCCTTCTAATCTGTGTCTCTATTTCTCCTCCTATTTGGCTCCCTAGGGTGGTCCCCCCCTCAACAACACATGTCCATTTTAAGTTTTTAGATTTTAACTCACAGACCTCTGGCCTTCGTCCTCCCACGGGGGTCTGGAATACAGCCGAGTGGTCAAAGAACCCCCATTCCTGTTGGTGTTCCCTGATCGATAATAGGTCCTCCTGTGCGTTAATGCCTGTTAAGTAACAGGGGGGACCTCCTCTATGGAATTCTGTGGGTCCTGGGCAGTCCTGGTATATATGGATCACCCTCTCTTCTGTGTTCAGCCGTCCGCTCATTCAGCCTCCCAGTACTCCTCTGCAGCGGTGGCCACGTGACTGCCCAGCTTCCCCTGCTATGGGCTCCAGTGGAATCTGTCTCCCCTCCTGCTCCTCGTGCTCCACCTCGTCTCTCTTCCACAGCTCACCCCTCTGCTCAGCAGCACAGCGGCACAGGGGTCACCGCTCTCCGGTCGGACCCTTCAGAGGGTAGCACAAAAGCCCCAGGTGAATCATCATATCCCGGGCATCTGTATGTGGTGGGTTGTAGGGAGCGCTTGTTGTCAGGGAGCGTTCACCATGAGCTTCCTATCAGCGCCATGCTCAGGCTCACTTCATGTGGTGTGTTGACACTTGTTAATACACAGCATAAATGTAGCACCCTCTAGTGTGCTACTAGAATAGTGTAGAGAATTTAGGGTAAAATCATTGTTTAAGGCTCATGGTAGTTATGTGGGTCATGTGATTAAGGTTAGGTTATTGCACGTCTGCTAGATGACTCTAAAGGCTGTGGCTGTATCACTTCCTCCTGACTCTGGAGGACCATAGAACCTTCCAGAGGTTGGTAAGAAGGAGGACTGGAAGCCTAATCTGCACATTCATGGAGGGGTCGGCCAATCCCAGGTTTGGAAGCCCTGGTAGAGTGGTGGACTGGCATATAAATATAGGAAAGTCAGGCTGACAGGAGAATCAGGTGGAAAATGGAGTGCTGAGGTGACTGTCAGAGTCTAGGAGGGGTCCTCTAGGTCTGGGGGTAGGGGGTGGCTTCTAGGCTGGACTTAGGCTGGCTCATGAGGATACATTCTGAAGAGAGGTGTGGATGGGATCAGGCCTGGAGCAGCAGGGATCAAAGAAGACAGTGTGAGTACAGCAACACATTTTGAGATCTACAAGGGGAAAGACCGCCACACATAGCTAGCTTTCCAAGGACAGCATTGAGCTAAATCCTTCTATCCTTGATCTGGGAGATCTTTCGAGAAGCCAGGAGGGCTGGTAGGTTCTGCAGGCCAAGGAGCTGGGAGCAGCTCTGTATGGGGAGAGAAGACATCTCTGCATGTAGCTACAGAAAATAAAGCAATTTTTGAGGGGCTGCTAGTTCCTCATCCATAAGGAGCAGCTGCTACTGATCTGCTATGACTGACAGTTTTCAGGAAAAGAACAGTTCAAGATCTGCTTTGTACATAGGAAAGAAATGTCCCCCTTCCATTATTTCAAGTCAAATAGGGCATCCCATAATCCCTAATTCCCTATCCAAATAAAGAGTAACTGCACTTTTGTTGAGAAAAAACTTTTCCCTTTGGGTGATCTATATACATTGCAGCAATTTTAACAGACTTTAACCACTTGGCGCCAGCCGAGCCTAGATGCCGAGCGGCTGCACATTTGCGTTCTATTAAAAAAAACATATGTGCTGAGAGTGTGCGCCCTGCGCGCTCCCAGCACACACGTTCAGGACCTTTCCCGATCATGTGACCGCCATGACAGCGACTCACGGCAGTCACATGACCCTAAAACCCCGCCCTGCTTCCCACCTTCTGGAGCCCTTAAAGGGCCGGGATGCGCCAGCGCCAAGGGGTTAACAAACTTTCACAAACTTTGTTGCCTTAGTCCTACCTTTTGGTATTATGAAGAAATAACTGTTTGCTTATCTATGTCCATGTGCAAAGTGAATGTAAATGGGAGTGACTTTATAATTATCAATCAGCTGCTGCAGTTGCAGGGCTCTAATGAGGAATGTGCCAGGGTCTGCATTCGTTTAGACGTGATTTCACTTTGGGAGAATCTCATCAAAAATGAAATTTTTGCTGCACAAGATGCCAAAATCTAACTCTTATCTTAGTGCAGACTTCTGGGAAAATCAGTATGCCAATCACATTATCAGGAAATGGCATTTCGGGGGATGTCTGTACACCACCTGTATTTAAAATGCCTCCAGGTTGCCATATTGCATTGCATTTTAAAGAAAATGACAGCGGCTGCAGATAGAAAGAGAAAGGTAATTTCTAATAACATTAAATTACGACATGTTTTGTGTATTTATATATTACAACTAGAGATGAGCGAATCGAAGTATCCGAAGTGGAATTCGAGTCGAATATCGGAAAAATTTCGATTCGTGCCGAATCCGAAAAACAGCCTAATTCGGACGCGCGAATCGAAATTTTTCCGAAAATGGCGGCTGACATGTGCGGCGACGGAGCGGGGATGTCGGGGAAGGCGCGCAGACAAGGCGCGCTGCCCCATAATGCATTCCTCAACGACATGTGATCGCATCAGCCAATCAGCAGCCAGCCAGCCAGCACTGTGTAATGGTCGAGGTATATATAGCGGCCATTTTGGAAATCTTCATTTGCCTGCAGTCATTGAACAGAGGCAGACCGCTCTGTACTAGGGACAGGGACAGAGTTAGGGCCACAGAAACGAGAATTGGGGACAGAGAGAAGTTACTTAGGGACAGAGAACCATTACTCAGGGACACAGACTTGTTAATGAGGGCCACAGAATCGTTATTTAGGGACAAAGAAACGCTAGTTAGGGCCACAGAATTCATACTCAGGGACAGACAGAATTGTTACTCAGTGCCAGAGAATTGTTACTTAGGGCCACAGAAACGTTATTAGGGCCACAGAATTTTTACTCAGGGACAGACAGAATTGTTACTGAGTGCCAGAGAATTGTTACTCAGGGACAGACAGAATTGTTACTGAGTGCCAGAGAATTCTTACTCAGGGCCACAGAATTCATTCTCAGGGACAGACAGAATTGTTACTCAGGGACAGACAGAATTGTTACTGAGTGCCAGAGAATTGTTACTCAGGGACAGACAGAATTGTTACTGAGTGCCAGAGAATTGTTACTCAGGGACAGACAGAATTGTTACTGAGTGCCAGAGAATTGTTACTCAGGGACAGACAGAATTGTTACTGAGTGCCAGAGAATTGTTACTCTCACAGACACAAAATTGTTACTTGCACAGACACAGAATTGTTACTTGCACAGACACACAATTGTTACTCAGGGCCACAGAATTCATACTCAGGGACAGACAGAATTGTTACTGAGTGCCAGAGAATTCTTACTCAGGGCCACAGAATTCATACTCAGGGACAGACAGAATTGTTACTCAGGGACAGACAGAATTGTTACTGAGTGCCAGAGAATTGTTACTCAGGGACAGACAGAATTGTTACTGAGTGCCAGAGAATTCTTACTCAGGGACAGACAGAATTGTTACTGAGTGCCAGAGAATTGTTACTCTCACAGACACAAAATTGTTACTTGCACAGACACAGAATTGTTACTCGCACAGAGACAGAATTGTTACTCAGGGCCACAGAATTCATACTCAGGGACAGACAGAATTGTTACTGAGTGCCAGAGAATTGTTACTCAGGGACAGACAGAATTGTTACTGAGTGCCAGAGAATTGTTACTCTCACAGACACAAAATTGTTACTTGCACAGACACAGAATTGTTACTTGCACAGACACACAATTGTTACTCAGGGCCACAGAATTCATACTCAGGGACAGACAGAATTGTTACTGAGTGCCAGAGAATTCTTACTCAGGGCCACAGAATTCATACTCAGGGACAGACAGAATTGTTACTCAGGGACAGACAGAATTGTTACTGAGTGCCAGAGAATTGTTACTCAGGGACAGACAGAATTGTTACTGAGTGCCAGAGAATTGTTACTCTCACAGACACAAAATTGTTACTTGCACAGACACAGAATTGTTACTTGCACAGACACACAATTGTTACTCAGGGCCACAGAATTCATACTCAGGGACAGACAGAATTGTTACTGAGTGCCAGAGAATTGTTACTCAGGGACAGACAGAATTGTTACTGAGTGCCAGAGAATTCTTACTCAGGGCCACAGAATTCATTCTCAGGGACAGACAGAATTGTTACTCAGGGACAGACAGAATTGTTACTGAGTGCCAGAGAATTGTTACTCAGGGACAGACAGAATTGTTACTGAGTGCCAGAGAATTGTTACTCAGGGACAGACAGAATTGTTACTGAGTGCCAGAGAATTGTTACTCAGGGACAGACAGAATTGTTACTGAGTGCCAGAGAATTGTTACTCTCACAGACACAAAATTGTTACTTGCACAGACACAGAATTGTTACTTGCACAGACACACAATTGTTACTCAGGGCCACAGAATTCATACTCAGGGACAGACAGAATTGTTACTGAGTGCCAGAGAATTCTTACTCAGGGCCACAGAATTCATACTCAGGGACAGACAGAATTGTTACTCAGGGACAGACAGAATTGTTACTGAGTGCCAGAGAATTGTTACTCAGGGACAGACAGAATTGTTACTGAGTGCCAGAGAATTCTTACTCAGGGACAGACAGAATTGTTACTGAGTGCCAGAGAATTGTTACTCTCACAGACACAAAATTGTTACTTGCACAGACACAGAATTGTTACTCGCACAGAGACAGAATTGTTACTCGCACAGAGACAGAATTGTTACTCAGGGCCACAGAATTCATACTCAGGGACAGACAGAATTGTTACTGAGTGCCAGAGAATTGTTACTCAGGGACAGACAGAATTGTTACTGAGTGCCAGAGAATTGTTACTCTCACAGACACAAAATTGTTACTTGCACAGACACAGAATTGTTACTTGCACAGACACACAATTGTTACTCAGGGCCACAGAATTCATACTCAGGGACAGACAGAATTGTTACTGAGTGCCAGAGAATTCTTACTCAGGGCCACAGAATTCATACTCAGGGACAGACAGAATTGTTACTCAGGGACAGACAGAATTGTTACTGAGTGCCAGAGAATTGTTACTCAGGGACAGACAGAATTGTTACTGAGTGCCAGAGAATTGTTACTCTCACAGACACAAAATTGTTACTTGCACAGACACAGAATTGTTACTTGCACAGACACACAATTGTTACTCAGGGCCACAGAATTCATACTCAGGGACAGACAGAATTGTTACTGAGTGCCAGAGAATTGTTACTCAGGGACAGACAGAATTGTTACTGAGTGCCAGAGAATTGTTACTCTCACAGACACAAAATTGTTACTTGCACAGACACAGAATTGTTACTCGCACAGAGACAGAATTGTTACTCAGGGCCACAGAATTCATACTCAGGGACAGACAGAATTGTTACTGAGTGCCAGAGAATTGTTACTCAGGGAAGACAGAATTGTTACTGAGTGCCAGAGAATTGTTACTCAGGGACAGACAGAATTGTTACTGAGTGCCAGGGAATTGTTACTCTCACAGACACAAAATTGTTACTTGCACAGACACAGAATTGTTACTCGCACAGAGACAGAATTGTTACTCAGGGCCACAGAATTCATACTCAGGGACAGACAGAATTGTTACTGAGTGCCAGAGAATTGTTACTCAGGGACAGACAGAATTGTTACTGAGTGCCAGAGAATTGTTACTCTCACAGACACAAAATTGTTACTTGCACAGACACAGAATTGTTACTTGCACAGACACACAATTGTTACTGAGTGCCAGAGAATTGTTACTCAGGGACAGACAGAATTGTTACTGAGTGCCAGAGAATTGTTACTCAGGGACAGTCAGAATTGTTACTGAGTGCCAGAGAATTGTTACTCAGGGACAGACAGAATTGTTACTGAGTGCCAGAGAATTGTTACTCGCACAGACACAAAATTGTTACTTGCACAGACACAAAATTGTTACTTGCACAGACACAGAATTGTTACTCGCGCAGACACAGAATTGTTACTCAGGGCCACAGAATTCATACTCAGGGACAGACAGAATTGTTACTGAGTGCCAGAGAATTGTTACTCAGGGACAGACAGAATTGTTACTGAGTGCCAGAGAATTGTTACTCAGGGACAGACAGAATTGTTACTGAGTGCCAGAGAATTGTTACTCAGGGACAGACAGAATTGTTACTGAGTGCCAGAGAATTGTTACTCGCACAGACACAAAATTGTTACTTGCACAGACACAGAATTGTTACTCGCACAGACACAGAATTGTTACTCGCACAGACACAGAATTGTTACTCAGGGCCACAGAATTCATACTCAGGGACAGACAGAATTGTTACTGAGTGCCAGAGAATTGTTACTCAGGGACACCTAATCGTTGAATTAAATAGTATGTCAGACAACATGCAGAGGAGTGGCAGAGGAGGCAATGTTTTAGGAGCGAGCAGACGTGGCAGCAGAGGAAGGGGTCGAGGCAGCAGTATTCGCAGCCAGAGGCCAGTGCTCCCGGTGTCATCCAGCGGTCGTGTCTCCACCGACAACCCTGCCGTCATTGATTGGTTGGCTCGGTCGTCTTCCTCTTCCCAGGTCACCTCTGACACCTACAGCCAACGGTCGGTGGGTACGTCAGACACAACCGTTAGTTGGCATGGCCCGGGACCAAGCCCACTGAAATCACGTGTCCTCTACCTGCCCCTGTCCTTTGCTGTTCCCTCACCAAGCGAAGTATCGCATGCTGTGGGCTCAGCCCCACTGTACAGTGAGGAAGAGCTAACAGAGGGCGGTCAGGAACGGGGGGAGACATCGGCCTTTTCAGCAGCCAAGCGAACAAGTACTGGCGAGGAGAGTGGCTCGGTAGCCGGTCTAGAGACAGGTCTGTCTCCTGACCCAGACGCAGCCGAGGGGGCTAGTAGTGAGGCGGAGACCCTACTTGATGATGAGGAGGTTGATCGCACTTGGCAGCCTCGTCGTCATCAGGCAATTTCTTCCGCATCATCAGGAGAAGAGGGTGGCAGCTTGGCAGCGAGCAAAACAGTCGGTGGGTTGCCCAGGAGACAGCAGCAGGGTCGCATCAGTGTCAGTGGAGCCAAACGTCCACGGAGTAGAGCACCAGCTCCACTGCAGCCTACCACCACGGCCAGTAGTGGTGCCGGTGCGCACGGAGGAAGTAGCAGTCAGCCAGTGAAGAGTAGCGGGGGCAAAGTTTCCTACTCGGTGGTGTGGCAATTTTTCCTCAAGCCGCCCGAGGAAGTAAACGTAGCCGTATGTCGACTATGTGGCCAGAAATGCAAGCGTGGCCAGGGGGCCCATGTTGGGACTACAGCGTTGCGTCAGCATATGCAGCGTCACCATTCGGTGGCCTGGGAAAACCGTGATAAACATACGGCGGTTCTGCCTGCCCCAGCCCCCGCTCCATCACCCGCTCCGTTACTTGCTCCGTCACCCGACGTCGTCAATCGCCCTCTATCAGCCAGTCAAGGCTCCAACACCTCTGCTGAGGGGAGTTGTCGCTCGTTGGCATCTTCCGCTCGTTCAGATGCTCCTTCTCCTGCTACTCCTCTTCTCGGATTCCGTCAACAGTCTTTCTTGGAATCCGTATCCAAGAGACAACAGTTTGCGAGCACGCACCCGACGGTGCAAAAGCTGAACGTCCTCCTGTCCAAGTTGCTGGTGCTGCAGTCCCTCCCTTTCCAACTGGTGGACTCAGCACCTTTCCGAGAAATGATGGCTTGTGCCGCGCCGCGGTGGAGAGTGCCAAGCCGTCATTTCTTTGCCCAAAAGGCAGTGCCAGCCCTGCATTCACATGTAGAAGAGATGGTGGGCCAGTCTTTGAGCATGTCGGTCTCTGCCAAAGTGCACGGCAGCGCCGACGTGTGGAGCTGTAACTACGGTCAGGGACAGTACATGTCATTTACGGCCCACTGGGTGAACGTGGTGCCGGCACAGCCGCACCAGCAACTTGGACAGGTCACGACGCTTTTGCCTCCACGTTTGCACGTCCTTGGTCCAGCAAGCATGTCCGCCTCTACCACCTCTTTTTCCGCCGTGTCCTCAGCCGCCACCCCCGTGCCAAGTCCCATTACCCGACCGGCATATCACATGTGCAGGGCGCAACGGTGTCACGCTGTGCTGCACCTGGTATGCCTTGGCGAACGTAGTCACACAGGGGAGGAACTGCTGAGTGTAATGAACAGAGAAATCGACAGATGGCTGTCTCCGCGCAAACTAAAAATCGGAACCATGTTGACTGACAACGGAAAGAACATGGTGTCTGCTCTGCGTCAAGGAAGGTTGTGCCATGCGCCATGCATGGCTCACGTGTTCAATCTGGTTGTCAAGCGGTTCCTAAAATCCACCATCCCACTGCAAGACATCCTTAAAATGTCACGTAAACTGTGCATGCATTTCAGCCATTCCTACACCGCAAAGAACACCCTCATTGAGCTGCAGCGGCAGAACGGAATTCCACAGCATCGCCTGATCTGCGACGTTGCAACAAGGTGGAATTCAACCCTACACATGTTAGACCGCCTTTACGAGCAGCGAAAGGCCATCACCGATTTCCTGATGTTACAAGCGGATAAAGGTACTCCCCTGTGTAACTTAGATGTCAGCCATTGGCAGCTCATGCGTGACACCTGCCGCTTGCTCAGGCCCTTTGAGGAGGCCACGCTATTCGTGAGTCGGCAGGACTATGGGATGAACGACGTCATTCCTCTGTTGCACGTCCTGGAACAAATGCTGTTAACAATGGCTGGTCAGGGTGCGGTAGACGTGGCGCACAGATCTCAACGCCACATGACCCCTGTGGGGGCAGGACAGGAAGAAGAGGAGGAGGTAGAGGAGGACATTTGTGCTCAGGAATTATTGAGTGAAATGGGTGGTTTTTCCACTCAGCGGACAGGAGTGGAGGAGCAGGAGCATCTGGTAGAGGAGGAGGAGGAGGAGACAGAGGACCCAGACGCACCGTGGCAGTATGCTGTGGAGATGGAGGCAGGGAGTCCCTCGCATTCCTTGGCACAAATGGCCCATAGCATGCTCGGTTGCTTGCGTAGCGACAGCCGAATAATAACCATCAGACAGAGGGATGACTTTTGGCTGTCCACCTTGTTGGACCCTCGCTACCGGTCCAAAATGGTGGCCTTTTTCACACCTGCTGAGAGGGAGGCCAAAATTACGTACTATAAAAACCACCTATGTAGTCAGTTGGTCTCTGCCTTTGTGCGCCAACGTCCATCCTCAGACACTGTGGGCCCTGTGCGCTCGCGTTCCGCTGGCATGGCAGCAGGGGAGGGGTGGGGTGGTAGGAGCAGTGGCAGCTCCACCAGCAGTGGCTGCCTCAGTCTGCAGTCGATGATGAGTAGCTTTCTTCACCAGCGCAGTGAGGAAACTACTAACCAGCCGCAGCAGCAGCAGCAGCATCAGGTGGACCTGGAGCAGGAGCTCAAACAACAGGCTTGGGCCTACTTGGACAGCACCCTGCCAACCGAGGTAGACAATCCCCTTGACTACTGGGCAACGAAACTTGACCTTTGGCCCCAACTAGCTGAATTTGCCCTTGAAAGGCTGTCATGCCCGGCCAGTAGCGTGGCATCGGAGCGCGTGTTTAGTGCGGCAGGAGGTATTGTAACTCCGCGGAGGACACGACTGTCCACCCAAAGTGTGGAGAGACTCACGTTTGTGAAAATGAATCAGGCGTGGATTAGTCTGGATTTCAAACCACCAGTTCCTGACACAACTGACTAAATCCGCCATGAATCATGCCTCAAACATGTGCCACTTTCAGGTCTCCTCACACTGCTGGTGTGTTTAATTTTTTGACATAGGGTGCTGGCAGATTACGGGCCTCCTATAGCTGCTGCCAGGCCCCTAATCTGCCATAGGCCCCTATATACCGCCTCCTCATGCTGCTGCCAAGTCCAGAGTCTCTCATGGGTCCCTGTACGGCCTCCCATTGCTGCTGTCTCCATCGCCACACTCTGCTGCCATGTGCCACTTTCAGGTCTCTTCACACTGCTGGTGTGTTAAATTTTTTGACATAGGGTGCAGGCAGATTACGGGCCTCACATAGCTGCTGCCAGGCCCCTAATCTGCCATGGGCCCCTATATACCGCCTCCTCATGCTGCTGCCAAGTCTAGAGTCTCTCATGGGTCCCTGTACGGCCTCCCATTGCTGCTGTCTCCATCGCCACACTCTGCTGCCATGTGCCACTTTCAGGTCTCTTCACACTGCTGGTGTGTTAAATTTTTTGACATAGGGTGCAGGCAGATTACGGGCCTCACATAGCTGCTGCCAGGCCCCTAATCTGCCATGGGCCCCTATAAACCGCCTCCTCATGCTGCTGCCAAGTCTAGAGTCTCTCATGGGTCCCTGTACGGCCTCCCATTGCTGCTGTCTCCATCGCCACACTCTGCTGCCATGTGCCACTTTCAGGTCTCTTCACACTGCTGGTGTGTTTAATTTTTTGACATAGGGTGCTGCAAGATAACGGGCCTCACATAGCTGCTGCCAGGCCCCTAATCTGCCATGGGCCCCTATATACCGCCTCCTCATGCTGCTGCCAAGTCCAGAGTCTCTCATGGGTCCCTGTACGGCCTCCCATTGCTGCTGTCTCCATCGCCACACTCTGCTGCCATGTGCCACTTTCAGGTCTCTTCACACTGCTGGTGTGTTAAATTTTTTGACATAGGGTGCAGGCAGATTACGGGCCTCACATAGCTGCTGCCAGGCCCCTAATCTGCCATGGGCCCCTATATACCGCCTCCTCATGCTGCTGCCAAGTCTAGAGTCTCTCATGGGTCCCTGTACGGCCTCCCATTGCTGCTGTCTCCATCGCCACACTCTGCTGCCATGTGCCACTTTCAGGTCTCTTCACACTGCTGGTGTGTTAAATTTTTTGACATAGGGTGCAGGCAGATTACGGGCCTCACATAGCTGCTGCCAGGCCCCTAATCTGCCATGGGCCCCTATAAACCGCCTCCTCATGCTGCTGCCAAGTCTAGAGTCTCTCATGGGTCCCTGTACGGCCTCCCATTGCTGCTGTCTCCATCGCCACACTCTGCTGCCATGTGCCACTTTCAGGTCTCTTCACACTGCTGGTGTGTTTAATTTTTTGACATAGGGTGCTGCAAGATAACGGGCCTCACATAGCTGCTGCCAGGCCCCTAATCTGCCATGGGCCCCTATATACCGCCTCCTCATGCTGCTGCCAAGTCCAGAGTCTCTCATGGGTCCCTGTACGGCCTCCCATTGCTGCTGTCTCCATCGCCACACTCTGCTGCCATGTGCCACTTTCAGGTCTCTTCACACTGCTGGTGTGTTTAATTTTTTGACATAGGGTGCTGCAAGATAACGGGCCTCACATAGCTGCTGCCAGGCCCCTAATCTGCCATGGGCCCCTATATACCGCCTCCTCATGCTGCTGCCAAGTCCATAGTCTGTCATGGTCCCTGTACGGCCTCCCATTGCTGCTGTCTCCATCGCCACACTCTGCTGCCATGTGCCACTTTCAGGTCTCTTCACACTGCTGGTGTGTTAAATTTTTTGACATAGGGTGCAGGCAGATTACGGGCCTCACATAGCTGCTGCCAGGCCCCTAATCTGCCATGGGCCCCTATATACCACCTCCTCCTGCTGCTGCCAGGTCCAGAGTCTCTCATGGGTCCCTGTACGGCCTCCCATTGCTGCTGTCTCCATCGCCACACTCTGCTGCCATGTGCCACTTTCAGGTCTCTTCACACTGCTGGTGTGTTAAATTTTTTGACATAGGGTGCTGCAAGATAACGGGCCTCACATAGCTGCTGCCAGGCCCCTAATCAGCCATGGGCCCCTATACCGCCTCCTCCTGCTGCTGCCAGGTCCAGAGTCTCTCATGCCATGTGCCACTTTCAGGTCTCTTCACACTGCTGGTGTGTTTAATTTTTTGACATAGGGTGCAGGCAGATTACGGGCCTCACATAGCTGCTGCCAGGCCCCTAATCTGCCATGGGCCCCTATATACCGCCTCCTCATGCTGCTGCCAAGTCCAGAGTCTGTCATGGTCCCTGTACGGCCTCCCATTGCTGCTGTCTCCATCGCCACACTCTGCTGCCATGTGCCACTTTCAGGTCTCTTCACACTGCTGGTGTGTTAAATTTTTTGACATAGGGTGCAGGCAGATTACGGGCCTCACATAGCTGCTGCCAGGCCCCTAATCTGCCATAGGCCCCTATATACCGCCTCCTCATGCTGCTGCCAAGTCCAGAGTCTGTCATGGTCCCTGTACGGCCTCCCATTGCTGCTGTCTCCATCGCCACACTCTGCTGCCATGTGCCACTTTCAGGTCTCTTCACACTGCTGGTGTGTTAAATTTTTTGACATAGGGTGCAGGCAGATTACGGGCCTCACATAGCTGCTGCCAGGCCCCTAATCTGCCATGGGCCCCTATATACCACCTCCTCCTGCTGCTGCCAGGTCCAGAGTCTCTCATGGGTCCCTGTACGGCCTCCCATTGCTGCTGTCTCCATCGCCACACTCTGCTGCCATGTGCCACTTTCAGGTCTCTTCACACTGCTGGTGTGTTAAATTTTTTGACATAGGGTGCTGCAAGATAACGGGCCTCACATAGCTGCTGCCAGGCCCCTAATCAGCCATGGGCCCCTATACCGCCTCCTCCTGCTGCTGCCAGGTCCAGAGTCTCTCATGCCATGTGCCACTTTCAGGTCTCTTCACACTGCTGGTGTGTTTAATTTTTTGACATAGGGTGCAGGCAGATTACGGGCCTCACATAGCTGCTGCCAGGCCCCTAATCTGCCATGGGCCCCTATATACCGCCTCCTCATGCTGCTGCCAAGTCCAGAGTCTGTCATGGTCCCTGTACGGCCTCCCATTGCTGCTGTCTCCATCGCCACACTCTGCTGCCATGTGCCACTTTCAGGTCTCTTCACACTGCTGGTGTGTTAAATTTTTTGACATAGGGTGCAGGCAGATTACGGGCCTCACATAGCTGCTGCCAGGCCCCTAATCTGCCATAGGCCCCTATATACCGCCTCCTCATGCTGCTGCCAAGTCCAGAGTCTGTCATGGTCCCTGTACGGCCTCCCATTGCTGCTGTCTCCATCGCCACACTCTGCTGCCATGTGCCACTTTCAGGTCTCTTCACACTGCTGGTGTGTTAAATTTTTTGACATAGGGTGCAGGCAGATTACGGGCCTCACATAGCTGCTGCCAGGCCCCTAATCTGCCATGGGCCCCTATATACCACCTCCTCCTGCTGCTGCCAGGTCCAGAGTCTCTCATGGGTCCCTGTACGGCCTCCCATTGCTGCTGTCTCCATCGCCACACTCTGCTGCCATGTGCCACTTTCAGGTATCTTCACACTGCTGGTGTGTTAAATTTTTTGACATAGGGTGCTGCAAGATAACGGGCCTCACATAGCTGCTGCCAGGCCCCTAATCAGCCATGGGCCCCTATACCGCCTCCTCCTGCTGCTGCCAGGTCCAGAGTCTCTCATGCCATGTGCCACTTTCAGGTCTCTTCACACTGCTGGTGTGTTTAATTTTTTGACATAGGGTGCAGGCAGATTACGGGCCTCACATAGCTGCTGCCAGGCCCCTAATCTGCCATGGGCCCCTATATACCGCCTCCTCATGCTGCTGCCAGGTCCAGAGTCTCTCATGGGTCCCTGTACGGCCTCCCATTGCTGCTTTCTCCATCGCCACACTCTGCCATGTGCCACTTTCAGGTCTCCTCACACACTGCTGGTGTGTTGAATTTTTTGACATAGGGTGCTGGCAGATTACGGGCCTCCCATAGCTGCTGCCAGGCCCCTAATCTGCCATGGGCCCCTATATACCGCCTCCTCATGCTGCTGCCAAGTCCAGAGTCTGTCATGGGTCCCTGTACGGCCTCCCATTGCTGCTGTCTCCATCGCCACACTCTGCCATGTGCCACTTTCAGGTCTCCTCACACACTGCTGGTGTGTAGAATTTTTTGACATAGGGTGCTGGCAGATTACGGGCCTCCCATAGCTGCTGCCAGGCCCCTAATCTGCCATGGGCCCCTATATACCGCCTCCTCATGCTGCTGCCAAGTCCAGAGTCTGTCATGGGTCCCTGTACGGCCTCCCATTGCTGCTGTCTCCATCGCCACACTCTGCCATGTGCCACTTTCAGGTCTCCTCACACTGCTGGTGTGTTGAATTTTTTGACATAGGGTGCTGGCAGATTACGGGCCTCCTATAGCTGCTGCCAGGCCCCTAATCTGCCATGGGCCCCTATATACCGCCTCCTCATGCTGCTGCCAAGTTCAGAGTCTGTCATGGGTCCCTGTACGGCCTCCCATTGCTGCTGTCTCCATCGCCACACTCTGCCATGTGCCACTTTCAGGTCTCCTCACACTGCTGGTGTGTTGAATTTTTTGACATAGGGTGCTGGCAGATTACGGGCCTCCTATAGCTGCTGCCAGGCCCCTAATCTGCCATAAGCCCCTATATACCGCCTCCTCATGCTGCTGCCAAGTCCAGAGTCTGTCATGGGTCCCTGTACGGCCTCCCATTGCTGCTGTCTCCATCGCCACACTCTGCCATGTGCCACTTTCAGGTCTCCTCACACACTGCTGGTGTGTTGAATTTTTTGACATAGGGTGCTGGCAGATTACGGGCCTCCTATAGCTGCTGCCAGGCCCCTAATCTGCCGTAGGCCCCTATATACCGCCTCCTCATGCTGCTGCCAGGTCCAGAGTCTCTCATGGGTCCCTGTACGGCCTCCCATTGCTGCTGTCTCCATCGCCACACTCTGCCATGTGCCACTTTCAGGTCTCCTCACACTGCTGGTGTGTTCCATTTTTTGTCATAGGGTGCTGGCAGATTATGGGCCTCCCATAACTGCTGCCAGGCCCCTAATCTGCCATGGGCCCCTATACCGACTCCTCATGCTGTGACGTTGCAACAAGGTGGAATTCAACCCTACATATGTTAGACCGCCTTTACGAACAGCAAAAGGCCATCACAGATTTCCTGATGTTAAAAGCAGATAAAGGTACTCCCTGTGTAACTTAGATGTCAGCCATTGGCAGCTCATGCGTGACACCTGCGCTTGCTCAGGCCCTTTGAGGAGGCCACGCTATTCGTGAGTCGGCAGGACTATGGGATGAACGACGTCATTCCTCTGTTGCACGTCCTGGAACAAATGCTGTTAACAATGGCTGGTCAGGGTGCGGTAGACGTGGCGCACAGATCTCAACGCCACATGGCCCCTGTGGGGGCAGGACTGGAAGAAGAGGAGGAGGTAGAGGAGGACATTGGTGCTCAGGAATTATTGAGTGAAATGGGTGGTTTTTCCACTCAGCGGACAGGAGTGGAGGAGCAGGAGCATCTGGTAGAGGAGGAGGAAGAGGAGACAGAGGACCTAGACGCACCGTGGCAGTATGCTGTGGAGATGGAGGCAGGGAGTCCCTCGCATTCCTTGGCACAAATGGCCCATAGCATGCTCGGTTGCTTGCGTAGCGACAGCCGAATAATAACCATCAGACAGAGGGATGACTTTTGGCTGTCCACCTTGTTGGACCCTCGCTACCGTTCAAAAATGGTGGCCTTTTTCACACCTGCTGAGAGGGAGGCCAAAATAACGTACTATAAAAAACACCTATGTAGTCAGCTGGTCTCTGCCTGTCTGCGCCAACGTCCATCCTCAGACACTGTGGGCCCTGTGCGCTCGTGTTCCGCTGCCATGGCAGCAGGGGAGGGGTGGGGTGGTAGGAGCAGTGGCAGCTCCACCAGCAGCGGCTGCCTCAGTCTGCAGTCGATGATGAGTAGCTTTCTTCACCAGCGCAGTGAGGAAACTACTAACCAGCCGCAGCAGCAGCAGCAGCATCAGGTGGACCTGGAGCAGGACCTCAAACAACAGGCTTAGGCCTACTTGGACAGCACCCTGCCAACCGAGGTAGACAATCCCCTTGACTACTGGGCAACGAAACTTGACCTTTGGCCCCAACTAGCTGAATTTGCCCTTGAAAGGCTGTCATGCCCGGCCAGTAGCGTGGCATCGGAGCGCGTGTTTAGTGCGGCAGGAGGTATTGCAACTCCGCGGAGGACACGACTGTCCACCCAAAGTGTGGAGAGACTCACGTTTGTGAAAATGAATCAGGCGTGGATTAGTCTGGATTTCAAACCACCAGTTCCTGACACAACTGACTAAATCCGCCATGAATCATGCCCCAAACATGTGCCACTTTCAGGTCTCCTCACACTGCTGGTGTGTTCCATTTTTTGTCATAGGGTGCTGGCAGATTACGGGCCTCCCATAGCTGCTGCCAGGCCCCTAATCTGCCATGGGCCCCTATACCGCCTCCTCATGCTGCTGCCAAGTCCAGAGTCTCTCATGGGTCCCTGTACGGCCTCCCATTGCTGCTGCCTCCATCGCCACACTCTGCCATGTGCCACTTTCAGGTCTCCTCACACTGCTGGTGTGTTCCATTTTTTGTCATAGGGTGCTGGCAGATTACGGGCCTCCCATAGCTGCTGCCAGGCCCCTAATCTGCCATGGGCCCCTATACCGCCTCCTCATGCTGCTGCCAGGTCCAGAGTCTCTCATGGGTCCCTGTACGGCCTCCCATTGCTGCTGTCTCCATCGCCACACTCTGCCATGTGCCACTTTCAGGTCTCCTCACACTGCTGGTGGGTTCCATTTTTTGTCATAGGGTGCTGGCAGATTACGGGCCTCCCATAGCTGCTGCCAGGCCCGTAATCTGCCATGGGCCCCCGTACCGACTCCTCATGCTGCTGCCAGGCCCGTAATCTGTCATGGGCCACTGTTGTCGCTTGTTGGCATATTCCGCTCGTTCAGATGCTCCTTCTCCTGCTACTCCTCTTCACGGATTCCGTCAGCAGTCTTTCTTGGAATCCGTTTCCAAGAGACAACAGTTTGCGAGCACGCACCCGACGGTGCAGAAGCTGAACGTCCTCCTGTCCAAGTTGCTGCTGCCAGGCTCGTAATCTGTCATGCGCCCCTGTACCGCCTCCTCATGCTGCTGCCAGGTCCAGAGTGTGTCATGGGCCCCCGTACCGACTCCTCATGCTGCTGCCAGGCCCGTAATCTGTCATGGGCCCCTGTACCGCCTCCCCATGCTGCTGCCAGGTCCAGAGTGTGTCATGGGTCCCTGTACGGCCTCCCATTGCTGCTGCCAGGCCCGTAATCTGCCATGGGCCCCTGTACCGACTCCTCATGCTGCTGCCAGGCCCGTAATCTGTCATGGGCCCCTGTACCGCCTCCTCATGCTGCTGCCAGGTCCAGAGTGTGTCATGGGTCCCTGTACGGCCTCCCATTGCTGCTGTCTCTATCGCCACACTCTGCCATGTGCCACTTTCAGGTCTCCTCACACTGCTGGTGGTTTCCATTTTTGTCATAGGGTGCTGTATGGCCTCCCATTGCTGCTGCCTCCACCGCCACACTGTGGCTCCACACTCTGGTTTTGGCCCCGTGACTGCCCAAATGAGTGAAGTGTGCGGTGATTCTAAGATCGACGGCACTCATCTGCATGTCATACTGACTGACAGTATTATTTCTCTTCCCCAGCAGACTCCAAGGGCATTTAAATTAAAGGTACAGTGTTCTGCACTAATATTAAGTCTCTCTGAAGCCTAGAAACACCCTTTTTTAAGTTAAATTCACAGCGAATTTATTCGACTCGAATCGAATATTGTCCACGAATTCGCCGAATCAGTCGAATCGAATTTTTCATTTCTTCGCTCATCTCTAATTACAACATATCATGTGTAATGTTATATGCTATATTATTTTTTTATTTGCTATTTGTTTTCCCACAAAAGTACATCCTGGGGGAAAGTTGTTGAATTTTGGAGTCACTTCTGATATCCACAGTCCAGACAGTTCAGTACCTACAACCCTGGATACACAAAGAACATTACACATGCTGTCTTTTAGGTACTTGTGTAATCTGTCCACTAGAAACGTCATTACAAGTAAAAGTGGAATCATTATTTTTTTTTCATAGAATTCTTGAGGGAGATGGTTGGCCAACAGGAGGGCCACCATGTTTCATCTGACCTTTAACCTGTCCAAGTTTAATATAATACCTTTCCATCCACTCCAGAAGGGGAGCTTTATTGTCTTAATTCAGAAAATTAATGTAAGCCTCGCTCCAGCGTTCATTAAATTGTTAAATTATCCCTCATTAGAGAATGATCTGCTCTCACCATGGGCCATAATCAGTGGGTAGAAGGCTAACCCCTAGTCCCCTCCAAAAGCCCCTGTCCTGTTTGGGTCTGTCACATTTCTCCCCCCTCAAAAGTAGACTAACCAGGTCCCAGATCTCCAACTGTTCTGGACATGTGTTAGTTGGGCAAAGTAAACCCACATAGTCAATCCCCATAATCTCCATTCTTGGCTTCAGCATGTCGGGTAGGGGTTGTGGACTCTCTGTTTGCAGCACTTCAGCTGGGAAGTCTTTATCATTCTGGGGCTCGGTCTGCTCCTGGGGAGAGGGTCTGACTGCCCCAACTCCCTGGAGCCATGAAGACATGGTAGGTGCTGGATAGAGGCCAGTGGTGCTCTACCCTGTTGCCAGCACTTCAGCTGGCAGATCATTACCATTGCGGGGCTCAGTCTGCTTCTGGGGAGAGGGACTGACTGACACAACTGACTAGAGCTCTAAAGACAAAGTAGGTGCTAGACAGAGGCCAGCTGGCCCTGTTGCCAGCTCTTCAGCTGGGGACCCTACATCCTCTGCTCTGGCTGACTGTTGGGAAGAGAGGACGACCACCTCCTCTCCTGGAATATGGAACTGCCGTTGGGGAGGGAGGACAACCACCTCCTCTCCCGGACTGAGGATCTGCCACTGAGGAGGGAGGATGACCAACTCATCTCCCGCACTGTGGAACTGTCGCTGGGGAGATGAGTCGGTTGCTCCATCTCCTGGACTCCCGGACTCCTGCTGTGGAACCAGAATGAGTTCCTGCACTCCTGAGTCCCTATACTACACTGCCACTGGGGAGTGAGGACAACGTGAGGACAACCCCCTCCTCTCCTGTACTGTGGATCTGCCACTGGGGAGGGAGGAGATCCTTGAACTGTCTGAGCTGTGGAGATGAGCTGGTTGCTCTATCTCCTGGACTCCCGTTGTGGAGAAAGGATGACTCCCTATGCTCCCGAATCCCAATACTGCTGCTGGGGAGAAGAAACGCTGACTAATTCTCCATGAGGTTTCTGTGTCTCTGTAAGTTTTGGGTAGAGGTAGTAGACCCTCTTTTTAGTTGCCAACGCTCTGCTGGGTCTGTGTGTAGGTAGATACTGACAGTACTCTGCCCCACTGCCAGCGCTTCAGCTGGGGGTTAGTAGTTCCACTGTATCGGTCTGCTGCTGGAGAGAAGGGCTGTCTGCCATGACTTCCTGGAGCTCCAGAAGTGCTGTTGGTGCTGGGAAGAGGGCTCCACTGGGAAGTAAAATGAAAATTTGGTGACCTCGCACAAATCCTCCAGGGCCACCGATTGTTATAGGCAGAGGTCAGCAGCGCTCTGCCTTGATGCCAGAAATTCTGCTGGAGGCTCACAGGGTTGTTTCTCCTCAGTAGAAAAGTGTATTAAATTCCCTGTCTCTGGAATGGTTGAAAATCAAGGGCATGGGTTGGTGGCACTTTGGCCTAGTGCCACCGCTTTGGCAAGTGACTCATAATCCATAACATCCATGGGTACTGGGGCATATGGTTGAACTTCGTTGAACAGTCTTTTATATGCTTGTTCCAGCTCACATTCCTGAATGGCTAGAAACTCAAATCTTCCTGTTCTCAGAGCACTTCCAAGACATTCAGCATCTAGTCTCTGTAATTCATGATTTCCTCCTACTACTACAGATCAATCCTGAAGTCATGGTCCTCTGACAGCCTCCAGTATAACAGCCCCAAGCTGCCATAGCCAAAACCTTCCATTGGGCTGTCATTCACTGTCCAAGGGCACACTTGGGCTACATACCAGGGGAGGGTTCTGCCAGACCAGCCTGCTTAACTCAGCTGTTCACTCCTTGCACGGTTGTTCCCCCAATAACAGCACACACACTTCGTACTGCAACCAGTATCTTTCCTGGATGGAGGAGAGAATTTTTCCCTGGTGGTGCTGCTTGCAGTCTAGCGCTTCCTTCCAAAGTTGCCGGTGGTCAGAATCATACCATAGCAGGACCGGCTCTGGCACTGGTCCCTTGTGCTGCATCCACATCTCTTGCAACCTCCTTCTCAATTCCTCTTTCATGGAGGCTGGTATCTGTACCTCTCCTCTTCTGAAGGCATTTTTTGCTGGCTGATAGCTAAAAAGAGTAGAGAGTGAAAACCTTTGACTGCTGGTGATTGCTGGTGCTTGTAGTTTTGTTTTCTTCTTTGGGTCTTGCTAAAAGCTTTTACTTTTTTAAATCACTTTTCTGTCACTTTATAGGAGGGGTTTATAGGTCACAGGTGATACAGGTCCTATATAACTTGCTGTAGAGCTCACTGTGAGCTTGCTCATTTTTGAGCTTGCCTGTATTTTGCTTGCTGGACCTTTGACTAAGTGGACCTTTGATAAGTGGAGTTAAAAACAGGAAACAGGAGATTATAGCAGGAGTCTAACAGGAGTCTACTAACCTGTCATGTGTGCTAGCAGGGTGGAAGGTTTTGTGCAGTGCACATTGAGCCGCATGCATGCAGCAATGGAGCAAAAGCTCCAGGATGGATATCGCTGCGACAGATGTGAGTGGGTTGTCCTTCTGGAAACTCGCATTAGAGATCTGGAGGAGCAAATTGCAACACTGGGCAGAAGCGACAACCTTGAAAGGGGACGTCTGCTCTCTGAGCAGGTAGCTAATAGGATTGATGTGGAGGGTTGAGGAGCTAATCAGGATTATCAGGTAGGAAGGGGCGTTACTGTAATGAAAAGGAGTGGTAGGGGCTCACAGAAAAGGAAGGCCGGCCCTGGGTTTGTGCACCCAAGCAGACTTGCCAAGTTGGGAGAAGATGTGGGGGTGGCAATCTCAGGGGTGGCAGCCCTGGATGTCACTGCTATCCCTAACAGCCGGGAGGGCAGACCTTCTGGGAGGGGTGGTGAGGGTAGTGCAGGAAGGCCTAGACAGCCGGTGTTAGTAGGGGATTCTATAATCAGAAGGACTGATAGAATAATTTGTCGCCAGGATCGCCTCAACCGAATAGTTTGCTGTCTCCTTGGTGCCAGGGTTCGCATGTGGTGGACCGGATTGATAAATTACTGGCAGGGGCTGGGCATGACCCAGCTGTCTTGGTTCATGTTTGAACCAATGACAGAATACATGGAAGGTGGTGGCTCCTTAAGAATCAATTTAAAGGTCTAGGCTGCAAGTTGAAGGGAAGGACCTCCGAGGTGATATTCTCTGAAATATTACCTGTGCGATGTGCAACTCAGGAAAGACAGGGGGAGATTAGAGAACTCAATGCATGGCTGAAGACCTGCTGTAAGAAGGAAGGATTTGGGCTTCTAGAGCACTGGGCTGACTTTTCATTGGGGTGCAACCTATATGCTAGAGATGGTTTGCACCTAAATGGGGTCTGCTGTGCTAGGGGAGAGGTTTATGGGAAGGCTGGAGGAGTATTTAAACTAGGATCGAGGGGGGTGAGAGAATTAGATTATAACGGGGTAGACAGATCAAACAGGGGTCAATACTTATTGGTGGGTGGAATGGGGAAAGATGGGGGAAAGCTATGGCAGATGATAGGAAGGTTCCCATGTTACAAACAACTAGTGGAATTGGTACCATTTGTATCAAAATAAAAAATATGCAAAATACGTGTGAACAAGGTGTCAATGGATTAAAGTGTTTGTTCACCAATGCCAGAAGTCTGCTCAGCAAAATAGGTGAGTTGGAAGCTTTGGTGCATAAAGAGAACTATGATTTAATTGGTATTGCTGAACCTTGGCTTCATTCTTAGCATGACTGCTCCATTAATATTCCTGGCTATGTTCTCTTTCGGAGAGACAGGGTAAATAGGAAAGGTGGTGGTGTCTGTCTCTATGTGAGAAGTGATCTCAGAGCGAGTGTGAAAGAGGACCTAGTTGATGGAGAGTGTAATGAGGCTGAAGTATTATGTATGGAACTGCACATGGGGGTGCGTACTACAAAGGTAATCATTGGAGTTTGTTATAGGCCTTCCAGTGTTAATGAGGATGTGGAGACTCAGCTCCTTGCACAAATCGAAAGGGCTACAAGGGCTGGGACAGTGATAATAATGGGGAATTTTAACTATCCGGAAATTGACTGGAGTAATGGTACTGCAGGAACAGTTAAAGGGCAAACATTTTAAACCTACTACAGGACAATTTTATGGTACAGTTCATAGAGGCCCCTACTAGGAATGATGCTGTGCTGGACTTGGTAATCTGAAACCATGCAGAGCTTATTATGAATGTCCATATAAAAGAACATCTGGGTAGCAGTGTCCATAACACAATTTAATTTATTGTTAGCTTTAAACAGGGAGCACATACGGGAAAAATAAAAACACTCAACTTTAAGAGAGCTAATTTTCCAAGGCTGAGAAATGCTCTCCAAGACTTCGACTGGAAGAGAATATTGGCATCAATGAACACAGCACATAAATGGGAGTTCTTCAAAAATACTGTATGTGCAAAATATATTCCCATGGGCAACAAGTTTAAAAGGCTAAAAATCAAACCTATGTGGTTTACGGTCAAAGTTAAAAAAGCTATAGATAATAAGAAAAGAGCTTTTATTAATATAAAAATGAAGAAATGCTATCATCGTTTAAACATTACAAAGAATATAGCAGAATATGCAAAAATGAAATAAAGGCTGCAAAAATTGAAAACGAACGACAGATAGCAAAAGATAGCAGGACCAACCCCAGAAAATTCTTCAAATATATTAATAGTAAAAAGGTCCAGTCCGAGCATGTAGGCCCTTTACAAAATAATCTAGAGTGGGTGACTGGGGACAAAAAAAAGGCACATTTATTAAATACCTTCTTCAGCTCTGTGTATACAAAGGAGCATGGGGGAGCTCTTGTCCATAATAAGCATGGTATTGACACAGCTCCAGATGATCCACATTGGCTCACAATTGATATTATCTAAATATTTAGACAGAATAAAGGTGAATAAAGCACCTGGACTGGATGGCATACACCCACAGGTCCTTAAAGAATTGAGCTCTGTCATTTCATTTTCATTGTTTATAATTTTTAGCGACTCTTTAATGTCTGGCATAGTTCCACTGGACTGGCATAAGGCCAATGTGGTGCCAAAATTTAAAAAGGGGTCAGAATCTTTACTAAGCAATTATAGACCTGTTAGTTTAACTTCTATAGTTGGGAAGATACTGGAGAGTTTATTAAAAGACCACATAGATGAGTTCTTGCTGGAAAAAAATATTTTAAGCAACAGACAGAATGGATTCATGAAAGACAGAAGTTGTCAAACAAATCTTATTTCTTTTAATGAGGAGGTGAGCAAAACCTTGGACAGAGGGGTGGCGGTGGACGTGGTATACTTGGATTTTGCTAAAGCGTTTGACACAGTTCCCCACACAGCTAACATGTAAGGTAAAGTCTGTGGGCTTGGAAAAATCCTTATGTAAATGGATAGAAAACTGGCTAAAAGATTGTATTCAAAGAGTAGAGGTTAATGATTCGTACTCTGAATGCTCTAGGGTTGTCAGTGGTATACCCCTAGGTTCAGTGTTGGGACCCTTACTTTTTGTATTTCAATGGTTTTTATTAATTTTAAACAGTATAAAACAGAGGCAACAAAACACACCCACGCAGGGGCTATCAATTGCACCAATAAAAAAGGCATAATAGAGCAGACAACGCTCTAATTCCAATAAGGCAAAACGTATGCCCACGCAGGGGCTATCAATGGCACATAGGTTACAATAACATCAGTAAGA
This sequence comes from Staurois parvus, assembly GCF_062004578.1. NCBI lineage: Eukaryota > Metazoa > Chordata > Amphibia > Anura > Ranidae > Staurois > Staurois parvus. Next base: position 5,046,050 of record NW_028317874.1, read on the forward strand.
CTCTGACTATCGCAACTAAAGACAGTTGTCCACTGTCACATCAAAACAAACAGAAAAGGAGAGAAGAAAAGCAGAAAAGAAAGGGAAAAAAAACAAAAAAAACCAAAGAGCAGGGGTCCACGAGCGCCAATACCAAACTCCATTACCTCCCCACACTGGCCGGGGGGAGCGTGGGAAAGGCGTATTGCAACCACGGCTCCCATACTTTCAAAAATTTATGTTGAGAGTCGTTGCATATACTCGACATCTGTTCGTTGAGCATCATAGTAGTCATACGATCCCGCACCCCCTGGAAATGTACAAACAGACTCTTCCAGGCCTGAGCAATTGTCCTAGTAGCCGATAAAAACAAATAGGAAGCCAACCGCTGCTGACGAGCCAAGAGGCCCGGTATGGGGCAATGAAGCAAAGCATACCGAGCATCCCGGCGTATGGAGAGATGGAACAAAGTGAAAAGGAGGCCAAACACACGAGACCAAAAATGAACCAACCTCAGGCATGACCACCAGATATGCAGTACATCGCCATGATGGCCACAACCCCGAAAACATCGATCACTACAGGCAGGGTTAGCCTGGGCCAGACGAGCCGGAACCCAGTACCAACGGAACAATACCTTGTAGGCTGCTTCTAGCGTGGTCGTATTAAATGAACATTTAGCTATGAGTGACCAGGCCCTACTCCAGTCCTCCGGATCCACAGCCACTCCCAGGTCGCGTTCCCACTGAACAACATATGAAAGAGAAGTGTGAGACGAGCGTCTGTTCAAAGCTGCGTAAAGAAGGGAGATAAGCCCCGGGGCGCCCGGGTGCTGCTGGCAAAGCCGTTCAAAGGCAGATTTCTGATATGGGAAAGCAGAAGTGGCTCTCAGCGAAAGTAGCCAGTGCCGCAATTGAAGGTACCGAAAAAATTCCGCTGGGGGAACATCCCGAGACTCCCGAAGGACATTCCAGGCGGGAAAGGACCAAAAAATCAAAAAGTGTTGCACCTGTGAGAAACCATGAGCCACCCACCAAGAAAATGCCCTCGGGCAATCTAGACCCGGTGGGAAAAGAGGGTTGTTAACGATTGGAAGCAAGGGCAAAAAGGGTGACATCAGGCCACTGGAGTAACGTACCGAGTCCCAGACTTGTAGGCCATGGAGCAACATGGGACTCAGCGCCATAGGGCGCAGGGCAGGGGGAAGCCATAGGAGTGTTGACAGTGCAATAGGGGCACAATTAGGTAGTTCCAGCAGGACCCAGAGAGGAACATCGGAGGAAGCGTGCAACATAGACAGCGGGGCAATCTGGCTCGCCTGATAATACTTAGCTACATTGGGTACCCCAAGACCACCCTGGAGTCTATGAGCAAAGAGCGTATTTCTAGAGACTCTGGGGTGTTTATCGGCCCAGATAAAACGCATAAACTTCGCCTGAAGCAACCGAAGAAAGTAAGGGGGAACCCGCACCGGGAGGGTGCGAAAATAATATAACAATTTCGGCAAGATGGTCATTTTCACTGAATGAACCCGTCCTATCCAAGACAGGTGCGGAAATTGCCAGGAATGCATAAGAGAAGATAAAGAGCTAAGCAAAGGATAATAATTTGCAGCAAAAAGGGAGTCATAGGTGGGGGTCAAGCGAATGCCCAAGTATTCCAGAAAAGAGGAAGCCCACCGGTAAGGGAAGTGGGATTGTAGGCGCGAAACCAAATCTGAAGGCAGAGTAATATTGAGAGCGACGGTTTTATCCAAGTTGATACATAGACCCGAAATCAAGGAGAAGCGCTCAAGAACTCGTTGCAAGTTAGGAAGCGTCGTCAGAGGATTAGTAAGGGTCAAGAGGGCATCGTCCGCAAAGAGGCTCAGCTTAAACTCCTGTCCCGCGTATGGAACCCCCGATATATTGCAATCGGTCCGGAGCGCTAAAGCCAGTGGCTCGAGCGCCAGGACAAAGAGCGCTGGGGACAGCGGGCAACCCTGCCTCGTCCCTCGCCCAACAGGAAAGGGATCCGAGAAATACCCAGCGTATTTAACGGAGGCCGAAGGAAAGGAATACAAGGCCTGAATCCAAGAGAGAATAGAATCCCCGAAACCCCAACGAGACAGCACAAACCGCAGATATTCCCAAGATAGAGAATCAAAAGCTTTATATATGTCCAAGGACAGTAGGAATCCTGGGATTTTCCGTTGTTGCAGAAAATGTATAAGATGGACCACCTTACGGACATTATCACCCGCCTGCCTCCCAGGGACGAACCCTACTTGGTCCCGGTGGACCAGGCTACACAAATATTTATTGATGCGAAAACTAAGGATCTTGCCCAATATCTTCAGGTCTTCATTAAGAAGAGAAATGGGCCGGAAGGCTTGCGGTTCCTGGACATCGTCGGTCGTCTTAGGAATCATAGAGATATGTGCCCTAAGTGCGTCCGGAGAGGGCAAAGAGCCCTGTCGTAACTCATTGAAATAGGCCGCTAAAAAGGGCGCCAATAGGGCTGAGAATTTTATATAATAAAGACCGGAGAAGCCGTCGGGACCTGGGGCCGCGGTGGACCGTAAAGATTTGATCGCTTGGAGCACTTCCGGTACGGTGACACCAGCGTTGAGGGCCGCCTGTGCTGCCTCGGTTAATCCAGGAAGATGGAGGTCTTGAAAGAATGCCTCTGCCTGGGCCACAGGGAAAGGATCTGGGGCAGCATAGAGGCGCGAAAGGAAGTCCGAAAATCGGGAAACAATCTGCTGGGGATTAGAAGTACAGCCACCTGTGGAAAGTCGAAGTCGAATCGGTTTATGGGGTTTCCCCACAGAATTGAGTTTCCTGGCTAGCATGGGACCGGGCTTATTAGCGCAGGTGTCAGGAATGGACTGGCCAGCAATGGTGGGACTCACCTGCCTTTTGATCTGCAGTACCAGGGCTGGCCAGCGGGTGCTCCCAGCAATCAGAGACTCAACCTTTCAGCCAGCTAACACCTGGAACTGATGATACTGGTGTATTTAAGGGATGGCCAGACTTGCAGACTCTGCCTTGGTGTTGTGTTTGTCCTGGGCCCTGTATCTGTCCTGCATCCTGTTTCTGTTCCTTTGCTACCTGTTCTGATCCCTGGCTTGTGACCCTGACCATCCCTCTGCCTGACCCTCTGTACTACGCTGCTTGCTACCTGTTCTGATCCCTGGCTTGTGACCCTGACCATCCCTCTGCCTGACCCTCTGTACTACGCTGCTTGCTACCTGCTGAACCTGGCCTGTGACCCCGACCATTCTCCGCTTGCTCCCCCTGTACCTACCTGCCCAATTGATATTGACTCGGCCTGCCTGACGACGCTTGCTTGTATGTACTGTTATCTGTGGGTGGTTGGTTGGGTTTGTTTGCACTGTATTATGTTTAGTATTGCACTGCGTTTATGTTTGTATTGTTAGTGTTAATAAATTACATTGTTAATCACATATCTGAAGTCTGCGTTTCCCTGCTTCAGTCACACACCTCTGGTCATACCTGGGAGCCCTGACATTACACCAAGGCCAATCCTGACCAGAAGTGGCTGCACAGGGAAGCCATCTTGGCTTGTTGATGGGAAGGATGGATCTGGATGAGGTTGCGTATTTATATCTGCTAGTGTTTGATGACAGGGAGTATGCTTATCAAACTCTGAAGGAGTATACCCGGGATGAACTGCTAGAATGTATACGGCTCGCTCATGTTCTAGTAGATCAGGGCACAGAGTTCTCTGAGGTGCAGCCTTTGATTGAGGTTTGTGCAGAGTTGGTTTCATCTGGTACCCCCGAATGCAGGGATGAATTTTTGCCACCATTTAGTGCAGACCAGGTAGAGTCCCTGGTGTGGTTATTAGAGGATGATGTGGGTTACTTTCTGGAGCGTTATTCCACATGTTCACCACAGACACTAAGAGATTGTATAAACGCAGTGCAGTCATTGACCAGACAGGCTTTGTGTAAGCTCAGCTTTGTTCAACCCATACTGCAGACATGGACAGACTTGTTGCACCCAGCCTCAGTCAGCTTACAAAAACCCAGTCCTGCTTCTAACTCTACTCCTGTATTCCCAACAGCTCCTCCAGTTACAGCCCAGTATACTTGGCTATCTACCGCATGTCAGTACCCTGTTCCCACTCGCTGCACCTATCCTGCCTTTAACCCTGTAAAAAAGCCCTCTGTAGCAACTGCTCCCTCTCCTGTTCCATCCTCCAGTTCTTCTCTGTCTCCAGCTGCTCCATTCGTTTGCAGACCTGCGTTTACTTGCAGTGCTCCAGTAGTTAAAACCAGAAAGAAGCGAAAATTCTTTCCAACCAATACCATCCTGCCAGTATCCAAACCGGTGAGCCTGCCTTCCGTGGTTCAGCCTGAAGCCTCTACTCAGCCTGAAGCCTCTACTCAGCCTGAAGCCTCTACTCAGCCTGAAGCCTCTACTCAGCCTGAAGCCTCTACTCAGCCTGAAGCCTCTACTCAGCCTGATGCCTGTACTTGGCCTGATGCCTGTACGCAGCCTGATGCCTCTCTTCAGCCTGATGCCGGTACGCAGCCTGATGCCTCTCTTCAGCCTGATGCCTGTACGCAGCCTGATGCCTCTCTTCAGCCTGATGCCGGTACGCAGCCTGATGCCTCTCTTCAGCCTGATGCCTGTATGCAGCCTGATGCCTCTCTTCAGCCTGATGCCTCTACTCGGCCTGATGCCTCTACTCGGCCTGATGCCTCTACTCGGCCTGAAGCCTCTACTCGGCCTGAAGCCTCTACTCGGCCTGATGCCTCTACTCGGCCTGAAGCCTCTACTCGGCCTGATGCCTCTACTCGGCCTGATGCCTCTACTCGGCCTGAAGCCTCTACTCGGCCTGATGCCTCTACTCGGCCTGATGCCTCTACTCGGCCTGAAGCCTCTACTCGGCCTGAAGCCTCTACTCGGCCTGAAGCCTCTACTCAGCCGGACGCCGGCATTCAGCCCGATGCCTCTACCCAGCATGATGAACTGATCCAGCCTGACGATCCTATTAGGCCAGTTGACTCGATGCCCGCTGTTGATCCAGATGATCCGGTACCTGATCCGGTGCCCGCTGTCGTGCCAATTGACTCAGAGCCCGCTGTCGTACCTGGTGACTCGGTGCCCACTGCCTTGCCAGATGACGCGGTGCCCGCTGGCGAGCCAAATGACCTGATGCCTGGTGACCCAGTGCCCGCTGTCATACCTGGTGACCCGATGCCCACTGCCTTGCCAGATGACGTGGTGCCCGCTGGCAAGCCAAATGACCTGATGCCTGGTGACCCAGTGCCCACTGTCATACCTGGTGACCCGATGCCTGCTGTCGAGCCAGACAATCCGGTACCTGATGACCCGGTGCCCACTGTCGTGCCTGTTGACTCGGAGCCCACTGCCTTGCCAGATGACGCGGTGCCCGCTGTCGAGCCAAATGACCTGATGCCTAGTGACCCGATGCCCGCTGTCCAGCCAGACGATTCAAAGTCTGCCCCAGTGCCCGCGGTCATGCCAGTTGACTCGGAACCCACTGCCTTGCCAGATGACGCGGTGCTCGCTGTCAAGCCAAATGACTTGATGCCTGGTGACCCGATGCCCGCTGTCCAGTCAGACGATCCAATGTCTGACCCAGTGCCCGCGGTCATACCAGTTGATTCGGAGCCCACTGCCTTGCCAGATGACGCGGTGCCCGCGGTCGAGCCAAATGACCTGATGCCTGGTGACCCGATGCCCGCTGTCCAGCCAGACGATCCAATGTCTGACCTAGTGCCAACGGTCATGCCAGTTGACTCGGAGCCCACTGTCGTGCCTGGTGACTCGGTGCCCGCTGCTCCGCCTGGGGGCCCGAGACCTTTCGCTCCGCCTGGGGGTCCAGCGCCCGCCGCTCCACCTGGGGGTCCGGCGCCCGCCGCCCCGTCTGGGGGCCCGAGACCTGTCGCTCCACCTGGGGGTCCGGCGCCCGCCGCTCCGCCTGAGGGCCCGAGACCTGTCGCTCCACCTGGGGGTCCGGCGCCCGCCGCTCCGCCTGAGGGCCCGAGACCTGTCGCTCCACCTGGGGGTCCGGCGCCCGCCGCTCCGCCTGAGGGCCCGAGACCTGTCGCTCCACCTGGGGGTCCGGCGCCCGCCGCTCCGCCTGAGGGCCCGAGACCTGTCGCTCCGCCTGGGGGCCCGAGACCTGTCGCTCCACCTGGGGGTCCGGCGCCCGCCGCTCCGCCTGAGGGCCCGAGACCTGTCACTCCACCCGGGGGTCCGGCGCCCGCCGCTCCGCCTGAGGGCCCGAGACCTGTAGTTCCGCCTGGGGGTCCGATGCCTGTCGCCCCGCCTGGGGGCACGAGGCCTGTCGCTCCATCTGGGGTCCGGCACCCGCCGCTCCGCCTGAGGGCCCGAGACCTGTAGTTCCGCCTGGGGGCCCGATGCCTGTCGCCCCGCCCGGGGGCCCGAGGCCTGTCGCCCCGCCCGGGGGCCCGAGGCCTGTCGCCCCGCCCGGGGGCCCGAGGCCTGTCGCCCCGCCCGGGGGCCCGGTGCCTGCCGCTCCGCCCGGGGGCCCGGTGCCTGCCGCTCCGCCCGGTGGCCCGCTGCCTGCCGCTTCGCCTGGTAGCCCGATGTGCCTCTGCCCGGGGTCCTGCCCGATGTGCCTCTGCCCGGAGTCCTGCCCGATGTGCCTCTGCCCGGAGTCCTGCCCGATGTGCCTCTGCCCGGAGTCCTGCCTGATGTGCCTCTGCCCGGAGTCCAGCCCGATGTGCCTCTGCCCGGAGTCCAGCCCGATGTGCCTCTGCCCGGAGTCCAGCCCGATGTGCCTCTGCCCGGAGTCCAGCCCGATGTGCCTCTGCCCGGAGTCCAGCCCGATGTGCCTCTGCCCGGTGTGGCTCTGCCCGGTGTGCCTCTGCCCGGAGTCCAGCCCGATGTGCCTCTGCCCGGTGTACCGCTGCCCGGAGTCCTGCCCGGTGTGCCAGTCTTTGATATCCCGCCAGTTACCAGACCCGGGCGGTGGAACATTTTTCCCAGCTAGGACTGTTTGGAGCGTCCTGAGGCCGCTCCTTGAGGGGGGGGTACTGTCAGGAATGGACTGGCCAGCAATGGTGGGACTCACCTGCCTTTTGATCTGCAGTACCAGGGCTGGCCAGCGGGTGCTCCCAGCAATCAGAGACTCAACCTTTCAGCCAGCTAACACCTGGAACTGATGATACTGGTGTATTTAAGGGATGGCCAGACTTGCAGACTCTGCCTTGGTGTTGTGTTTGTCCTGGGCCCTGTATCTGTCCTGCATCCTGTTTCTGTTCCTTTGCTACCTGTTCTGATCCCTGGCTTGTGACCCTGACCATCCCTCTGCCTGACCCTCTGTACTACGCTGCTTGCTACCTGTTCTGATCCCTGGCTTGTGACCCTGACCATCCCTCTGCCTGACCCTCTGTACTACGCTGCTTGCTACCTGCTGAACCTGGCCTGTGACCCCGACCATTCTCCGCTTGCTCCCCCTGTACCTACCTGCCCAATTGATATTGACTCGGCCTGCCTGACGACGCTTGCTTGTATGTACTGTTATCTGTGGGTGGTTGGTTGGGTTTGTTTGCACTGTATTATGTTTAGTATTGCACTGCGTTTATGTTTGTATTGTTAGTGTTAATAAATTACATTGTTAATCACATATCTGAAGTCTGCGTTTCCCTGCTTCAGTCACACACCTCTGGTCATACCTGGGAGCCCTGACAGCAGGAGTAAAATTTATGTCTGGTCCAACGCAGGGCCCGTTCCGCCTCCGAAGAGGCGAGGAGGTCCAATTCTGTCGCCAGAGCGTCCCGAGAGCGTTTATGGGCCACGGATGGAGATGACTTACAACGCGCATCCGCAGAGGCCAGGAGAGAATGAAGCTCCAAGAGTCGGCGTTCCCGCTCCCGCTTCCGGACCGCAGCCAGCTGTATAACATGACCCCGCATCGTGGCCTTATGCGCTTCCCAAAGGGGCACTGCTGAAGAGACCGATCCCGAATTTTCCGCAAAGTATGTTCGTAAAAAGAATTCTATTTGTTGGCAGGTAGCCTGAGTGGTCAGCAAAGAGTCATTGATGCGCCAATGAAAAGGGCGCCGTTCTGACCCAGAAAGGGCAAGGAGGAGTACCAAGGGATCATGATCTGACCAGGGTGAGGAGGGAATAGTTATCCGCCGGACCGAGGGGAGCTGCTGGACCTGCATGAATATATGATCAATTCTACAAAAACTGTCATGAGGATTGGAATAGAATGTAAAGTCGCGTTCAGTTGGATGAAGTTCCCTCCAGACGTCCGCTAGCCCCGCCGTCCGTAAAAGAGAGCGCATACGTTCCTCTAGCACCAAGTCATGAGAGGGGGTCGCTCCCCGTGCGTAGCGCCTATCCAATGTGGAATCCAAGGTAACATTCGAATCCCCCATAACAAGAAGAAGACCCTTAGAGTGTCGAGAAATAATGGTGCAAAGATGCGAAAAGAATTTATGCTGGAAACGGTTAGGCGCATAGTAAGAGACAAAGGTAACCTCCTGGTCCCAGAGGGTGCCTTGCAGAAGCAAATACCTGCCCGTGGGGTCCGCTATATGCCTAGAACAGACAAAGGGGAGATTGCGTTTAAAAGCTATCAGAACACCCCGACGCTTCTCAGGAGCCGAGGCCGTGTAAAAGATGGGATAGTGATGTGAAAGATAACGTGGGGCGGAGGACTGAGAAAACCTGGTCTCCTGTAGACATACCACATCAATTTGTTGCGATTTGAGGTGATGAAAAACTTTAGCCCGTTTCTGAGGCGAATTGAAGCCTTGAACATTTTGTGAATGTATTTTCAAAAGGGGCGAGGCCATGGCGGTATCAACGCAACACGCTCAGCAGAAAAAAGCCCAAAGCAGCCAGCAATCTCCACTCCCAATGGCAATCGGACCATGGCGTCCCGGAACCCTGCAGAAAACAAAAACAAAAAAAAACAGAGAAAAAGAAAAGTACAAAGAAAGAAAAAAGGAAAAAGACACAAAAAGTATACATAACAGTGCAATTGTGTCACACCAATGGTGACGTGCATCCTACACATGAAGGATACAGTTAGGGGTAACTCTACCGCCGGACACATGGCTGCAAATGGAAACATCAAAACAGAAGCCCTCAGAGGGCAAAAAGGTAATAAACATAATATAATGTAGTAAAACTTAATAAAACTAAAAGTCCCAGGAGCAGGGACCTCCGCGATAACCTCCCCATAGAAACCTGGAGAACCATAGGGGCCAATCCCCTTCCACCCAACCAGACCCACCGGGTCAACCTCCCACCCCGGAGCCCGAGGAGCAGTATCAACCCGGAACGCAAACAAACTGGGGGAGCCCCAAGGGCCAAACTCACGGTCCCGTCAGAGAGTTCATCGGTGAGATGATACATGGAAAATCCAGGACGCATCTTCAGCCCGGAGAAGAACAGGAAGGACTTGATCGCGAAGGGGTCTGAGACAGGGCCCTCTTCCTATTGGACGACTGCTCCCAGATGCGGCTCGGAGGAAGCGGCCTCGCCGGGGATCCAGATGAATGAACTGGGCTCCGATCCGCAGCCTCCGGCGAAAGAAGGTGTAAGGATTCCAGGAGAGAGTGAGCCTCCTCTGGTGTAGCCACAGAGTGACTACGGCCCTGGTAGGTGAAGGTGAGGCGGAACGGAAAGCCCCAGGCGTATTTAATACTATGTTTCACCAGGACCGAAGTAAAGGGCTTCAACTGGCGGCGCTTTTGAAGAGTGGTCTGGGAGAGGTCCGCGAAGAGCTGATAGCGATGCCCCTGGAAGCTGAGATCAGGTTTATTTCTGGCCGCCAAGAGGATGGTTTCCTTAGTGCGGTAATAAGTGAACTTGATGATAATGTCTCTCGGGGGCCCATCCGGTCTTCTGGGGCCCAATGCACGATGTATACGATCAAATTCAAGACGGTCAATGGGAATGGCGGACATCAGCTCCTGGAACAGAGCAGTAGCAGTGGAGGTAAGATCCGTAACTGTTTCCGGGATACCCCTTAACCGCAAATTGCCACGGCGGGAACGATTTTCAAAATCCTCAAGCCGTAGCAGCGCGTCCGCCAATTCTTTCTTGAGGTCGCATAAATCCTGCTCGTGATTTTCAAGGACCGTAGCCGCAGCATCCATTTTATCTTCAAGGTCGTTTGTCCGACTGCCCAACTCCCGAATTTCCCGTGAGAGACGGTCGGCCAGCTTGGAGGTAGCGGAGGACAATTCTGATTGTAACATAAACTGGAAGCGGCGCAGGAGCTCAGCATCCCGCAGAGATGGCATGGGAGACTGCTGGGATGGCTCCAATGGCATGGGAGACTGCTGGGACGGGTCCTCCACACTGCCATGATCCGACCCACCTGCAGATGGTGATGGCATGGGACTCAAAATTGCAGCTGGGGCTCCATTTAAGGTCTCCGGCGGGAGCCGCGAATCCGAGGCCGGGGTCCTGGAAGTGTTTGGCGGCCGGCCCAAAATCGAGGCCCCGGCTTCAGCCGCGATCTCCGGCGGGTAGGCCGCAAACTTCCGAACGGCCCCCCGGGAGCTGGAGGCACGGGCGGCCGGCGTTTTTTTGCCCATCAGGGCACCAGGGAGACAGGGGGCCAGTGAGTAAACAGGGGGACCCCCCCTGGAGGGCGAAAATTGGCCGATGTGTCCGGCGGCCAAAGCACAGATTTAGAAGGCAGCCATCCTGGCTGCTGCTCACGAGCGCCCCCCCCGGGACCCTTACTTTTTAATAGGTTTTGGAAGTTCTGGTAGATCACAATGTTAATAATGTCATGCAATTTCAAGCTGCGGTTTCTAAAGCAAGCAAAATCCTCTCTTGTATTAAAAGAGGTATAGACTACAGAGATCATTTTACCCCTGTACAAATCATTAGTAACACCTCATCTCGAATATGCAGTTCAATTTTGGGCACCAATTCCTAGTTGTGGTTTTGATGTCCCAGACTGCAGTAAGCATCCCGCTGCTGCCAACCAAATGTGATGGACCGCTTGGTGCTTACATCAGAGAACTGCTTCCTCACTGCTGGAATACAGAAACAAGTTATTATAGCTGGGCATTGCACCCAAGAACTAGATGACACTAGCTTAGGTGCAAACTTACTGTCAATTCACACAGAATTTATACCACACAAAATTAGGTAAGAGCTTGATTACATGATGCTAAGCAATGCAAACTGTAAACAGTAATGTCGGTATATCTAATGAACAGCCAACAGCTACCAGTGATCTAATTAACAGTAAGGTAATAAACAGTCAAGCACCCAGACCAGTCAGGGAGCCTGAATACACAAAGTACATTACATATGCTATCTTTCAGATACTTGTGTAATCTGTCCACTAGAAAAGTCATCATCAGAAAAAGTGGAATTCATTTATCTTCATAGACTTCTTGATGGAGATGGTTGATAAACATTTCTACCCCAAGTAGAGGAGCTTCTCCAACCCAGTCTGCAGTAGGGCCACCATTTTTCCTCCGACCCTTAACCTGTCCAAAATTATTATTACACCATTCCATCCACTCCAGAAGGGAAACTTTATTGTCTTTTTATCACATTATTATTGTTCATCACTAGAGAATGATCTGCTCTCTCCATGGGCCATAATCAGTTGGTAGAAGGCTAGCCCCTAGTCCCCTCCAAAAGCCCCTGTCCCAATTAGGTCTATCACAGGTACCACATGTAGCACTTTTAAATGCCAATTCAGAGACTCAGAAACAAGAGAGTAAGTGTAATTTATACACTTCCCTTTACCCTACCCTCCTGGTGGATCTCAGCACACTAAAACATCAGCACAGAGTCACACTTTAAATAACTGAAAAAAAACACAGCTCTGCAGGTATAGTGGGCTTTTAGTAAATCAGTCCCTTGGCATCTGAAAGAGTTACAGAATTGATGTAAAAAAAATGAAAATGTACTTTCTATGGAAACATTGATTAAATTCAAAGCTTCTTGACTGGTGATTTAAATCTGTCTGAGCTCCCATAGATCTTGCCATCTGTGATGTGTCATCTATTTCATATTCTGATGCTGCTCTGAAAAACCTCAGTATCTTGTTGTCTCTTGTGCTGAGGAAACTGTGATAATTTCTTAGCTGTTTTAGCACCTATAAATTATGGTTTCTAGAACACCCCTGTATGTAGAGAGACAATTGTTCCAGACTAAAGAGGATGCATACATGAATATTAAAATTACCACCAGGGATGGAGGCTTGCATATACTGTGTAAACACTAGCTTGAATAGCAAAGCACATTAGCAAGCACTTCCATTAATTAGACTAATATGATCTAATAAGTAGTAATCTGTCTGGAAATTTCAATTAGTTTATGATGAAATGCTATGTTTTTTTATTGAGATAAATGATGTAGGAAAAAGCTCTATGATTTGTTATGAGACGGAAATTACAATAACTGCATTATTTGGATATATAGAATTGTCCAGGTATAGTTTTAAAAAAATAAAATACTTCTTAATTTAAAGAAAACCTGTAGTGATGTTATTGCTAAATTCTCTTTTTGAACATTTTAGCTGTAGTTGCCTGGTTTTTTTTCACTGATGCAGAACATGTATGGGTTCTGACTTCACCAGCTGCTTGCTTTAACCTTTTAACTGCCAGGGCCATTTTTGCATTTTTTGCACAAATTTAAAAAAAATAATTTTAGGCCTGAACCCCCCTGCCTCACCTTCCTAAACATTATATATTTTCTGAAAGCAGACACTCTGTAGAATAAAATGGTGGTAGCTCCAATTTTTATGTCATGCAATATTTGTGCAGCAGTTTATCAAGCACACAATTTCAGAAAAATACACTAAAGTTAAAGATAGGGCATATAAATGCAATATATTACTCAATTTTTTTATAATATATAAAATATGAAGTTGCACCAAGTACATAGATATCCAGCATGTGAAGCTTCAAATTTGCACTTGCCCGCAAAATGAATACGTACTTCGGTAATGGGCCTAGAATTATTGCTTTCACTCAAGGGTATGTGGTATTATGTAACGTGTATCCCAAGCTGCAATTTCATATGTAGGTGCCCTAGAGGGGTGCATATATGTTCATGTGTGCAAGTATGTGGGGCAGGTGCAAAGTTTTTTTGGGGAGTGTTTAAGTGCTTGAGTGTAACTTTATTTTTTTTTTTTTACTTTCACTAAAACTTTAATTATGTCACATAGGGGACAAATGCTTCTCCTGGTGATAGAAGATTTTTAGGACAGGCTCTCTTTAATGAGACATCAGGAGTCTTTTAGACCACTAATATCTCACCTGCCTTTCATTAAAGCTAATGGAGCACAGACTGCACTCCACTGGTTTCTGCCCTGGTTTCTGCCCTGGCCACAAGGTCCAAGGAAAGTGACACCAAACATCAGAAATTAAGATTTGCATGTCTCTTCAGGATTCATTCTAGCTAGGGGAGATTGGCAAACAGACTTTTGCTGGTCTCCTTCCCCTCCACCCAGAAACACCTGGCATGTGGGTTCTGGGTGCACAGAAGGAACAGTGGGAGTTGTGTAGAGGAAAGCACATTGCAGGGGGCACAGAAAGCGATAAAGCACCTGCTTTATCACTTACTTCTAATGAAAGTAGGTTTGTGAAGTTTACACACACACCCTTGGCTGCAGCAGTGTGTGTAAATACCCCCTCATCTTAAGACTTACAATGGTGACAGTAAAAATGTTAAAGAAAGTATTGAGGCCAGAGACATCCAAGCAGATAACAGCAATTTTCAAACCAGGGATGGCAATGGCAGCTTTCTGTGATTCTCATTTTTCCTAAATGTATATATTTAAAGAGGAGAAGTATATGTGGAGCTAGAGGGAGCGCTAATGATTTGTAGTGTGACTTCAGGAGACCAACAACCAACAAGCTCACATTAAACTTGGAATGAGCAAGTAAGCAACATGTGTTTTCTGTTCTCCTCTCCTCTCCACTTTTTTTATGCTGTCTTTGTTCGGTTTTGAATTTGTTCTGACATTCCCTTTCTCTGTTTAGTATCCTATATGTTAGTAATGGTAACTCTCTAACACAAATAGATAAGCTTTTCCATGTGGCCTGTGCTGCCACTAAAAAGAAAGTAATTATCTGTATAATGTAATCCATTTCTGTTTAACACATCAAATTTAGAATGAGCAAGTGAGCAACATGTGGTTTCTGTTCTCCTCTTGATACAGGTACTGCAGGCTGCATCTTTGTCCTACTTCACACTCAGATCACCAATACTCCTGTAACATTTGGGGGCTCTATCAGAGATCAGTGCAATCACCACAGGTTACAGAGAAGGGAAGAAGCTATTACAGTACAGTAACAGACATCAGGGAGGCTGCACAGAACACAAGATGGCTGATCCAGCATCAGTAAAGAAGCTGCAGTGGCACATTCAAAAGCTATTGAATGCATTGTCTGAGAGTCAGCTGCACTCACTTGCTATCTTGAAGCAGGAAAAATAAGGTAAAGAAGTTCCTCATGCCACAGGTTCAAGTGAAATGCAGATCTGTGAGTACATCATGAAACATCTGCAGGGAGAAGAAGTATGTAATGCAGAGGACAGAGGTATGGCACACCTCCAGATGACAGGTTTTGTCTTTGATAAGTGAATGCAGCTTTGAAAATCCTAATATAAGTGAGGCGAGAGGTTGTGGACCATCACAGCCATGCTGGCAAATTAATTTAGAATTTATTTAACCAAGACAAATAAATGCTGATGTAAGCATATCATTGTATTTTAGTGCTGTTCACCATTGGCTTAAAGTGCTGCTCTGTTTCAACTGATGAAATATACAAAGACACTTGTCCTAGACCCAGTCTGTGTGGACAGTATGGCTACTTGTTGACTTGGTAGAATCCACATATAGCTTAACTCTTTAATAAGGCAGAGAAGTTGAATCCAGTATAGATTTACTTCAGATAAGTGCAGTACATTCTGTGTATTTCCAGTTTTCTGAAGCGTAAGAACACCATGGTTTTCCTCAGCCTTGTCTCTATGGTGCAAAGTGAAACTAAATGGTGCAGCAGAGTGATTCAGGGATCATGCCAAGTGCCAAACAGGAGGGAGAATAAAATAACATACTAAGGCTTGAACACTTGGCTTGCAAAATTCACAAGGTTTGACATACAAATAATCTCTAGTGTGTGTGCCTGTATGTCCTTATTAAGGGCATTAGACTATAAGCTTTACTGTGGCAGGGACTGATTTTAATAGCTCACACAGGACTACATACGTCATATACTGTTAATTATCACAGCTGCAATTGTTCATGTATGGCTGAATATTGCCTGTGGTCAATCTCTGTATGTAAAAAAAAAAACACATTATTTCAAGTAATAAACATGGTATTAGAGGTATAGTTAATCAAGCATGATTGCTGAAAATTGCAGTTCATATGGCTTTTCGCTATAATGTAGTTTATTTTCTTACAAGCCGTGATAAGTCATAGGTGACTCCATGCCTGATTTCAGCGGGTACAATATGTAGTTGCAAAGTGATGTGTTTGAACATCTGAGCACTTGGAGATGAGCAATAAAATTGATACTATTTGGAAACAACGCTGAATTACTCCAAATCATTCAGACCTGGATTCAACTTTTTTTTAAGGCAATCTCAGAATAGAGATTAGTAAAATTGACCCACACCACCAGTTTACCTTAGTTCATGTTACAGGCAGTTATTATGATCTGTAATGGAACTTCAACAAAACACATATTTACTCTTAGTCCAGTTCAGTGCCCCACTAATATAGATGAATATCCTGGAGTGATGGATGATGTTCTTGGTTAGTGACCAGAGGACCTACAGCAGGCTGATGTAGAGGCAGAGCAGGGGTTAAAATGCATGTATAACCACACTTTTTTTAATACATAGGGAAGAGTTAACCACTTCCAGACCGATACTTTTACCCCCTTCCTGACCAGGCTAATTTTCAGCTTTCAGTGCTCTCACATTGTGAATGCCAGTTACTCAGGCATACGACACTGTATCCAAATGAAATTTTTATCATTTTTTTCACACAAATAGAGCTTTCATTTGGTGGTATTTAATCACCACTGGGGGTTTTATTTTTTTCTAGAAAAGTGGAAAAAGACTGAAAATTTTGAAAATAAACATGTTTTTCTTCGTTTTTGTTACTAGATTTTGCAAATAAATATACTTTCTTCATTAATTTAGGCCAAAATCCATTGTGCTACCTTTGTTTGGTAGAAATAACCCAAATCAGTTTGTATTATTTAGTCTGTATTAAAGTTATAGAGTCCACAGACCACGGTATATATATTTGATATATTTGAAAATTTATCAATCCTGATGTACTGGCTACCTATATAGTTTCTCAGGGCCCTAAAATGCCAGGACAATACAAATACCCCCCAAATGACCCCTTTTTGGAAAGTAGACAGTCTGAGGTATTTAATGAAAGGCAAGGAGAGTTTTTTGAAGTTGTAATTTTTTGCAAATTTTTTAAGGGGAAATGATGAAAGTAAATAATTTTAATTTTTTTTTCACAAAGTTGTCATTTTAACAAGTTCTTTCTCTCACACGGCATAGGCATACTTGCAATTACACCCCAAAACACATTCTGCTACTCTTCCTGAGTATGGTGATACCAAATGTGTGAAACTTTTTCACAGCCTAGCCACATAGAAGGGCCCCACATCCAATAAGGCGTTCTAGGGGCAAAAATTACACATCTAATTTCTTGACTGTCTATCACAGTTTTGGAGGTCCTGGAGCACCAGGACAAAGGAATTACCCACAAAATGACCCCATTTTGGAAAGAAAACACCCCAAGGTATGTTTTAAGAGTCATGTGGAGTCTTCTGAAGACTGCATTTTTTGCCAAACGTTTTTGGAAAATGTGAAAAGAAGATGAAAATGTATTTTTTTCTATGCAAAGTTGCCAGTCTATGAGATATATCTATTACACAACATAGGCATACTTAAAATTACACCCCAAAACACATTCTATAACTCTTTCTGAATATAGCAAAACCAAATGTGTGAGACTTTTTCACAGTCTGGCCACATAGGGGGGCTCCACATCCAATAAGCACCTTTTGGAGTTCTAGGGGAAAAAATTACACATCTAATTTCTTGACTACCTAATGCCATTTTGGAGGTCCCGGAGCATCAGGACAATGGAATTACCCACAAAATGACCCCATTTTGGAAAGCAAACACCCCAAGGTATATTTTAAGAGTCATGTAGAGTCTTCTGAAGACTGCATTTTTTGCCAAAAGTTTTTGGAAAATGTGAAAAGAAAATGAAAATGTTTTTTTTTTACGCAAAGTTGTCAATCTATGAGATATTTCTATTTTACAACATAGGCATACTTAAAATTACACCCCAAAACACATTCTATAACTCTTCCTGAATATGGCGATACAAATGTGTGAGACTTTTTTACAGTCTGGCCACATAGGGGGGCTCCACATCCAATAAGCATCTTTTGCAGTTCTAGGGGAAAAAAATGACACATCTAATTTCTTGACTACCTAATGCCATTTTGGAGGTCCTGGAGCATCAGGACAATGGAATTACCCACAAAATGACCCCATTTTGGAAAGCAAACACTCCAAGGTATATTTTAAGAGTCATGTGGAGTCTTCTGAAGACTGCATTTTTTGCCAAAAGTTTTTGGAAAATGTGAAAAGAAAATGAAAATGTTTTTTTTTTTAAGCAAAGTTGTCAATCTATGAGATATTTCTATTATACAACATAGGCATACTTAAAATTACACCCCAAAACACATTCTATAACTCTTCCTGAATATGGCGATACCAAATGTGTGATCAGAGATACCGTGAGCTGGCAGGCAATGTTTTGTGAGTGTGTGTGTAAACTGTGTGCAAAGACTAAAAAGTACTCACAGTTTGCTGTAATGGCTCTCAGGTGATCAGGACTGGTATGGTGGTGTTTAGGACCCGTGGGTTTGGCAGCGATCAGGATCCAATGATGTGGCAGCGATCAGAACCCGCTGGTATGGCGGGGATCAGGACCCACTAGTTCGGTGGTGATCAGGATCTGCTGGGGTGGTGATCAGGACCTGCTGGTATGGCTGTGATCAGGATCTGCTAGTGTGGCGGCGATCAGGACCCGCTGGTATAGCTGTGATTGGGACCTGCAGGTGTGGCGGTGATCAAGACTTGGTGGTATGATGATCAGGACCTGGTAGTGTGGAGGTGATCAAGACCTGCTGGTGTGGAGATCAGGGACACTGGGACGCTATGCAGTGATCAGGGACACAGCTGGGCCGCTGTGTGGCGATCAGGGACACTGACGATCAGGGACACTGACGATCAGGGACACTGACTATCAAGGACACTGACGATCAAGGACACTTGTGATCAGGGACGCTTGTGATCAGGGATGCTTGTGATCAGAGACACTGACGATCAGGAACGCTTGTGATCAGGGACGCTTGTGATCAGGGACACTGACGATCAGGGACACTGACGATCAGGGACACTTGTGATCAGAGACACTTGTGATCAGGGACACTTGTGATCAGGGACACTTGTGATCAGAGACACTGACGATCAGGGACACTGACGATCAGGGACACTTGTGATCAGGGACACTTGTGATCAGAGACACTGACGATCAGGGACACTTGTGATCAGGGACACTTGTGATCAGGGACACTTGTGATCAGAGACACTGATGATCAGGGACACTTGTGATCAGGGACACTTGTGATCAGGGACACTGGCGATCAGGGACACTGGCGATCAGGGACACTGGCGATCAGGGACACTGACGATCAGGGACACTGACTATCAAGGACACTGACGATCAAGGACGCTTGTGATCAGGGACGCTTGTGATCAGGGACGCTTGTGATCAGAGACACTGACGATCCGGAACGCTTGTGATCGGGGACGCTTGTGATCAGGGACACTGACGATCAGGGACACTTGTGATCAGGGACACTTGTGATCAGAGACACTTGTGATCAGAGACACTTGTGATCAGGGACACGTGATCAGGGACACTGACGATCAGGGACACTGACTATCAAGGACACTGACGATCAAGGACGCTTGTGATCAGGGACGCTTGTGATCAGGGACGCTTGTGATCAGAGACACTGACGATCCGGAACGCTTGTGATCGGGGACGCTTGTGATCAGGGACACTGACGATCAGGGACACTTGTGATCAGGGACACTTGTGATCAGGGACACTGGCGATCAGGGACACTGGCGATCAGAGACACTGGCGATCAGGGACACTGGCGATCAGAGACACTGGCGATCAGGGACACGGACGATCAGGGACACTGGCGATCAGGGACACTGGCGATCAGGGACACTGGCGATCAGGGACACTGGCGATCAGGGACACTTGTGATCAGGGACACTTGTGATCAGGGACACAGGCGATCAGGGACACAGGCGATCAGGGACACTGGCGATCAGGGACACTGGCGATCAGGGACACTGACGATCAGGGACACTGACGATCAGGGACACTTGTGGTCAGGGACAGTCAAGGACACTTGTGATCAGGGACAGACAATCAGGGACACTTGTGGTCAGGGACAGACAGTCAGGGACACTTGTGGTCAGGGACAGTCAGGGACACTTGTGATCAGGGACAGACAGTCAGGGACACTTGTGGTCAGGGACAGTCAGGGACACTTGTGATCAGAGACAGACAGTCAGGGACACGTGATCAGGGACACTGTGATCAGGGACACTGTGATCAGGGACAGACAGTCAGGGACACGGGATCAGGGACAATTAGGGACACTTGCGATCAGGCTTGCTCAGGCTATCCGGCTCCTTCTCTCACAGACAGAACTCCGTGTGAGGAGAAGGAGCCGGAAGCCGCACCATGCGGCTTCTGTTTACATTTAGACTGTGTCCTTATTGGACACAGTTGGTCATATGGTACAGGACGATTTCATTGGTCCTGTACCATGTTACCTGATCCCCTGTATCTGAGGGACCCGGCGATCTCTGGGCACGCGCGTGCGCGGTCAAGGGGGCGGAAGCCGCACCATGCGGCTTCTATTTACATTAAGACTGTGTCCTTATTGGACACAGTCGGTCACATGGTACAGGACGGTCCTGTACCACGTCAGGTGATCGCCGGTATCCGAGGAACACGGCGATCACGGGTGCTTGCGGGTGCGCGCTCTAGGAGCCGCGCACGAGCCTCGGATGCGGGCGGCCGTTTATAAACGGTCACCCGACCCTGCACTGCCACCGTCCGGCCGTTTATATACAACGGCCGGTTGGGAAGTGGTTAAATATTGCATTTTTTGCTGTTTCTGTCCTGTTGGGGAGATCTCCTTTCACTTCCTACAAATTGATGTCCATCAATAAATACAAAGTGAGGTGATTTCCACTTTTAGACAGCTAGCTGGCACCTTAATAGGTGTTCCCATTACCTCGCCTGTTTCTGGGAACAACTATATTACTTTGGATTTCCCCTTTCTTTCTGTTTCAGGATCAATGGCTACCAAGATCATTAGTAAGTGTAGGGAGCTACTGCCCTCAACTATCTGAATTTTTTAGATGCCTGTAAATACACTGCTCAAAAAAAAATAAAGGAACACTTTGAAAAAACATCAGATCTCAATGGGGAAAAATATCATGCTGGATATCTATACTGATATGGACTGGGTAATGTGGTTGGAACATAAGGATGCCCCATCATTTGATGGAAATGAAAACTATAGAGGACTGAATTCAAAGACACCCCAAAAATCAAAGTGACAAAATGATGCAGCAGGCTAGTCCATTTTGCTAAAATTTCATTGCAGCAACTCAAAATGGGGCATGCTCCTAATGAGAAGACGGATGGTGTCCTGGGGTATTTTCTCCCAGATCTGGATCAGGGCATCACTGAGCTCCTGGACAGACTGAGGTGCAACCTGGCGGTGTCGGATGGAATGGAACATGATATCCCAGAGGTGTTCTATTGGATTTAGGCCAGGAAAGTGTGGGGGTCATCCTCCAGGAACTGCCTGCATACTCTTGCCACATGAAGCCAGGCATTGTCATGCACCAGGAGGAACTCAGGACCCACTTCACCAGTGTAGGGTCTGACAATGGGTCCAAGGATTTCATCCCGATACCTAATGGCAGTCAGGGTGCCATTGTCTAGTCTGTAGAGGTCTGTGCATCCCTTCATGGATATGCCTCCCCAGACTATCACTGACCCACCACCAAAATGGTCATGCTGAATGATGTTACAGGCAGCATAACGTTCTCCACTGCTTCTCCAGACCCTTTCATGTCAGTCACATGTGCTCAGGGTGAACCTGCTCTCATCTGTGAAAAACACAGGGCGTCAGTGGCGGACCTGCCAATTCTGGTGTTCAATGGAAAATGCCAATTGAGCTCTATGGTGCAAGGTAGGGAGCACAGGGCCCACTAGAGGACTTCAGCCCTCAGGCCACACTCATGAAGTTTGTTTCTGATTGTTTGGTCAGAGACATTCACACCAGTGGCCTGCTTAAGGTAATTTTGTAGGGCTCTGGCAGTGCTCATCCTGTTCCTCCTTGCACAAAGGAGCAGATACTGGTCCTGCTGATGGGATAACGACCTTCTATGGCTGACACAGCAAGCCTTTTGGTAATAGCACATATTGATGTGCCATCTTGGAGCAGTTGGACCCTGCAGAGGTTGCACAGGCAGTCCTCATGCTGCCAGTAGTGACACTGACCCTAGACAAATGCAAAACTAGTGAAAAACAGAAAAGATGAGTAGGGGAAAAAATGTCAGTGGCCTCCACCTGTAAAACCATTCCTGTTTTGGGGGTTGTCTAATTGTTGCCCATCTAGTGCACCTGTTGTTAATTTCATTAACACTAAAGCAGCTGAAACAACCTCCTCTGTTACTTAACTGACCAGATCAATATCCCAGGAGTGTAATTGACTTGATGCTACACTCTGATTAAAAAGTGTTCCTTTAATTTTTTTGAGCAGTGTATAATATGTATGCACCTCCTGCCCTTGGGTCATTGGCTTGGAAACACTGAAAGGAGGAAGTGGGGGGAGAAAGAGAGACTCAGCTTCATGTCCTGTCCATGCTACTTAATCCTGGACCAGGAGAGATTTATATACACTACTAGGGAGGGACTGAAGTGCAGAAGAGTGGATAGACTAACTCTGAGTTCCAGTGGCACTCCACAGTTCTTGCAGATGAGAAACTTGATTCCAGGCTGATCAGACAACAGTTGGAGACATTTCCTATGAACACTGATCTTGTTTTCAGGTCTTCCATACCATACCTTTTAACAAAAATATGTTTTGGCTATGTATTAACTTTTATTGCTATATTAAACCTAAATAAAGAAATGCATTATAATATTTGCAACTTACCAATCCTTAGATGTAAGTGTCTGCATTTTTTCTTATTAATTTTAATTTCACCTAGTAACATTTCCAATTACACATTTCCTGTCTTAGGGTGTCCTCACTCAGGATGGAGGAGCAACTGAGACACCCTTGGATAGTGGCACTGACAGCCTGTGGAGAAGGTAGTGTTACATACATTGCAGTGTTATCTGCCTGCCTCTCCACCACAGCCAGTCAGAGAAAGCCTTGCATTCATTCATAATTTACAAATTTTCCTATAAATGACTGAGCAACGCTTTAAATGGTTTGTTTCAGCCCCCTAACTGCCAGTTTTACTGGACAACTCAGTCTGTTATAGAAAGTGGAAAAAGCACAAATGTATTGGCTGGATAACCAGGTGAAAAAAAAGCCTAAAATGAAAACTAATACAGCCAACGCAACTAAGGATTGGTAAAAGGTTTCTGATTTTGTGTTTAATATTGCTCTAAGTTTGATGTTTTGGCTAAAATTGACTTTAATTCCATTTTCTGGTCTTTTTTAGGTAAGACCCAGCTCTTTATTAATCTAATTAACTTTTCATATAAATGTAAATTAATTAACACTGCAATTTTCAGATTATATACATTGTTCTTGCCTACATTGTAAATAAAGTCAATACTCAGTAATCTGCTGTATGACTGGTTCTGCAATGCAGCTTCTGTCAAGCAGGGGTATCTCTGCAAAATTACTTAGTATGGTTTAGAATTAAGTGATAATTATACTGCTAGGGTCCCTGCTGTTGCTACTAGTGCAAATGAAAGGTATGGAGACATTGGCTACCTTCCTGTGTGCATAGAACTGTTTCAACATGAGCAGGATGGCTTCTGCTTTCCGCAGTAATGATGAGGTTAATGGAAAATGTCATATATTTTCAATTCTCCTTGCTCTGGAATAAAAAAGCTTGGTAAACTTTACTTACCTGGATGTGATAGTTTGCTTGCACAATTTATAAATTCATGAAATAATGAACCTATTGATTGTTCTGGATGGTGTATAAATTTTGTGCAAGTCTCTCCAGATTAGTTTTCATACTTATAAATTAAACCGCCAACATATAAATCGCTCAAAGCCTGTCAGATTAATCAAGAGTAAGTTATGGGTACACAAGACATTTAAAACGCTGTGATAAATCTGTATATGTGGAATAAGCTTATTGCTAGTAAGAAGTAAAACCAATACTTGGAGACTACCTTGCACATAGAGAAAGCATTAAAGTAGATATCTGTCCGTTTAAAACACTGGACAAATATAACTTATTGGGTCTAGCTGTGCAAATTAGAAAAACTCAGTGAAAAAAAATGTAGTGTAGCTGATGTCAAACATTAAAAGAGAAGTATGACCAAATGTTTTTTGGCCATGCTTCTGCTGTGGATCACAGGTGTACTTCTTTTACACTCCTGTGATCCAGAATCAACGGAGAGCAGACTATAACCTGTTGTTGGCTGATGTCTAAAGCAGGACACAGACGGGTCGTTTATGGGCCGAATTGTTGGCCAATAAACGAAAAATCGGTCGTTGCCACCATGGATGCTGCCACCAATGCTCACAAAAGAATGGGACAAGAAACCAGTTTGACAGAGACAGGGGAGCACACCATACAATGTGACAGCAATACAAATACATTATGTTTTTATTTGGATACAAATGGATACATTTGTTGCAACCGCAAGACTTTTTCATATAAAATATAATAGCGGACTGGACTTCCAGTTCGTAGGAAGGATTCAGGTGTCTCCCATTCCTCTGATCGATTCCCTTTAGCAGAATAAAATTTCCTCTTCTAGATGTGACAGTCTGCAATATCAGAGAATTAACCTGACAACGCTCTGAAACTAGGTCTTTAGAATAAAGAATGGAGCCGCCGTTCAGTGACACCTGTACATTCCATAGCGCAGTACAGAGCAGTCACAGGGCAGGCAAAGGCCAGGACTGGGAATGGTGCACTGAATTAACTGCTTGTGAGGCAGCGACTTTAATTTTGGAGTTTCAGAAACAACATATATACATATACATATATATATATATATATATATATATATATATATATACACATATGTGTGTGCATTTACAGTAATAAGAATGCTGGCAACCTTGCAGGTCACAGCTCATGCGCAGATTTTTTATCGGTAAAATGATCGGCCGGGAAAATTGGCTGGTCGTCCAAATCGGCCGTAAATTTTCCAACATGACCGATAAAAAAAATGTGCAAAAAAAACGAAAAACGGCCGACCAATTAACCCACTAACAGTGCAAAAATCAGCCGTTTTTTTTTCCGGTTGAAAAATCGGCCGATTTTCGACCCTTCTATGGCTGACATTACTTCTTCTCCAGGCTCTGAAAGGATCCTAACTATATTGTGGCTAATGACCTTATATGCCTTTTACTTCAATAAATACCTTTTTTGGAAAAAAAAAAAAAAATATTGTGGCTAAGAGCCAAAGGTAGCTGTGCCTGCCCCCTCTTCATCCCCGTGCTCCTGTGAGTACTGGAGGGGCAAAGTGGATAGTAGTGACTGACAGTCACTGCTCTATGCTCAGAGCTGAAAAAGAACTGAGCATTCAGCAGTCATGTAATTGCTCAGTTATTGGGCTTAGAACCGGTAGGAGACATGTGCAGCATTAGACCAATGCTGCAGCATGGAGGTGAGTATGTATGTTTTTTTTTAATCTACCCCTAACTTCTCCTTTAACTGCTTGCTAACCGCAGATAGCCAAATGACGGCTTCACCGAGGCCGGCCAGTTCTGGGAGGGCATCATATGACGTCCTCCCAGAACGCGCCCTCCCGCACGCCCCCCGGCGATCTCCATGATCGCTGTGTCCTATGGACACAGATGATCAAGTGATGTGGTACAAGGACAATCACAGCAACCTTTTACGATGTGATTAGCCATGTCCAATGACACAGCAGATCACTGGTAAATGCAGTTGCCGATTGTCGATAGCACTTTCCTCACACTATCACAGCGTGAGGTAAATACTGCCGATAACCGGCAATTGTCAGAGCATGGATTGGCACCGATCATCAGGGCACCAATGATCAGTGCCCAGCAGTGCCACCCACCAGTGCCCAGAAGTGATGCCTACAAGTGCCCAGCAGTGCCACCCATCTGTGCCCTTCAGTGCCACCCACCTGTGCCCATCAGTGCCTAGTAGTGCCACCCACCTGTGCCCAGCAGTGCCACCCACCAGTGCCCATCAGTGCTGCCCATCAGTGCTGCCCATCAGTGCCACCCATCAGTGCCCAGCAGTGCCACCAGTCACTGCCGTCAGTGCCACCCATCAGTGCCCATCAGTGCTACCCATCAGTGCCGCCCATCAGTGCCGCATATCAGTGGCCATTATTGTTGCATATCAGTGCAGCATCATCAGTGCCAGCTCATCAGTGCCACCCAACAGTGCTGCCTATCTGTGCCACCTCATCAGTGCCGCCTATCAGTGCCTATCAGTGCTGCCCATCAGTACCCATCAGTGCTACCTATCAGTGTAACCTCAGCAACGCACATCAGTGAAGGAGAAAAATTACCTGTTTGCAAAATTTTATAATAGAAACAAAGAAAAAGTTTGAAAATTTTTTTTTCTCTTTTTTTGTTCATAGCACAAAAAATAAAACACATAGCGGCGAGTACATAGCACCAAAAGAAAGCTCTATTTATGTGAAAAAAAATATAAAAAATTTCATATGGGTACAGTGTTGCATGACCGTGCAATTGTCATTAAAAGTGCGACAGCACTGAAAGCTGAAAATTGGCCTGGGCACGAAGGGGGGTATAAGTGCCCGGTAGGCAAGTGGTTAAAGATTCATGGCAACTTAGAATATTTAAAGGAACACACAAGATTCTAAGGATATAGAAAGCACACAGCACAATTATTATATGACCCTGTGGTTCTTATACTACCATTTTAAAAGAAAGCCGTCCCTATACAATGTTGATTTTGAATAAAACAAAGAAAAATGAGCCAATACAGTGAAGGAAATAAGTATTTGATCCCCTGCTGATTTTGAATGTTTGTCCCCTCACAAAGAAATGATCGGTCTAAAAATCGAATGGTAGGTGTATTGTTACACTGAGAGACAGAATAGCAACAAACCATTCAAAAGAAATGCACGTCTAACAAATTATGCACTGATTTGCATGTTCATGAGGGAAATAAGTATTTGATTCCCTATCATTTAGCAGCATTTCTGGCTACCAGGTGTCTTTCTTACATGTAGCAAGCTGAGATTAGAAGCAGTCAATTAAAGGGAGTGCTGCTAATCTTATTTTGTTATCTGTATAAAAGACACCTGTCCACAGGAGCAATCAAATAATCAGATTCCAAACTCTCCACCATGGCAAAGACCAAAGAGCTGTCCAATGATGTCAGGGACAATATTGTAGACCTACACAAGGCTGGACTGGGCTAACAAACTATTGCCAAGCTGCTTGGTGAGAAGGTGACAACAGTTTGTGCAATCATTCGCAAATGGAAGAAACACAAAACAACTGTCAGTCTCCCTAGATCTGGTGCACCATGCAAGATCTCACCTTGTGGAGTGTCAGTGATCATGAAAACAGTGAGGAATCATCCCCGAACTACACGTGAGGATCTTGTCAATGATCTCCAGGCAGCTGGGACCACAGTCACCAAGAAAACAATTGGTAACACACTATGCCAACAAGGATTGAAATCCTGCAGTGCCCGCAAGGTCCCTCTGCTCAAGAAAGCACATGTCCAGGCCTGTCTGAAGTTTGCCACTGAACATCTGAATGATGCAGAGGAGGACTGGTTGAAAGTGTTGTGGACAGATGAGACCATAATCGAGCTCTTTGGCATCAACTCAACTCGCTGTGTTTGGAGGAGGAGGAATGCTGCCTATGACCCCAAGAACACCATCCCAACTGTCAAACATGGTGGTGGAAACATTCTGCTTTGGGGGTGTTTTTCTGCTAAGGGGACAGGACAACTGCACCGCATCAAAGAAACGATGGACGGGGTAATGTTCCATCAAATTTTTGGTGAGAATCTTCTTCCCTCAGACAGGGCATTAAAAATGGATCATGGATGAGTGTTCCAGCATGACAATGACCCAAAACACACGGTCAAGGCAACAAAGGAGTGGCTCAAAAAGAAGCACATTAAGGTCCTGGAGTGGCCTAGCCAGTTTCCAGACCTTAATCCGATTGAAAAACTGTGGAGGGAGCTGAAAGTTCGAGTTGCCAAATGTCAGCTACCAAACCTTAAAGACTTGGAGAGGATCTGCCAAGAGGAGTGGGCCAAAATACCTCCTGAGATGTGTGCAAACCTGGTGGCCAACTACAGGAAACGACTGACCTCTGTGATTGCCAGTAAGGGATTTGCCACCAAGTACTAAGTCATGTTTTGTGAAGCAGACAGGTGTCTTTTATACAGGTAACAAAATGAGATTAGCAGCACTCCCTTTAAGAGACTGCTTCTAATCTCAGCTTGTTACCTGTATGAAAAGCACCTGTTAGTCAGAAATTCTGCTGAATGATAGGGGATCAAATACTTATTTCCCTCATGAGCATGTAAATCAGTGTATCATTTGTTATACATGCATTTCTTTTGAATTTTTGTTGGTATTCTGTCTCTCAGTGTTAAAATACACCTACCATTCGATTTTTAGACTGATCATTTCTTTGTGAGTGGGCAAACATTCAATATCAGCAGGGGATCAAATGCTTATTTCCTTCGCTGTATATATATACCATATATTGTTAAAATTAAACTAAACTCTCTCAATCAACATTATCTATTTTAATCCTTATGCACTAGCATTAGTAAATAGATAGAAATATGTAATATATTTTCTTGCTTTAACCATTTTTTTTACATTTCTCCAGTTGCTTCCTGGTTTCTAGCCTAGGACAAAATGATGTCACACATATCAGGAGTCTTCATATGCAATTATTTATTTCATCTGGATAAGGTAAGGAGGGGTCTTCTCATCTAAGCACCCCCTCCTGCCTGGCTGAGCTAAGGGCAGATGGATTTCAGGAGGTAATTGCTACACGACTCATTTTCTGTTATTTAAGATGGTTGTGGCTAGAAATGCTACAGGGTGAGGGTGGGGTCAAAGTGATTTCTGAGCAAAATAAAGCATAATAGATGGATGGGTGAGTTTGCATGGAATATTAAAAATGAATTACATTGTGTTTTCAGTTTGTGGTGCTCAGTTAAGCTTTAGTTCCATGTTAAAGAGGTTGTAAGGAGAAATAAGATGGATTACCCACCAGGGAGCTGTTTGTATTATGATGTGCAGTCTTTGATACATCTCTGGCTTTACTGGCTTTTACTGGCTTGTTCCGCTCTGTAATACCTCCTCTGTCTGGAAGCAAAAGATGTTCTAAAACTGTTATAGCCATGTCATTGACAAGTTATGCAAGTGTAAGAGTTCACAGGCCAGTAATCAGCTGATTTGCATATTCGCTGGTAGTTAAAACTTAAATCAGAACTTTTTTTTAAAGAATAAGTATCACTACAGATTACAGGGTGCTTGCCTCCAGTGTGTGCCTGCTGGTTGAGACAAGTGCTGTCAATCAGACCTGATTATGTATATAATTCTTTCTGAACAGCAATGTTGGACAAGGGTGGGGGAGAGGAGGGTACCGCTGTTGACCACAATATCTCAGCAACCACAGCACAGATCAGAAAGGTTATATGCACTTATGTCTAATACAGGGGTGGACTGACAACTCATGGAGCCCCCGGGCAATAAGGGATCATGGGGCCCCTGTGTCCTTACCCACAGCCAAAAAAAGCCTATGAAAAGGCCAATTAAAGGTACCAGGGGCATCTCATTGGGCCCCCTACTGACCCCGGGCCCTCGTGCAGTGCCCGAGTGTCCAAATGGTCAGTCCGCCCCTGGTCTAATATATCTAATATGTCTAATGTTGGTTCTAAAGGTTCAGCACCCTCTGATTCTTACCTGAGTCCGCTCTCGATCCAGAGATGTGCACAGGAGCCTCGACTCTCTCCAGTCTCTCTCTTCTCATTGGCCGAGACACAGCAGTGGGAGCCATTTGCTCCCACTTTTGTCAATTACAGCTAGTGAGCCAATGAAGAGAGAGCGGGGGGCAGGGTCAAGCCATGGCTTTATGTGTCCTATGGATGCAAAGAGCAGGGCTCGAGAGCGAGCAAGCACCAGTGCCCCCATAGCAAGCGGTTTGCTATTGGGGGCACTGGTCAAGGGGGAGGAGCAAATATCTCTGGCATGGACCCGAGAAGAAGAGGATCCGAGCTGCTGTATGCAAAATTATTGCAAAACTATTGCAAAAAGCAGATAATTATGACATGTTTGTTATTTATTTCAAATATACAAACCTTTAATATCACTTCAACTTACCTGCAGTAGTGCAGGTTGTCCTTTCTCCATACCAGTTATCTATTGCTTCAGTGATTCCTCTTTTCCCTACTGTACTAATCTGAATTCTGCATTGCCTTAAAGCTGTAGTATACCCTCACAAAACATTTGAAAAAAATTGGGCCCCCTGCAGGTTTAGGTTATAATGTACTAGCTTTCACTGCATACTAGCACATTATGACACACTTACCTGCACATGGAGCCCTCCAATGCAGCTCTGTCTCAGCTCCCCAGTGCTTCCATCTTCATCTAGTCTTCCTTCCGGGTTCACAGACTCTGCCTGTATGAATCTCCAGGACTGCAATGACATCACTTCTATGCTTGCACACAGGAGCCCTAGGCATAGCACAGCACTCTGCATTCACGGTACACTGTATGCCCTGAATGCGGAGCATCACTGCGCATGCTTTGGCGATGTCATCAGCTATTGTCAATATGAACATCTCCTGAATGGTATACGTTTAGGAGATGTTCATTGTACTTACCATCAGGCTTACCTATAGGTACAAGTTAAAAATTGAGTTTACTACCACTTTAATAGGCTGCTGCATGCCTACTGTGTGACAGTCAGAGTCACACAACCTCTTCCTGTGAAGCCTGGCTGTCATGTATATGCCTCCTTAGGGCTCATGTACACGTGGCGTTTGGAAAACTCTTCTGAACGATGGAAACTGACTGCTGGAAAACATAGGTTAATAAACGGCAGTTTAGCCACGTTTGCATACCGCGTTTATACGCGTTTATGCGTGTTTAGAAGCATTTTTAAAAGATAACCTCAGGAGACCTTCTCACATGCCCAGAATGCACTGAAAAATAGTAGAAAAATTAACTATTTCAGTCATTTTGAGAGGAATAGAGAGAGCAGAAGCAGAGAGAGCAGTATGTGTTGAGATTACCTGTCTTTTCTGGTTGTATTCACTATGGATCCCGTCATGCGCATAATGCAGTACGTTCTACCATTTTTTCCTTCACGCGAAACCTGGAACTGGCTGCACTGGTGTGCTAGGTCCATTTGAATACATGGAAAATGCTTTGCATGCATTTCTGATGATGCAAAAAGGCTCTGGACAGCATCTGGACATGTAACAGTTAAACACTTCTAAACACAAACGCTTAAAAACGCGGTTAACCGCATTTACAAGCATTTAGACGCGTTTACAAGCGTTTGAAATGCCGGTAAAATCTACTCCTGAACGCAAGTTTGGTGATTTATAAAAAACGTCTGTAAACTCAACTGCCTGTAAATAACTGTAAATGACTATGTGTACATGGGCACATAGGAAAACATTAGGGAGAGTTCAGGGGCTGCTGAAAAAAACGCTGAACAGCTCCTGAATGTCAGTTTAGGAGCTGCAGTGTACATGAGCCCTTACAGTTCTCAGGACTGTTGGAATGATGTAATGATGCCCTGCACAACACTGCAGCACGCAGTGTGGCTATTGGACGCGGACAACCATTTTGCTAAGATCTACCATCTTGTATCATACTCTGCAAATGTCATTCTCACTTTGTTCAGTCTTCCCCCTCCCTTTTTTGAATGGCATGTGGTGTGTGTGTATGCTGGGGGTCAGAAGTGCATCAGGAACAGCTGGATATGCTTCATGGTTGTAAACCCAATTAGCTGGTCCCACGATGTCTGTCAGACTCTTGCCTTGGCCTGGTTGTCAAGCTATAAATCAGTCAGTCACTGGACATGAAAAGCATTCCAGAGTGGCAGTAAAACGTACATCCCACTTGAATCAATTTTTCATACAAATTCATAAATCCAGACAGAAACAAGGTCCATTAAAACAAAGCAGATATTCAGATAGGTCATTTTAATACGAGTCACCTGACACCTTACACCCCTATGTGGCACCTATACGAGAGTAGAAAGCAATATGTGTTTATCTGGAACGGTAAGATAC
This sequence comes from Staurois parvus, assembly GCF_062004578.1. Taxonomy (NCBI): domain Eukaryota; kingdom Metazoa; phylum Chordata; class Amphibia; order Anura; family Ranidae; genus Staurois; species Staurois parvus. The sequence goes on from NW_028317874.1 coordinate 5,077,636, forward strand.
AGTATGTCATATTTGGTGTCGAAACATTCAGAATATGATTCTGCATATTATTCTACCAGTGGATAGTATGCTACATGTGCCTATGGAAGGTTATTGACCATGGTATAAACTTGGGAGGGATTTGGGTCACAGCCTGGGTCTCCGCCTGACACCCCTCCCCAAATGAGGCGATTGGCCTTTGGCTTCAGAAGACACCCCCTGCTGGGACACTAGAAAAGGCTGTCATACCTGGAGAGAGGTAACATGAAGAGATTCTCCCTTTTAACATCAGGAAACAACTTTGGAAAAAAGGTATCCGTTTGTTCAAGACACTTGAGCTCTGCTTAAACCAAGGACTTCTGCAGGTATCCTACCTTCTGAAACCTCTTTCTTTATCTCTCTGTTGTGTTATTGCTCTCTCTATTTATATATATATATATACATATATATATATTTGTTACATTTTTTCCAGTAAATATTTTTATTGCACCATTTTGACCTTTTTAGTAATAAATCCTATTTTCTGAAAAGCGTTGAGCTGTTTCTAAAGCTCTTTAATGCAAACTAAGAATCCCTGTCTCTGAAGAGTGCTACCGTGTGTTTTAACCCTCTGCATACATCTGTTTGTGGTGGCAGTGTGTATACAGACACTTATTCAAACATCATAGTGTTACTGCTAAGATTTGTGAGTTTCCTCCTTCTCTGTAAAAAGGTGGGGGTGGCAGTGTGAAGGGTTATATGCGTACCCAGTAGTTACTGACCCAGTAACAATCGCTCTCAGGCTGCTGGCACATAGATTGCGCAAGGCGCAGCTGAGAGTGGCATTGTTACGCAAGTGGCAGCGCGGTCTTAGATTGGCTGGTCTTTCGGTCACAAGTTGGTGAGAAGGGCTTGGGTCTGACGCCACACCCGTCACACACAGCACTGAGGCACAATACATACTGGGACATGTAGTCTTGTTAGGATATGTAATCCCTGACCAACGTATACATCTCAAAAATGTGACTTAAAGCATGATCTGTATGCATTGCTACCCCCTGCCCACTGATTGAAAGCTTTTTTAAATTCTACCCAGACATACACTTTAAGGGAATGATAACTTTCCTACATAAAAGTATTTTGTTAATAGTTTTATTTTAAATTATCTATTAAGAAAATCTATTAGTATTTAATACTTACTAGGCTGTAAAATATTTCACAGTTTTCCAGGACATTGATGTTCACTGTAAATTAATTACATTTTATATTCATATAAAATATTTTCTTATCACACAGCTAGTGTTAGCCTTTTAAACTTCAGAACTGTTAATCTGCTTGCCTTCTTGCTGATTCTCAACCCAAATACATTTCTGAAATTATGTGACATTTTATGTGTAGATCATATTAAATGGTAAATATTTTGTTACCTTTCCAGTGTCCAAACCTTCAGCTATAGCATAATTTCCATAATTACAGGCTAATAGAACATTAAAACAGTGTTAGGACTAACTAAACAGCTCTGTCTGTGCAACCAACTTCTTGACTGCGCTGTAGCCGAATGACAGCTACAGCACAGTTGTCCAGTTCTGGGAGGGAATCATATGATGTCCTTCCAGAAAGGTGACCCCCGCGCGCCCCCAGTTATGCGCACCCGGCGTTCTTTGTGATCGCTGTATTCTTTGTACACAGCTGATCACATGACATGGTAAAGGGCCAATCACAGCGGACTTTTACCATGTGATCAGCTGTGTCCAATCATAGCTGATCACTATGTAAATACAGTTACTGGTTATTAGCAGTACTTTCCTCACGCTGTCAGCGTGAGGAAAGTACTGCTAATAACTGGCAACTGTGAAAGCAGACCTCTACACTGATAATCAGGGCTACAGTTATAAGTGCCCTGGTTATCAGTGCTGCCCATCAGTGCCCAGCAATGCTGCCAATATTTGCCCATCAGTGCTGCCAATCTGTGCCCTTCAGTACCACCAATCAGTGCTGCCTATCAATGCCACCAGTCAGTGCTGCCTATTAGTGCCCATCAGTGCTGGCTATCAGTGCCCATCATTTTTGCTTATTAGTGCCCATCAGTGCAGCATATCAGTTCAGCCTAATCAGTGCCTCCTCATCAATGCCCACCAGTGCCGCCTCATCAATACCACCTCATCAGTGTTGCCTCATCAGTGCAGCCTGTCAGTGCCCATCCATGCTGCCTATCAGTGCCCATCAGTGGTGGCTATCAGTGCCCATCATTGCTGGTTATTAGTGCCCATCAGTGCCACATATCAGTACTGCTTCATCAGTGCCTTCTCATCAATGCCCACCAGTGCTGCCTCATCAATGCCACCTCATCAGTGTTGCCTCATCAGTGCAGCCTGTCAGTGCCCATCCTTTATTATATACAGGATTTATAGAGTGCCAACATTATTCATGCTGCCTATCAGTGCCCATCAGTGCTGCCTATCACTGCCTATAAGTGCAGCCTCATTACCGCACATCAGTGAAGGAGAAAAATTACCTAATTGCAAAATTTTATAATAAAAACAAAGAAAAACTTTTTTTCCTAATGTTCTGTTTTTTTTGTTTGTATAGAAAAAAAATAAAACACCCAGTGGTGATTAAATACCACCAAAAAAAAGCTCTGTTTGCGTGAAAAAAATAATAAAAATTTAATGTGGGTACAATGGTGCATGACCACGCAATTGTCATTTAAAGTGTGGCTGAAAGCTGAAAACTGGCCTGGGCAAGAAGGGGGTGAAAGTGCCGGGTAGGCAAGTGGTTAAACACATGCTTTCAACAAATGCCTAATCTTGTGCTTTTTTATTTTTATATTTTTTATTTAATTCACTTGCTTAAAGCAGAGCTCAACACAAAAGGGGAAGTTCAGCTTTAAAGACTGGTCCCTCTCTCCCTCGCCTAGGCCAGTGGTCGGCAAGCCGCGGCTCGCGAGCCACATGAGGCTCTTTCCACAATTTAATGCGGCTCTTCTGTGTGCCGGGCGCCCGCTCCCCTCCCTCCTCTCGGGCGGCCGCCCCAAAAGTCAGGACTCTGCAGCTAGCCCAGCAATGGGCAAACTACGGCCCGGCGGACCTTTTAATCCAGCCCGCGGAGCGTGGCAAACATTGGCTGTCAGGATGTAGGCGGGGCAGCGTGACAAACTCCTCTCCTCTCACAGTCCGGAACGGCGCGGGAACACGGCGAGAGGAACGCGCGGAGCAAAGGTAAGTGAATTGACACAATATGGGGAATGAATTACTATAGGGGGGATGAATTACTATAGGGGGGATGAATTACTATATGGGGGATGAATTACTATGGGGAATGAATTACTATATGGGTGATTAATTACTATGGGGGATGAATTACTATATGGGGGATGAATTACTATGGGGGATGAATTACTATATGGGGGATTAATTACTATGGGGGATGAATTACTATATGGGGGATGAATTACTATGGGGGATGAATTACTATATGGGGGATGAATTACTATGGGGGATGAATTACTATGGGGGATGAATTACTATATGGGGGATGAATTACTATGGGGGTGAATTACTATATGGGGGATGAATTACTATATGGGGGATGAACTACTATATGGGGGATGAACTACTATGGGGGATGAATTACTATATGGGGGATGAATTACTATGGGGGATGAATTACTATGGGGGATGAATTACTATATGGGGGATGAATTACTATGGGGGATGAATTACTATATGGGGGATGAATTACTATATGGGGGAAGAATTACTATGGGGGATGAATTACTATATGGGGGATGTATTTTCAGTTTTAAAAATGTGGCTCTCAAAATAAATTTCAATCGTGGTTTTGGCGAGATTTGGCTCAGTTGAAAAAAAAAGGTTGCCCACCACTGGCCTAGGCGATCGGAAGCGAAAGTTGTCCTATCCTCCCTTCCTATAGTCTTCTGGGACACGTGACAGGTTCCAGAAGACTACGGGGCCATTCAGGGAGCGCAGCACTACTCACGCATGCGCAGGTGGCACCCAGTTGTGAAGCTGCAAGCGGTACATTTTTTTGCATGGAAATATGTATTTTTTTTATTATAGGCCTGTAATTTTTAGGAATAACTCACTGAAATCTGTCCGAACAAGAGTCTAGTAAACATCCCGGGTATGATAAAATTCGAAACACAAAATCATAAATTATAATTTAATAAATAATCATAAAAATAATAATATAACAATAATAAATTTAATTCAATAATATAATCAAACCAAAAACACTGAAATTTGAAATATAGCGCCAAGTTCGCACATCACTGAGCAAAGTTGCAAAATCGTTTTCAGTGTCTGATGACGAATTTCCCCACGAATCATTATCACTCAATTCTGCAAGTGGTTCTGATTTACAATCGCTGTTCTCTAGCTGGTCTAAAACTGCTTTTGAGCTAAAGGGATGCTTTTTGGACGCCATGGACGTTTCTGTTTCCAGGCAGAAAGAACAGTAAAAATGTAGGCAGGGTACAGGACAAAGCACTAGGGACAAAATGTATGTGAAATGGTTTGATACAGTAATGTTTTACTATGTGATGTTAGTGATTTTAGTGAATGTCACTTTTTGTCATTTTTGAATTTCCCACTGTTTTGTCCCCCGTACGTCCCAACGTCGCAGGGGATGGAACCCAGAAGACAGATTCCGGAATCCGCCGGATTACATTGCCGGGGACACTGCAGGAGGGACATCGCGGGAGCGCAGGACAAGGTAAGTAATCAAGGGATCGTGGAACAGCGCCGCATAGTATTCCCGAGTGTAGCTCGGGGTTACCGCTTGTGGTACTGAAACTTTACCCCGAGTTACACTCGGGAATACCACCAGGGAGGTTAAGACTTCCAAACAGGGTGAAGTTAGACTGTTCCTCAGACCAATATTAGACCTGATATCACTGGTGCCCAACGACGTTGTCAGTGGCGTTAGATAACACCAGACAGGGAGTATCCTGTCCCCAGAATACATTACCTTCTGAGGACTTCAAGATCCAGATTAACCTGTCTAATAACACTGTTCAACAGGTAAAAAGTTTTGGGCATAAAATTAGCTAATCTTACATAATTTTGGGGTGCTGAAAACGAAAATGACCCTAAAAAATGTTGATTGGCTCTAGTTTCCATGATATATTCACCCATCTAATGACGTAAGCCATTCAAAATTATGATGCAACTTCAGCTGCATATTGCACAATTGATACTGGTGACCAATAGAAAATTGCATGTATACTGAGATGATGCAATATTAGCCTTTAATTGCATCACTTCACTGCATAAAAGCTGCAGTATCTGTAGGCGATTGTAGTTCGACAGCGTCTTTACATTTCGTTTTATGCTTATATAGGCTACTCAGTAATGCCTCGAACTTGTGTGAATAAAGCAGATCATTTCTGCTATATCTGCGGTGAAATAACTTTTATCTCACAAAAAAGGAGGATAACAGGAATGATTAAGAAAGCCTACAACTTGTATTTTGGCTGCAAGATAGGAGACCAGGACAAGAGCTGGGCACCACATATATGCTGCAATTCTTGTGGGACGGCACTGGAGCAATGGTTGAATGGAAAAAAGGCATCTATGCCTTTCCCTGTGCCAATGATTTGGAGAGAGCCAACAGATCATGTTAGTAATTGTTACTTTTGTATGGTGCCTCCAATTGTAAAAGGGCTAAATAAGAAGAAAAAGTTATCTGTGCACTATCCAAATATTCCATCGGCAATACGTCCAGTTCCTCATGGAGAGGGGCTACCAATTCCTAAAGCACCAGAATCCTTCATGGTTGAGTCAAGTGAGGAAGAACCTGAAGCGTGTAGTCACGTGCACTTGTAAGAGATAGCCCTTTCCTCGAATACAAGAGAAAAGCAAAGAGAAGCAAAACCGACACAAACTGAAGACAAAACTAGTGAGAATCCTAAGTATTAAAATGATTCAACTTAGCTTATGGCTATAATTTTTCTTGGTAATCCTATGCAATATATTATGCCATTTAGGCTTTGTTATGTAGTCAATATCACTTGCTTTATATTTGTGGAAAGACATCTATCTATATAATTATTGTGCATTATGTAGTCATTACGCCTATAGTAGAAAACTTTCCGTTTACAGAAAAACTAGAGCCAATTGACAAATTTCATTGTTATATTTGAACTCAGAATGTGAAATTCATTAAGAAATGGATCCTTTTGTTTCCAAAACTGGCAAAAAATAAAAATTTGTTGAACAGTGTAATTATATGTTGTGTTGCATTTGATTTGTAGTCATGTTTTATTTACAGATTAGTTATCTGGTCTCTTATGCCACCTACTGACTAAGCATCAGTATATGTAGAGCTGTGTTATTTAGCTAAAGACAGTATGTGATGTAACGGTCATCACTTCTTCCACAAATAACAAAATAGTGCAGCGCTAAGACATGAAAATGTGAAAATAGGAATAGGTGAGTATAAAGTTCATAAAATCCATAAATTCATCATGAATATTCCGCAGAAAACTTGAAAATAGGAATCCACTCAATATTAGGTAGGTGACTGGAATCGTATAGATAAATTGCGCACTCACCGACCGCACATTAAATATGCGCATATATATGACCATCTATCCAGGTAATCAGCCAGAGATACGGACCATCTATACGGATATTCAGCCAGACACACGGACCATCCCTCCCAGGTGGATCATCAGCCTTGGGTGTAGTGGTATACAGAGAAGCCAAAGGAGCACTCAGAGCCAGTGTATGAAGGTGGATGAGCTCCCTCTTCTGGGTACAGGGTACACTAGGGACCAACTGCTGTAGATCTGGAACCCTCAGAGAGAGGGTCAAAACAGAGAGGGAGTACCAATAGTGTAGTAGGTTCAGGCTGATTTATTGGTCATACGTAAAAGAACATCCAGGGGTACATGTAAATATACACACTGCCAGTATGAAGTGGACAGAGAGATAGAAGACATATGTACTGACCCGGCACATAAAAACCGCCGGACCTCCTCGTAGTCACGGCGGTGCAGAGAGTCACACGTGCTGCTGGCTCCTCCTGAGGCCTTTCGTGCTAACTGCACATCATCAGAGGGGGGACGCCATCAGCAGTATGACAGAAACGATTCTTCTTAAAAGACGGAGTTCGCGCATGCGCACTTGGACCGCCGCCATTTTCCCGAAGTGCGGGGAGAACTGCGCATGCGCGCCTTCTCAAGCCGCCATTTTGCCATGGATCTTAGGCTACAGTCTGTGTACACACACAGCTGTGCAGAAACTGCTGAATGAAAGCAGGGCACAAACATCCGTGCCGAATTTCCCAGGGAGGTGAATTGCTGTAAATGAACAGCAATAGCAGGATATGCCATAGGAGGGGATCTATCAATACCACACACCCTCCAAATATGCTAAGGGCATTCAGGGTAATCCAGCCATACTCTACTGCCTATGGCTATGCTGAAAGCCCAAAACCCTTTAAAGTTCCAAACTTAAATCGTGCTATGTAATATATCATCCATGGCATAAGGTGCTGAAATATAAGAATCGTATTTTCTAAACACAATAATTATCATAAATCAATATATATGAGAAAATTAAAAACAATGATTATAAAAATATTAAAATGATAATAAATTACTATGCAGATGAAAAACATCATAATATATGCTTCCGCAAATCATAAAAAGTGTAAAAAAGTCAAATCACATAGATCATATTGCTAAAAAAGAAATTCAATGACGTACCATAAAAATAATCAATACATACTCATCCTAGCTATTGGCTATAAAACAATTGATGTCGACCTCTATATTGTGTCTGCGCGGTGTAGAGCATCTAATTCGTAAACCCACCGGGTTTCCGCCTGGGAAACAGCTCTGGTTTTATGAAGCCCCCTCCAATGTGGGGATATAACCTCTATGCCCGCAAACTTTAATGTAGTAGGATCCTTATTATGGAAAAGCCTGTAATGATTTGAAAGGGAATGTTCCCTGTAACCTTTCTTTATATTTGACACATGCTAGCGCAGGCGATCGCGTAGGCGTCTGGTGGTCCGTCCTACATACTGTTTGTTACAAGGGCACCAGAGGATGTAAACCACAAACTTACTATAGCATGATATAAATTGCTTAATGGTATAAGATTTACCCGTTACAGACGAGTCAAAAGTATCTACCCTTCGCTTCCGAGTATTATCACACCTGCACATAATGCACTTATTACATGGGTGGAAACCTTTTATTTCATTAAAAAATGCCAGCTTAGTGGGGGGATCAACCACATTAGGCGCTATTCGATTCCTAATAGCGGAGGCCTTCCGAAAGATGATCTACGGCTTATTAGGTAGAATTTGGGACAGGACTGGGTCCATTCTAAGAATATCCCAATTCTTCCTGATCATTCTTCCCACCTGCCGTGTTCTACCAAAAAGGTGGTTACAAAAGGGCACATTTTTGTTTGTGCCTCTTTAGGTTTACATGAAAGCATTTCATTTCTATCTAGATTAGCAACTTCAAATATGGTGTTGTCAAGATTGGTTTCCTTGTAACCCTTTTCAAGGAACCTGTCTTTTAATATACTTGCTTGCGACCAATATGTCTCTAATTCAGTACAGTTGCGCCTTATTCGCATGAATTGGCTTTTCGGTATATTATTCAGCCAATTTGGGTGGTGACAGCTATTTAGTGGGATGTAGCTGTTTCGATCAGAAGATTTAAAAAAGGACTTAGTCAATATCCTCTCATTATCGTTAATCAACGTGAGATCTAGGAGGTTGATCTGTTGCTGACTGTAAGTGTAAGTGAGCTGAATATTTAAATTGTTATTATTAAGCGTTGTGAAAAAATTTTTCAGTGCATCTTCCTCTCCATCCCATAGGAGGAGGATGTCATCTATGTATCTCTTATACATGACCAATTCAGGCCAATCTCTGGCGTATATGACATCCTCCTCCCACCGTGACATGAAGAGATTTGCGAGGCTGGGGGCAAACTTGGCCCCTATCGCAACACCCTTTATCTGCAAGTAATAGGATTTGTTGTACCAAAAGTAATTATGATTCATTGCAAAGTGCAATAACTCAAGAACAAAATGTTTCTGTGCGGCAGAAAGAGGACTGTAGTTGGTCAAATAGAAATCAGTCGCCTCCATCCCATCTGCATCGTCGATACTTGTATAAAGTGAAGTCACATCTGCTGTGACCAAGAACATACTGGGTGATGTGTTCACAGCTTTAACCTCATTCAATACCTGCTTAGTGTCACTCAAAAATGAGGGCGTTTTAATAACCAACGGCTGCAAATGAAAATCTATATATTCCCCAATTTTTGACAGTAACGACCCTATGCCGCTTATTATAGGGCGTCCCGGTGGATGTACTGGGTCCTTATGTATTTTTGGGAGAATATATAGTATGGGGAGCTTTGGTACTGTGGGGCACAAAAATGCATTTTCTCTCTTATTAATGATCCCATTCTCAAAACCTCTTTTGACAGTGGCTAAAAGTGATTTCTTGTACACTCTAAGCGGATCATTAGGTAATAATTTGTAGGTGGATTCATCTTTCAGCAGTTTATTAACTTCCTCCATATAATCCACCTTATTCCAAATAACCACACCCCCACCCTTGTCCGCTGGTCGAATCACTAGGTCTTTCTTTTCCAACAGTGATTTAATCGCTAGTCTATCACCAGAGTTATCATGTATCCGCTTAGTGGGTATCATGTTGAGGTCCCTTAGGATCACTTCTTCCACAATACAGGAAGTAAACTACAGGAAGTTAACCACCTCATAGGAAACCTTGATTCTCTATGTGAGAGAAACAACCAAACTCTACCTCTTTCCATCTGATGGCATTGGAAGTAATTAATGTCCCTTTTTCTCTGCTATAGGGAGTTAGGATTGTCTAGAAGAGGAACATAGCTATATTGAGTGTTATTTTATCTATGTTATGTTTATCGTATACTGAATGCATATTGTCTTTCTTGTTGTAGTGTTACCATCTATCTGCAACATGCCGATAAAGTACAGACAAGTTTAAAACCATCTATTATTGTGTGCAAAAACTTCCATGCAAACAAATGGTACCGCTTTCAGCACCAAAAATCTGAAGAAATCATACCGCCAGGGAGGTTAACTTCAACCTTCCTGACATGTCCATCTTTGCTTAGGAACGTCTGGGTGATACGTCCCAAAGGCTAGTTGTTTCTGCATGTTTGGCAGTCTTTAACAAGTACCACACCTTGTTTTAAGTCAGGTTTGGCAACTTGTGACTTTTTTATGGGTTGCAGGGTTTGAAGGTACTGTTTCTTCCACCTGTCCCAGAATGTGTTAGCTAGGCATTGCACCTGTCTCCATTGGTGTTTGAAGAGATCTTTTGTAGTAAACTCTCCATGTGAGGCACTAACCGTGGCAGTTTTCTGAGTAAGTAGATTAGCCAGGGTCAACAGCATTGGGTCTTCTGGATCGTTTGAAACCAGAACCAGCGGTCCTGCATTTATAATGGATGAGACTTCAGCCATAAAGGTTGTCAAGCACTCATGAGAGAGTCTGGCATTTCCCATTTGTAGGAAAATAGAGTACAGAATCTTGCGGGCTACGCCTATCATCCTTTCCCAAACACCGCCCATGTAGGAAGAATGAGGAGGGTTGAATGTCCAGGCACATCCTTGTTCATTGAGATATCTTTCCACACTGTTATTGTCTATATTGGAAAGGATCTGAAGTTCTTTGACTGCTCCAACGAATGTAGTGCCTCTGTCGGAGTGGATGTGTTTAACAGGACCTCTGATGGCAATAAAACGTCTGAGAGCGTTGATAAAGCTGGAAGTGTCCATCGATTGAATCAACTCTATGTGAACAGCTCGAATGGTCAAACAAGTAAATATAACTGCCCAGCGTTTGCTGCTGGCGTGCCCACCTATGGTTTGTTGAGTAGTAACAGACCAAGAACCAAATACATCAAGGCCCACATTTGTAAAGGGAGGATCAATAGTAAGTCTGTCAGATGGAAGGTCAGCCATCTTTTGGGTTTGTACAAGTCATTGAAGCTTGCGGCAGGTGACACAATTAAAGATACACCTGTTCACACCTCTTTTTGCTCCCACTACCCACAGCCCAGCAGCTCTCAAAGCTCCTTCCGTGAATAACCAGCCTTTTTTACTTGACTGTGGTAGTGCTGTACAAGCAGAGCAGTGACATGATGGTGAGCTGGTAGAATCAGAGGGTGTTTCTCATTGTACTCTAGACTTGCTCTCTTAAATCGACCTCCTATCCTCAACAGGCCATTGCTATCAAGAAATGGATCAAGTTTCCTTAGGACACTGTCTTTAGAGGTTGGCATTTTGTTATTAATCCAGTCAATTTCCTTAACAAAGGTCTCGTGTTGCAAAGTACGGATGATCAGATATTTTGATTGCTCTAGATTGGCCACTGTGTAAGCACTTTTACAGTCTTTGCAGTCAGTTTCTTTTTCAAAAGGAAGGAGCTATATGTGATAAGCAAGCGATGGCTCTGATAAGTGATCTCCATGTAAAAAACCTGCTAAACCAATGAGATCTGAGCTGGTTGAGAGTGAAGTCACTGTGACTAATGTAGACAATTGTGGATGGACCTCTTCATCCTTGTTTGCATCTATCAAGCAGAAGGCGTCAGAATCAGAAGTGCTGTGTTCTGAGTTGTACAGAAATGCAGGGCCTGTGAACCATGTTGTATCCTTAAGACGTTTAGCTAGAACAGCTCTGGTTGCTAAGTCTGCAGGATTGTGGTTGTTTCATAGAAAGTGCCACTGTTTTGGATGTGTGGATTTCCTAATCTTCAATACCCTGTTACTGATGGAGACATAGAAGCGTCTGGTTTCATTGTAAATGTACCCCTGGACTCATTTACTATCTGTGTAGAACTCAGTGTCTTTGATTTCTAGGCCCATCTTTCTAGTCATCGTGTCAGTTAGCTCCACGGCTAACACTGCAGCACAAAGTTCTAGCCTAGGTATTGTGTGTTCTGGGAGTGGGGCAAGTTTCACTTTTCCCATAATAAAACCTATATGGTAATGTCCTGTGATGTCCTTAGTCTTAAATTAAGCTACCGCGGCAATTGCCTTGATGGAAGCATCACAAAAAACACAAAGTATTTGGCTTTGGACCTCTGGACTAGGCAAAGGAGCATATGAGCGAGGAAACTGGAGGTTAGACAAGGCTGTTAAGGAATTTCTCCACTCTGTCCACTGATCTCTTTTTTCAGGGGGTAAGTGGGTCATCCCAGTTCACTGTCTCTTGAGTCAAGTCTCTTAGATGTGCCTTACCTTCAATGGTGACTGGAGCTTCAAATCACAGAGGATCATATAAACTGCTTATGGCTGACAGAACACCTCTGCGAGTAAAGGGTTTTTTTTCTTGACAAACATGGAAGGTGAAGGAGTCTGATTTTAAGTCCCAGAGCAGTCCAAGGCTACGTTGCATTGGTAGATAATCAGAACTTAAGTCTAAGTCTTTGAGCTCAATGGAGTGATCTTGTGTTCCTTTTTTACCAGAAAACAGTGGAACATCTGCTGGAATGTGCGCCATGAATGCAACATAGTCTTTGCAGAAACGGAGGAGTACTCCTATGAGTCTGTTGTTCAGGTCTGGGCCTGAGAGAAGGACTTAATTTAATGACACTCTTTTTTCTTTAGAGCTAGAGTCGAACACCACTCTAATCTGTCCTGGTTTCTTAGGGTGGTACACCCCGAATATGGGTAAGTACCAACTCTCCTCGTTGTCTTTAAGAGCAGGAGCTAACTCTGTGTGGTTGTTTACAAATATCTTGCCCATGAAAGTAACAAAGTGGTCCTTCATTTCTGGTTTTATCAGGAAAATATGTTGAGGGAGACAAAATGCTTAAGGACTTGTTCCCTGTTGTTAGGCAGACGTTGTCTATGGGGCCTAAACGAGAGAGGTGCAATTATTTGACTCTCCGTTGGCTATCTCTTTTTCCATAATTTGCAGGAAGAGTCCGTCTTCAAGAGACATTGCTACCTTTTGGTCTTCCTTTGTTCTGTGGAAGACTGTACATCCTAGGTGGTCTGGGTCATTATCGCAGGCATGGTCATCTCTGTTTGGATCTACAGAGGAGCAGGGCTTGTGAGTACTACCTGGCAGTTACTTTATGACAAAGCTGTTGTGACACAGTTGAAAAAGGGAATAACATCCTTTATTAAGTATGCTAGTGAACATGCTATTGACCATGAGGGGCTTGCGCATACTTCCTAGGCAAACGTCCCCTACGATGACACACCCAAGGTCAAGTCTCTGTGCGAAAGGAGCGTTGTTGGGACCCTTTATTTGTTCCCTTACTTTGTGGACCTGCAAGATGTCTCTCCCTAGGAGCAGTATCACCTGAGCTTGTTCATCATATTTTGGCAAGAAATGGGCTATGCGCTTCAGATGAGGCTGGTGAATTGCTGCGTCTGATGTAGGAATCTCTGTTCTGTTGTCTGAAATCTGGTTGCACTCGATTAGAGTGTGTAAAGGTAGGCAAGTCTGACCATCTAAGGATTCTACATAGAAGGCTGTAGCTCTCCTCCCCGCCATCTCAACCGTACCTGCACAAGTCTTTACGGAGTAGGGGAAGCTAGAACCAGTAATGCCAAAGGTGTAAAAGAATGTAGATCTGGGTAGAGATGAGTTGCTTTGATCATCTAGGAGTGCATACATCTTAACAGCTTTGTTTTTGTGGCCCTTCGGATACACTCTAATGAGACAGACTTTTGAACATGACCTTCCACCTGCAGGATCTTTGCATACCTCGATACACTGTGAGGTAACTGCTGAGGTGCTTGAACCAATGACTTTTTGCTCACCGCCATGCTCGCTGGTATCGCTAGCTGGCTAGACAGACCAAGGAGCAGGGCTACGATGAAGTGCTGAGTTTTTGCTGTCACACTCAGTGCATGATACACTAACCTTGCAGTCTCTGGTGAAGTGTGACGTGGATGAGCAGCACTTGAAGCAGATGTGGTTCTCTCTTAGGAAAGCTTTGTGATCTTCTAGAGACATCTCCCTGAAGGATCTGCATTTCGGGAGAGGATGCAGCTTCCTGTGTAGAGGACACTGCTTGCTAGGATCTCTGACTTTGTCCTCTGTGTGAGTGAAGTTGGATGATTTGGAAAGATCTGTAGGAGAAACGTTAGTCTTGTGTACTGCCACTGGTGTCCTGTGTTGTTTGAGGCTAGGAGGCGTGGCTTGTGGCAGTGTAAAGTCAAGTCATTCAAGATCTTCGCTTGCTCTGAAACAAAGTCTTTAATTACTTCAAATGGTGGGAATGGTAGCTGGAAACTTTTCTCATGCCTGGAACCATATGTTACCCACTTCTGTTATAAGTCATAAGAAAGCTTCAAAACTAAGGGTTTAATCCCTCTGGCTGCGTCGAAGGCGACGAGGCCCAGCAGGTCTCCTTCAGCTTTGGCAAATAGTAGTTCCTCTAACAAGTCAGCTAGTTCTCTGAGTCTATGATAGCTCTTGCTTGGTATTCTGGGAAAGTCATCAATCATCTTAAACAGTGCGTTCTCTATTGCCTCTGTTGAGCCATAGCACTCTTCTAATCTGCTCCAGATCTTTTTGAGCCCAGTCTCTGGATTTTTTTATGATAATGTTCCTGATCCTACAGGCGTGTTCAGCAGAGTCTTTCCCAAGCCATTGGACTAGGAGGTCTATTTCCTCAGTGTTGGACACGTCTAGACCTTTTAGAGCATTCTGAAAGGATGACCGCCAAACTCTGTAATTTTCTGACATATTGTTAAACTTTACAAGTCCCTTGGCGATCAGGACACGTCTGGCAAAGAATTTAGCAAAGTCCATTACAGCTTGGCTGACATTAGAGCATGATGGCAATTCACTGCTGCAATGGGAGTGCGGTGTGCGATTGTACCTGTCAAGAGGTTCTGCTTTAGGTTGGCCTGCCTTATACCGTTTTGGGGTAGAAGGGTTGTTCTGATGCTGGTATGGAGGTTGAAAGTCACGGCGTGCAGAGAAGTAGGCTTGATCTGTTACATACTGACGAGAGTTCTCTTGCTTGAAGCACTGAGGATTTTGGTTGCTTTTGTGCTCTCTTACTTGCAGTGTCTGGCTTGTTTCCCTGAGGACATTGTCTGTTTCCTGTGGGAAGGGAATATCACTGGTTGGTCGGAAGTGTTGGTACAAGTACTCTGAAGTGCGTTGCGAGGGATCTGGCTCTCCTTGTTCGGAACCAAGAACATTGCTGTGGTCGCTGCGTTCACTACTGAGGTTTATGGCTGCTTTTAGGGTTTCTGCTTCAACCGTGGCAGCTGCAGCTTCCTTTTCTGCAGTGAGCTTCTCCAGCATCACTTCTAGGTGTGCTTGTTCGAGGTTCAAAGAGGCTTCTTGTTGTGACTTTTCTGCTATAGGTGTGATTTTTCAAACTTTAACTGCATTTCTTGTGTGGTGAAGGCAGCCCGTGTCTTTGCTGCTTTGGCTTTTGGCTGACATCGACTTGCTGGAACCGAAAACTTGTGCTCTCGTTTTACATGAGAATGAGTGGCTGCATGACATGGCTGCTTAACTGTGTAGCAACTTGTGGGAGCTGTATAAGTGTGTCTGCAGTCTTTATGTGTTGCTTGGCTGTATGGAAGTGGCTGTATCGTCGATTGCAGGCTCTCTGCAGACTGTAGCTCTTCTGTTTAGCCAATCCTTTTCTCACTCTGCACTAGTCGGAGTTTTACTGTCCTGAACTTGCTCCCCAAACTCCCGGAGTATATGGGAGGCTATTTAAGACGATAACCTTCTCTGCGCACACAATAATAGACGGTTTTAAACTTGTCTGTACTTTATTGGCACGTTGCAGATAGATGGTAAAACTATAACAGGAAAGACAATATGCAGTCAGTATACGATAAACATTTAGATAAAGACACAGATAAAATAATACTCAATATAGCTATGCTCCTCTTCTATACAATCCTAGCTACCTATAGCAGAGAAAAAGGGACATTAATTACTTCCAATGCCGTCAGATGGAAGAGGTAGAGTTTTGTTGCTTCTCTCATGTAGAGAATCAAGGTTTCCTATGAGGTAGTTTACTTCCTGTAGTTCACTTCCTGTATTGTGGAAGAAGTGATGACCTTTACATCACATCCTGTCTTTAGCTAAATAACACAGCTCTACATATACTGATGCTTAGCCAGTAGGTGGCATAAGAGACCAGATAACTAATCTGTAAATAAAACATGACTACAAATCAAATGCAAAACAACATATAATTATTAGACAGGTCAATCTTGATCTTGAAGTCCTCAGAAGGGAATGTATTCTGGGGACAGGACATGTCCTCATAAGTGCTCAAGTTCACTCCCAAATATATTCAACATTGGAAACAGGTAAGCTGCTCACTTTGGTTTGTGATTTTTACCATCCCAATAAAATTATTTTTTTTTTAGCTTAGCTTTACACATTGTATATTGTATCAGTTTATATAATATAATATCCACAGCAAATAAGGAATTCTTTCAGGTATTGCCATATATAAACGCACAGTTTAATGACTAGCAATAAAATTATTCTTTAATTTATTTGTAAGTATTGAGTGGAGAGGCAATATCTTAATTGCATCACATGCATTGCAAAGTGCACACTTCTAGATTAGTTGGAATAATCTAATATCAACTTTCGTGCACGGTTGTAAATATTCTGGTAATTTGAGGTATCTCTTACATACAATCAATGCTACTGTAGGACTGAAGTCAGCACTAAATTAACACAATTAAATTAATAAACCAAACACTATTTATTTAAATAAAACTAGCTTTGACCTTTTATATGGGTATTGATAGAAATAATGGTACAATACTCTTTTATAAAATGTGACTCACCAATCAACAGAAGCCATAGAATAGTAAACACAAACTAAATACATATACAGTACTATACTGTATATAGCTTAGCCACTTCAGTCCAAGCTAACTAATAACTTCAGTAATAAAAGTGTATAAACTGTCCCCTTTAATAAGTGACATTTTGCATTGATTTTTGACCTGGCTTCAATGCAACAGTGAGTCCATCAATCTGTATTCAAGTCTGATCAATGTGTAATAAAGGTCTCACCATCCTGTAGTTATCTACTTAAAGTGGAGCTCTACCCAAAAAGGGAAGTTCTGCTTTAAGATTCATCCCCCGCTCCACATTAAGGATTGACACCTTTGGGGAGTGGGGGGGAGAGGGTACCCAAATTTGACAGGTACCCACTCCCACTTCTGCTGCGATTATCTAGGCAATCGGAAGCAGCAGTTGTCCTCCCCCCTCCCCTCCCGTAGTCTTCTGGGACACATGACAGGTCCTAGAATACTACGGGACCAGTCAAAAGGCACAGCACTACTCGCGCATGTACAGTAGGCTCCTGACTGTGAAGCCACAACACTTAAGATAGGATAAGAGAGAGGATGGCCAGTGAAACCAGATGCATTGAGGACACCACTGGATCGAGGGACAAAGTCTCTGTTTTTTAAAAGTCAGCAGCTACAGTTTTTGTACCTGCTGAATTTTATTATTTTTTTAACTTTGACTGAAGCTCCGGTTTAAGTTACACTGCAATGAGTACATCCAGTTCATCCATACTTAAATGCATGTGCAATAGTGCTCCATATACAGGGGTTAGACAAAAAAATGAAAACACTACATAATTTGCAGGTGTGAAAGTGCTGACATGTTTCGTGTTGAAAACAGAAGTGATTTA
This sequence comes from Staurois parvus, assembly GCF_062004578.1. Taxonomy (NCBI): domain Eukaryota; kingdom Metazoa; phylum Chordata; class Amphibia; order Anura; family Ranidae; genus Staurois; species Staurois parvus. The sequence goes on from NW_028317874.1 coordinate 5,095,302, forward strand.
ACATTCTTTTGCTTCCACTGTGTGATGAGACATCTAGCTAACAGGTGGGAGTCCTCCTTTTTGTTATTCACTGCATGCGCTGCTAGTAATACAGGGTCATGTCAGAGCTTACTGAGCCTCAAAGAAGACAAATTGTTGGTGCCCGCTTAGCTGGTGCCTTTGTGACTGAAGTTGTTAATTTATTTGTCTTGTCACCAGGTACAGTATCAGAGGTTATGACAGCATATATGGTTTCTGGGAAAACATTGTCTGATAAGCATGAGCGTGGTCAACATGGTCAACTGACCGAAAGAGACAAAAGGACATTTTGCAGGATTGTGACCCAGAATAAGAAAACAACTGCTGCAAAAGTGACTGCAAAGCTCAATCTCAGTTTTCATGGGACTGAGATTGAGCTCTGTGGTCACATTTGCAGCAGTTGCTTTCTTATTCTAGCACACAATCCTGTCTTTGTCTCTTTCGGTCAGTTGAACATGTCAGCTATGCTCTAGTGATACATCCGAGAATTCTTTTTGCTTTTCCCACTGCTTTGTCACACTGTTTACTCATTTTGCAATCATCTGAAATAAGTATTCCCAAATCATTTTTCTTTGTAGTGCTGGACTATACTGTACTCTGTCAAGAAATTTGTTTTCCCTAGGTGCATTATTATTCATTTAGAAACATTGAACTGCAGTTTTCACTGCTTTAACCAATCTTTCAGTAATACCAAATCACGTTCCATGTTATAGACACCTCCAGAGATATCAATACTATTGCACACCTTTGTGTCAACAGCAAAAAGACATATCTTACCCATTGAACTCTTTAGTTACAGTATATCAGTTACATATAGATTAAATAGAACAGTACGTAGTACAGAGCCTTGTGGTACCAGCCTGGATTTTGCATGTTCCTGTGTGGATTTCCTCTGGGTACTCCAGTTTCCTCCCACCCTCCAAAGACATGCTGGCAGGTTTATTGGCTCCGGTCTAAACTGGCTCTAGTATGTATGTGTATGAATGTGAGTTAGGACTCTAGATTGTAAACTGTGTACATTGTTGACGCTGTATAAAAGCCTGTAATGCAATAAAATAAATAAAAATACAGCAAGTGTGGATATTCTGTAACAAGATGTAGTTAAATCAAAAGATTATTTGTTCTTGAAACCTTAGATTATCCTTGCCAGATATCTTAAGAAAGTATTGTACCCTTTTGAACATCCTCTATTGCTTCTGGGCTTTTGGACTCATATAGCTCTGATCTAGCTACTCCAAAGCAGTTTGGAGACCTGCAGCCAGGTTGCCAACATGAACAGGTCTTAATCTCTTGACTTGGTCTAAAGACACATGAGAATAACACAGCAGACTGTAAAGTGATCCTCAGTTGCTTAGAAGCAGTTATTTGTAATCATATCTCAGAGTCTGTAATGCAGTCATGTGCTCACTCAGAGAGCAGGCAAAAGACAACTACCTCCTAAAGCAAAGGGAAAAACATTATAGCAGATAGCAAATTTGACAGGTTGTGTTCTTAATGTTTTGTTTAAAATTTTACTTTACAAAATGATATACCTCTTTAGATCTCAGTATGTCTGAACAGTATGGCCGTTTGCTTATGTGGCACAAGCCACAGACAGCTGAACTCTAAAGTATAGTACAGAGGATGTTTTTTCAGTCTTTGAAGTGTAAAAAGACAATATATATTTTTTTCAAATCCTTTCTCTACGATGAACTGAAACTAAACTGAAGAAGCAAAAGAAAACAGGGAGTGTCTAGCTAGAACTTTACTATATAGCACGGAACAGGAGAGAGAACATTGCAATATTCCAAAGAATACAATAAACAAGTTGTTGTGGCACCCCACCATAGTGGACACAGCTACAACAAGAAAATAGAATGCAATTGAAGACATAATCTGTGCAAAATAACATTCATTGTACAGTCTGTTGGAGTTGCACAACCTCTTCACTAAAAGTCCTCACTAAACTCTGCTTCTTCCGCACATTCTTCATTCAGAGAAATAGCGTGGACAAATAATAGATGGTATTTTCATACCAATGAATGGAGGTTTTTCTGTGTAAACAAAAACTAGCTGAGATACTTTTGGTGTGGAGGCCATGTGGCTCTCAAATGGAGAACTCAGAACCATGGGGCTAAGACTTGCAAGGTTTTGTCTGTCTATTCATCTATTTAAAAATCTAAAGAAGATTGTACAAAGTGGGATCTGGGGTACAGGGGTAAAGGAGCAGGGATCTGAATATTGAAGATCTTGGCCAGCAGGAGTTTGTTAATGCTAGTTGGAGAATGGAGATTTGTGAGGCCTTGAGGGGACCCTGGGGCTGGGGGAAAGAAGAATGGGAGCAGTTTGATCAGAGGGATCTTCACCACCCTTCAGTCTCATCCAGGAGACACCCTGTATTGCAAAGGAGGACTCATACAGCAGCAGGCCTGAACAGCAGTCTTTACTAGACAGTGTGAGTACCTCATCACCCAAAGCCTATAGGGAATTCAGCCAAGTTCAATAGCTTCTGCCAACCTTCCCCCTTGCTTGGGACAGTCTTGTGCTAATGTACCAGTGCTGGGATCTGCATTGGAAGTGCTTTACTAGTTTTTTGAAAGCAATTTCCACAGTCTGGAGTTTGTGCTAAGATAGTGTAGCTACCATGGTCCTCAAACTTTCTACACTTTTCAGCCTTCAAAGCCTACAAAGGAGATTGCAACTGAGTGCAAAATTCAGCTAGCTTTCAGAGGGACAGCATCCTCCACCCTTGCTTGGGGAATTCTCAGTTGAAGCCAGGTGCACTGACATTTCCTACTAAGAGGACATACAGCTCCTAAAAGGCAAAAAGGGATATTCTCTACTGATCCATTAAGGACTGACATTATTCCGGAGGGAGTGTGGTCTAGGATCCTTTTTTGCTGCAAGTTGTAAATAGAGAAGATGTCATCCAAGTTGTTGTTAAACTCAGTATTGGATATCCTATAACCCTTTATCCCCATCCAAGTTTATGTTTCCCCAATAAAACATAAAAACAAGCCTATAGACTGGTTTCCTGTCTACACGTTCCTGCTGAAAATGCGTGAGTGCCTGGCTGTGCAGACTAAGGGAAACCCAAAATCTAGTCACTCTTTAAAGGGTAGAGCTACATGTGTACTGAGCTATAAGCTTCCTAGATTTGGAAAGGGTTAAGGCAGGCTTGGCATTCTCCCGGGCTTTTCTGTGCTCTGCCCTCCACACTGTGCTGATAAAAAGGGAGAAAGATTTGTTCAGGGGCTGTCTAACCTGGCCACACAGGAAGGTCAAAAAACTCAACCAGAAGGATATAACCTACTGCAACCTGTGAAGCACCACAGGGTAATACACCTGGATCAGGATTCCACCTTATGGACCAAAACCTGGGAAAGTATGCATTGGGCAGCCTGAGACTAGTTATTTAGGGTGGGACTGTTGTTACACCTTGTACTATAAAGTTAAAGTGTGTCCAATAAAGTTATTAACTGTTCAAATGCCTGGTCTGAAGTTAATTAAAGATGTTCATGGTAGTACAGGGTGTATATAGAAGAACAGGGCCTTTAAGCACATATGGGGGTGAGGAGGAAGGAACGCAAGGCCTCAGAGTCTGCTGGAAGTGTGTAGTTGCTATGGGTAACCATCAACTGGTGGGAATGTAATAGCAGCCAGTCACTGCAGAGTGGTAACAGGCATGGGTAATGGGTCTTCTGGTAATGATGGACTTGGTGCTCTGGCTCCCTCCCTAATGGTCAGTTCCCCAAAAGCAATCGAGTTTGAACCTGTGGTACGAAAACCCAGTGGACCTAGGTGAGGGTTCAGCAGAGTAAACAGTTGAGTAAGTGCACGCATAAGGTCTGTGCTTAGTGCACGGCAGGACCCCTGGGAGAGTGGGAGTGAGGTGGCAGAGAAACACTGAACTGATTAAGTGGAACACAGGTTCAGCGGTATCTCCCTCTAAATGCTACACACCAGAGGGTAAAATGTGCAGTGATATGAAATAGAGTATTTTGCAGGAGGACGTTATAGGTGACTACACAACTGCGCAGGGTGTATGCCTGAATTCTAAGCCAGGGTTCCACCTAATGTTGAATCCACATGACCTAGACCCCCACCTGGTCCAAGGCACTAGTGAGCATGAGAGAGGTACTACTGGGTGAGTAGGCCCCACCCACAATTGGTTACCCATTTGTTAAAGAATTAGGTCAATTAAGAGTTTTGTCATCCCCTGGCTAGAATTCTGTGTCCACCCTGTGATCTGTACACTGGCAGCAACAACGTTATATGCTTTCTCTAATACCCTGACAACATGCATTTGTGCTATCTGTGAAGTAAGTGTAACTTGAATATTTCATTATCTTGGACAGCAGGGAGGCTAAAAGCTTTTTTTTTACCCAGAGCAGTCTGCATTTTCTAGGACAGCAGCTTGTGAAACTGAAACTATTTCATATTCATTGAAATGAATAGGAGCCTTCAGCTGAAGCTTACTGTAATGAAAGCAAAGGGAGCCAGGAATAGGGTCATTATAAAATGCTGGCCTCACCTCTTTCAAATGATAAAGAATTCATGTCATTCTCAATATATTTTAAACAGTTGATATGTTTGGTGCTCCTAGACTGCAAATTGTCATCATGTGGAAAGTTCAGGTACCTGAAAAAAATAAAGTGTAATAGCTCCTGCTTTCCTGTATCCTCAGTTGTGAGAGAAAATGGATTCAGATCGGTATCATTGCAAGTACATTTCTATGAAAATAGAAAATCGAATTTAGCTTAAAGAGTCCCAGTCAAGCATTACAATACGATCTCTAGTGACTGTATCTCACTTATTTCTCAATCTTCCCAAAACCTTTTTTTCCTATTCTTTTATTTGATTGTGTGTCTAGTTTAGTAACTGGTTCTTTTCGATAGCTGTCAAAAAATTGACATTCATGTACCATTGTTGTACATGAACTTTTTTTTAGATTATAAGTTTGTTTTGATATAATAAAAATACTGTAGAATACTGTATGTCAGTCTGGAATGGTTCATATAAATGTGATACTTCACACACTCACAAGATCCAGTGTGACATCCGGCAGGTGCTCTTTATGGTATATAATCTGTAAATGCAGTCAAATGAACAGTAGTCATAGACCCAGGTCATTGCTCTGACACTTTTTCTGGAGATGATTACACTTTAAAGCATAAGAGGCAGTCTACACTCATCTCTATGAGTGTTTTCATTCAGACACGTGGGGAGAGTCGGGGGAAATGCAGGCCCAGATATCATTAATTAAAAAATGCACAGACATCAAAGGTCAGGAAATGCATAGGAATACACTCCTGTGCATTGTGACATATGTACCTGCATAACCCCTGACATGTATGAATGACAGCTTCATTTATCCATAGAGATAAATAGAAACTGTCACTTTTTCTGTTAAACAGGTTGGTATTCAGATCAGTGTTCTGGATTTTGGAACACAGCTTACTTGCTCATATGACGTAATGTAGGTTTAGTGATAAAATATATGTAAACCTTAAGTTTAGTTTTCTAAAGCAATATGTATCATCAACAATTTCAATTTTTTTTTAATAAAATACTTGTTTTCATCTTCTGTTGCATACTGGTGCTTTCAATCTCACCTTTTTAACCTTTTGTTGCATACCGATGCTTCCAGTCTCAACTTTTTAACCTTTTGTTGCATACCGATGCTTCCAGTCTCCTGCAGCCTCTTTGTATCTTCTTTCTGTTTACATGTACTCCACTGATGGCCACATGACATTTCTCAAGGTGGACTCCCAGAAGATTGCAACAGAGGACCATATGATGTGTGTAACAATAGCTACTTTTACTCTCCTCTGTAAGCCATTACTGTAGGAGAATAATTGTGAAAGAAAGATAGAGTGTTTTCAGCCTATAAAGGGAAGTGTATGAACAAAAACCTTCTCGACACAATCACCAAGTTTTATTTTATTATTAGCTTCACATTTTAAAGGTTAACTCTACATTTTAGACACAGACACACATATTTTGGGTACAAAAAACAGAAAGAAGAGAGAGTGCACCTAGTGCAGTATCTCAATAAATCATTTATTCATAAACCAAATTAATATATTCACAAACACTATGATAAACTAAGTCCATCAGAGTAAGCATCAACATCAAAGTTGCTCTATCCACTGCACCTGATCCTTGGCTTGGAAGGGCACCACCTAAATCTTCACTGGCTTACATGTTTTCAAGTTTGTAACCTCTTCCTCAGAGCCAAACAGTTTAGACTCTTACAGCTTGACTTTTTGGGGTTTATTTACTAAAGCTGGAGAGTCCAAAATCAGACTCCCTTCTGCATAGAAACCAATCAGCTTCCAGGTTTCATTGCCAAAGCTTCATTGAACAAGCTGAGGTTAGAAGCTGATTGGTTTCTATGCAGAAGGGAGTCTGATTTTGGACTCTCCAGCTTTAGTAAATAAACCCCTTTATGTCTAACTGAAGATGACATGAGAATCCTTTTATCCTCCTACTACTGGTGTGGACTTAGTCTCCCCAAAGTCATGTGACTCTGGTTTTACTACCATACCATACCATAAGACATATCCAAAAGAAAGATTTACAAATTAGTATTGATATTGTTAACTATAATAATAACATTTATCATGCCTTTGCCAGATACACCTCTAGAGAAGTGCTTCTCAACCTTTTTCAGTCAAGGCACCCTTTAAAATTCTGCACAATCTTGAGGCACCCTTTAAAATTCTGCACAATCTTTAGGCACCCATTACAAAATGTAAAAAACTAAACAAAAAGCTTTACAGAAACCAGCAACATCTGTACATGTAGGACACCCAAAGTTAGAGAGAGTATATTCTTTGACAGCAAATACACTTTTGCACACTGGTACTGACTAGTATTCCATTGTTTCTCTTCTCCCTCAGTTTCTTTCTCTTACTCAACTAATGTGACCCCAGTGCTGATGGAGAGGGGCAGGGAAGGGGAAAGCAAGAATGCTCTGCAGGTGTCCGATGTTCTTCCTATCAACTGATGACATCATTGGTTGTTATGTCACCAGCGGCTAGAAAGTTGTAATGGTGCACAATGAAAACGCTGCTCTGGAGCAATATAAAAACACATACCAAACTTGTCATTTATCTCGGATGGTTCTCCATGGAGAGAAATAATTGCCGAACATTATCATCCAGAAACCTGAGGTGCTGCACTAGTATATCTAAAAATTGAAATTTTACAATTAATGTGTACATGTGCTCCAACACAATACTAATTAGCAGATGATCCAAAATGGCACTCCAGAGTGCTTGGAACATATGGCAATGCCTGAAACCGTACGTTCGAGCTGGATGTGCATTCCAGCCACCACTTCTGATTTTGCCAGTACATCACTTCCTGTTCTGCCTCCAGGAACATTTGCTGGACTGTTTACCAGACTGGTACAGGTGCTCATCACTGCTAACAGCTATCACCCACCACGTGCTCAAAAAGGATGCTAGCGGTGGATAAATCAATATACAGATAAATAAATACGAACATGAATGAAGGAGAAATGGGCAATACTGGGGGCAGATGAAAAAATACATGAATGAATAAATTAATTTATAAATAATTAAAAAAAACCATAATTAAATACTGGCAACACCCTTAGTGGTAACAATAATGTTGGTAACAGCAAGCTCATCTGCTGGGGCTATGTATCAGACTCATTAAAAACAGTTAAAAACTCTTATATATGTTAAAAATAGTAATACTAATAAACTAATAGCAATGCAACAAAAAAATCATGGTGATGAGGTCTATAGGAAGTATAGGGACCTATATGAGGATAACCTGACACTAGACCCCCCCCGTGTTCAATCTAACTTGAATAGTAGCAGTACTGACAGGGTGCGTTGCTGTATCCATTATACCAGTAAAGCTTCTGATATACAATGCATTTTTTCAAGATATTTGAGATTTCTTAACCACTTACCCTGAGGATTTACCCCCCTTCCTGACAAAGCCATTTTTTGCATTACGGTGCTGCGTTACTTTAACTGACAATTGCATAGTCCCGCAATGCTGCACCCAAATTAAATTTATATCCTTTTTTCCCACTAATTGAGTTTTCTTTTGGTGGTATTTGATCACCTGTGCATTTTTAATTTTTTACGCTATAAAAAAGAAAAAACTATTTTGAGAAAAAAATATTTTGGACTTTTTTGCTATTAAACATGTCCAGTGAAAAAAAAATAATCAAATTTCATCATAAAATGTATTCTGCGACATGTCTTTGCTAAAAAAATTCCCAATATGTGTAATTTAATTGGTTTACGTGAAAGTTAGAGCGTTTACAAATGGCGGTATAGATACTGCAATTTGTTTTTTTCTCCATTAGTAATGGCGGCGATCAGCGACTTTTAGCGAGACTGCGGCGGACATTCTGACACTGGGGGGAAAACTGACTTGGTGTCACTGACATCCCCAGTGACAACAATACAGTGATCAATGCTAGAAAAAAATCACTGACACTGTACTAGTGGCACTGGGCAGGAAGGGGTTAATATGAGGGGTGATCAAAGGGTTAACTATGTGTAGGGAGTGTTTTACTAGGGGGCGCGGGTGTGTGTGCTTCACTGTAAGCACACTGCTCTGGATGGCTGTGCTGTGTACAGCCATCCATAGCAGTGTGTCCGAGCTGGCAGGGAGGAAGACTGTTAGTAAACAAAACAGTCTTTCTCCCCATCAGAAATGCTCTGTAATCACCGGGCGCTGGCGAATATTTACCGTCCGGGACCCGGTGATTGACAGCCATGGTCGCAAATGGCAGTGTGGGTAGGGCACACTCTCCCCCTACCCGGAAATGCAAAATCACGTATATATACATGATTTTGCGCACCCGTGCCGCCCTGTAGCAGTATTTTTGCTATAGGGCGGTCCAGAACCGATTAAACAAGACCCAGTGTACGCTCACACAGATACTAGGCCCAATTAACCTACCAGCATATCTTTTGAATGTGGGGGAATCAGAGTACATGGAGGAAATTTACTCAAGTACAGAGAGGACATGCAAACTCCATGCAGGTTGTGTCCTAGACAGGATGCAAATCGAGAACCCTAGTGCTGCAGGGCAGTAGTGCTAACTGCTTGAACCTTTCACTAAGTGAATATCAGCCTATTAGTTCAATATTCTAGTTTTTAAAGAAAGAACATATTTTTATTTAATTAAAAAAAGACAAAAAACTGCATGCCAAGTCTACTGGATTGGAATATAGTTTTAGAATTATTTGCAGAAATCTGCCAGGCAGGAAACAGCCTTATCTTTCATGAACTTCAAACCCTGAGTATAGATTGCTTCATATCTAGACAGCATTGGCGCTTTATGAAATGTCATAAATTTTATTTAATCCCTCTGATACAGTATAAGATCAGATTTAGGAATAGTGTGGTTTTGAGAATTTAAAACAAGTAGCTTCGCAGCAGTGTGCCAATCCTCCATTTTTCTTGATGTTACAATTGAAAAATAGCCGTTTATTATTCTCTCTCTTCACGTGGTGAGATGGCAACAGAATTTTGGTGAAGATGGCTTTTAAATTTGAGGTTAAACAATATACAAATGTCTTTATTTACATAAAACTATTCATTTTCTTGTTTATTAACCTCAATTTGTAGGGTGAATTCATAACAGAAATACTTGACCTCATTTTCCATGGAAACATTTGCCCACGATAATTATATCGTAGTCATAATTATGCCTTCCACGCATTGGGAGTTTATGAAATAAATATGGATCTCTATCTGGCATAATCTGGAACAAATGCATTCATTTAAAAGGCACTTTCATAGCCGAAATGCTGTTAATGCTGTGCTAATTGGTTGAAGCATGTTGTTCACTGTTCTGCAGCCAATTAAATAAAGAGAAAATAAGTCATTAACCAGCACAGAGTGTTGTAGGCACATCAGATGAGAGACATTAGGAAGAAAAACCTTATTTCTTATAAAATATGAAAAGATTTTCCAATAGACTTTCTAGTGCAACAATGTAGGAAGGCTTGTAGGCAGGTGTACTGTAAGTTGATCTCCCTACACAGGTGGCGCTGTTGCAATCACCCTCCAGGGAGAGTGGAGGACAGTAGGAATTTCTCTTAGGCCTCTACATGTCATGATTGGACGATTGGATGCTACCACCCAGATGACCCCTGCAGTCACTTTTAGTGAGGTCAGTGCTTATAAAAAGCACTGGCTCACTGCAGTTGGTGTGCATATTGTGTGTGGTCAGGTCAGGGACAGGAACTTGCTGGATAGAGAGAGTGTGCCTAGCATAAGTGAGAGGTTCCAGAGGACTAGGCACAGCATAGGGACTGTCATCAGAGCTCCTGTGAGGAACCTTTCTGCTACTAGTTCTTTGCTGCCTACTGTCCTCCGGCTGCCCCCTGTGTCAGGTGCTGTCAATCTCTGTGCATCACTTTCTGCAAGTGCTGTGTAATCTTCTGTGAGTGTTGTTGCCAGTTCTAATCCTCTGTAGAGACTCTATTACTATATGTTGGATTGTTTTGGACATTTTTCTGCAATTTCAACCACTATGTGTGCTTTTCCTTCCCTTCAGGGTGCCTACCACCTAGCACCCTGCAGCCTACCGGCGGTAATTGTGGGTGCATGCTATGGTCAGCCTAAACAAGAATCCTGTCACTATTTGTATACTATGATGATAAAATCATAACTACAGGGCCATCGTTAGAGAAACTGTGGTAGTGTAGAGTATTAAAGGTACACCCAAGTCAAAATTGAAAATTAGGTGGCTGCCAAAAAGCTGCTAGCAACATTAAAGTGTAGACACCTAGAGACTCCTGCACAGAGATACAGCAGCATTCTTTGGCACTTCTTTGCCCAAATGGGGGACAATATGAATTGACAAAGCTACGACACTTCCAGATAGTTTTAAATCTTTCACACTCCCTGTGACACACATTCCTATTGGCCCATCATTATGGTGGGTTTCCACACTGGCCAACAGAAATATATAGAACACAGGACATAATCGGTGAGCTCCCTCTGCCAGCAGAGATGGGAGGTGATTGAGTTTTGTGCAGTCAGAGTGCTCTGGCTTTCAGGTGTAGTAGACTTTTCTCCTGCTAGTAAGTTTATTTTTCAGAGAAATTTTAACCACTTGAGTTCTGGAAGGTTTTACCCCTTCATGACCAGGTCATTTTTTGCTATTCGGCACTGCGCTATTTTAACTGGTAATTGCACAGTCATGCAATATGATACACAAACAAAATTTCTATAATTTTTTTCACACAAATAGAGCTTTCTTTTGGTGGTATCTTGTCACAACTGGGTTTTCTATTTTTTGTGATATAAATAGAAAAAGACCTACAATTTTGAAAAAACACAATATATTTTACATTCTGTTATATACAAATTTCCATTAAACCTAAATTTTGTCATACATTTAGGCATAAATGTATTCTGCTACATATCTTTGGTAAAAAATACCAATAAGTGTATATCGATTGGTTTGTGTGATAGCTAAAGCGTCTTCAAACTATGGTGTATACTGTATATACTGGACTTTATGCAGCTTTTACTTTCTTTTGACTGCCTATCAAGATTCTAGAGGTGCTATAATGCCATTGCAGTGCAAACCCCCAAGTGACCCCTTTTTGGAAAGTAGACACCCAAAGCAATATGCTAAGAGGCATGTTGAGCCCACATGTTTGATAAAAAAACGACTATTTTTTTCTTTTATTTTTACACAAACGTGTCAATTTAATAGGATATTCCTCATACCTGCTATGGGTATATGTGGAATTACACCCCAAAACACATTCTCCTATTTCTCTCGAGTATGGTGATACCACATGTGTGATACTTTTTAGGGGCCTAACTGCGTATGGAGGTTGAAAGCCATGGAACACCTTCAGGCTTTCAAAGGGCATAATTCCCTCATGACGCTTTGTAGCTACCTATCACAGTTTTGGAGGATCTGAAATGCCAGGATAGTAGAAGCCCCCCCCCCCCCAAATGACCCCATTTGTAAAGTAGACACTTTGTAAAGTATTTGCTGAGAAGCATGTTGAGTTCATGGAAGATTTTTATTTTTTGCCACAGGTTTTTGGAGAATGACAAAAAAAATTCTTCTTTTTACCCCAAAACACATTCTGCTACTTCTTCTGAATATGGGGATACCACATCTGTGAGACTTTTTGAGAGCGTAAACCAATAATAACCTTCAGGCTTTCAAAGGGCGTAATTTCCCCATTTCACTTCCCCACTACCTATCACAGTGTGGAGGCTCTGTAAAGCCAGAATAGTAGAAATGACTCCTTTTTAGAAGTAGATACTCCAAGATATTTGCTAAGAGGTATGGTGAGTATTTTGCAGATATCGTTTGTTGCCACAAGATTTTGGAAAATGAAGAAAGAAAGCAATTTATATATATATATATGCTGCATGTCGAAATGCATTTTTTATATATTACAAAATATATGAAAAATATTTTAAAAAAATATATATTTTTTAAATAAATTCAGATTTTTTTTAAAATATAAAAAAGTAATTTTAACATATATTTTTACATATATTTGTAAATACATTCCACAAATGTAGATTTGTATTTTCAAAGACATACAGTATATTTGAAAATGTATTTTTAAAAATATGTTTCATATATTTTGTAATAAAAACGCTTTTCAACATACAGTGTATGTGTGTGTGTATGTATGTAAGTATATATATATATATATATATATATATATATATATATATATATATATTTTTTTTTTTTTTAAATATATTGATAATGGCCAAAACTGTAGTATTTCAAATATATGTCAATATATTTGGGAAGAATATTTTTAAAATATATTTCAAATATATTTTTCTTCCATGTGGGATTGGTAAAAATGCTGAACCTTCTTGGAAATGCGAAAGGTTAGTGTAACCATGAGAGCACCACCACCATGAGAAATCTAGTGGTCTTGAGAATGCCAATATAAACCTTGGGTCACCTAGGAATGAAGCTAAGGGGGATATCTTAAAGCGTAGCTGATATTTGTCTTTATAACAATAACAATAAAGCCTATAGCAATGAGCTACCACTAGGTTTTGCTCAAAGTTTTTTTTTATGTTTAAATGGTTTTTATTGCAAGATTATAACATAACAAGGGAATATACAAACAACAGCTATGAATGGTTCACATTAGAGAGCAGTAATACAGGAAACAGGTAAGAGTGGAGGTTCCCCACCATGTGGCCGGAGAAACCGTAAGTCTTAGTTATGCTTACATGAGAAGTATGCTCGGTGTCCTGTGAACCTTTTTGAGAGCCAATAAATTGTAGGTGGGGGAGGAGTACGAAGTGGGGGGAGGAGGAGGGAGGGAAGACACACTTGCAGCATAGATAAGTACCTTATAACATTATAGGGTAGTATTCAGTTCATTGAGCAATTAGGATTTTTCAACCATCGAGACCATTGTATTGCAAATTTCTGGTATGAGGAATTTTGAAGGGCTGTTCTTCTTTCCATCTCACACTGAAAATTGAGATCAGCCATGAGGCGGGACAGGAGTGGAATGGTAGGGGATCGCCATAGTTTAGTAATATTAGACTTTGCAGCTGCTAGAATATGTATGATGATGGTGCGTGAGTTTACGGGGAATTTATCTATTCCGATGTGGAGGAGGGCTAAGGCAGGATTTGGGGAGACTGGAATTCTTGTAACTGAGGAAATTATTTGGAAAACTTTGTTCCAGTAGGATTTGAGAGACTTACATGTCCATAGTAAATGAAGGAGTGAGCCAGTTTCTCCGCAGTGTCTCCAACAGGTCTGGGAGCTCTGAGGGTAATATATGGATAGTTTAGTGGGGGTTAGATACCATTGGTGGAGAATTTTAAGGTACGTTTCCCAATGGGAACTACACTTTGAAGCTTTAAAGGTAATTGTGAATGTTTTTTCCCAGGTATGCTGGGTTATTGGTTGAATAAAGTTTTTTTCCCAATTAATTAAGGATGAGGTATGTGTGGTGAATAGCGTTACAGTTATAAGTGTGTAGAAAGTTGAGATTCCTTTCTTAGGGTGGTTTGTCCTATGAAAGAATTGGTGTGCAGTTGCAGGAATTTCTATTTCGAGTGGTATATTTGTTTTGTAAAGTGCGTGTGTTATACGCATATAAGTGAATAATTCCTTGTCCGGAAGGTGAAATTTCTCTTGGGCTGTATGGAAGGAGTTTAGTTCATGTATAGTATAAAGATCTTGGATGTAATGTATGCCAAGAGCATTCCATGATGTCAGATTTAAGTGAGGAGAGATGAGGTGCAGGGATGAAAGTGGGAACAGAATATGTATGTTGTCTTTATGTGTTTGATTATAAGCTAGGAAGTCATGCCAGGCCATCAAAGAGGCTTGTATGCAGGGGTGTTTATGCAAAGAGTGGGACTGAAATGTTCGAGGTATAAATAGTATATCTGTTAATGAATGAGGTAGGTATAAGGAGGTTTCCATGGTAGTCCAGGTTTTTTCAATAGTAGGATGCCACCAGAAGAAGAGCTGGTCCAGTAAGGCGGCTTGGTAATACGACTTTAAATGAGGGAGACCAGCTCCACCTCTGGAGGGCGGACGTATTAGGAGATTCGTATTGTACCTGGGTCTTTTTGCATTCCAAAGAAATTTGTTCAGTATTTTTTGAAGTTTAGAGAAGAAAGAGTAAGGAACTGGTATAGAGAGTGTACGAAAAATATAAAGTGTTTTAGGTAGTATGCACATTTTTATGGTAGCCACTCTGCCTAGTGTCGATAGAGTAGTAGTGCGTAAGCTCTTAAGGTCCTGAGGGATAGTATCAAGTAGTGGTTTGAAGTTAGAAGTGTAAAGTTGGTTAGTTTTGGCTGTAATTTTAATCCCCAGGTAGGGGATACTATGTTTTTCCCAAGTAAAGGGGAAATGTTTAGAGAGTAAGTTCTGGGTTACTATGGGCGTATGGAGATTTAGCATGGTTGATTTAGATTCATTCAGTTTGTAGTACGAGACTACTGCGTAGTTGTGGATATGCGTGCGTATCGATTGGAGCGATTTATATGGGTTTGTGATCATTAGAATAATATCGTCTGCAAAGAGACTAATTTTGTGTTCATTTTTAAGAAATTTAATTCCAGTAAAATTTGGGTCGTCTCTAAGATTGGATGCTAGTGGTTCAATGAGTAAGGCAAAAATTATAGGGGAAAGAGGGCAACCTTGCCTGGTTCCGTTTGATATGCAGAAGGGCTTTGAAAGTGTGCCATTGGTCAGTACTCTAGCGGTAGGGTTAAAGTAAAGGGATAGGATCGCCGATAGCATCCAGTCTGTTATTCCATATTTCCGAAGTGTAAGTGTCATGAATTGCCAGTGTATTCGATCAAATGCCTTTTCCGCATCGAGTGATAGGAAAAGTGAAGGTTATCAGATTCTAGGTGGTGTACTAGGGATATAATTCGTCTAGTAGCGTCAGGGGCCTGTCTACCAGGTATAAATCCCACTTGGTCTGGGTGAATTAGTGTGGATAGATATGGGAGTAGACACAGGGCAATTATTTTGGCATATATTTTTATATCCGTATTGAGTAATGAGATCGGTCTGTAATTCTGGACTAATTGGGGGTCTTTGCCCGGTTTTGGAATAGTGGTGATTAATGATTGTAGCATGTCCGAGGGGAATTTCCCATTAGAGGCAACGTGGTTATATAGGACAGAGAGGTGTGATGTAAGGTTAGATGCAAATATTTTGTAAAATTCGCTAGTGAATCCATCATTCCCTGGCGATTTGTTTAGAGGTAGGGAGTGTATGGTTTTTTCAATCTCTGTGGGTGAAATCGGCACAGAGAGAGATTCAAGTTGTGATAATGTAAGTTGGGGGAGATTCGTGGTCTGTAGAAATTTTTCAATAGAGGTTATTGTTGGTTGGATAGTGTTCGGATCGTCTTTTATATTGTATAGGTTCTGATAGTAAGATGCAAAAGCGTTGGCTATATCTAATGGGTTTGTTACTGGAGAGTGTGTGGCAGGATGATGAATCGTGAATATTTTAGATTTGAGTCGTCTTTGTTTGATAATTTTATTGAGGAGGGAGTTTGGTTTGTTACCAAGCGAGTAAAATTTGGTTTTCGTTTTTTGGAGATTAGCGTCATATGTGTGTAGTAAAATGGTGCGCAATTTATTTCTGTCTGTGTTTAGGGCTGCGGATGTGGAAGAGTTTGGGTTCTTTTTGTTAATCTCTTCATTTATGTGTATGGAGGTCAATAGTTGGTCAATTTGTTGGGACCGTTGTCTTTTGATACGAGAGTTTAGTTGTATGAGGATACCTCTCATGTAAGCTTTGTATGTTAGCCAAAGTGTAGTAATAGAGATATCAGGGGTGGCATTAGTTTCAAAAAAGAGATTATGGGCCTCAAGTATATGTTTCTGATTTTCTGGAGATTTCAGGATTGAAGAATCAAGTCTCCAAATAGGCGGGAGCGTTGTGTGTCGATTGTCGTCTAAAGTTATGTTGATTGGAGCGTGGTCCGACCATGTTATAGTTCCAATAGTGGAGGATGTCACTTGTTGTAATGTCCATTTATCGGTAACGAACATATCAATTCTTGAGTATGATAGGTGTGGGGGTGAGTAGTAGGTATAATCCTTCTCGGTTCCGTGTTGACATCTCCAGATGTCGTACAACTCATGGTCATGCAGGAACTGGTTAAAATTAAGTTTGGTAGGTTTTTTGTTGGAAGATGAGTCTATAAGTGGGTTACCCAGAACATTAAAATCACCACCTATGATGAGTCTGCCTTGTTTATACTGCGAGATAACTTTGTAGAGTTTGCGGTAGAATTGCATCTGTTTACTATTTGGACCGTATATGTTCACCAGGGTGTGGGTTATGTCATTTATTTGGCAAATCAAGATATGGTAGCGTCCTTGTGGGTCAGCTATGCTGGAAATAGTGCGAAATGAGAGAGAGTCATTAATGGCAGTGATAACTCCATTTTTCTTTTTGGTGTTGGTTGCCATGAACAATTGAGAGAAACGGTGGAGATATAGCTTAGGGGTCTTTTCAGTAGCAAAGTGGGACTCTTGTATGAAAAGAATGTCGGCTTGGGATTTTCGGGCTTCTCTGGAAAGCATCGATCTCTTGAATGGAGAGTTTAGGCCTCGTACGTTAAGAGATGTAATGTTAATCATTAATAAATCTTTTTACTGGGTATCTGTTTGGTCGGGTTGTTGTTTGAGAGATTATTGATTCAGTAGATGTCTTTCTGAGGAGGAAAGTGATAGTGTAGCTATGGTATGAAATAGGCTCGATTGGAGAGGCAGAGTGTATTTTCCTTGTAAATTTGAGGGTTGTGGAACTTGTGGCATAGATGAGTAGCTGATTGTGCCTTAATGGGAGAAGGGTAAGGAAGTAAGGAACGATAAAAAACCACTTGCGTAAAACGCAAGTAAACCGAGTAGCATGCATTGCTACTACAAAGATGGGGGGTATGAACAGGCTTTGACCTCTTGAAGGGTCATGCCAACTGTAAACTGGTGTAATAATCTTCGTCAGGACTAGGCCGATCGCCAGATATTGATATATCGAAAGGTGGCCTCTGGAGGGAGATGCAGAAGCGCTTGAGGATAGAAACTGCCATGGTGCCCGTTATGATGCCTCCATGTTTTGAATAGAGCCAGGTGCATTTTCTTGTGGGTCTGCGGGTAGGATATTCCAGACTTTGAGTAGATCTAAGCCTGCTTCTAGGGATTTGATAGTATACATCCTGCCTTGTTGTCGTACTGTTAATTTTGTGGGGAAGTCCCATTGGTATGCTATACCATGGTTTCTCAAAGCTTTAGTAATAGAAACCATTTTTTTCCTGTTAAGAAGCGTGGCTTTGGACAGGTCTGCATACAATCTGAGATTTGTGTGAGATGGCGGTAATGGTGGAGGGTTTCTGGCCGTCGCCATAATTTTCTCTTTGACGTGGTAGAAATGTATCCGGGCTAGTACATCTCTTGGGATAGATGCCGCCAAGAATGAGGGTTTAGGCAACCGGTGAGCTCGATCAATCGCCATTTCTACATCAGAGAGTGACGGAATGAGGATTTTAATGAATTGCTGTAGGTAAAGTAGTAATGAATCATTGGTGATTGATTCGGGGATCCCTCTGAATTTGATATTGTTACGGCGTGATCTATCTTCTAAGTCGGCTAACTTGAGGTTGATTTGTTCTATATCAGATGAGTGGTCCGCATGTGCGTCAGTCATATCATTATGAGCCGTGATTATGTCACCCATGCTAGATTCAATGTGGCGAATTCTGTGTTCTTGTCGTCGTATTACGGTAGTAATTTGATTTAATGATGCAGAGATGTCATTGTGCAGTGTTTGACGTAGTGACGCTAGCATATTTTTCATACATATTTCCGTTAGTGGTTGGTCCGCTGCTGGAAATACGTCTATGTATGAGGTGGCTTATATGAGGTGACTGAGGAGGGAGGTTTGAGGCCTGGTATGAGGGGTCAGGGTCCTGGTCAAGTCGTGGCCGAGATTTGGCAGGGCTGCTAGTCGTGGGGGACATTGGGGGTGACAACTCACCAAGGTCCCCTGGGTATAGCTGGTGTTGCAGCCTCGGATCCGTTTGCTGGGCCCTGTAGTCCTCCTCGTGGCTGCTTCCATCCCCCTGCTTGTGAGGATTGCGGGCGCCATCTTGGATTGCCGGCATGACAGCTGGGAAGAATTGTGTGAGTTTCCCCGGCTGCCCCGGGGTTTTCCTCCTGCGGGGCATGACTCGGGAGGTGCGGGCACGCTTCAGGAAGGCAGCTGAGGTAAGTTCCCCCTCCAGGGCTGGTGTGTGCCGCTACGATGGTGGCGGGTGGACGGAGCTCACGCTACAGCACGTCCATCTCGTAGCCGGCCGCGCATGCGCCCCCTCAAAGTTTTTTTAAAAGTAATACCGTCAGACCACAACAATCCTGGGAAGAAATGGGGCATAACAGAATGACTTTCAAACTTAAGCCAAGGGATTTTCAAGTCAGGTATGCTCCATTGTGATAGTTGCACTAGATGGGAAGCCAAGTAATAAATCCAAAGTTGTGGTAAACTGAAGCCACCTAATTTGTGAGAACAGTTGAGAATATTTCTGGAGTAATGTGGGGGTTTATTATGCCATACAATATTCTTCAAATCTGATTGCAGGTGGGATAAGTATGCTTTAGTTAATGGAAAGGCAAGGCCCTAAACAAATAAAGTAATTTTGGAAGGACTGTCATCTTGACCGCTATCATGCGTCCTGGAAAAGAGATCTGAAAGAAAGACCATGCACATCAAGTTTGATTTTAGAAACCACTAGGATGTAGTTATGTTGGAACAATGTCTGAAAGTCTGCCGTAAGACTGATGCCCAAATAGGGAAGCATCAGAGGCAACCAACCAAGGGACATTTCTCCTTAAGGGTTACCTGCCTGGGAGGCGTGATGTTAATAGGTAATGCTACTGATTTGGAGAGGCTAATAGAAAGCCCTGTCAGTGAAGCAAAATTTTACAAAACTGTCAGATTCGGGAAAGAGATCAGTGGCTGTGTTAAAAAAAAAACACATCTGAATAAAAACAAAACTCAAAATTGTCAGGGCCTTTTAAGTAACCAGAGATGCCTGGGTGAAGAGTGATTGCAGTGGACAAAGGTTCAATAGCTAGGGCAAAAAGCAAGGGTGACAAAGGGCAGCACTGTCTCGTGCCCCTTCTCAGTGGAAAAAATTCAGAATTGCAACCAGGGATGTGAATTTGTGTTTTTGATGAGGTGTATAAGGCCTGGAGCCTATGTTAAAATCTGCTTTGAAAACCATATCTAGGCCCCTTAGTTATTGGGCGATAAAGCCAATTTACTATAATGCTTATTATTACATACACGGTATTGCCAAAACTATTGGGACACCCCTCAAATCATTGGATTCAGGTGTTCCAATCACCTCAATGGCCACAGGTGTATAAAATCAAGCACCTAGGCATGCATACTACTTCTACAAACGTTTGTGAAAGAAAGGAGCTCTCAGGAGCTCAGTGAATTCAAGTGTGGTACCGTGATAGGTTGCCCCCTGTGCAATAAGTCTATCCATGAAATTTCCTTGCTACTAAATATTCAGCGGTCAACTGTTAGTGGTATTATAACAAAGTGGAAGCAACTGGGAACAACAGCAACTCAGACATGAAGTGGTAGGCCACTTAAAATGACAGAGCGGGGTCAGCACATGCTGAAATGCACAGTGAGCAGAAGTCACCAACTATCTGCAGAGTCAATAGCTAAAGACTTCATGTGGTCTTCAGATTAGTACAACAACAGTGTGTAGAGAGCTTTATGGAATAAGTGTCCATGGCCGAGCAGCTGCATCCAAGCCTTACATCACCAAGTGCAATGCAAAGAATCAAATGCCACTGGACTCTAGAGCAGTGGAGATGTGTTCTCTGGAGTGATTAATCACGCTTCTCTGTCTTGCAATCTGATGGATGTGTCTGGTTTTGGCAGTTGCCAGGAGAATGGTACTTGCCTGACTGCATTGTGCCAAGTGTAAAGTTTGGTGGAGGGGGAATTATGGTGTGGGGTTGTTTTTCAGGGGTTGGGCTTGGCCCATTAGTTCCAGTGAAGGGAACTCTTAAGACGTCAGCATACCAAGACATTTTGGACAATTTCATGCTCCCAAGTTTGTGGGAACAGTATGGGGATGGCCCCTTCCTGTTCCAACATGATTGTGCACCAGTGCACAAAGCAAGGTCCATAATGACATGAATGAGCATGTTTAGGGTGTATCTCATACTTCAGAATGATAGAACACCTTTGGGATGAATTAGAGCGGAGACTGCGAGCCAGGTCTTCTCGTCCAACATCTGTGCCTGATCTCACAAATGCGGTTCTGGAAGAATGGTCACAAGCACTCCTAAACCTTGTGGACAGCCTTCCCAGAAGAGTTGAAGCTGTTATAGCTGCAAAGGGTGGGCCAACTCACTATTGAAGCCTACAGACTAAGACTGGGATGCCATTAAAGTTCATGTTCGTGCAAAGGCAGGCATTCCAATTCTTTTGGCAATATAGTGTATATTCGCTTTTAGGGACATGATGGGTGTTCTGGTGTATTTTGATTCACTAGGTACCTTTTGTTATTGTCTTAACAATTATTGTTTATCTTATTTTATGAAAATGAATAAAGAATTTAAAGGACATCTGTTAATAAATAATCTTTATTTTGTTCACCTTCACCATCAGGTTTAAAGTAATGGGAAAACATTTGGGATTGGTTTAGAGCCATGAAGTCCATTTTCATGATGAACTTTTTTGGATTGTGAATATTGTGGACAGCTCAACCTATATATTTTGATAAATGGGGGGGTTCAATTTGGTAATTTTGAGAAGGGGCCAAAGTCAGGATAGGTAAATTAGCAAACCATGAAGTAATGTTTGGAGGGCACAGGAGGGGGATGCTGGGAAAGAGAGTAAAGTAGAACAGAAATTTTTCATAATCTGCAGAACTTCCTTAGGATGAGTGGTGTGTTGCCCTGTGGGGGTACATAATTTATAAATATGAGGGGGGTGTAATAGCCAACAAATGGTAAAGCGCTAAGCAAATGTAATAATCCAAAGTGCAATATAAATAAATGCTTATTACATAACAAAGGGGGTGTAATGACTGATTAAGTTAAGAGGCTCAATTACTATACAACAGAAACTTAGCTCTCAACCAGTGCAAGACTTTCTTAACTTTTTCATTCAATGAGTCCAACTCTAATAGTTTCTGAGAAATCATCTGTGCAACATCTGGAGAGTACGTATCTGGATGTGATCTATACAAATCATTTAATTCTTTAGTGAGAGAGTGAATATGGCCAAGCCTCTCTTTCTTACGTGCTGCTGCTATGCTGATATGTTTTCCTCATTGAACTGCTGTATGTGCAGTCCATAAAGTAGTGATAGAAAATTCAGGGGTATTGTTTAGTGAAAATTAATTAAATTATGGCCTTAGAGAAGCCTTGACAAACTATTGGATCAGTAAGGATTCATTTAAGAGCCAGGAATATGGTGTAGGGGCCAAACCGATATATGAAGTAGTAAAGGCAACAATTTGGTAATCAGACTAAGGACAGGAATGAATAGAGGTAGATACAACATTAGCCAGAATTATTGGGGTGGAGAACATATGGTCTACACAGGCATGAGAATCAGGGGGATGAGAGTAACATTTATATTCTCTAGCACCTATATTGCAGGATCTCCGTATGTCGATCAGCTGATTTAATTACTATAAATGTACTAAGGATTTAGGAAAGGATTTGGAGAAAAGAGTGGTTTACTTCTGTCCAAGGAGGATTGTGCTACTATATTAAAATCCTCACCTAACAAAATATATTACGGGAGGATAACATCTAAAACTTAGAAAAAGGATTTGAAGAATTGTACAGTTTCATCTTGAGAGGCATAAATAGATGCTAAAGATAACTCTTTGCCTGACAGTAGCCCTTTAAGTATAAGAAATGTACTTTCTTTATCCTTATATACCTGTTGTATATCAAAGTGAAGATAATGTTGGATGAAAATAGCAACCCCATGGCACTTGGAAGTGTAGAGGTATAAAAAGTATGGTTATAGGCCTTAGAAAAAAAAAGAGGGATGATTTGCATCCGCAAAATGAGTGTCTTGTAATAATACAATTTTTGTTCCTAGCCGTTTATAATGTTGAAAAGCTTTTTTCCATTTGATGGGAGAATTAAATCCCTGCAAATTGTGGAATATACAAGTAATATTCATTATTCCCAAAAAAATATTTAAGTTAGTTTTAAAAAGGTGCAATAAAGGAGCACAGAGGAGACATCCATAGGAGGTAAAAATAGATAGAAAATCACCACAGAATGGGGTGGCTTTATATATTGTAGCTTACACCAGTCTAAGAAAATAGAGGCCCTTAATTTACCCAGAGGGGTTGTAGGAGGAATCAGCCTGCATCTACAAATGAAAAAAGAAACTCAACAATAGGTTAAACCAAAGTATAAACCAGCATAACCAGGAAAAGGGATCAGGTTCTAGTCAAGAGCCTGACCTTCTAAACTTTTCAGTGAAACCTTGAATTCCCTTGTTTACATAGTTACATAGCCCCCAAGTCCATCAGTTCAACCATAAAAAAAAAGTTATACTCCTACACCCACAGTTGATCTAGAGGAAGGCAAAAAACCTCAGGAAAGTATGATCCAATTTGCTCCTGCAGAGGAAGAAATTCCTTCCTGATCCCCTGAGAGGCAATCAGATATTCCCTGGATCAACTTTACCTATAAATGTTAGTAACCAGTTATATTCTGTGTATCCAAGAAAGGATCCAGGCCTTTTTGTAAAGCAATCCACTGAGCTGGCCAGAACCAACTCTTGAGGGAGTCTGTTCTACATTATCAAAGCTCTTACTGTGAAGAAACATTTCCGTATTTGGAGATGAAATTTCTTTTCCTCCAGTTGTAAAGAGTGCCCCCTTGTCCTCTGTGATGACCTCAAGGTGAATAACTCTACACTGAGTTCACTTTATGAACCACTGATGTATTTATACATGTTGATCATATCCACCCTTAATCTCCTCTTCTCAAGAGGAAATAAACTCAGTTCCTCTAATCTTTCCTCATAGCTGAGCTCCTCCATGCCTCTTGTTAGTGTGGTTGCCCTTCTCTGTACTTTCTCCAGTTCCTCAATGTTCTTTTTGTGAATTTGTGCCCAAAATTGAACTGCATATTTCATATGAGGTATTACTAATGATTTGTACAGGGGTAGAATTATCTCTCTCTCTCTGGAGTCTATACCTCTTTTAATACAAGACAGGATTTTGCTTGCTTTAGAAACCGCAGCTTGGCATTGCATGCTATTACTAGGCTTGTGATCTACCAGAACTCCCAGATCCTTCTCCACCATTGATTCCCCCAGTTGTACCCCCCCTAGTATGTATGATGCATGCATATTCTTAGCCCCCAAGTGCATAACCTGACATTTATCAACATTAAACCTCATTTGCCACATAGTTGCCCAATTAAACAGTGCATTGAGGTCGGCTTGTAAATTGGAGATATCCTGTAAGGACGTTATTCCACTGCATAGCATGGTGTCATCTGCAAAGACTGAAATGGTATTATTAATCTCAGACCCTATATAGTTTAGAAATATATTAACAAGTAAGTGTCCCAAAACTAAACCTTGGGGTACACCACTAAGAACCCTAGACCATTCAGTGTATGAATCATTAACCACTACTCTCTGAATACGATCTTTTAGCCAGTTTTCTATCCATTTACATACAGATTTTTCCAAGCCTGTAGACTTTACCTTACACATTAGCCTGGGGCGGCACAGTGGCTTAGTGGTTAGCACTTCCGCCTGGCAGCACTAGGGTCGTTGGTTTAAATCCCAACCACGGCACCACCTGCATGGGGTTTGCATGTTCTCCCTGTGCCTACTCCAGTTTCCTCCCACACTCCAAAGACATGCAGGTAGGTTAATTGGATCCTGTATAAATTGTCCATAGTATGTGTATGTATGAATGTGAGTTAGGGACCTTAGATTGTACACCCCTTGAGGGTTAGGGACTGATGTGAATGTACAATATATATATATATATATATATATGTAAAGCGCTGCATAAATTGACAGCGCTATATAAGTACCTGAAATAAATAAATAAATTAGGTGTGTGTCTGGAACTGTGCCAAACGCTTTTGCAAAATCCAAGTATACCACATCCACCGCCACTTCTCTGTCCAAGGTTTTGCTCACCTCCTCATAAAAAAGAAATCAGATTTGTTTGACAACTTCTGTCTTTCATGAATCCATGCTGTCTGTTGCTTAAAATATTTTTTTTCAGCAAGAACACATTGTTCTGTCTCTCCAATCTAAGCATTGAAAGTGTGATCTCTGTAACTTACAGTTGTGATGAGATAGTGATAACTCCAATCTTAGTTGAATATCACAGACAGTGACTCGATCCAGATGACACCTTGTAGATCTTGTGAAGTTTATTCCATAAACTGAGAGAATCTTACAACAATGAACATCGGATAGGTCAAAAGATCATAATGTAATCTGCTTCATGACATGAGGCTAGAAGCTGCAATGCATTACTGGGGAAAAGGGGTGGGCTATCTATACAGCAGGAACTAAACCAAAGGAAAGGGAGGAGCAGACACAAAATACCAAGAACACTTAAAGGCATATGACAGTCATGTGAAAAATGACAATCATCTATGTGGTCTTTTATTAAACTCTCCAGTATCTTCCCAACTATAGAAGTTAAACCAACAGGTCTATAATTACTTGGTAAAGATTTGTACCCCTTTTTAAATATAGGCACCATATTGGTCTTACACCAGTACAGTGGTACTTTGCCAGTCATTAAAGAGTCCCTAAAAGTTAGAAACAATGGCTTTGGAATAGACAGAGCTCAATACTTTAAGGACCCGTGGGTGTATGCCACTCCGGTACAGGTGCTTTATTCAGCTTTATTCTGTCTAAATATTTCTGGATCATATCAGTTGTGAGCCAATGTGGATCATCTGGAGCTGTGTCAATACCATGCTTATTATGGACAAGAACTCCCCCATGCTCCTTTGTATACACAGAGCTGAAGAAGGTGTTGAATAAATTTGCCTTCTCTTTGTCCCCAGTCACCCACTCTAGATTATTTTGTTTGGGGCCTACATGCTTGGACCAGACTTTTTTACTATTAATATATTTGAAGAATGTTTGGGGGTTGGTCCTGCTATCTTTTGCAATCTGTTATTCGTTTTCAATTTTTATGCCCTTTATTTCGTTTTTGGATATTCTGTTATACTCTTTGTAATGTTAAACGATGATAGCGTTCCTTCATTTTTATATTTAATAAAAGCTCTTTCCTTATTATCTATAGCTTTTTTAACTTTGGCCACATAGGTTTGATTTTTAGCCTTTTAACCACTTGCCTACCAGGCACTTATACCCCCTTCCTTACCAGGCCAATTTTCAGCTTTCAGCGCTGCCGCACTTTTATTGACAATTGCGCGGTCATGCAACATTGTACCCATATGAAATTTTGATCATTTTTTCCTCACAAATAGAGCTTTCTTTTGGTGGTATTTAATCGCCACTGGGCGCTTTACTTTTTGCGCTATAAATTAAAAAAAGTGCAAAAAATTTGAAAAAAAAAAAAAAGTTTATTTGTATCTTTTATAAAATTTTTCAAACAGGTATTTTTTCTCCTTCACTGATTTGCGTTGATGAGGCGGCACTGATGGGCACTGATAGGCGGCACTGATGGGCACTGATAGGCAGCACTAAAGGGCACTGATAGGCAGTACTAATGAGGTGGCACGGATAGGCGGCACTGATAGACAGCACTAATTAGGGGTCACGGATAGGCGGCACTGATATGCAGCACTGATAGGCGGCACTGATAGGTGACACTGATGATGGGTACTGATAGACGGCACTGACTGGCATCACTTCTGGGCACTGACTGGTGGCACTGACTGGCACAACCCCTGGGCACTGACTGGTGGCACTGACTGGCAGCACTGCTGGGCTGCACTGGTGGGTGGCACTGGTGGGCAGCACTGGTGGGTGGGCACAGGTGGGTGGCACTGGTGGGCACAGGTGGGTGGCACTGGTGGGCACAGGTGGGTGGGCACAGGTGGGTGGCACTGCTGGGCACATGTAGGTGGCACTTCTGGGCACAGGTAGGTGGCACTGCAGAGTGGCACAGGTGGGTGCACTGCTGGGCACAGGTGGGGGCACTGCTGGAAACGGGTGGGCGGGGCTAGTGGGCGCACTGCTGGGCGGAACTTGCGGGTGTCACTGCTGGGCACCGATCATCAGGGCACTGATCATCAGTGCCCTGATGATCGGTGCCGATCCCCGCTCTGACAACTGCCGGTTCTCGGCAGTACTTTCCTCACGATCTGACAGCGTGAGGAAAGTGCAGCCGAGAACCGGCACTTGCATTTCCCTGTGATCAGCGTGTCATTGGACACCGCTGATCACGTGGTAAAAGGCCGGTGGGATCGGCCTTTCACCACATCACGTGATCAGCTGTGTCCGTGGGACACAGCGATCACGGAGATCGCCGGGTGCGCGCCCCCTGGGGCGCGCAGGAGAGCGCGTTCTGGGAGGACGTCATATGACGTCCACTCAGAACTGGCCGGCCGCGGTGAAGCCGTCATTCGGCTATGCGCATTCGGCAAGAGGTTAAACTTGTTGCCCATGGGAATATATTTTGCAGTGTGTTCACATACAGTCTTTTTGAAGAATTCCCATTTCTGTGTTGTGTTCATCAATGCCAACATTCCCTCCCAGTCTAAGTCTTGGAAAGCAGCTCTCAGCCTTGGGAAAATAGCTCTCTTAAAGTTGAGCATTTTTATTTTTCCCGTATGTGCTTGATGTTGTTGTTACAGCTAACAATAAATGAAATCATGTTATGGTCACTGCTACCCAGATTTTCTTTTATATGGACATTCATAATAAGCTCTGCATGGTTTGAGACTACCAGGTCCAGCAGAGCATCATTCCTAGTTGGGGCCTCTGTGAACTGTACCATATTATTTTCCTGTAGTAGGTTTATACATTTTTGCCGTATAACTGTTCCTGCAGTACCATTACTCCAGTCAATTTTTTCCAGGTAGTTAAAATCCCCCATTATTATCACTGTCCCAGCCCTTGCAGCCCTTTCGATCTGTGCAAGGAGCTGTGTCTCCAGCTCCTCATTAACACTGGGAGGCCTATAACAAACTCCGATGATTATGTTTGTAGTACGCACCCCCATGTGCAGTTCCACCCATAATGCTTCAACATCATCACACTCTCCATCAACTAGGTCCTCTTTCACACTCACTCTGAGATCACTTCTCACATAGAGACAGACACCACCACCTTTCTTAATTGCCCTGTCTCTCTGAAAGAGAACATAGCCAGGAATATTAATGGACCAGTCATGCTAAGAATGAAACCAAAATTCAGCAATACCAATTAAATCATAGTTCTGTTCATGCACCTAAGCTTCCAGCTCACCTATTTTACTTGGTAGACTTCTGGCATTGGTGAACAAACATTTTAACATATTGACACTTTGTGTACACAAATTTTGCATATTTTTTTATTTTCGTACAAATGGTACAAATTCCAGTGGTTGTTTGTAACATGGGAACCTTCTTATCATCTGCCATAGCCCTCCCTCCATCTTTCCCCATTCCACCCACCAATAAGGACTGACCCCTGTCTGATCTGTCTACCCCATTATAATATAATTCTCCCTCCCCCCTCGATCCTAATTTAAATACTCCTCCAGCCTCCCCATAAACCTCTCCCGCAGCACAGTAGACCCCCTTACATTTAGGTGCAAACCATTTCTAGCATAACGGTTGCATCCCAGTGAAAAGTCAGCCTCATCTTGGAGGTCCTTCCCTTCAACTTGTAGCCTAGTTCTTTAAATTGATTCTTAAGCAGCCTCCACCTTCCATGTATTCTGTCATTGGTTCCAACATGAACCAAGACAGCTGTCAACTGTCTAGGCCTACCTGCACTACCATCACCACCCCTTCCAGATGGTCTGTCCTCCTGGCTTTTAGGGATAGCAGTGACATCCAGGGCTGCCACCCCTGAGCTTGCCACCCCCACATCTTCACCAAACTTGCCAAATCTGTTTGTGTGCACAAACCCAGGGCCGACCTTCCCTACACCCATCTTCCTACGTGATAATCCTTATTAGCCCCTCCACCCTCCACATAAATCCCATTAGCTACCTGCTCAGGAAGCAGAAGACCCCTTTCAAGGTTGCCGGTTTAGCCCAGTGTTGCAACTTGCCCCTCCAGATCTCTAGCGTGAACTTCCAGAAGGGCAACCCACTCACATCTGTCACAGCGGTATCCATCCAGGAGCTGTTGCTCCATTGTTGCATACATACAACCAAGTTAGGGTGAAAAGACTTGAAGATTCTTAATGTTGCTTTAAGCAGCTCTGTAACAGTCTGAGGGACCCCTCTAATCCGCAGATTAATGCATCTGCCTTCCACTTAACCCTGAACTTGGGGGAAAGCAGCCACTAGAGTTTCATGTTCTCTATGGAGATCACTGTAAGCTAAGCTTAATTCTTCATGCTTAGTCTCAAGTCTGACAGTGCGAGCACCCAGAGCGGTTAGTTCTTGAGAGAGTGTTGGTAGATTTATGCAACTCAGACTGGAATTTAGCTGCTAATTTAGTATACATCGATTCCAAACTACTCTACATATCAGCTTTTGTGAGGGGCTGATGTACTCACTGTTCTGTCCCACATCTGTAGTTGCAGACTGTTGCTCTTGCTGTTGTTGCTCTGCAGGCTGCCTGGGGGAACCTGCAGCACCATCTTGCTCCATGATGTAGCAATGCCCTCAACAAGTAGTGTGTTAGGGATTTAGGAGTGTGGCTACCGGAATTCTCCTTCGATCTTGGTGGGCGACTACCAGGGGGTGCTGAGAAGTTTATAGACGTTCGTTTGACTCTCTGAGAGTGAAAGTGATCCCCGATAGTATCGGAGCTATAGGCTGAAGCCACCATCTCCTCCCACACCATGCATGCACCCCCCCCCCCGTGTTGCAATTTTTTATGTCACAAGGCATTTGCGCAGCGGTTTTTCAAATGAACATTTAAAAAAAATACACTTTTTTGAATTTTAATGCAGAAACACACATTATAATACCCAATTGTTTGGTAAAGTATAAAATATGATGTTATGCCGAGTAAATTGATACCAAACATATCACTTAAAATTGCGCATGCCCGTGCAATGGCGACAAACGACGTACATTTTTATCTATAGGTGATGCTTTAAAACTCTTTACAGGTAACCACTTTAGATTTACACAAGATGTCTAGTACTAGAATTGATGCAATTGATCTGTCGTTTGCATACCGAAGTGGGACTGATGCGTACGAGCATGGGAGGGACAGGGATGATTTAATTTTTTTTTAAATTATTTATTTTACTTTTTTTTTACACTGTCCCTTTAATTTTTTTACCTTTTTTTCATCTTTATTGTTATCATAGGGAATGTAAATATTCCCTGTGATAGCAATAGCCAGTGACAAGTACTCTTTACTGAGAGATCTAATGTCTATTAGACCCCATATCTCTCCTCTACCAGCATCTGATCACACCGAGATGCCTGCAGCTACAGGCATCATCCCGGTATAACCCCTCAAAGTCCAGCGATGTACTGGTACATTGCAGGTCCTTGTTGGGCATACATGTAATGTTCTTTTTTCATGCAACCCGTGGGTTGAACGAAAAAAAGAACCTTCCAGAATCCTCCATTTACATCGATCTATGTGGATGAAGAAATCTCCACCAGAAAAAGTGTGTGGTATTCTCACTATTAGAATCTACCTCCATGCATGCACCCACTTCTATTGTGCATACATGTTTTTTTACATCGACCAAAACATATCAGTGCTGCAGCTGCTTGGCATTCCATCAAAGCAAACAACAATGGTTAACAATGCCACACAGTAACGAAATAACATTAACGCAATAAAACAAGTTTTTTTTTTTTATTGAAATATATGCCAAAAAATAAAATAAAAAATATACTCCAAAGCATAGGGGCAATCCGCTCACTGACCACCCCAGGCCCCCATGCTTAGGCATATACTTTTTTTTAACTGCAGATGAGAAATCACTTCCTCCAGCACTGCAAGCACTGATGTGTATATTCTGGGAGAAATGCCCTATTGCTGTCAGAATAAATAGAGCATCCTTGAAAAGGAAACGACAACGGTTAATGATAAAACATAGTACCAATATACCATTTACTCAATATAACAACTTTTTTTTTTTACTTTTTTATTTTATTTTTTTACTTTTTAAAACTTTTTTGGTATCTTTTCAGAACTGTAACCGTAAATTTTCCAACCTTTGATCATAGGGTCCCTCAAAATGCAATAGACAGTTTCCTGACATCTAACATATTTCGAGACCCTTGTGTGTAAATTGTTTGCCCTAAACTGTGTAATGCTGTATCCTATACTAATACTCCACAAGTGTATCGTAGGCAACGGAAGCGGTACATGAGGCAAACTGGGTTGGCTAGGACAGGAGAGACAAAAAAAGTGGGTAACTCATCTTATTCTGTGTCTGGTGCAGAAACATCTTCTTTGGGGTGATCTTGGGGTTGGGGTACCAGAGGACATCAAGAAAATGCCTCTCATACAACTGGCTCACTGCATTTGGATTTGAGGGTTGGGTTACAGCACCTTCTGGATACCAAAGGGCCATGACAATCTCTTCCTAAATGTAATGATCAAGTTGCTTTGTAAATTATGAAGCGTTATACATAGCTATTTGCAATAAATAAATAGACACCTATTTGTACCAGTGTCTGACTTTGCAGGAAATGAAATATGGCTTCATCATTTGGTCGTTGAAGTCCACCCCTCCCATGTTAAGGTTGCCCTCTCACAGAGGTGACTACCAGGTATATACAGAGCCCTCCTAGGCCTGAGGCTTAGCTGGAGAGCAGACAGTACACACACCCTCCTTAGGCAAATAATTATTTCCTTCCCTGGGATGTACCACAAGCAATAAACCTCCTAGTGGTTGACCAAAGAGAACATAATTATTCATAACCCAGTATTATTGTGGTCAAAAGAAATGCATGTCTAACAAATTATGCACTGATTTGCATGTTCATGAGGGAAATAAGTATTTGATCCCCTTCACAAAACATGACTTAGTACTTGGTGGCAAATCTCTTGTTGGCAATCACAGAGATCAGATGTTTCCTGTAGTTGGCTACAAGGTTTGCACACATCTCAGGAGGGATTTTGGCCCACTCCTCTTGGCAGATCCTCTCCAAGTCATTAAGGTTTGGTGGCTGATGTTTGGCAACTCGAACTTTCAGCTCCCTCCACAGATTTTCAATCGGATTAAGGTTTGGAGACTGGCTAGGCCACTGCAGGACCTTAATGTGCTTCTTCTTGAGCCACTCGTTTGTTGACTTGGCCGTGTGTTTTTGGTCATTGTCATGCTGGAACACCCATCCACGACCCATTTTCAATGTCCTGGCTGAGGGAAGAAGGTTCTCACCCAAGATTTGACGGTACATTGCACCGTCCATTGTCTCTTTGATGCGATGCAGTTGTCCTGTCCCCTTAGAAGAAAAACACCCCCAAAGCAGAATGTTGCCACCACCATGTTTGACAGCTGGGATGGTGTCCTTGGGGTCATAGGCAGCATTCCTCCTCCTCCAAACACAGCGAGTTGAGTTGATGCCAAAGAGCTTGATTTTTGTCTCATCTGATCACAACACTTTCAACCAGTCCTTTCTGCATTATTCAGATGTTCAGTGGCAAACTTCAGACGGGCCTGGACATGTGCTTTCTTGAGCAGAGGGACCTTGCGGGCACTGCAAGATTTCAATGCTTGTTGGCGTAGTGTGTTACCAATTGTTTTCTTGGTGACTGTGGTCCCAGCTGCCTGGAGATCATTGACAAGATCCTCATGTGTAGTTCTGGGATGATTCCTCACTGTTCTCATGATCATTGACACTCCACGAGGTGAGATCTTGTATGATGCACCAGACCTAGGGAGACTGACAGTTGTTTTGTGTTTCTTCCATTTGCGAATGATTGCACCAACTGTTGTCACCTTCTCACCAAGCTGCTTGGTGATAGTTTGTTAGCCCAGTCCAGCCTTGTGTAGGTCTACAATCTTGTCCCTGACATCCTTGGACAGCTCTTTTGTGTTTTTCATGGTGGAGAGTTTGGAATCTGATTTTTTTATTGCTTCTGTGGACAGGTGTCTTTTATACAGGTAACAAAATGAGATTAGCAGCACTCCCTTTAAGAGACTGCTTCTAATCTCAGTTTGTTACCTGTATGAAAGTCAGAAATCCTGCTGAATGATAGGGGATCAAATACTTATTTCCCTTATGAACATGCAAATCAGTGTATAATTTGTTAGACATGCTTTTCTTTTGAATTTTTTGTTGCTATTCTGTCTCTCAGTGTTACAATACACCTACCATTCTATTTTTAGACTGATCATTTCTTTGTGAGTGGGTAAACATTCAAAATCAAAAGGGGATCAAATACTTATTTCCTTCACTGTATGTTGAAAAAAAATGCATAAACATTTTGAAGAAAGCTCGTATTTATTTGTAAGACAAGTGTTTTATACAAGTAGTATAAAATCAAATACAATCACCCATTTAAAAGTTATAAACTTAAAAATAAATTTAAGAAAAAAATGACCCTAAACCAATTATAGCTTCCTTTTAAAATTATTTTAAGGATTCCACATATCTTTCTGCAGCAGCAGGCAGCCTTTCACACATTTTCCTCCATGAGAACTTATATCTTTTCCTCTCTTTTTCCACATGCAGTTAGAAGGAATACTATGATAATATAAGTAATATTTTAGTGTTACACCATTGGAAGAAAAACATATTTATATTTGCCAGAATATTTGATGTATTTTTTTAATGCAAGGTAGGTATTATAATAGTGAAGGGATGTTGTAGAACACTGTTTCCAACTTTACATAGAAGCTCGAAGCTCTAAAAAGGACACTTGCATAATCCAAAAACTTAGTTCTCGTTCGATTTTGTTGAGCGGCTTTTCTCATGTAAACAGCAATGTTCCTTAAATATACTGCATGGGATATGAGTGTAATGTATTCATTGAGATGCTATCTTCATGTTTTAATGATGTTGAATCAGAATATAAGCACCTCATAAATCTTCCAAAAGACAAGCGTTGGACTGGATCTCTTAATATAGAGCATTTTTACATTTTGAGTGGCTTACCTGTAAGTTGGCCAAAGCTAAAGCACTTTGGATGTGATGTGACCAAGCCAAACAACTAGAACAGCATACTGAAAAGGTCAGCAATTTCCTATAAACTCCCATCATTTAGACAATGCATAATGCATTAAAAGCAACTCCAAGGTTAAAGGCAGATAACAGCGCATTGAACATGAATAAGAGGCTCTCTGAAAGCTACTCGAGATGCCCATTAAAATAATTTGGTGGTTTACATAAGCGACTCAGCAAAGCTCTCCATTTAGAGCATTGTCAAATTAAAGCATTGAACTCATTAGTGTAGGACAGAAGTGCAATACAGCAGAGAAAAAGTGCAGCTGTATATTATGTGCATGGGTGAGATGTAGTATGACGGAAATTGTGAAAAAAAGGAAATATAATAAAATTATAGTAAATTATTTATAACAAAGTAACTTTTCTACTAAATGCAAGTAAAGATGAGTAAACTGACCTGTGAACCATGTGAATCTGTTGGGTTAAACAAATCTTATCTTTATCAAAATAGTAGATATTTCTGATTCTTCTGAAAATGTCTCTACAAGGGGCGGACTGACAACTCATGGGGCCCCCAGGCAATAGGGGATCATGGGGCCCCTGTGTCCTCACCCACTCTCAAACCACACCCAAAAAAGCCTATGAAAGGTAGTGGGGCATCTCATGGGGCCCCCTACTGACCCTGGGCCCTCGGGCAGTGCCCGAGTGCCCAAATGGTCAGTCCACCCCTGGTCTCTACTGAGAGTCATACAATTAATGAATGGCATCTGTTTGACTTTAGGATCTGTATACTTTAACAACATGCACATACTCAAAGGAACTAAGCTAACTAGCCAGAATTGTCTCTATTGTACAATTCTGATAAAGCTATAGGAAATGGGTCAGGGAAGGTGTGATTGCATCCAGGTACATGCTACCTCAAAGGGCCCCTATCAAAGTCACCATCAAAATGAGCAAATGTGCTGATATGTCCTACTGTGGTGAAAGGAGGCGTATGGTGCACACCTGCTCACTTACTCTTTAATATAACTGTAGCACTACCCCCTTAGGAGCTGCTGACATTTTGGGTCCCCCTATAGTCCTGCGCAGCCAGACAACACGCATTTCCACATCAACTTGCATCCAGGAGACAGTAACCAGTCCTTGAGCTTATTTTGAAGTTCTATTAGGGGATTTAGAACTTGGATAGGGTTAGGGATGTATGGGATGCCCAATGGCACTGAGAAACCAAGGACAACTTCCTGGAAATATATACTAGTTTTAACAGTAACCAATCTCTTTTGGAGAGCTAGCCAGCATCTCCAGTTGTACCACCCTAGACCCTAGATACTCTTTATCCAGCTGTTATGGGCTAACCCCTGAGCAGGGAATCTAGTGCCTGTCACTTTAAGAAAATACAGTCCCGGGTAGTTGCTAATATGGTTTCCCACCAGAGTGCTCCTTCCCCTATCTGGCCCAGGGGGTGCAGGCCTACTCACTCAGTCTTTCTCCTGTGTTGCTGGTGGGTCGGCAGGTGCTACCAGGCCTTCCAGCTGGGCCACTCCTTCACTGCCACACAGGTGGTCCTCTCTCTGGGGGCTGGTGAAGTCCCAAGCTTTCCTCCTTCTAAGGTCCTCTCCCTGGAGGTTAGCCCCTGTCCCATCTAGGACTCCCACCCAGACGTATGCTCTCTAGCTTCACTTTCTCTCCGTCTTGCACCCAAACTCTCCAACTCTCTTGCTGCTGAGCAGACTTGGTTACTTTTAAAGGCTTTCCTGGTCCCTTGACAAGCCTCCTGTTGGGGACTGGCCAGGATCCTTTAAGAGTACAGACCAGCCACTCTTCATCTCCGCCCACTGCTTTTAGATCTTTCTCCAAAGTCCTAGAGCAGGAGGAAATTCCAGAGAGATAGTCTGCAGAGCCTCTCAGCTCTAACCTGAATTTGACCCTCCTGGCTATCACACCCAGGCTGCTACTCAGCCATCTTAGCTAAAAAGTAGAACTAGAGCTTCCCCTAGCTACCTAGGAGGGTGCTACATAACTTCAATAAGTGGTGGTGGATCCCTGAAGGTGAGGGGAAATATTGTGCAAGATGGATAGTAATATAGAAGTTGATATCCCACAGGGGATATATCAAGTACCTGTATGCAGAGGGGGTGACCTCTTGCACAGTTCCTGTCTGAGCACCCTTGGATTTTGATACAGAAACTGCAGAGGTGAAGGAAAGGCAGAATTGCCAAGGTGTAGAAACTATGATCAGGAACATGGAAGCCCTGGTATCTGACAAGTATAGGTACAGATGGTAATGCACTGTGTAAACACCAAGTCTAGTTAATGGTGGAGTCAGGTCCCACACTTGGTTAATTGAAAGCGAAATGGAAGGATACCAGGATGTAAGCAGAATCAGAGTCAGGAACAGGCAGAAGTCAGCAACATTTGGGCAGCAAGGTACAGAGTCACTAGGCAGAAACATGGTCAGTAGTTCCGACTGGGGTCAGTAGTGGAGGCAGACAGAAAACATGAGCAGGGAAGGATAATCTGTGAGCAAGGTCAGAGTAGACTCCGCCTACTACAGGCTGCCACAGAAAACTTCAGGAGGGGTGGAGACAAGACCAGTCACCCTGCACAAGGAGAGAGTGCAGCAGCCACTGGTCTTTATTACAGGAAACAACTGCACAGATGCAAAGTTTCATGCTGGTTTAATGCACAGATCTGAAAGAAAAACCCAAAGCACTCCAAGTAAAAATACATACCTTTTGTGTTTAAACAATGTTTGCTTATCATGGAGTTCAGCTTAAATCTTTTGAAACATTTGTAAAAATATTACAAAAAGTTTTGCTTACAAATGTTTTGTTTTTCTTTTTTCAAGGGGTGGGTGTGGGTGCAGTTGATGTTTTTGGGTGGGGGCATGATTATGGCAGACAGACATTCCTCAGTTCCCCCAGAATTTAGGCTTGGCTACTCTCTATTGAGATTTCCAATTGAAAACTACAATCTGATGATAGAAAGCTATGCATGTATAAAAGGGTATCTTTATTTCTTGCCTCTTTTAAAATTCACAACCATAACAAGCTGAATTAAATGCTTAACTGTGTTTTAATTAACTTAAAGTACAGGAGCTGGATTGAGTGTAAAAAGGTTTTTTTTTATAGTTTTGGTGTTCAATAATACTTGTTTTAGGTTTTAAACACTGATAAGGCTGAAAACACAATCCTCATCTCAACGGTTTATTAGGAATCTCTTTTGGATGTACTTGCTTCTTCTTATTGGTTGGTAAAATGTATTACTGGTGTTTTCAAGTGTTATGGTTAATTTTTTTTTGTTTGAATAACATACTTACTCTGGGTTTGTGTGTACTTCTTTTAAAGTGACCCTAAATGATTTCCTTATTCTCCAAAAATAATCTATACATGTCCATTGCTTAATGGTTCTGCAATCTATTTTTCATGAAATTGTTTCTTACAGTGTCTTTGTAATGTCCTCTGTGAGCTCCCGAACCTCTCCTTTTTCCACCCTCGCTATGTTTCTACATATGGTTGGGACCATGGTGAATACGGTGGGACCATGGAGAATGATAACAGGAAGTCCAATCACTTCAGCAAAAAAAAAAAAGTAATTTGGAGATATGGAGGAGTTGGATTTGGAGTTAAGAATACATACTTGAATAGATTTTCTTAAACCAGAGTTTAGTGTCACTTTGTCACTTTAGACTGTCATTAATGATTTACATAATTTTCTGTTCTTATTTATAAAGGCGAGTCATTATTGATCTTTTCTCTTCTTTGTAAACCTTTATGGACTGTTCACATCCACAGGCTGTCCTCCTGTGGTTTGATTTGTGTTCACAAGCCTTTTTGTTTATCTCTGAGCTAACATAGAGCAATGCAAATTTTTAAAACAACTGCTGTTCTGTTTATGTGTTTTTCTTTTTGTATTTTTAGATTAGTTAACCACTTGCCCTCCAGAGGATTTACCCCCTTCCTGACCAGGCCATTTTTTTTGCGATTTGGCACTGCATTACTTTAACTGAAAATTGCGTGGTCATGCAACGCTGCACCCAAATTAAATTTATGTTCTTTTTTCCCCACAAATGGAGCTTTCTTTTGGTGGTATTTGATCGCCTGTGCATTTTTAATTTTTTGTGTTATAAACAAAAAAGACTGACAATTTTGAAAAAAAAAACAATATTTTTTCCTTTTTTCTAAATAACATATCCAGTAAAAAAATTATAAAAATCACATTTTGTCATAAATTTGAACCAAAATGTATTCTGCTACATGTCTTTGCTAGAAAAAAATCCCAATACATGTAAATTAATTGGTTTGCATGAAAGTTATAGCATCTACAAATGGTGCTACATATGCTGGAAATTTTTTATTTATACTGGTAATGGTGGTGATCCATGACTTAGCAGGACTGCGAGACTGCGGCGGGCATTCTGACACTAAAAAGCACTGACACTGTACTAATGACACTGGGCAGGAAGGGATTAACATCTGGGGCGATCAAAGGGTTAACTGTGTGCTGTTTTACTGTTTTGTCTTTGCATAGCATAATACAAAGCAGCATTCATATATGGAAGACCCTCTTTTTTATGGGATTTTGAGGCACAAAAAGAACAGATATAACCACTGAATTTATAAAATGTATAGATCCATATTTTATTTTGCACAAAATATTAAAATTTACATAGACATACACTATATGGCGATTATACATTACAAATCTGTTACAGTAAATGCACAGGTAAGGAAGGTGGAATTCGGATCATGATTGGGCACTTGACGCATTTCGAGACAACAAATAATCTCTTCCTCAGAAGTGCCTAAATAGGACATGATGCCTATAATAGATATATGATTATAATTATGTTGCTATATACATCCATTTAAAGCTACATTCACAAATATATAAAGGTCACTTACATAACCAGACATTGGAGCAAAAGCAGAAGAACCACCACTAATTATAAAACCAAAAAGCATATGTGTAGCCACTGTCTCCCAAGTCCTCCTAGAGTGATGTAAGAGAAAAAAAAGGGAAAAGACACCTTATTTGCCTCCAAGACTGATCACTTCACGGTGCCACCAGGGTGATAGGTAGGACATTTCAAGTTCAAGTAAGTCTCTAGGTAAATACATAGATAATAATGGAAGAAATAAATATCTGACATCATAGTGCAAAAAATGATAGTAATAGCCAATATCATTCTCATAGGGGCGAGAAAATGCTTACTGAAAAGGGGGATGTGCAAATCATCCTCCACATATGGGGCCATATGTTGTCAATGTCCAATGGCATGAAAATGTTCTCTTAATATTACTGGATCTATAAAAGGATCATATATATTAAATATATAAGTGGCGTATATATATGCCAGTGAGTGAAACTCAAAGTATAATTTTTTTGCACTATGATGTTATGATTGCATTGTTTACATACAGACCTCTCCTCTGTCACTGTTCCTTGGCGATCGCCAGGTGGCGTCAGGGAATGTCTGGCCGGGACCTAGTGATCGACAGCTGTAGCGGAGGAGGCGCCCGTGTGCCCCCTACCCAGAAATACAACATCATATATATATAAGTGATTTTGCACAGCCCTGCCGCCCTGTAGCAGTACTCCTGTTATAGAGCAGTTGGGAAGCGGTTAAAGTGGTTGTAAACCTCTGACATGAAATATGTACAAATTATATCCCTGTATAGTGTGTGTGTGTCTCAATTCAGTGTCATTTCTGTCTGCAGTCTCATTACTCTGCAATCTGCATGAGTCACTCCTGACAGGTTTTCGCTAATCCAAGAGATAGAGGGGGTGGGAGAGGGGCCCTCCAGCACACAGCCTGTAATTCACAGCCACAGCTCTGCATGTTTCCTATGTGCTGTGTGGTGGAGGTTGTGTCCCTTCCCTCCAATCAGAATTGAGGTTACACAGATCTCTGTTCTCTGAGCCATATAGTGTGCTAACATCAGATCCCTGCCTCTGGAAGCTCAGAAAAGCTGTGTAAATTCTGGACTTTGAACAGATGTAGAGAAGGGATAAACTTAGACAACGTATATAGGAATATTGTTTCATCTCTGTGTATCACCTGAGGCCAGTCACTTCACTGTAAGGATTTACAACCACTTTCATTTTTGGAATATTTTGAGTTCCTAGCTAATATTATTGTGTGTTGTGGTTGGGCTGTAACCAACCTGAGCTGTTTACTTTTTATGGGCTCTGCTGGTCTTCTATAAACTCAGTGAGTTGATTTGTTCTGCTTGTTGTTGGAGGGAGGCTCCAGCAAGCAGTGCAGGGGAGTCAACTTTCTGAGTTATTAATATTTATCTGACTAAGTCAATCCCTGAGAAGTTGATCTCAGAGGTATGGCCTAGGTCGGGGGTGTGCAACCCATCGATCGCGGTCTACCTGTCGACCGTGGGCAGGTGACAGGTAGATCGCGAACAAGTCCTTCTCTCCCCCCTTCCCCCAGCCTCCTCCGCTGCTGCTGTCATCCACAGTGCACACACACAGGCACAGCGACTGAGCACAGCACTGCTGGCCACTGCACTGGTCTATGTGATAGATACAGTGGCCAGAGAGTGTCACTGAACTGACTGCCCACATAAGTGTGAATGTTTGTAAGTGTGCCTGTATTTGTGTGGACTAGCACACAGGTAGTGCTACCTTGCAAGGCGACTATCATTGCTGTGGGAGGGTCTAAAAAATGGCTGACTGGGGTGGCTTTCCCAGTACTTTGAAGTGTTTTACTTACCTGTCCCCTCTCTGGCAATATCTTTGCTATGTATTCTGCTTGAGCCAGCATAGCAACTGTTTCATCTGCTTCTTCATTTCTATGGAAAGGAAAAAATAGGTGCAGGAACATCCCTCTTCTGAGTCACTTCTTGTCTTCACCTCCCTATCCACCTCCGAGCACCGTCCCTTTGTTCCACCACCTACCTACCTCCCAGTACTGCTTCTTTTAGAGAATTTTTTAGACAAGCCTCCAGCAACAAAAGATTCCCCCCATAAACAATGGTCCTCTGCAGCAAAATATCACCCCAGCAACAACAGACCCCCAACAGCAACAACAGATCTCCTAGCAGCCAGTGTCAATAGACCCTCCAGCAGCCAGCCTCAATAAACCCCTCCTTTAACACTAGATCCCCGCCAGCAACAACAGACCTCCCCAGCAACAATAGATCCCCTCCAGTGACAATACATTCCCCAGCAACCAGCATAACTAGACCTTCCGGCACACCCCAGCACCCCTTGCCATTACATACCTTCAGTGCTGGAGGTGCTGGAACTGCGTTTCCTTGCTGTCCTGCTGAAAAAAAGCTCTGTTTATAGGCAAAGTTGATCCAGGGAATATCCAACTGCCTCTGATTGCCGATCAGGAAGGATTTTTTTCCCTGTTGGAGCCAATTTGGATCATGTTCGATTGGGTTTTTTTGCTTTCCTCTGAGTCAACTGTGAATATGGAATAGTATATATTGAGGTTTCCTATTTGTGTGTGTGTGTTTTTTTTCTGTTGGTAAAACTGGACTGACTTTTGTCTTTTTTTATCCAGATTAACTATGTAACTATCAGTTTAACTCAAAGAGCTTGCTGATAGGAGGGGACAGCACAGAGCTGGGTGGGTCATTGACCAGGCAATATTACTTTAACTGAGGTGGAGGAAGGTGATATCAGGGACCTGGCAATGCTATTGGTTGGGGTTAAGTAAAACATGACATGGCTGAACAGAACTACAAATCTTTTGGCATATGCAACCCTTCACACATACAGCTGATTGCCTATGGTTATGCTTTAATGCTCCAATATAAAATAATTGCTCTCTTCCACCTGATCTGCCAGAATATTCAATCTGTTATCATTTTATAATGCCAGCGAACACACTACAATTAACCTTATAAATACTGATTTAGAATAATCATCTAAAATACAAGCTTACCAATGCATGACTGTGCTGACCTGTTAATAGTTCAGCCTAAAAAGGTAACCAGACACATAGCTATACTTCCATAGAAAGATGAGTTTATGAACCATATCTGGTCATCAAGTTAAATTACAAATAGGCTGAATCGCCCAAGTTCTAAAGAGAGACACTGAAACCAGTCATCCAGATCCTCATACGTTCTGTGAAAGGTCACCTCATCGCATAGTATGCTGACATAAAGCTTCTCTCATTGCACCTCAGAAACACATTATATTACACATAAGAAACC
This sequence comes from Staurois parvus, assembly GCF_062004578.1. Taxonomy (NCBI): domain Eukaryota; kingdom Metazoa; phylum Chordata; class Amphibia; order Anura; family Ranidae; genus Staurois; species Staurois parvus. The sequence goes on from NW_028317874.1 coordinate 5,137,255, forward strand.
TCGAAAAAAGCATTTTTGATGACTTGTTCCCATTCAGTTGTCTTCTTATGCATCTCCAGGGGGACATAAGTCACGCTGAACTTGGAGATTGATAGCACTACAAGATACTGTACTGGGTTTCCTTTTCAGTACATTTTGCAGCTTTGAATGAAACCACAACCTACAGCTGTGCAAACTTCTTATTTTTGGTGCAATAATTATAAAGAAAAAAAAATAAAGCAGAAAATTACTTCATGTTGCGATAAAGAGCTAATAAGAGAAATAGTTTGTATATAAACTTAAAAAGTGTCATCTTGAGTATGTTCACCACTCCATTTTAGATCCTAGCTATTACAGAAGTATTGCTTCATATTTTATTTGCTGTACTTTTGTAATTTGTAGCACTTTGTCCTATTTTTCTAGGAGATGTAGATGCTTAGATCCAGTATGTGACAGGTCTCCCTGAGCTCCACCCACTGATTTCCGACCACAGTGTTTCAAGGAGTACCATTAACAGCGCTTGCGTCATCCTTCATTAGCTTTCCCTGTACAAGCAGCATCACTTGTGTAGTGAGTGCAGGGGCATGTTTTGTGAGTGCAGGGGCATGGCAATTTAACAATGAACAACACAGGCACTGCTTATGTGCTGCTCATACATATCCTGTGTGTTTACCAGCTGGGAGCAGTAATAGTTTCAGAATGATCCCATGCTTTCAATTGTACACAAACAATGGCTTCCTTAACAAATAGTGAGTAAAAATCATTAATGAAAACCCCCTTCTGACATCGCTGCCGCTCCCAGCTTGCAAACACAGATGGCATATGTGAGCAGCACAGGAACAAAACTGCTGTGGACATGCTTGAGTTGTTCAGTGTTAAACTAACATGTCCCATTTTGGTAGGAAACCATTGGGCGTAGCTTGGAACAAGCTGTCATACACTGGATCTCAGCTTCTACAGCTACCAAAAACAAGATACAATGTACTATATACTTTGTTCCCTAGGGAACTAGAGCATCAGGAAATATATGAAATGATCATTCTTCTTTAAGCGAGTATTTAAAGTGGAACTCCAGGATGACAAGAGTCTGGGTCATTCATTGTCTGATCAGCAGTGTTAGGTATGTTTTTGAATAAAAAAGATGTAATGCATACTAGTAATGAAGACTATTTGAGATATTTCTGACAGCAGAAGTCATTCAGTCAGTCAATCATTGTCAGGGACAGTGAGGTAAATATCTTCAACAGAGCCCAATGCAGTAGCAAAAAAATATATATCTTAAAATACCACAGGGGATATAATCCTTTCTCTCTTTATCAATAACAACAAAATTTTGGTAGGACATACTATACCTGAATGTTACATTATCAACTGTTCCTTAAAGTGTTACTAAACCCAGGGCCCTGCATTCACTATATCTGCTCTCCCACAGTACACAGAACATGGAAGTGCAATTATTTTAGTAAATATAAACTGCTAAATACCTTTTCTCATTAGAAGTCACATGACTGCTCTCACTGCTATCAGTGTCCAGCAGAGCACTGGTTAAAGCTTGTAGGAGGAGTTTTCATTCTGCTGTAGGAGGATCTAGAACCCCTGACCTCTGTCTGGACAGTGCTGATCACATGCACTTCCCAAGGAAAAAAAACCTCTCTAGCAATACACACCAAACTGAGCATGTGCAGAGTGACTGCACACAATATTTCTTATCAGGAGATAAGAGGGAGACACTGGAAGAAGGAGAGAATCAAAGAAGTCAGGATCAAACAGCCTTTTTATATGCAGAGGATTTACCCCTTAGGTTCCACAGTGAGTATAACAAGCATGCTTTGCTGCATATACAGACTGATTTGACCATTGTGGGTTTAGTAACAGTTTAATCACTGACTTGACATATACAGATATAGAATTTTAACTTTTAATTGACTTTCAGTTTCTACATACATTTTCAGGTCTGTGACTGTTGCCATTTCTTTTATTTTTTGTTTGTTTTGTTTACAAACTATTTTATTGAGTATTGTTAAAAAAAAAAGAAAAATGGACATTGCCATCAGAGCAGGTATAAAGCAAATCAATGATATACATTTCATCATAAGGTATCGAGAAAAAAATAAAATAGAACATCAAAATAAGACTAAAAAGAATAAACAAGTATTGCCAGACACCCAAAAAACAAAAATGATAGGTACATTGTAAGAGAGGGAAGATCATGCAGCCTCATATATGCAGTACATGAAGCAAAAGTAACTTCAAATCTAGAGAGGTACAGAGTAGCCTTTTAATGGTAATGGTTGCGAATAGATATCCAATTATCCCATTTGGCTTTACAAATATGCATAGAATCATGTAAGGTATGAAATATACATTCCATTGTCATTATGGAGACAAGTCTGGCAAGAACTAAAGTAAAAGGAACAGTTGGTGACTTCCAAATTAGAGTGATAGCCCATATTCCCGCCACACAAAAAGTGTGAATCAACCTTGGACCTGTTGAGGGGCACCAGGTATTGAAGCAAACAAAAGGCACATAGGTAAGGAAAATTGGACCTTGTGACACATAACGGCCATGGTCATATCACCTATCCTTTTACACAATTGAGTGAGTTCTGCACATTCCCAAAAGATGTGAACAAAAGGAACTGGAGCTGGAAATCCTTTGAAGCAGGTGTTAGGAACAGCAGGCTGTATAGCGTGGAGACAGAGAGGTATATAGTACCTAAGAGGAGAGGTATTGTAATTAACTTCAAAGAAGTCTCTTTTTAAAATAACAAACATGTTCCACTTACCTGCTCCGTACAGTGGTTTTGCACAGTGCAGCCTGGTTCCCCCTGTTCTCGAGTCCCCTGCTGGCACTCCTGCCTCCTCTTTTCTGTCAGGTGCCCCCATAGCAAGCAGCTTGCTTTGGGGGCATCCAAGCAGGCGTGTTCCCAAGCCGCTGCTCAATGTGTCCATTCACACAGAGAGCTGTGACTTGGCCTTACCCCTCTCCCTCCTCATTGGCTGACTGGCTGTGATTGACAGCAGAGGGAGTTTGATGTCTCAGCCAATGAGGAGGCAGAGACCCGGGACAGCCGAGGATGTTGTGCACACCGATGGATCACAATGGTGCTCAGGTAAGTATTGAGGGGGCTGGGGGCACTGCTGCACACAGAAGGTTCTTACGTACATGCATAGAATGCATGAAGGCAAAAACCTTCAGCCTTTACAACCACTTTAACATCTGTCCTATATCTAAGGGAGGTCACAAATCTGGGCAAATCAAAATGATGAAATACAGTGTATATATATATATATATATATATATATATATATATATATATATATGTGTGTGTGTGACTTTTACTGAAAAAAAAATCAAAATGTCTGGTTATCAAAATAAACAGTCCAGAGATATAGGAAGATACATGTAAATCTACACGTTCACTGTAAAAGTTTAGCTTGACTCTACCAACTCCCACTTCCTGAAATGACTCTGGTCGTTTAGTGTGATGGGCAGCCTCAAAGATCAGTAGGGTGACTCAAGCAGTATGACCGGTAAGGGTAATGCAATAAATAATCACAACATATTCCAAACATAACTTCCATCATCAAAGAGGAACAGTCAGCTCACAGCCAGGAACAGTTGAACACATCAACAAAAGAGTTGTTAAATGCCACTGAAGTACACACTCAAATATAGCAGAGCTGAAACAGCACTTTGGTGAGCTAGTCTGTACAAAAAAGGTAATGAGCTGTTCATAAATACGATGTACCACCATACTGGTTCTTTCCAACATTTTGCATTTTTATATTAAGATCTTTGTGAAGTTTGAGAAGAAAAGTGCATGGAGTTATAGCTGATGGGGTGTTCATTTTTTATGCCCCAAATACGTGATAGAAAGCAAACCTATTTTATAGCAGCCCCGGTGTTTAATGTTAAGTAGTTTTATAAATGGAAGTTCTATACTTCCAAGCAGGCCTCCTTACTGTTCCTGCCTGTCATATTTCTTGCTGTGTATAATACCAATCACAACACAGCACAGTGTGTTGCATTTCCTTTTTTTCATGCTCTGGTTAATTTAACAGACTTGTCGATCTTACTTAATCTGCCTATTAGTATTGACAGTTCCATAGTTTTACATTTATTATGATGGCCATGGCATGGAATCCAGGGCATTTTCTTTAACATGGTGTTTCAATACATATTTCCTGCAGAGTACTGGGATCAATAACTGCTTACTTTTTCAATATAATCTACAATAGAAAACAACCTGAATTACTGTGTGTATAGATCCTTCCTTTCAGGGCTCTGCTACTTGTTGCATATGTTATTATTATGCTTTCCCTTTATGTTACAAAACAGCAATACAACAATGAACAACTATTTATTATACAAATTTAGGTCAGTTATTAAAGATCTACAAGTTCTGAAAAGTTGACAGCTGGTATTTTTTTAAAGGCTTAAAGTGACAAAATTGTCAAAATTAGTGTAGCTGCACTAAATGTACAATTACATTTGAAGCCCAGAAAACATTGAAGTAATTACCGTATATGTACACAGCTTATCTAAGGAGTTGTAACACTGTTCAGGTTTGTGGTCTAGGGGTCATTGCTAGAAAGCACAGTCTCTTTTCTTCACTGCAGCTAACCTGCAATATCTTGCTACTTTATCACTGCATGGCAAGACCTTCCAGTATAATAACACCAACCTATATTCAAAATACACTAGGCTGGTATCATTGGGGAAACACATGGTTGTTTTTAATATAACGGTAAAGAATGAGCTTTCGCATGAAACTCTGGTTGTGCTGCTGTGTTGACACTGGTTATTTTCCAGGATCTCTCTCTCAGGCCTTTACTCACTGTGTCCCTGTATACATGGATGCCTCCCTCCAATATCAGACAGACCCTGTACTGTGAGCCTCCAGGCCAGATCCTTAGAAGTCTTGTCTCCATATTGTTCTCTTAGCTTCAGTAGTCAGCCCCCTAGCTCTCCCTGAGCTGGGACAGCGATGAACCCTCTGGCTGAAGCCTCCAGGCTGGGTCTCTCTCCACAAGGGCAAGGACTTTGCTGTTTCAGACCTCTGGCTATTTATGCACACATTAGCCCCCTGCTGATCACCCTCTGCACCAGGGATTGGCTAAGGCTGCATGAATATCCAGCCCAGGGTCTGCCTCTTGCAGCCCACTATATTATGTTTCAGTACATATAAAGAAGAGGATTGAAAAGGAGACTGCACAGAGCAGGCTCAATCTCCATAAGGTTTTATTGATACCACATTCTTTCATATAAGACACTAAAAAAAAAACAAACAAAAAAAACCCCTTTTATGTGAAATTACTTGTGAGCCACAGGAGTATTAATTGTAATTGTTAGAAATGTTCGCAGGCTCCCATTCACATCCTCATATACATATGTGAATTGGTAACTACAAATAAAAATATATAGGTGCCGCGCCCTGTATTTAGGTGGATATCTATTTGATATAATGGCTATATATGATGGTATAATTTAACGAGAACAATAATGTGTATTATATCCTAATGTGTAGTCAGCACAGTTGTAGGGATTTTACACACAAAATCAATTCAACTGTATACAAAAAGTGTAAAAAATGTGAATGTGGATTAAGTGTACATACACCCATTGTATTGTATATGGGAATTGTTTGGCAACAAGCCTGATGTGTCTGTATAGTCACAATATGTAATGGCTACATGTTTTTTTCACACAGAGCTATATTTACAGTATGTCACATTTTCTATTTCAATTATGCTTTTATTGGTGTTTAATACAGCTATACATTTTTCATAATCCATGTATGGAGTTTTGTTGGTATGGTACCTGATAAAGCCCCAGTAGTTTCTTTTTTTTAGGGTCCTATTTTTCAGTGTCTTTTCATTAAGGGATGTGGTACCAGTAAAATCCAGCTTCCTCAGGAAGATTTAAAACACAGTTTTAAAATGATAAACAAAGCAATAATAAACAAAATGAAACATATTTTACAAAAACAAAAGACATCCATCACCAAAATTTTTAAATTTTATCAGTCAATGGCATCTAGTTTTCCATGAAACAGCCAAGGAGCCATGATCATATGAACCCCAAAAGACACTTCAATCAGCAGTTACAGAAAAAAAAATACAAAATGGTGATGGATGTCTTTTGTCTTTGTATATATGTTTCAGCTAGTTTATTATTACTTTGTCTATAATTTTAGAACTGTGTTAAATCTCCCTGAGGAAGCAGGATTTGTCCTGCGAAACACGTTGGAGAAAATGTTAAAAGACATTATATACAAGCTGTACATACAGCCATTGTATTGTATATGGGAATCTTTTGGAAACAAGCCTGATTTTTCTGTATATTCACAATATGTAATGGCTACATATTTTTATACATGGAGCTATATTTATGCTCACATTTTCTATTTCAATTGTGCTTTTTATTGTGTTTAATAAAGCCATACATTTTTCATAATCCATGTATGGAGTTTTGTTGGGATGGTGCCTCGTAAAGCCCCAGTAGTTTCTTTTTGTCAGGGGCCTATTTTCGAGGGGACCAAAACACACCTTACATGATGTATAGATTTAAGATGATATGCCCCTTTAGGAAGAAATGAAAAGAAAATATGGATAAATCATGTAAAGGTCTACATATCTAAATAAAGAGGTCTTCATATAAATTCAATCTCATATGGTCATGCGACCCAAGGGATCCAAAAGTAAAAAAAGTTTTAACATATAAGCCATAAGTATAGAGACGTGTAATTTACCGTAATTACAGGGTTGCCATCCCCAGAATATCATATTTATCATCTTATCAAGTGGGAAGGAAGATTTATAATCTACACCCCTACTCCTCAATTTTCAACAAAGATTTTGCTTGCTGAACACTTTTGGGTAATTCTTTGACTGCTAATTACAAAAATAACCTGTAATTTAACCTATCACCTACCTTTTTATAGTCTTCTGTTTTATTGCAACTTCTTTTTATATAAATTTTAACTTTGCTTTTCTTTAACAAAATAATTAATTAAATGAATTGGAATAAGATGTACAGCCAGCAGTCAATACAACAAGATATCAAATATGAGCAAGCTATGCTGTACAAACCACATAACCAGGCAAATGCAGTGATATTTAGTGCAACCCATGAACATCTCAAAGGAGATAAATTAGTCAAGGAATAAGAACATATGCAACATAGAAAATATATAGAACTATCCTGTGCAGACTATAGAATTAAATCGTATGACATCATTTCATAGAGGGAGGTCAGAGACCATTAAATAGAAAAGAAAGTACAGTCTACAAGACCTAAATTATGAGGGAAGAGATGTAAAGGAGGAAAACACAAAAGAGTAAGAGGATAAGGAAGTCCCAGGGGGCCTTTTGTTCTGTTCAATCATATGGATTGAAGAGAGTGGTAAAATCCATGTGTCTGTGAGTAAGATATCCATGGTTGTCAAGTCTGCAGAAATTTGTGGTGAGTGTCTGCCAATATAGCAGTAATTTTGTATTAATCATAATATCTGTAAGTCTATTTTTGACTGATTTAAAGCTTGAGGGTTTTCTAGGCCTTAGCTATAGTCAGTCCGGTAGCTGCAAAAATGTGGATAAGCTGCACATGCTCTGAACGAAAGATTTCTGGAATTGGTTTATTCAAAAGAATTCAAAAGGGTCCTTACAGATGATCCTGTGTATTAGAGAGTGAATTCAATTATTGACCAAAATCCGAAGTCTGTTCACAACCGAACAAGTCCACCAAATATGAATGATAGTGCCTTCCAAAGTACAGCCACAGAAGAAGGCAGACCATCAATAAAGAAACTTATAGGAAGTTTCCAAAATTAGCACATTCCTAGAGTTTTCATTACTGCTTGCCATATTGATTGCCTGTCTTCTGCATCCAACTGTAAATTCGGTTTTGTCTCCCATTGCATCTGGTATGATCTGATAGGTGTCCTATTGGCACAGGCAATACAAGAGTAAACTAAAGAAATTAAACCCAAGGAGAAAGGATCAGATCAACACTTACTTTCAAATTCTGTTAACAGAAAAGGGGGAGAGTGGCTCCATATTAATGTATGAATAAAATGTTTGATCTGCATTTACTCGCGCAAAGGAATGTCACAATCTGAACGTAGCCTTAACTTTACCTTTTGCTTGCATCATAAGATGCTTTGTGCATCTCATGCATGTCCAGGCATGCACTCAGGGCATATTACATAACATTTATGGAACTTGTACAGTTTTTGCATGCCTAGGCTAGATGGATGCTGCCTGACAAGTCTATACAAGCAGCTTGCACTGTTACTTCTGTCTGACTAATGTAACTGGTTTGTCTGCTAAAAATAGGGAATTAATTTGAATGTCCCAATCTGCCTTTAGCCATGAGGACAGTGTAGAGGGTCTATCATGAACTCAGTAGGCCCGTGTGTAAGATCAAAAGTGGGCTCTAGGCATTGAGAAAGATAAAAATGTGGTAAGCTTCATGCTCCATGGTGAACAGTGAGCATGCTTTAAATTATGTTAAATATGGGGTGTGGCTTAAAGGGAGTGTGGTTAAATAGAGTACTTAACAAATCTTGAGTGCAATTAGGAAGCAAACCCTGATATTTTCTACTTTCTGCTATAAAACATATTTAAAGCAGAGTTCCAGTGCAAATGTAAAAAACTAAGTCAGTAGCTACAAAAACTGTAGCTACTGACTTTTAAAAAACAGCCACTCACCTGTCACTTGATCCCGTGGTCCCCCCTGCAGCCTGTTTCATCAGCCGCCCTGTGTTCCCATGCTGGCATCTTTAGTGTGGGCATCCAGCTGTGACAGCTTGTGGCTTCACAGCCGGGTGCCCACTGTGCATGCTCAAGTAGCTCTGCGCTTTCTGAATAATCCCGTAGTCTTCTGGGACCTGTCACATGTCCCAGAAGACTATGGGGAGGGAGGACAATTTCAGTTTCTGATCACCTAGGTGATCGCAGCGGGGAGCGGGTACCTGTCAATTTTGGGTACCTGCTCCTCAAAGGTGCCGATCCTTAACAGGGAGTAGGGAACCAGTACTCAAAGAGGAATTTCCTTTTTGGGTGGAGCTCTGCTTTAATAAAAAAAAATTAAAAATCTAATTTCTTCATAAATGTAGCTCAAAATGCATTCTGCTACGTATCTTTGGTAAAAAATAAAATCCTAATAAGTGTATATTGACTTATTTATGTGAAAGTTATAGTGTCTACAAATGATGATGTCTACTGCTGCATAAATTCCATATATAATATACTGGTGAATGTACTAATGACACTGGTTGACATCAAGGGGCAATCAAAGGGTTAACTGTGTGCTATCTGTCTGGTTTTCTCCCTGCTTTGCAGGGAGAAGAAACAGACAGATCAATGTTCACAATACACAGAGTTCTGTGTTTTTATAAACACAGAACTCTATGTGTGATTGGCCAGAGCGGAAAAGCTGACTTATCACATGCCAAACTCGTGCTGTGTCCAATCAAAGCACAGGTTGGCAGGGGACACACACACCCCGAACCCAGAAAAAAGGTCACAACGTACAGGTACGTCGCCCTGCCTGGAAATGCCACTTGCTTGCAGTACAACTACTGTGGGCAGGTGGCATGCTCACTGGCTGTGATTGACAGCAGGAGGCTGAAGGAGTTGCTGCACACAGAAGGTTTTTTTGCCTTCATGCATAGGTTGCATGAATGTAAAAAAACTTGAGCATTTACAACAACTTTAACAAAATCCTTTGCACAGCTTGATAACCTTGTTTTCTTTGCTTGCATTGACAGTTTGTTCACAGTTTGGGTTGTAAGCATGACCTACTAGAATGCTGTCTCTTTTTTAATTCATTAGTATTAAGCTTCAAGGCTGTCTTGTTACACAATGACAATGTATATCCTTCAATACCTGTTGGTTATGCTGCAAGTGAAAGAGACATAGACATGCAAAAACATGGAACTGTTGTTAAAGCACGCCAAGTCCTTCAAGTACAACTGGAATATCTGTGGAGATCTAAAAGTAGTGGCTCTACTGCTTAAAATGCAGCTCAGATATATCAAGTACTCTTGTTACATATGCAAAGGGACAGTCATGCAAAAGAGTCTCACTACATTAAAAAGAAATGGCCACTCTGAAAGAATTTGTTTCCAGGACAGGAAATCATGGCACATGAACAATGTGTTTTACGACAATGATATATTTGCCTCCACTTCACATAAAAACTCAAACTGATGAAAAATTTTGCGATCAACAAGGAAGGTGAAGATTTTTTCAGACAGATTTTTCCAAGAGTAACTGATGCCAAGATTAAGGAGGCATTGTTGAACAATGAGATGCACTGAACACTGACTACAAATGAAAATCAGCAGCAAAACACTTTTATCCCTGTTGAACTCATGCAGCAAGTGGTAAACATTATGCAATAAACACCTGATAGTCATGAAAAGTTAAATTCATATTTCTCAAGATTTCTATGTGATACAGTCATTCTTACATTGTATTTGTGTTCAGTTTGAAGGGGTCTATCATATTCACAAAACACTCTTTAGAAAGCAAAACTTTTGAAAAAAAATTGTTGTCCAGTGTTATAAATAGTGGAGAAGGGTGGGAACCTCCAAGGAGGATATAGATGAAAAAAAAAACATATTCTTAGTGACATCAAGAAGGGTTAGAGCATCTGACAAGGTGTTCATTTCTGTCATTTCCTTCCTATTCCAACAATCCCATTTCTTGCACAGGCAACAGATGGACAGAAAGTGGGTGTAACCAACAGAATAAAAATTTCTGACATGAATTCAAAAGAATATATTTAAGGGATTTCTTTTTAGTTTAACTCTGTACTGGTGGCCTGTAATGCGTTTTTTTTTTCATATCACCTATTCCCAATTCTAAAGCTGGGTAAACACTGACAGTTTTTGACTGCAACCGCTGTTCAGATACTGGTTTTCCAGCATGTTCCTTCGACAAAAGTCATTAGAACGGCTTCTGTACGAAACTCAATGTGTAGCCAGCTTTGGTATCTTTATTTTTTTGCCATTTTATTACTGGCCACAAATTTTAGCTTAAAAATATCTGGGTTTTTTTTTAAGCCGACACAAACCCACACTTTTAAATTTACCCACGAAGAATGACACTTCTGTACATTAACAGCCTCCTAATCAGTAAATTATAATCATTGTACTTACAAATTCCTAGCATCTAGAAATCTAAAATGTATGCACTTCTTTATCAACAATACAGTGGCGATGTATGTATCCAAAACTTACTCTTATTTTAGTAATTTAGTAAAAATAGTCATAATGGCATTATTTTGCACAATATACTTTATTTATTGAAGAAGATAAAACTGCATTTTTTTTGCATTTTTGTAAATGAAAATGTAAATTAGAAAAACATAAGTTCATGGTATTTTTCAAAAGAAATTACTAATGAAGGACTGTCTGTGCTAAAAAAAAAGGTGTGAAAATCATTTTAGTATGCAAAGCAGTTAAAAGGGTATTGTTGAGTACACTGGTGCAACAGATGTGTACAAAAAACTGTGCAAAGTTCTGGTCACAAAGGTTTTGATTACCCCTGGACTTTAGTGGATAAGACACTAGCCCGAATAAACATGTTGATACACATTAAATAATAATTTAGAAAGCAACAGAGATTTCTGATGTTATTTCATTTCTACTCATGTCACTCAGATTCCTTCTGCTGTAAAATACACAAATTGTTCTCTAACCGACAGGCAGAAATGATGTGCCAGATATTTATAGAATAGTTAATTATAAAACATTTACAGTGTGTTGTGACACCCGGCCTGAATGATATTTCAAATCATAAGGTTTATGACAGGCATATTCAAATTGTCTTATTTTGATTTTTAGTATTTTCTCTTATATAAAAGTATTTTTTTTTTATAAATTCAGTATATGTGCTATGAACAACTGGTTGAAAGCCACAGATTTACCCTTAACCCTTTCATTGCTAGAGACTTTTTTAAAAATATTTTTTAACAAATGTTAAAATGCATTTTAGGTCTAAGGATTGCTTGAAACACCACAAATATCTATTTTCCAAAAGCAGAGACCCTGTAGAATAAAATGGTGGCAGTTATGTCACACAATATTAGGACAAATCCTTATCAAGCGTGTATTTTCAGTACAAAAAATACTCCAATGAACTTTTGTGCACAATGGCATGTTATATTGTCAAGTTTTTGGTAAACAATGAAAGTAGGTTTTACAAACATGTAAAGCCTTAAAATTGCATGCATCTGTGAAATGGCGGAAACATGTGGTACCCAAATTGTTCATAGATGATGTTTTAAAAGCCTTTACAGCTCATCAAATTAAAGGTAACCTTGAATGGCGGCCCTAGAATTGTTTCTCTCACTCACAAGCATATTTGCATTTGTAGGTGTGTGTACACAGAGGCAGGGGACTCTAAAACAATTTTTCAAGTGTGTTTTTAATGTTCTTATTGCATTTTTAATACTTTGTTTTTTAATTTAAGCTTATTGCTATCACAAGGGGAAAATGATAGTCCTGGGCACGAGTGAGCACAGGTTAGTTTGGAATATATTGCAGGAGGGAGTCATGCTAAGCGGGAAGCTACACATTGCAATATACTGTATGTGGAAGTGATTGTGTGGCTTTACAGCCACCCAAAACACATCCAAAACAAAAGCTGACAGCTTACTGTGAATATTTATAAAAACTCACAACTGCTATAGCTGCCAGGGGTCTGCTTACATGCTACTGCTTATTTCAATGTAAGCCTTACATTGATGGTAGCAAAAAGGGTAAAAATGAACATCTGTTCCTGAGCCACGCACACTAAAGTCAAACTCTCATTGATCTCTCTTTATATAAGCATTCATTTTAACATTTTTCAAATTTCACAACAAAAGCATTACAATCTACTTTTGTATCTTTTTGAGCAGATATAAACAACCCTCAAGTATTTCAGGGATGTTCGAAATAAATGGAGACCCAACCTCAGAATTTTTCTAAAAGCAGCTAGAGAGGTTGGTGAGGGCTTGTTTTAATGTTCTTTTACTACATGTTAAGAATATCTTTAAATGTTTGTGGTCTGGGCACAGGTGCACCTTAAGTAAGTGGAGAATGCAGGACCTATAAGGGGTATATATAAATTAATTAATAAAAAATCAAGCACATATGCCAAATATCTGTTAACACCAGGACCCATAATGTCAAATTCTACCTTAGAGTTCAGCTATACTCAACTGCTAGCTACTGTTAACAGTCTTGATTGATGGTTTGTAAAGAGTAATGGAAGTCAAAATCCTGGAAATTTTCTTGGAGGAAATTCTGTGCTAGACTTCATCCAGCTAGCCACTAAAATAGGTTTCACGATTATGCAAATATTTTTAACTGAAGGGGGGGATTCAATTCTAACAAATCCCACTCAATGTCTTTTAGGTATAGTTCTCCTGCCAAATTCCAAAATCAGGGCTGGATCTAATGGTGCCAGTGAGGGTTACGCTCCACATTCCCAGATTTTAGTAGTTCCCCACTAGGAGTCAATTCTTTGCTGTTGGGACCAGTTAACAGTGTGAGTGCACAGTGCCTTGTCTGGGACATACATGGCATACTATACAAAGACACAGGGAAGGCAGAAAGGCATTTCCTGTTCACTTCAGAACCATTTCTTAACTGTAATTCCAGGTTGGATTCATGGAGCAGATTCTGCTCAGCATTAAGCCCACAGCATGAAGTTCTGCTCATTGAACAGATCCGTGTAAACTACTGCACTGGGTTCATTTTCATGCATCCCTGTGACTGTCACACTGTATGACAGTGGGGTTGATTTACTAAAACTGGAGAGTGCAAAATCTTGTGCAGCTGTGCATGGTAGCAAATCAGCTTCTAACTTCAGCTTGTTTGAATAAACTTTAACAAAACAAACTGGAAGCTGATTTGTTTCTGTGTGGAGCTGCACCAGATTTTGTGCACTCCAGTTTTAGTAAATCAACCCCATTGTCTGTGTGTGTGTCGCATCATCACACAGCCAGTGCCACTGTTTCAGCAGGGAGAGAGAGTTGGAGAGACACAACAGAGTTACAGGGAGAGTTAACTGTATGAAACATTTGAAACTACAGTGTTTGTAAAATTAAAATGATAAAAAAATCAATCAAGAACATGTTTTCTGTAACCTATAGGCTAGCTGTCTGGAGACACAAAAACAACAAGGTCTTAGATTGTAAGCTCCAAGGAGCAGGGCCCTCCTATCCCTCTTGTATTGAACTGTATCATTGCTGTATTTTCTCCTTTTATATTGTAAAGCGCTGAGCAAACTGTTGACGCTATATAAATCCTTTATAATAACAATAATAATAAAGGGCTGGAGATAAATAACTATTAGAGGGTTGACTTCAATAGGTTTATCTGTTATATGTGTGTTGTAGTAATACAGCAAAGTCTGTGCTGAGCTCCATGTGCGTGTGCTAGTGTGCATTGCTTGGCCAACATTACCCAACTCTTTGTCTTTGTCAAATTATAAATTTTTTGTGTACCATTTTCTAGTAAAGCAGACACTGCTGCCCGGACCCAGATGGTAAAACATGCTGAGTCTGCTGTTTCTGAGCCTGAGAATCCACTAGAGCTCCCATGCACTGGCCCAAGCACAATCTCTACCCTACCCCCTTCAAACAACAGTAAAGCTCCATATTCAGAGCAGGAAAAAGACATGGCAGTTGATGGTTTAGACCACAGTTTAAACACAATATCACAGTCTGTTCTGAAATCATAGCCAGTATAGATATTTAGCCAGTGTCCTCGTACATGTAACACAAGTTGATACTGCTCTCAGCCATTGCTAGAATACTCTAAAGAAAGATGCATGCTTTTGCTTTCCATATAAAAAATTCACAGCCTCCAATAAAAAAGATGTCATGTTATTAAACAAGGATTTACTAATTGTAAAACTGCATTGGGGAAGACTGTACAATAAACAAGCAAGGCCACTACTATGTGCAAGCTTCTTTCCTGTGGGATGAGATAATGAAGCGATAGGAGAGTCTGTAGCCCATCAACTAGGTCCACATCAGATTGAAAAGAACAGGTATTATGTAAAAAAACATGGGGGAGTAGTTAAAATTCTAGCTGTGAATGAGTTACCCCTCTGAGGGAACTCTGAAAGCCTAGAGTCTAGAAAAGAAGATAATATATCTGCTGGACTTTATTTGAAGCTATTTGAATTCCCATTACTAAAGGATGCCAGACTCAGAGACATAGTAAATGGCATACCACAGATTGCAAAATATACATTAATGTGCAAAATTAGATAATTGAATCAGATGCAGAGTGCATCGCAACACAGATTCTGGAATATCTCTCAGATGGAGGTATAGTACTGACAACCTTATCAGTTTGTACTATGTGCTATGATGGTGCTTCTGTAAAGAATGGAATAAAAAGGTGGAGTGTAGGTATTGCTACACAAAAAAGATTCTTTGACATGTCCCATACATACATTATAACCACCAGCTTCATGTGCCAAATGTTTTTTGAGTTATCAGGTTCATTCAACTCAGTCTTTCATCATCACTACAGTATTTAGAACTACATCGTGCCATCTCATAAAAGACTACTGGAAAAATGGTGGACAAGAGTCTACAATGTGGCCATATATGTACAGAAGCATTG
This sequence comes from Staurois parvus, assembly GCF_062004578.1. Taxonomy (NCBI): domain Eukaryota; kingdom Metazoa; phylum Chordata; class Amphibia; order Anura; family Ranidae; genus Staurois; species Staurois parvus. Next base: position 5,152,875 of record NW_028317874.1, read on the forward strand.
GGACTAGAGACGAGCTCCAGATTCGGTCCAAACTTGTGTTCAAAATTTTGCTCGTTTGGGCATTTGTAGGAGTACCAGACTTTTGGTCTATTCTGCAGGAGTCAAGCTTTTTATAAAGTCCTAGATTGTAAGCTCCAAGGAGCAGGGCACTCAAATCCCTCTTGTATTGAACTGTATTGTTGCTGTATTTTCTCCCGCTATATTGTAAAGCGCTGAGCAAACTGTTGGCGCTATATAAATCCTGTATAATAATAATAAAGTTGATTTTTTTCCTCTTTTTATCATATATGTCAGCTTCCTTTTGCTGTCAGTGGTTGTTAGCAACAAGTGACGTCACTTGGCCGCATTCATTTACTGGCCAGGAATTCCAAACTATAATAACAAAGCTGCTTGGGATAGTTAAAAAAAACTATTTTTTTGGGTTCACCCCCGTGGATCATACTAAGTCCTTTAGTGGAACACCATGCAAAAAATAAAAAAATGTCATGTGATCCTTTCCAAATTATATACCAGACCCACTGAGTCCTATAGATTTTAAGGAGGAACCTCACGCAGAAATCAAGAGAAAAATGTGGGGTCACTCCAAGAATTCCATACTAGACCCTTATCCAAGCATGCAGTATTGCAAGCCAGAAACGGAGGAGTAGAGAAATGAGCATGTGCCCCCTCTCCCAAACCATACCCTCAACATGGCAAAGCACCTTGACCCTGTGTTGATGAGGACAAAAACTTATTTCCTACAACCCTGGCTTAATGGTTGTGAAGGTATGTGGATGTGGGGCTTATAGGAATATGAAAGCCCCTTTAACAATAAAAGGGAACCTAGATTCCACCCCCTATATGAATGAGTAAGGGGTATTACCTCATTTACAAAAAAAGTGAAAGTGAAATAAAAACACAAGCAGTGACAGTTCCTTAAAAAAAAAAAAAAAAGAACAGTCCCATAATGCAATTCCACTATCAATCCTGTCTTCCAGCGATGCAGATACACATGAATCATGATGCCGACCAACCTGTCGAAAAGAAAAAATCCACTAACACGATCCTCTCTCACCAACTGATCACCTGCAAATGGCAGTTTCAGAAGATGACAGTTAAGTACAAAAAAAGGGGCATGGTCTCCCAAATTATGTAATTGAGTAAATATAGACATGACCAGCAGGTCTTTTTTCTTTCAGCAGGTTGGCAGGTGTCAGGCAGCATGAATACTTGAATAAGGGTCTGGTATTAGAGATAAAAAAATAAATAAAATTCTTTACTTTAAATCTGTAATATATAAACAGGTTCATGATGGATAACTATAATGTGTTTAACTCCAGTCTAGTAATCTTCCAATGTGAGTACTTCTTGCATGTCAAAATTTGCATTTCTTCTTTTACAGTTTCCAAAGTATACAATAGAGTTCTCAAGTCTGTTAGCTTGTGTTTCAAAGCAAACTAAATATCTTACAAAACAATAATAGTGACCTTTGAAAAGAGCTAGTATTATTATATTGTGAGAAGATTCAACACTTATTCTTGTGTTAAGACGTACATAACATTTTTTCTCCATGCTAACAGCTTGTCAGAGTGCATGTTCACGATCTGTAATTCCTTCAACTTTCAATTCAAGTAACCACTTTAGCAGGGCCTAAAATGCTGCTGTTATTAGGATACTTGAGCTTTATATGTCTAGACAGAAATTAGTGTGACCCTCTTTTAACGTTTCTCATTAAACTTCTTCTATAAAGCTTGGAAACTAGAACATTTTTTAGCAACAATCCTGTACAAATGCAATGTCCCCCAGAGTATAGCATCAAGTCAATTAAACTCCTGGGATATTGATCTGGTCAGTTAAGTAGCAGAGGGGATTGTTAATCAGTTTTAGCTGCTTTGGTGTTAATGAAATTAACAACAGGTGCACTAGATGGGCAACAATGAGACAACCCCCAAAACAGGAATGTTTTTACAGGTGGAGGCCACTGACATTTTTTCCCCTACTCATCTTTTCTGACTGAGCATGGAGGAGATTCCAGGAGACAGGCAGTTACTCTAGGAGAGCTGGACAGGGCCTTACAAGGTCCTTAACCCATCAACAGGAGTGATATCTGCTCCTTTGTGCAAGGAGGAACAGGATGAGCACTGCCAGAGCCTTACAAAATTACCTCCAGCAGGCCACTGGTGTGAATGTCTCTGACCAAACAATTAGAAACAGACTTCATGAGGGTGGCCTGAGGGCCCGACGTCCTCTAGTGAGCCCTGTGATCACTGCCTGGCATTGTAAAGCACAATTGGCATTTGCCATTGACCACCAGAATTGGCAGGTCCACCACTGGTACCCTGTGCTTTTCACAGATGAGAGCAGGTTTACCCTGAGCACATGTGATAGATGTGAAAGGGTCTGGAGAAGCTGTGGAGAATGTTATGCTCCCTGTAACATCGCTCAGCATAGCCGTTTTGGTGGTGGGTCAGTGATTGTTTGGGGAGGCATATCCATGGAGGGACGCACAGACCTCTACAAGCTAGACAATGGTACTCTGACTGCCATTAGGTATCGGGATGAAATCCTTGGACCCACTGCCAGGCCCTACGCTGGTGCAATGGGCCCTGGGTTCCTCCTGGTGCATGACAATGCCTGGCCTCATGTGGAGAGAGTATGCAGACAGTTCCTGGAAAATGAAGGAATTGATACCATTGAATGGCCCCCACACTCGCCTAACCTAAATCCAATAGAAGATCTCTGGGATATCATGTTTGGTCCACCTGATACCACATCTCAGACTATCCAGGAGCTCAGTGATGCCCTGGTCCAGATCTTGTATTAAATACCCCAGGACACCATGGCCCTGATTCACTAAGATGTGAGTGTAATAGCAGAGACTGACCATTCAGGCAGACTCCGGTCAATCAATCAGTCGTCTGACCAGCGTCTAGCAAGCTCATTGACGAGCGTCTATTGACTACTTTGCTATCACTGGCACATTTTTAGGTGCAATACCGGATATGTTCGCTAGATGGCGCACAAGCGCGGGCTTTATTAACATTGGCGTTTTCATGATGGCAAAAGAATTCGTAGAATGTAATAAATACACCTGTATTAGAATTTTCTATTTTCTTCTATTTATTTTCTTGCTGTGTCTCCAAAATGATCAGGAAACTAATGCATTTACTAATGAATGTCATACATTCTGTACTCAAATGTTAAACATTTACACACTTATATCTCAAATAATTTATATACTTCTAATTTCCCAATATAATTATATATCTTCATTCTCTTTAATCACGTAACTATTCTATGGTAAAGACAAGTGCAGCGCTATAAATGCATGTGATCAATAATGAACGCATGTAAAAACCAAAAAGTGCAAAGAATTGCAACAATGATGTAATATTGTAAATGGTGCTAAAATAAGTTCATAGAATCATTCCTGAATAATGGAATGTCCTTCGTGTGAGAGTACCAACTCAGAGAGTGCCTATGAATGGCACGTGTGGTCTCTCCGTGACGGACAGTAGTGCATGAACTCGTGAAAGGTAAACCACCCTTGGGACTGGTCTACACTCACCAGAACAAAAGTATTAATGTGTATGGGTTATACACTCCACACATCTGGGGGTGCAGCGGTATGCTGGCAGTTATGGGTTAGTCATCCAGCTCCATCCATCCATCCATCAGGGTGGGTGCCCAAATGGTCCTGGGGAGGAATTAGCTCAGCCACAGGAGCCAGAAAGGTGCTCAATAGTGTAGTACACTGTCACAGGGGTGGATGACCTTTCACGAGTTCATGCACTACTGTTCGTGGTTATATTTATCTTGTGTAATACCATTTTAGTAGTCTATATCATTTGACCAGCGCTCGCTCTATCATTTTCAAACAATGGAACTATTCTACATTATAGCTCAAACTGTGTCTCCCACAGTGGTTTAGTGGTTAGAGCTCAGAACTTACAGCACTTGGGTCATGGGTTCTAATCCCGGTCATGGCTACATCCTAAAAAATGGAGATCAATTTTCAGTGCCAGGAATATTGATCAAACAATTATGATTTTGCCTAATGACTAGAAAGTGGATGAATGTACTCTTCTGCCAATTAGGAAATGTGCCATTTTCATGCCGTGTATATTTCATTGTAACATTTTTCTCTTTTAAATCTGTCTCCTTATATAACTTGACCCCCTCCCCCACCCCGCCATCACCTGTCCCATATGCAAATCTATGGATCACCGCCCCACTCTTTAACTATCTATTTACTGATCAAGTGAATGTGTCTCATTTTCTATCAGCTACAGCTCAGATCTCACATTATTATACAATTGCTGATTGTATCTCACCACTAGTCTGATTGAATTCACAATTCCTGGTCAGTCCCGTTCCCTGACCTCTAATAAACTTTAGGGCCAGTTCACACTACATGTGTTTCAGTTGCTTTTTCGGCATCACAAACGCACAGAAAGAAGGTTATGTGGTTGTCAATGTCATAGTTCACATCAGCACTTGCATTTTCAGTGCATTGCAGGTGCTGTAAACAAAGTTGACCACGCTGCATTGTTTCTGCACAGAACTGTACTGGAACACATTGAAACGTCCTTGAATGTACTAAAACGCACATGTCCCTAACTACATTGAATACAAAGAAAATAGAAAAAAATAAGTGGAAGGGATATAAAAATGCAATGTAAACATGTCCAAAACACATTCAAAATGTACTGGAACACACTAAACATGCATGCCAAAAGGGCATGAAAAAAACCCATCAGGAACACATCTAGACTGTTTCTATAGTGTGAACCAGCCCTTAGGACTTGTTCACACCATTGGTGGTGCAGAAACGCATGCAAGAACACACATTTTCCAGCACAGCAAAGAAATGCAATGCCCTATGTAGATGTGCGCAGGTACCATGATGAAAACGTTGTTGCACCTACACACGTCTATTAAAAACAGCCCCATTCACAGCCACAAATACGCATGGCACCACACTACTGTGCGGTTAGGTGCGACACACTTGGAAAATAACATAAAAATAAGCCAACATGGCTAAAACATATCTTGAAAATATGGGGACTCTGATATCCGGCGACAGTCCGTTCACGAACGAGAAGCAATTCTGCACCCCTACAACCAACATAGAGGAAAGGGATGGTCAAATTGCTGTGCTGCTTCCAAACCACCTCTGGCATGCCAGGGTCATTATGCAGGTCCTCGATGCCAGTTCTTGCCTGCGGCCACAAAATATCCACTGGCCACAAGTGAAGGTGAGTGGAGGACGTGAAGGTGGATTTCTACCAGCTTCAACCGCAAGCAGTACCACTCCTGAAAAATGAGAGCAAATAATCATTGACACGTCATCATGACAGTCAATTCTCAGTGCAGGCTATCTAGAGTGTCTTTCCTTTTTAACCATTTCAAGAGTTCAAGGAAACATTCTTGGAGCATCTACTGTGTTTGGAAAGGCCAAAGGTCCCCCCCCTCCCCCAGGCACACTAATGCTTATGCAGACCATAGACGGGGAGAAAAACGGCCGATTTTTCTTTTAAAAAATGAAAAATTGGTTGTTCAAGCGGCCGACGTTGCCAGCAATGGTAAAAAAAAAAATCGGCCGATTTTCATCCCGTCTACAGCCGGCAAAAAGTGTCTCTGCAGAGAGCTCCGCTATTTCTTTGACAGTTCCTTGACATTTACAGCGGTTGCAACAATGTATCTATTTGTATCCATTTAGGATACAGATGTTTTTATTCGGAAACAAATAGATACAATGTTGCAACCGCTGTAAATGTCAAGGAACTGTCAAAGAAATAGCGGAGCTCTCTGCAGGGACACTTTTTGCCATACTGGAATTCCTCTCATTTTTCATCCTTCTTCCTCTTCTTCTTTTTCATCATCATCCTCTTCTTCTTTTTCATCATCATCCTCTTCTTCTTCATCCTCTTCTTCTTCATCATCTTCATCCTCTTCTTCTTCATCCTCTTCTTCTTCATCATCTTGATCATCATCATCCTCTTCTTCTTCTTCTTCTTCATCATCATCCTCTTATTCTTCTTCATCATCATCCTCCTCTTCATCATCATCTTCTTCTTCTTCTTCTTCTTCTTCATCATCCTCTTCTTCTTCATCATCATCCTCTTCATCATCATCATCATCCTCTTCTTCTTCTTCTTCTTCATCATCCTCTTCTTCTTCTTCTTCTTCTTCTTCTTCTTCATCATCATCATCCTCTTCTTCTTCATCATCATCCTCTTCTTCTTCATCATCATCATCATCATCCTCTTCTTCATCATCTTCTTCATCATCATCATCCTCTTCATCATCATCCTCTTCTTCATCTTCTTCTTCATCATCATCATCATCATCCTCTTCTTCTTCTTCTTCTTCTTCATCATCATCATCCTCTTCTTCTTCATCATCATCATCATCCTCTTCTTCTTCTTCATCATCATCATCATCATCCTCTTCTTCTTCTTCTTCATCATCATCCTCTTCTTCTTCTTCTTCATCCTCTTCTTCTTCTTCATCATCATCATCCTCTTCTTCTTCTTCATCATCATCCTCTTCTTCATCCTCTTCTTCTTTTTCTTCTTTTTGTCTTCCTCTTGCAGGTCACTGCTCATGTGCAGATTTTTTATCAGTAAAAAATCGGCCAATTTGCCCATCATTGCCGCGAAAATCGGCCGATCGGCAAATTCGGCCGTTTTTTTTTCCAACTTTACAGAAAAAAAAAATCTGCCAAAATACCGAAAAACGGCCGAACAAATAGCCCACTAACGATCCGAAAATCGGCCGATTTTATTTTCGGACGAAAAATCGGCCAATTTTCGACCCATCTATGGCCTGCATAAGATATGGTGTGGCCCTAGGGTCAATGTGTGTTTAGAATACTTCCAAAATGCACATACAAAAACACTCCATCCAAATGCATGTTGCATTTCTATAGCATGTTAAACAGAAAAAAAATGCACTTACATAATGTTAACATGCGCAAGTAAAAATAGACAAAATCCACATCCTTTTATTCTGGCTTCACATACATGCATTGTGGTCTAACACCGCACTCCTGGGCAAATCACATGCAATTTGTGTGCGTTGCAATTAGAGACAAACATTTTGCACACCTCAAATTGCACCGCATCCGGGCCAAAAATGTGCAGGACCCTTTTTCAGGGTATGCACATGTATTGTACTGTCCAAGGCATTGCACACTAACGCATTGCACACTAAAAATGTCAAATACGTTAGTGTGTACAGTGCATGAGTGTAAAATGCTTTAGTGTGTACAGTGCATGAGTGTAAAATGCTTTAGTGCACACTGCAGTGTACAACGCATTGCACACTGTAATACACTGTAATACCGTGTACACCCACACATTGTAGACTGTAATGCACTGTACACTATCATGCAGGATGGAGCAACGCATTGCACACTGTGATACCGTGTACACCCACACATTGTAGACTGTAATGCACTGTACACTGTCATGCAGGCTGGAGCTACGCATTGCACACTGTGATACGCTGTCCACTGTCATGCAGAATCCAGCAACGCATTGCACACTGTAATACCATGTACACCAACACATTGTAGAATGTAATGCATTATACGCAGTATACATGTCCAGATATTCAAAGATTAGCCATGAAGGCCTAGCTGGTTACCTATTGGGCGACCGCAGATAGCCGAATAACGCTACACTGCATCCAGGCAGCTCTGGGAGGGTGTCATATGACATCCTGGCAGAACGCGCTCTCCGTGATTGCTGTGTCCTAAGGACACAGCTGATCACGTGATGTGGTAAAGGCCAATCACAGCGGCTTTTTACCATGTGATCAGCCATGTCCAATGACACGCTGATCACCGGGAAATGCATTTGCCGGGTCTTGGCTGCACTTTCATCACGCTATCAGAATGTGTGGAAAGTACTGCCGAGAACCAGCAGTTATCAGAGCAGGGGTCGGCCCCGATGATCAGTGCCCACCAGTGCCACCCAACAGTTACGCCCACCTGTGGCCAGCAGTGCCACCCACCAGTGCTGCCTCATCAACGCACATCAGTGTTGCTAAATTACCAGTTTACCAAATGTTATAATATAAACAGACTTTTATTCATTATGAGCTATTTTGTGGTTTATCGAGCAAAAAGTAAAACACACAGCAGCAAGTCAATACCACCCAAAGAAAGCTCTATTTGTCTGAAAAAACTGATATAAATTTAAGATGGGTACAATGTGGCATGACCGCACAATTGTCATTCAAAGGGTAACAGTGCAGAAAGATGAAAATTGGCCAGGACAGGAAGGGGGTAGGAGTACCCAGTAGGCAAGTGGTTAATATCATTGACCCATCAATACCCAGGAGCTAATGTACAGATAAGTAGCATGTGCACCAAGTGAGATTCTGCTAGGCCCCACCCACAAAATTGCAATTACCTGTCCCTCACATGTTATAAACATGTTTGCAATGGCCACACTTACTGTACATATAAGGATCATCTCCTCAGTTGAGAGCTGTGCTCTCGCCATGTCCAAATGCCAATAAGGTTATCAAAATTTTCAACCAACACAAAACCTCCAACCACTTGTCATCCACTTACACTCCCCACAACCACTTCCGGGTGCGCGCACGTGATGATGGACTTCCAGGATCGCCGTTCATGCGCCATGCGGACACCTGTTTGGTGCTTATTTGTTTGCAATCGCGCATTTTTATGTGCGGCTATGATAGCTTTCGCAAATGTGTGTTTCTTATTGATTTGTTTTTTTTAACCTTGGCTAATATTTGTTGCCAAAGGCCAAAAATCAACAAAGTGTGGACTATTTTATTACTGTAAATCGAATTGTAGAAAACCTGTAGCTGGCTGCACAGTGAATGTGACATTCATTAGTACATAATATTGTGGTGCAAGTGGGTTTTTTTTTTTTGGTTTTGAAAAAGCCAGTTTGCACACACTTGCATATTCACGCTCTTACAAGCTACATTTGAGCAGATTATATAAGTATACAAAGTAACGATTAAGGTTGTTCATATATTGAACATAAAATAAACACAAAAACATCGGTCAAATATTTATTGATCAAATATATCGTCATTTATTTGGTCAGCAGGAACAAGTAGGTACAGTCAATATCTTGGTGAGTCACAAAAATAGGATTGATGTGGCAAAAATAAAACACTCCTGCTCATAAGAGCTTACAATCTAAAGATACTTCTAGTGAACTGTGTGTGCTCAGGTTATAGCAGGAAACAAAGGGGAAGATGAATCAAGTAACATTTTCATGCACATAGGATTTACTTACACAATCACGTAGTATAAAGATCCATTCAAAAAAAAAAGTCTTCAGATCAAAATATCAAGAAAACAAAGCATGTGAAAAAAAACCCTCCCACCTCTACAAATCCCCTCCCACCTCTACAAATACACTACACATACATTTGTCAGCAGGTTTGTCAGAAAAATGCATTGGAGTCTAAATAAGCAAGCAAAATTAAAACAAGAGCAGATTTTAAACAAAACGATTGACATGTGTGAGGCTTTCAATGCAAAGAGAAAAAACACAATCATTGTGCAATAACACACAAACACTTTACAAGGCCAAAAATATGCAAACATTTCCAGCCCACTTCCAAACACAGCCTGAGTGGTGTCTGGGGCAATTCAGCACAAAATCTCTCCTTCCCCCAAACCACTACAAGCAAGGACTTAGTCACAAACCACCCGGCCTAGTAACAGGCCAAATCACTCACTACTGCACGTCTTTATATAAGCTAGGTTGTATTTGGAGCGTGCCAAACAAGGCCCCACACCCAATGAAGCCACACCCACCACTGACCTTAGTTTGGTCAGTGAAAGTGTTTTCACCTGATGAATCCGCTTCCTACCTGCATTAACCCTTGGTATACAGGCCCCACAAATCAGAAAGATATATACAGTGAAATGTACGTGTGCAGCATACAACAGAACATTGAGCAGGGATGTGAAAGGGAACCCCAATTGGAACCGTTATTGCTACTATGGTCACAATTCCCTCCAGATTCTCGCATGAGTTAAGACAGTCACATGACCACATCTTGTATGCAATACTGAAAATGACAAATCGATTTGACTAGTATGGTGAATTTCCCATCAATTGGCAAAACACTCCAGAAATCAAACATCACCAAACATTACACTCTGGGCAAAGCTGATTTACAAATCCTGCGACTTACAGTAAAGTTGACCATTTTAATGCAATTTTCAAGACATCTGACACAGATCTCTATGCAAATTGCCACTAAAGTAGTACATGTACTACTATAGAAATCAGTGTTTGAAACGCACCCATGTGGTCACTCTAATAGCAGACAATAGGGTGCGACTTTGCAGACGATTTACAACTTGCATGTTGTGCAAATCACATGCCAAGTCCCACTCAATGTGCACGCTATTGGAGCGTTCATATTGTTGTGGTTCAAACTTGGTTGGAGCCGCAAGTAATAATAGAGTAATGAATACACTACTTTTCATGCAATTTGCTGAGAGATCGGTGTCGATTGTCTTGCAAATTGCACTTGAAATCACCATGTACCCCGACTTTGAAATCATGCAACTTCTATGCAAGTCACATGATGTGACTGTGGTGTCAATAACACCACTTAGAAATCTGCTTTAATGTGACCGGGTAGCCCCCAGTAACATTGTTTGCGATTGCCATGCAATTGGCATTACAGGCGACTTGCAAATCGTAGACCAAGTCGCACCCTATTGGCCACTGTAGGCTCTGTTCACATCCAATTGGATTGTGAACTCGTGCAACTTCACTGTAAGTTGGACAATTGCCGCATCGGATTAGATGTGACAGTGGTGTTAGCCCCCAGTAACATTGTGTGCAATTTGCCATGCAAAGGGCAAGTTGCTGGCCATGCCAATCGCATGACAAGTCGCATCCAGGGTGTGCAATTTCAGGTGCGATTTGTGAATTGACATGGTACCTGATATTGGATATAATGAATGTGAATGTGAGTGTATTAACGTACGCCATTTGTTGCAGTGAGAGTTCAAAGGTATTTGAAGATTTTGGCCATTTATTAGCAATTTAACATCTAGACTCAAATAGAAATCGCAATGCTACACACAATTGAAAACACAACTAGTTAGTAATTCTCTAGAAAACACAGTAAAATTGGCAACTTAAACAGTAATTTTCATTTGCATATAGTGTGAACAAAGCAGGAGAATTAACAAAGGAAATAAATCTTTGAAGGCGTGCGGTCTGCTTTGCATTTGGTGGAAAAATCCATACCAGTATTTGTGACAAGTTTGATGTGTGGATTCACCAACCAAGTCTTTTCTCTCTCGCTCACTCTTCTTTGTCTCACTGGCTCGCTCTTCTCTCTCGCTCACTCTTCTGTATGTCTCTCTTTATCACTCTTCAGTATGTTTTTCTCGCTCACTCTTCTTCATCTCACTGGCTCGCTCTTCTCTCTCTCTGTCAGCTCTTTGCTTGCCAAATCCTTCACAAAAGTGGGTTGAGTGTAAACCATCATTATCAAATCTATTAGTGCTCCAGGCTCTTATCTTACCCCATTGTATGACATTCACATAAGGTGCAGCTTTGAAGGTGTTTCAACAGACAAGGCCTCATTCTAATTCACATTTTAGGGATCACTTAGACAGAAAGCAAAGATGTTGCCAGAACATCTATTTGAAGACAGCCACACACGGAGATCATACTGCTTCCTTGCCGTGGTTGGGATTCAAACCGACAACCCTAGAGTTGTGAGGCAGTAGTGCTAACCACTAATCCACGGAGCTACATTGCTAATCCAGCCTGTATTTCTGTGCTGTGAATCAATCTTAGGTCCCTGGGCAAGTTCAGTGTAACTACCAGATATCTCCAATGTGACACAAATGTTGTGCTATGTTGCCAATTCACATGTATGATGGTTCTATGTATCCCAATACAAAGGATTGCAATACTAATACAGGCGTACCTCGGTTTACCAATGCCTCAGGGAACGTCATATTTGGGGTACAAATGCCAAACCATTTCAGTTAATTGGTCTGTTTACAAATGTTTGAATAATTTGGTATGGGCATGTGGCCTGGTATGGTTCAGGAGGGGGGGAGGCGCTCGCTTGTCCCCCCCCCCTTTCCTGACCTGCTGGGCTGCATGCTCAGATAAGTATCTGTTATGGATTTTGGGGGGTACCCCATGCTGTTTTTTATTTAATTTCAGCGTGGAGTTACCCCTTAACATCCATACGAGACCCGAAGGGCTTAGTATGGATGGGAGGGGGGACCCCACGCCGGGTTTTTTACAAATTGTTTATAATTCCCTGCAATACTTTTACATCAACTGTCAGTGGGGAACTCCGCCGACAGCTGAAACATGAGCGCTGCATTGGTTTTCGCTACTAAAATGCTGCATGAGTTGATAACATAACTCATGCGGGATTGTAGGAGCGACAGCCATGTGTTAATGTTTCAACTGTCAGCGGGGTTCCCCACTGACAGCTGAATGTAAAAAAAAAAAAAAAAAGCGTGGGGTCCCCCCTCCCATCCATACCAAGCCCTTCGGATCTGGTATGGATATTAAGGGGGAACTCCACGCTGAAATAAAAAAAAACAGCTTGGGGATCCCCCCAAAATCCATACCAGACCCTTATCCGAGCATGCAGCCCGGCAGGTCAGGAAAGGGGGGGGGACGAGCGAGCGCCCCCCCTCCTGAACTATACCAGGCCACCTGCTCTCAACATGGGGGGGTGCTTTGGGGAAGGGGGGCTCCCCCCCAAAGCACCTTGTCCCCATGTTAATGGGGACAAGGGCCTCTTCCGTTATTGGGATAATTGGTCAGCCATTTTTTGGGATTTTAGCATATTTTGTTTACCAGTAAAGTTGAAAATTTTTTGTTCCAAATTTACTGATAAAAAAAATGTGCCAAAATCCCGAAAAACAGCTGACCAATTAACCCACTAACGGCCCGAAAATCGTTCGATTTTCTTTTCGGCAGAAAAATCGGCCGATTTTAGACCCATCTATGGCCTGCTTTACATGGGTCTAAAATCGTCCGCAAAAAAAATCGGCTGATTTTCAGCCCGTTAGTGGGTTAATTGGTCAGCCATTTTTGGGGATTTTGCAACTTTTTTTAATTGGTAAATTTGGATAAAAATTGGCCGATTTTGCAGATCGGCCGATTTTAGCTGCAATGATCGGCAAATTGGCTGATCTTTTAACAGATAAATAATCTGCACATGAGCCATGACCTGCAAGAAAAAGAATAAAAAAAAAGAATAAGAAAAAGAAAAATGCAGGCCTTAGATGGGGCGAAAACTGACCGTTTTAAAAAAAAAAAATCGGTTGTTCAATGGGCCGACGTTACCACCAATGGCAAAAAAATTGTTCGATTTTCGCCCCATCTACGGCCTGCAAATATAATAGCGAAGTAATTACTTCTGTCCCTGCAGAGAGCTGCGCTATTATATTTGACATTAAAAAGTATAAAGGTTGCAACATTGTATCTATTTGTATCCGAATAAAAACATCTATATCCGGAATGGATACAAATGGATACAATGTTGCAGTCTCTATACTTTTTAATGTCAAATATAATAGCGGAGCTCTCTGCAGGGACAGAAGGAATGTTTCAGCTGTCATCGGGGTTTCCCACTGACAGCTGAATTTTAAATTATTTCCGTGAATTAAATAAATAATAAAAAAAACAGCGTGGGTCCCCCCCTCTCATCCATACCAAGCCCTTCAGGTCTGGTATGGGTATTAAGGGGGAACTCCACGCTGAAATTTAAAAAAAAAACAGCGTGGGTCCCCCTCAATATCCATACCAGACCCTTATCCGAGCATGCAGCCCGGCAGGTCAGGAAAGGGGGGGGACGAGCGAGCGCCCCCCCCCCTCCTGAACCATACCAGGCCACATGCCCTCAACATGGGGGGGTGCTTTGAGGCAGGGGGGGCTCCCCCCCCAAAGCACCTTGTCCCCATGTTGATGAGGACAAGGGCCTCTTCCCCACAACCCTGGCCGGTGGTTGTGGGGGTCTGCGGGCGGGGGGCTTATCAGAATCTGGAAGCCCCCTTTAACAAGGGGGCCCCCAGATCCCGCCCCCCCCCCCTACGTGAACGAGTCTGCGGTACATGGTCCCGCAGACTCCTTCACAAAAAAACTAAGTGTGGTGTAAAAAAAACACAGTACAGGGTCTTTGACAAGTCCTTTATTAAAACAATGTCCCCCGAAGTAGATCCAACGTCAATCACGGCGGCGGCGGCAGGGACCCGAAAAAAGAAAAAAAAAAAAGGTTCCGCTCCCGTCGGAGGCTCCCAGCCTTGTGAAGAAGAGGCTAGCTGACAGTTCTTATATAGGTATGGGGCGGGGCCAGCTGGGCACATCATCCCCGCCCCTTACCTATTTGAGAAATGTCACCCTGTCTCTCCGCTGAGGCTAACTAGCTGAATGCAGGAGACAGTCTGACATTTCTTATATAGCTATGGGGCGGGGCCAGCCGGGAACAGCAAGCATGTGACATGGGGCGGGTCACTCGGATGATGTCCCCGGCTGGCCCCGCCCCATAGCTATATAAGAAATGTCAGACTGTCTCCTGCATTCAGCTAGTTAGCCTCAGCGGAGAGACAGGGTGACATTTCTCAAATAGGTAAGGGGCGGGGATGATGTGCCCGGCTGGCCCCGCCCCATACCTATATAAGAACTGTCAGCTAGCCTCTTCTTCACTAGGCTGGGAGCCTCCGACGGGAGCGGAACCTTTTTTTTTTTTCCTTTTTTCGGGTCCCTGCCGCCGCCGCCGTGATTGACGTTGGATCTACTTCGGGGGACATTGTTTTAATAAAGGACTTGTCAAAGACCCTGTACTGTGTTTTTTTTACACCACACTTTTTTTTTTTGTGAAGGAGTCTGCGGGAGCATCTACCGCAGACTCGTTCACGTAGGGGGGGGGCCGGGATCTGGGGGCCCCCTTGTTAAAGGGGGCTTCCAGATTCTGATAAGCCCCCCGCCCGCAGACCCCCACAACCACCGGCCAGGGTTGTGGGGAAGAGGCCCTTGTCCTCATCAACATGGGGACAAGGTGCTTTGGGGGGGGGAGCCCCCCTGCCTCAAAGCACCCCCCCATGTTGAGGGCATGTGGCCTGGTATGGTTCAGGAGGGGGGGGGCGCTCGCTCGTCCCCCCCCTTTCCTGACCTGCCGGGCTGCATGCTCGGATAAGGGTCTGGTATGGATATTGAGGGGACCCACGCTGTTTTTTTTTTTTAAATTTCAGCGTGGAGTTCCCCCTTAATATCCATACCAGACCTGAAGGGCTTGGTATGGATGAGAGGGAGGACCCACGCTGTTTTTTTTTTTTTTTTTTTTATTGTGGACCTTTATTTTTACATTCAGCTGTCAAAATATATATTATCTAGACCTTTGAAATAAGTAAAATCATTACAGAAATAATTATAAAGGATAAGAAACAAAAATAGAATCACTAGAACTAAGGAAATCTAGTTAGATTACATGAAGATATGCCGAGTGCTGTTTATTAAACACAATAGACGCGAGCGAGTGCCGGCTCTCAGAGGAATCCACAATCAGATTCACTATTAGTCAGTGGCTAAAAAGCAAACGCCCATGGCAGAAGTCTAAAATGTGTTCTGCACATGCTCAGTTGTATCTGCCAAAGACACTGCACGGGCTTCTAGATTTTTACTGTGTCGATTTCCTTGAAAAAAACGATTTTTAACACATTTTTAATTTTTTTGGAAATAGCAGATATTGTTTAAAGTGAAGTCCTGATATTTGGCAAAGCAAATTTCTAAGTGAACATGTCTCTGCAGTGATTTTTCATGGTTTTAGACTTGCTTCTTAGCAAGTCTGTTTTGTGAGTCTGATTTCGGGCGTGTGTCTTTTTGTGAATTAGATTGGGCATCTGCTTATGGGCTCTGCTCAATAGTGAATTAGGTTGCAGGGTAAAAAATGACGGACGCCCATGAAAATTGGGCTTAAGCCCATAAATATGCGCCCACGCCCAATAGTGAATCAGGGCCCATCCGTCATCTCATTAGATGTATTTCCTGACATTGTCAGGCATCCATACAAGCACGTGGGGACCATACAAACTACTGAGTACCATTCTGAGTTGCTGCAATGAAATTTCAGCAAAATGGACTATTCTGCTGCATAATTTTTTCACTTTGATTTTTGGGGTGTCTTTGAATTCAGTCTTCTGTAGGTTGATAATTTTCATTTCCGTGAAATTATGGGGCATCCTTATGTACCTAACACATTACCCAGTCCATATCAGTATAGATATCCAGCATGGTATTTTTCACCATTGATATCTGATGATAATAATATATTAAAGGAGTTTGTAAATAATTTGATAGGCAATTCAGCCATAATTCTTTAAGCAATATTCTTCTATTTATAAGGCAAAATGGGTTGACATTCACCTTATATTTACCTAGTGACAAATAAATTCTCTGGTATTTGGTAAGATCTGGTCTTCGGTGGGAAAAGGTCTTTACTGTAACATTCATCCTATGAAAAAAAGAGTTAAGATTACACTCCCTTCACATTCACCTGACATTACCATTGCCTTTTTGGGAGAGGGGTAGGCAAAATTTAACATAAAACAATAGCATGAACACCTCCCTGTGTGCCCTGGTAAATGAGGTAGCTGGAAACTGCACCGTGCAAGATTAGCAGTTATTGTAATTATTATCGGTATTATTCAGCATGCATATAGCAGCAACAGTTTGCGCATCACTTGCCAAAATGAAGGCAGACAGTAACAATACAAGTAGGTTAGGAGAGCCCTTCTCATGCAAACTAACAATTTAAAAGGGAATTGGAAGTGATAAAACAGGCAGTAACTGTGGCGGGAAAAGTTCATGAAAAAAGTAAAAGTTCAGGTGGGATAGACTTCCCTAAAAAGATGAGTTTTCAAGGATCATGTAAAGGAGGACAGAGTAGGAGATAGCCAAAGACACTGAAGTACAGGGTTCCAGAAGATGGGAAGGGCTGAAGAAGCAGTTCTAAAGGTTGGGTGGGATGGTGTGATGAGAAAGATAAAGAGCAGGAGGGAGGAGTGAAGAGGACAGCTTGGGTGATATCTTGAGAGGAGGTTGGTGGTTTGTCGCACAGTTGTGCATGGCTTTGTATGTTGTTGTTAGGATTTGGAATTTTCTTTGTTGGGTGAGTGGAAGCCAGTGGATGCTGAGCTGTTGGAATAATGTATGAGTTTGACAACATCATTCATGATAGACTGAAGAGGGGATAGTCTGTGCAGAGGTTGGTCACCAAGGAGGGAGTGGCAGTAGTCAAGATGAGAGATAATGAGAGGGAATTAGTACCTTGGTAGCATCACTGGTTAAGAAGGGGCAAATTTTGGAAATATTATGGAGGTGGAAATAGCAAAATTCAGACATCGACTGGATTTGGGGCTGAAAGTAGAGGTCAGAGTCCAGAATTACCCTCAGCACCCTGGCCTGAATGGAAAGACTGATAGTTGTGTTAATGACCTTGACATGCATAGTCCCTAGATGTGTACTTCTAGCGACATTGAACTGCCTGTGTGATGATATAGCAGGCACCTCCAGAAGCCTGCATAGAGCATCTCTTATTTTTTAGAGCAGCAAAGGAGCCATAAAGTCTAGAGTGCCCTATACATATATTTACTTAAACTGGAAAGCCACTGCTTAGCCCTGCTTCCATCTCTCATGCCCCATGATTGTTCAGCCTAGCTGCCCATCAGATTATTTAGCCAATAGCAAGGTGCAGCAGGTGGGATGTGGCAGAGCTCACATGAAACAACACAAAAAGAATAGGTCTAAAGAGAAGTCAAATGCAGATAAAATCATCCATATCTGCAAATCTTTAATATATCACATCATAAATAGGTACTGTAATCTCCCAGCAAAAAACAACCCCCTAAGGATAATAAAGTAAACAACAATGTTGTCAGAGACCAGGCATTATTTATTTCTTCATACCTTAATTGATTTTCTGCTTTGTTTCATGTTGGTTGGGGTTTCCTGCACACCATTGTCTTTAATCACAATAATATTAGTATTGCTAGCCAGAAGAAAAAAAAACATTTTAGCTGTATTTTTTGTAGGTGGCAGAACTAAGCTCAAATTTCCAGTATTTGTACATTATTGCTCCCTGGTATTCTGGAGTTCCTGGGGTGCTTTAGAAGATAATGGAATCTAGAGCCTTTGAAGTGCCTTGTGTTAAACCACTCAGGTTATCTAACTAGTATTTCAGCGAATAAAGATTTGCTCTTTGTTCCTACCAGTAGGAATGGTGTCTCATTTACTTGTGAGCTTTGTATTGATATACACTGCTGTAGCAAAATAGTGGGAATGTATTAATAAAACCATCATGAATTTTTATCTCTGGAAGGACAATGAAGATGTATTGCGACATCCAGATGCAATTTGTGCAGCAAATAGCTGCTTTATTAGCATTTTCTTGAAGTTTTTTTGTTTGTTTTCTTTGTGATAAGATGTTTTCCATATGGTAACAAATCTATTTTGGGCCCAACAGAAAATAGTCAGATGTGTTTGTTCTATTACATTACACCCCTGGGCAGAGAGTAATTTATTATCTCATCTGTTAATTTTACTACATAAAATCAAATGTCTACATACATATATTTATTTGGTTATGAGTTAGAACATTTGTATCTATGCTCCTGTTAAAGAGTATTTAAAGGGAAACAACATTTGTGGGCAATTTTAGTTTATTAATGTAAAAAGTGCTTTTTATATTCTTTTTGCAAGGCATCCTAGTCCATGTTACTGTTCACAAACAGTCTGTAACCTGCCCCATACCATGTGTATCAGTCAGGTGCTCAAGCACAGGAGTTCACTTGCTTCCCACTGCACACTGAAATTATTATTATTATACAGGATTTATACAGAAATCAATTGAAAAGGGCAACACATCAGTAACATCTTTCTCCAAATGTTTAATTCAATGTTAGAACATACAGACATTCCTGCTTGAAATCATGTCATATTTCACCCATTACATTATTAATTGTAGGGCTAGTGTTAAGGTATGGCTTCCGGCAGGAGTGCCTGTGTGTGCTGTCCTTAGATTAAACATTTGGAGCAAGATGTCATTGGTGTGCCATCACTTTCTGTTGATTTCTATTAAAAAAGACCAACTGTAGTTTTTCACTCCTTGGAAACACTTTTTTTTCACTTTACTGCTCCTCTATATAGAAACATCAGAAAAGCACTGTATTTACTAGCAGAAAGAAGAAGGAATGTATCCCACTTTTTTGACTAATTCAGATGTGTGTGTATAATTTGATATTACAGTATGCAAGTCACAACACAGGGTATTCACAGCATATTAATAAACCAGCTTTTTAGTCACCTAATGGCTATAAGTGGTAAATATGTAACATCTATAAAAAAATTGTAAAAGCATAGTAATTTTGGTGAAATTTTGCTGTGAAATTACTAATTTTGCAAAGTTTCATCAAAGTGTAACTCTCAGTTTTGCTCACTGCTTAAGCAAAATTTGAAATTGGTTAAAAATAAAATTTTCATTTTCTTTTTAAATTTAAAGAATGTATTTTTTTTAATTTAAATATTTATTGATTTTCAGATTAACAAATTATACAAATATATCCTTTATAAAAACATAAACACAGTATCAAAAACATGAATCTTTTTATCTTATCCCCCCACCTGTGCACCACCCATCCCCCCCCTCCAACCCTTCCTCCCCTCAACTCTGCAATTTCCTATTCCTTTCTGGAGATCCCAATCATAACAAAGGAAGAAACAAATACAACCATATTGTTCTATGTTAGTCCCCCATAAGCTCTAGATTCAACTCTGACTTTTTAAACTCATCCCATCTGTTCCATCTCATATGGTGACTCTCCATCTTATCTTCATTCATATGGTAAAGTTCCTCCAATCTACATATTTGATCCACCCTGTCAACCCAATCTTTTATTTTCGGCACCTCCTGTCTCCTCCAGAACTTGTGTATCAATCCCTTTGCTGCATTCAAATAATATAATAAACCAGATTTTTTATATTTTTTGACTGAAAGCTTGGTACTATGAAAAATACATCAACCTCTGAAATTTTTTGAATCAAACTTATTATTTTCCCCCAACACTCTTGGATTTTAGGACACTCCCACCATATATGATACATTGTGCCTCTCCCTCCACATCCATGCCAACATAAGGGTGAATTATCTCCCCTTAAACTATGTGCCACACTCGGTGTTATATACCATCTTGCCAAACACTTATAATTAATCTCTACCTTCTGCATATTTACATTTCCATGAATTATTCTATACATTTTCCTCTGTTTTTCCGCATCCAATATTATTCCTATATCCCTTTCCCATTTTTCTATAAATGGAGGCTTTATGTCAGTGTTTATTTCAGTGAGAATCTTATATATTTTAGAAGTTCTGTGTTTCCTATCTCCCCGTGTATCTAACAAATACTCAAAAGGGTTCCAATCCTCTCTTGTTCTTAAAGGCTTTGAAAGCCTCCCTATAAAATGTTTCAGTTGAAAATAATGCCACTCATCTATTTTCGTGAAAACTTCTCCCTTTTTTTCCAGTTCCATAAGTGATTCTATTTCCTCCCCCACCATTATATCCCTTAATTGTGCATCTTCCTTCTTTATCCACTTCCCTGTGATACCTTCTTTACCCGGGGGGGAAAAACTCTGTGGACCCTAAGGGCATTAATAATTAATTAAATTCCCATCCTATCTGTTTGTGTAAAACATCCCATACTCTTAAAACATTTAATGTGAAAAAACGTGTGCTATCTATTAATCCTCGGTATTGTGGAGGTATCCATACGATTCTACTTAAGTTGGTACTACTTAGTATATTTTCTATTTTAACCCAGCTTTTCCCTTTTGCATTATGTGTCCAGTCAAAAATTCTCGTCATTATTACCAAGCTATAATATCTTTTCAAATCTGGTACTCCCAGTCCACCTTTCTCTTTATTTCTGCCTAAAATTTCATAGCTTATTCTTGTTTTCTTATTCCTCCAAATAAACTTGTTAACATTGTTTTAATTGTTCTAAAATATACTTCTGGTATCATTTGAAATTTCTATAGAATTTTTGGAACTATCACCATTTTTATCAGATTTATACGACCTATCCATGATGGGGTACCCCCTCCTAATTTCCTTAGTTCATCCTTAATCGCATTTAATAATGGGATGTAATTCAATTTATAAAAGGTCTTGAAGGATACAGTTAGTTTTATTCCTAGATATTTTAGTTCTTTTTCTTGCCAAATGAAGGGAAATTCCTCCTGTAATCTATTTTTCTCACTATTTAGAAGATTTATATTTAAAATCTCTGTTTTTGTTGGATTTATTTTTAAATTTGATATCTCCCCATACTCTTTCAGTGCCCTCATTAAATTTGGCAATGTTATCCTTGGGTTTCCCACATAGAACAGCATATCATCTGCATAAGCTGCCACCTAATGCTTCGTGTCTCCTATTCAGATTCCTTTTATATCTATGTTATTCCTTATTGTAGCTAATAGAGATTCTAATGACAAAACATATAAAAGTGGGGACAGGGGACAACCCTGTCTTGTTCCATTTTGCATCCCAAAATACTCTGATAATTCCGCGTTGACCATGATTGCTACAGAGGGCTGACTATATAATTTCCTTATCCATTCTCCCATCCCCAATACTTCCAGTGTATCCATCATATATCCCCAATCAACTCAATCCAAGGCCTTTTCAGCATCAATCGAAAGTACCACCACAGGGGTATTTTCTTTCCTACTTTTTTGTATGAGAAACAAAGATCTCAATCCATTGTCTCTACCCTCTCTCCCTGGGACAAAACCTACTTGATATATGTGTATCCATTCCGGCATATGTTCTTTTAACCTGTTTGCCAGAACGTTTGCATATAGTTTAGTGTCTGTGTTTAATAAAGAGATCGGTCTATAACTTGAACAGTGAGTATCATCTTTACCTTCTTTATGTATGAGAACTACATGTGCTTGTAGAGATTCCTTCCTCATTTCCATCTCTCCACCCAATGCATTCATATATATCCTCAATTTAGGTACTAATAGTTCTTTATATTTTTTATAATACCTCACAGTAAATCCATCTGGTCCTGGACTTTTCCCTGCTATTGTACTTTTTAATGCTATTCGTATTTCTTCCTGCGTTATTTCTAATTTGAGAGATTTTAATTGTTCCTCACTTATTTTCGGTAGTCCCGCCTTTTTTAAATATGTCCGTCTTTTTTCTATTTTTCCTACCCCATTTTTATTTCTAGATCTGTGGGGAATAATATTATATAGGTTATTATAACCTTTAGCTATATCTTTAGTTGAATACATTAATTCTTCTTTGGGACCTCTTACTTTCTTTATATAGTTCCTAGTTTTTTTTTTCTCTGAGCCCTCATTAAATACTTTCCTGGACTGTATCCCCATCTATATCTCTCACTTATCATTTTATTAAATATACTCCTCTTCTCTTCTTCCAGGAAATTATTTAATTCTTCTCTTTTATTTGTTACCCTCTGCATAATCTCTTGTGTTGCTCTATATTTGTGCATCTGCTCTAGCTCACAGAGTTCCACAAGAAGCGTATTTATTTTTTCTCTTCTTTACCTCTTCTTCTTTGCTCCTATCGCTATCAGGATTCCTCTAATATACGCCTTATGAGCCTCCCACACTGTTGCCACAGACACTTCCCCCGAATCATTCTCTTCAAAGAATTACTCTATTTCATTTTTAATTTTCTAATCCGTCTCTTGATCCTGAAGAAGTGTCTCATTTAACCTCCAACCAGGGACGGACTGACAAATCAGGGGGCCCCCGAGCAATAGGGGATCATGGGGCCCCTGTGTCCTTGCCCACACTCAAAGCACACCCAAAAAAGCCTATAAAAGTTACCAGGGGCATTTCATTGGGCCCCCTACTGACCCCGGGCCCTCGGGCAGTACCCGAGTGCTCGAATGGTCAGTCCACCCCTGCCTCCAACCATTTCCCCCTTCTGCTCCTTTCCCCATAATAATTGCATTGTGACAGGAGAATGGTCCGATATTGACATCGCTTCTATTTTTACTTTGGCCAAAGACTCAAGGAGTCGATGTTCTAGCAATATATAATCCAATCTTGAATACTTCTCGTGTGCATGTGAGTAAAACATATAATCTCTGTCCTTCATATGCTTGATTCTCCATATATATACAAGTTGGCATTGATGTATCATTTTTTTCAAGGATCTCAAAGATCTACTTTCCTCTTTCTGCACAGGAGATGTCATGTCTATCTGAGGATCCATACAGAGATTGAAATCTCCTGCCACAATTAAACTGCCTTTTTTGAAATCCAGTAATTTCTTTCAGAGTATCTTTTAGGAATATCTCCCTTTTTTTATTTGGGCAATACATATTTGCTAATGTACAATCTATTTCTTGTAATTTTCCCTTCAGAAACAGAAATCTCCCTTCAGGATCTACCAACCTGTCTTCCAATTTAAACCTTATATTTTTCTCAAAACCTATTGCCACTCCTTTAGCTCTTCTAATTGGGGAATCTGCATAAAACCACAATGGATAATATCTGGAATTCAATTTCACATTTGTTTCTTGCCCCAAATGTGTCTCCTGTAAAAAAACCCACTAAGGACAATCTATGATGAAGCTCTTTAAATATCCTAAATCTCTTTCCAGGGCTATTTAAACCATTAACATTATAAGTCACAAAGTGAATTTCTTTCATTCTTCCCTTTTCCTCCTGTCCTTTTCCTCTGTCCCCACTCTCCTCCTCTCTTGTCCATATCTTCCCCTTCGTTCTCTAAAACTTCTCCAAACTAATGTATCTCCTACTACATTGCAGAGCCTTAACCTACCTACCCCCTCCCCATACCCTTCACCCCCCTCTCCCCCTCCCATAACTCCCCTCCACCCCCATCCTCTCTCCTCCATACCCCCCCAACCCCCCTCCCTTATCCCTCCCCCAATACCTACCCTACCCTCTTTTAGGCTTATGCTTTACCTACGAATCATTTGTGGACCTAATCCCACCTTTGATTCAGCTTCAAGGTGAAGCTGTGCCCATGAACTTCCACCAGATTGCTTACCCTGTCTCCCTTGTCCCGTCATTCTCTAATCATCAAGGAAGAGGGGGAGGATGAATGACATGAAGGGAAGAGAAAAAAGAAAAAAAAACCCAGTTAAACCCCCCCACATAACTTCTTCTCCTCCCCACCCCTCACATCATCATTTCTACTATTTCTTCCCCCTAAGAACTGCCTGCCACCTCTCCTTTTCCATACCCCCCATCTCCCTCTCCTCTTCCCCCCACCCAGGAATGTCTATTTTCTGCAACTCCAGTCTTTCGCAAAAGTCTCCCAAATCCTCTGGGAATCTCAGTCTTGCTGAGCGGCCATTTTTCCAACTGATTAGACATGCTGGGAATCCCCAGCTGTATCAAACGTTCTGTTTTCTCATTTGTTCAAGTAATGGTTTCAGTGATCTCCTTCTTGTTAATGTATCCACTGCTAGGTCAGCAAAGATCTGCAAATTTATTTCCCCAAATTTTATTGCTGCCCTTCCTTTTATCTTCTTCCAAAACTCCTCTTTATCTCGATAATAATGGAATTGTACAATCACATCTCTCAAGTTTTCTTTTCTCCCATCTTGCTGTAATCTTCCAATTCTACATACTTTATCAATTTTTATAGGCTCTGTTGCAGATCTATCCATTATTATAACAAGCATTTTTCCAATTATTTCCATCAAATTTTCTCCTTGGGAGATCTCTGGGAAACCTTGTATCCTTAAGTTGCATCTTTTGTTCCTGTTCTCTTGATGTTCCCATTTATATAGCAGATTTCTCTGTTCTTTTCTCATTACCATCAACCGTCTCTGTATGTTTAATGTGGCTTGGGCATGTTTCTCCAGTTTTTCCTCCGTCTCTTCCACCCTCGATAATACCTGTCCCAGAACTTTATGCAGTTTCGCCATCTCCTGTTTTATTGATCTTTTTAATCCTTTAAACATTTCTGCCATGTCTGTTTTAGTGGGCAATTGTGAGTTCTTATTTTGTTCTATGTTCTCTGAATCCTCTCTGTTTAAATTTATCCTCCTTCCACTTCTTCTTTTAACAAGCCCCTCTGGGTGCAGTCCCGTGGGTGCCGCCCCCCCCTCAAGTTTACTACACAGTTCACTCAGTAAAATTATTTCAATACATTTTCATCACATCTGTCTCTCACTCACTCACCCTCTTGACCCCTTCTTCCTCCACACTGATTATTGCATGCCTCCAGTGTTCTCTCCTGGGTGAGTGGGGTAACAGCTTCAATGTCCAGTGATGTGAGCCCTCGGGGGGGGGGGGGGCTACCTCAGTGTGTCCGCAGAGGTCCCGACAGATCCAGCTGTGTTCCAAAAGTAACGGGGGGGGGGGAACAGAGAGGGGAGAGAGATCCGCCGCTTCCCCTACTCCTCTGCGCCGGCCGGCTTCTCACTCCTCCCAGGACTCCTTTGCGGCGTGCCACATGACCACTCAGGCTCTGCGCTGCTCCTTCAAGCTGTCAGGGCTCTCCACTTTCCTCCTCCATTCAGCCATGCTTTCCACCGCCGCTCGGCCAGGCACAGCAGGGACCTCGCTCTCAACCCCAGGGGACCGTACTCACACTTAGGTAGGTCCCAGCAGTAGCTCCCTCAGGGTTTTCTCTTCTAACCTTGGAGACGCCTGATGCTGGGAGATCTCACATTGATCTCCCGGTTGGTACTGTGTCCAGGCTCCTCCCTCTGACTACTATATCAGAAGGTAATAGTGAAATTTAAAGAATGTATTGTCTCTTTAAATTCTATAATTTACTTTGTTGAGCTGCGCATTTTTTCTTGCTGTAAAGAAAATATAATTTTTATTTTGTGTTCCATAAGAGTTTTATTAAGTTTTACAAACAATAACAAGATAGGAGCAGTGTACAAGGAAGTCACACAAAACATGCTCAAGGACTTATGCAACAGTGTAAACACTTTTACCCATACACAATAATCCAGGCAAAACAAAAAAAAGGAGGAAGGGAAGGCGAGAGCCAAACAAAAAAACAGGGGGAGGGAAGGAGGGGTGGAGGGGAGATGAAAGTGGGGGGAAGGCAGGGAAAGAGAAAAAAAAAGGGGGGATGGAGAAAAGAAAAAATCAAAAAATAAGCGAGGTAACCCAGTAACGTGGGGAAGGGAGGAGATCCTGTCAGCTCAGAATTGACAGCTCCCTCATACACTCAAGCTTTACGTACTCGTGGAGACATCCACTATCCATAAAGGTAAATGGAGACAACCCAGCAATACGGGTTGCAACAGTTTTCTCCGCATGCTCAGTGTCCCCTGAGTATTCCCATAATGACATTTGCCCCCATGCAAAACCCTCAACGTTCGACATGAAGAGCACTTTATGGAGGCCAGCAAAGAACAAACAGAAAAGAGAAATCAGTCAACACATTCAGGCTATAATTTGTACAAATCAGTGGTCAGAAAATGGATCCAACATGCCCAGGTAAAGTGGTAAGAAATTATTTGATCCTGAGAAATATGAATCAATTCCTCCAAGTCAGCTATCCTATTCAGTCTACCAAACCAATCCCTCAGACTTGGAACTCTCCCAGTCTTTCAAAGCAAAGGAATGCACATTCGAGCAACATTAATCATGTGTGATGCTAATGATCTCTTGTAGCCATTGAATGACTGAGTAGTCACATGAAGGAGGTATTGAGCCTTGGAAAATGTTGTTGCATTTCCAATCACTTGTACAATAATATCATGTACCTTGTGCCAGAAAGTGGAAAGAAGGGGATAGGACCACCATATGTCGAAATTAACCCACCGCCGATAAACACCTCCAACACCTGTCCTCTGTCAATGGAGAAAATTTGTTTATGATCTGAGACACCATCTAGACTTCAATTTATAAGTGTTTTCTTGTACCGAGACATTAAGGGAGTTTTTATGTGCCAACAAATAAATATGTTCCTATTCTTTGTCATTGAAAGAGCAGTTCAGATCTCACTCCCATGCCCTGCAAGCACTGCCCGAGCCAGGCGAACTGCGATCATGCCAAAGAGCGTAAATGGTCGAGATCATATGACGCTGGGGAGATTGGCTTGTGCAAATAGTTTCGAAGGAGAGAAGCAGTCGCTCAAACTCTCCAGAATGTCGTGAAATCTTCAAGAAATTTCAAATTTGAAAATACTCACAAAAAGGTATAGGGGAATCTTTATACTGTTGCAACAAATATGCTCTGTCCGCAAATGCACCCTCATGAAAAAAGATGTGGGCCGTCAGCGTGGACGTAGGCCAGTTAGGATGAGGGAATACATTATATTGACCTGGGGGAAACTCCGAATTCCACCGAATAGGGGTAAGGGGCCCACATTTGCGGAGATTTGGCAAGTGGAAACTGCTGCGGAAAAACATTTCAATGTAGACAAAACAAAAGGATGATCCAATATAAGATGTTTTGCATTGGTGTTCCAAATGAATCTACTAAATTGTGTCTGAAGCTGTGTAAAAAAGTATTTGGGTAAAGAGATTGGAATGGTCTGCATCACATACAATACAAGAGGCAAAACATTCATTTTTATCACCGCTGCCAACCAAACCAGGAGAGAGGTTGGGACTGCTAATGTAGAAGGTTGTGGGCAATATCTTTGACAAAGGGAGCACCATTTTTCCCATACAGATCTCCCAGATCTGCTGGAAGTATGATTCCTAAATACGTGATTCCCTCCATGCTCCACACAAAGGAAATTCCCGTTTAACGTCATCAGCTGATAAGGTAAGGTCCAATGCATGGGACTTTCAATAACTGATTTTGAAGTTGGATAAGAAAGAGAGCTGATTAAACGTATCCAAGAGATTTGGTGAGGTCGTATGCGGCTCTCGAAGAAATATCTAGAAAAAAGAATATCATCTGCATAATCCGCATATTTGTATTCCTTATTCGCTATGTGAAAGCCCTTGATGTTATTATCAGCTTGTAAACTCCAAAGGACGGGTTCTAAAGACAAGATAAAGATTAGAGACAACAGCGGGCATCCCTGACGCGTCCCATTATGTATGGCAAAACAATCAGAAAGGAAGCTATTGACCTTGACTCTGGCTGATGGATTAGAATATAAAGCCATAATCCTGCCATACATAATAGAGTGCAAACTAATTGCTTTCAAGACTTCTGCCATATAGTCCCATGCAATGTGGTCAAAAGCCTTTTCTGAGTCCGTAGACAAGAGAAAACCCCTCTGTCGCTTCTGTCTGATCAATACTTGAATACTGATCGCTTTCAGGGTATTGTCCCTGGCGTCCTGGCCAGGAACAAAGCCTATCCAGGTCACGACAAAGGGCAGAAGGTGGTTGACCAGGATTTTGGCATAAAGTTTGGCATCAACATTTAAGAGTGAAATCGGCCAATAATTCGATACAATACTAGAATCTTTTCCTGGTTTCAGCAAGACCGTAATGTGCGCAGCTAAGAGGCTCTGAGGAGTGGAGTGATTCCCAAGCTAGTCCCAAGCTAGTTAAAGGCAACTTTTATAATATTGGGTGGGGAGACCATCCGGCCCTAGACATTTACCCAGTTTCTTTTTCCTTTTAGGGGGGCTTCCAGCGTCTGAGCATCCACAGCGGACAAGGCCGAGGGAGCACATCGTTTAAGAAAAGCACAAATTTTCTGCATTCACTGCTAGGGGGAGGGGTTAACAGTGGCATCAACCTTGATATTATAAAGATGTTCATAGTATGTTTGAAATTGGTTCGCTATGTCTTTAGTAGCCTCAAAAACCAATCCCGAAGCATTACAAATTCTGTCTACAGCTACGGTGGATTGTATGGGTCGCAGCATATACTCCAGAAGACAGGCGCTCTTGTTACTATGTTCATAGAATAATTTCTGACCTAAGATAATTCTGCGAAGGGCTTTGATGTTTAGAAGAGATTCATATAAGCTCCAAAGTTTCGTACAACATTCCGCAGATGGAAACGTCAGTGTCAAAGAGACAGAATTATGGTCAGAAATGACTGTGGGATCCACAGGCATGTCTTTCAAATAATGAAGATCCGATTGCAATAAGAACCAATAGTCTATCCTAGAGTATTTGTTATGCGGGGGAGAAAAGAATGTAAATTCTTTCACAAAGGGATACAGCGTCTGCCATGTATGATGAAGAGTTAGCTCGCTTAGAGAATTCCTAATGCTCCGCAAGGCTCTATAAGGCAGCACAAAAGCCCCATTGGACATGTCCAACAACGGGTTTAATGGAACATTAAAGACTCCTCTGACTGCCCTCTTAGACCAACTATATTTTTGGTGGAATCCTTCGAAGGAAAAAATCTGGCCCATAATGGAAACCCTTCCCTTCCAACCTCTAAAACCCTAAAATATACTCTTGTCTTCACCATCCAAAACCATAGAACCCCACCTAAAACATCCCTGCATTATAGCATCCCTGCAAGCTTGGCGAGACCTTCTATCTACTAAATTTAAAGATATTAAACATGTACCTACTCCAACCAATATACTCTACATACCTTCTTTGGACCTATCTCAATGGACAAAACGAGGAATAACTAAATTTGCAGATCTCCATTTCAACCAATCTTTACTCTCCTTCAAATCTCTCCAAACCAAATATAATATTCCTACTACTGAAAATTTTACATATTTAAGAATCGCTCATTTTTTACATACAAACAAATTATCCCACAACACCATCCTACCAATTACAGCTTACACCTTTTTCACCAGACTCCAATACCCGAGTAAAGGTATTTCCACCTTCTATGCGCACCTCATCAACTCACAGTTCAACCCAAATCACCTTAAAATGTTGGGAAAATACCTTCAACATCACTTATAAAGCTACCCGATGTAGCTCCCACTGGGAGTCATATCTAAAAATACTCCATCAATGGTACCTGACCCCGATTAAACTCTCGATTTTTTATCCGAAACATACTCCTACATGTTGGAGACACTGTGGCGAACTAGGCTCAACAATCCATATTTTATGGTCATGCAAGTCACTTTGATCCTTTTGGAATACTACATTCCAATTAATATCTGAAATAAACAAATCTCCGATAGTCCCGAACCCCTTATTGGCACTACTTCACTTTGGAATAGAGAAACTCTCCACCCATTCTCGAACAATTATTACCAACATACTCTTTGCAGCAAAAATTTATATCACTAGATTATGGAATACAAATATTACCCCCTCAATCAATGCATTAATTATAGACCTTAACACCCAATGTCAAATGGAAAAACTATCCGCAATTAACACTTCCTCCTACCACAAATTCACCACCCAGTGGACCCGCTGGCTAAAACACCCAAAATGTTCTATACAACACTGATGACATTTGAAGAGACAAAAACATATCCCATACCAAGACTGGTATCTCCTCAATCTCCCAGTTAGATCCTTCCCCATCTTTCCTATCCTCCCCTACCTCCCCTCCATAACTTCCAAAATCTCACCAAAAAAACTCATCAAATATACGCGAATACCTCTGATGATATTGCTAAAACAAGACCAACACCCCATCCATCCTAGAACGGAAATACTACAAAAAGATCAATTATACTTTGTCTATTGTAATATTATATGACTGAACCATTTACCCTTTCCCTGTTTTTCCCTTATTTACCCTTGTTTATCCTTGAAAAATTCAATAAAAATTATTGAAATTAAAGTCTCCTCTGACAAGTAAAATTCCTTTCCAAAAGGGGAGAAGGAGAGAGCAAACCTATCTAAAGAAAGTGACCTGATTAGAGTTCGGACTATATATTAGCTAAGGTAATTGGCTTACCGGACAACGTCCCTTTCAAGAAAAGGCATCTACCTCCCTCATCGACCAACTGGTCCTCCAACTTGAAGAACGTGTGCTGAGAAAACAGGATAGCAACACCCTTTGATTTAGCAAGGGGGTTCGTGGCATGGTAGACCATAGGAAAGCGATGATCATAGATTGTAAGCTCCAAGGAGCAGGCCCTCCTTTCCCTCTTGTATTGAACTGTATTGTTGCTGTATTGTCTGCCGTTATATTGTAAAGCGCTGAGCAAACTGTTGGCGCTATATAAATCCTGTATAATAATAATCAGAGAGCCTGGGAGTATTGTCCAAATGGAACTGAGTCTCCTGCAAAAATGCTGTCTGACATCTCTTCCTGTATAAATCCTGCAGGACCATGGTTCTCTTTTTGGGCATGTTAAGGCTCTTGACATTGAAGGAGAGGAATTTATACTCCAAGTAAAATGCCCCATTGGCCACCCTTGCTTCCTGAGGCCAACCCCACCCACGCAAAAAAAAAAAAAAAAAGGGGGTGGGGGGAGTGAAAAGGGGAAAACATTATTACTCCGACAAGACCCTAGGGAAAAACAAAACCTTTCAGTGGTCCTACAAAAGCAAAAAGATGGTCTGGAGATAGTCAACGTTGGTGATTCCCCTGAGGTAAAAAAAAAGTCTCTAAGGGGATCTCACCATGTTGTGGGGGGTGGTAAATCGGAAGCTACCTCAAGAGAGGGACCGATGTACAGAGCAGAAAGCTCAAATTGCAAAAGCACATAAACTCAAATAAACAAAAGAAACAGAGAGAAGTAGAGCAGATAAGCCACCCTGCCATATCAGCTAAAACAACGACCATAACATACATTGGAACATAGGAGCAGAATAGCTACGTGTAGCAAAATGGAGGAGCCATTACAATAGACAGTACTAGGGTAATAGCTGAGTATTACAAACATATAATATAGATGCCAAACCACGGGGGACGACCCATCACAAAAAAATTCCATGACATGAGACACTATCCCAGATCAAGTGCGTCACCAGAGCCTAGCTCAGACAGCTTCTCTGTGTCGGAGCCTCACTACAGAGCGTCCATCTTGGATGCCGCCGAGGCTATGCCCCCTTAGAAAATCAAATGAGGCTAATGAGGAGCTTTTTGACACAAGAACAGGTCTATGATGGTTGAAAGGAGCTTCAATGCAGCAAAAGCAAGAGAGAAATTTTTATGTTATGGTTAAGTATAAAATAGTAACACCAGCAACGGCTAATAAGTTTACATCTTTTTTTTTTTTTAATTCTGGAATGGTTTTTCTGCATGGGTGGAATGGCCCTGCTTCACTTCAGTGTGTCCTAGTCAGATCTGCTGGGGCTATAAAGCATACAAGTTAGTCTGAGCACAACTTCAGTATTGCTAAGGGCTAATGCGCCTTCTGCAATTTTCTGACAGTTTGCAGGTGGATAACTAAGTAATATAGTTCACAATCTGAAAATCAAGAGGATTAGCTTTTTGGAAGTTTGGGGTAATTATATAATTGTTACATTTGTGTTGCCAATAACAATATACTTCTTGCTGTTGTTGATTGCACTAGCTTCCCTCCCACCCAGGCCATTTGTATGTTGGGTATATGGGATATTGAAACTATCTGTTTTATAGCACAGCTCTTTATTTTGGTTGAAATTAGAGATGAGCGAATCGAACATGACGAAGTGGAATTCGTTTCGAAGATTAGGAAAAATTCGATTCGCGCCGAATCCGAAAATTAGCAAACTTCGGATGCACGAATCGAATTTTCCCAAAAATGGCGGCGACATGTGTGGCGACGGAGCGGGGATCTCTGGGAAGGCGCGCAGACAAGGCGCGCTGACCCATAATGCATTCATTCATGACATGTGATCGCATTAGCCAATCAGCAGCCAGCCAGCCAACACTGTGTAATGTTACTCAGGGACACAGAATTGTTACTCAGGGAAACAGAATTGTTACTCAGGGACACAGAATCGTTACTCAGGGACACAGAATTGTTACTCAGGGACACAGAATTGTTACTCAGGGACACAGAATCGTTACTCAGGGACACAGAATTGTTACTCAGGGACACAGAATTGTTACTGAGGGACACAGAATTGTTACTGAGGGACACAGAATCGTTACTGAGGGACACAGAATTGTTACTCAGGGACACAGAATTGTTACTCAGGGACACAGAATTGTTACTGAGGGACACAGAATCGTTACTCAGGGACACAGAATCATTACTCAGGGACACAGAATTGTTACTCAGGGACACAGAATTGTTACTGAGGGACACAGAATCGTTACTCAGGGACACAGAATCGTTACTCAGGGACACAGAATTGTTACTCAGGGACACAGAATTGTTACTGAGGGACACAGAATTGTTACTGAGGGACACAGAATCGTTACTCAGGGACACAGAATTGTTACTCAGGGACACAGAATTGTTACTCAGGGACACAGAATTGTTACTGAGGGACACAGAATTGTTACTCAGGGACACAGAATTGTTACTCAGGGACACAGAATTGTTACTCAGGGACACAGAATCGTTACTGAGGGACACAGAATTGTTACTCAGGGACACAGAATTGTTACTCAGGGACACAGAATTGTTTCTCAGGGACACAGAATCGTTACTCAGGGACACAGAATCGTTACTGAGGGACACAGAATGGTTACTGAGGGACACAGAATTGTTACTGAGGGACACAGAATTGTTACTGAGGGACACAGAATTGTTACTCAGGGACACAGAATTGTTACTCAGGGACACAGAATCGTTACTCAGGGACACAGAATTGTTACTCAGGGACACAGAATCGTTACTCAGGGACACAGAATCATTACTCAGGGACACAGAATCGTTACTCAGGGACACAGAATTGTTACTCAGGGACACAGAATCGTTACTTTCTGCTTCACAACCACTATTGTACGTTCAAAGAGTTAAATCCTGTTTTATGTTTGGGGTGCTTATTGAATTAAAGAGTATGTCAGACAACACGCAGAGGAGTGGCAGAGGAGGCAATGTTTCAGGAGCGAGCAGACGTGGCAGCAGAGGAAGGGGTCGAGGCAGCACTAGTCGCAGCCAGAGGCCAGTGCTCCCGGTGTCATCCAGCGGTCGTGTCTCCACCGACAACCCTGCCGTCATCGATTGGTTGACTCGGTCGTCTTCCTCTTCCCAGGTCACCTCTGACACCTACAGCCAACGGTCGGTGGGTACGTCAGACACAACCGTTAGTTGGCATGGCCCGGGAGCAAGCCCACTGAAATCACGTGTCCTCTACCTGCCCCTGTCCTTTGGTGTTCCCTCACCAAGCAAAGTATCGCATGCTGCGGGCTCAGCCCCACTGTATAGTGAGGAAGAGCTAACAGAGGGCGGTCAGGAACGGGGGGAGACATCCGCCTCTTCAGCAGCCAGGCGAAGAAGTACTGGCGAGGAGAGTGGCTCGGTAGCCGGTCTAGAGACAGGTCTGTCTCCTGACCCACACGCAGCCGAGGGGGCTAGTAGTGACGCGGAGACCCTAATTGATGATGATGAGGCTGATCGCACTTGGCAGCCTCATCGTCATCAGGCTATTGCTTCCGCATCATCAGGAGAAGAGGGTGCCAGCTTGCCAGCGAGCAAAACAGTCGGTGGGTTGCCCAGGAGGCAGCAGGGTCGCAGCAGTGTCAGTGGAGGCAAACGGCCACGGAGTAGAGCACCAGCTCCACTGCAGCCTACCACCACGGCCAGTAGTGGTGCCGGTGTGCACGGAGGAAGTAGCAGTCAGCCAGTGAGGAGTAGCGGGGACAAAGTTTCCTACTCGGCGGTGTGGCAATTTTTCGTCAAGCCGCCCGAGGAAGTAAACGTAGCCGTATGTCGACTATGTGGCCAGAAAGTCAAGCGTGGCCAGGGGGCCCATGGTGGGACTACAGCGTTGCGTCAGCATATGCAGCGTCGCCATTCGGTGGCCTGGGAAAACCGTGATAAAGATACGGTGGTTCTGCCTGCCCCAGCCCCCGCTCCATCACCCGCTCCGTTACTTGCTCCGTCACCCGACGTCAATCGCCCTCTATCAGCCAGTCAAGGCTCCAACACCTCTGCTGAGGGGAGTTGTCGCTCGTTGGCATCTTCCGCTCGTTCAGATGCTCCTTCTCCTGCTACTCCTCTTCACGGATTCCGTCAGCAGTCTTTCTTGGAATCCGTTTCCAAGAGACAACAGTTTGCGAGCACGCACCCGACGGTGCAGAAGCTGAACGTCCTCCTGTCCAAGTTGCTGGTGCTGCAGTCCCTCCCTTTCCAAGTGGTGGACTCAGCACCTTTCCGAGAAATGATGGCTTGTGCCGAGCCGCGGTGGAAAGTGCCAAGCCGGCATTTCTTTGCCAAAAAGGCAGTGCCAGCCCTGCATTCACATGTAGAAGAGATGGTGGGCCAGTCTTTGAGCATGTCGGTCTCTGCCAAAGTGCACGGCAGCGCCGACGTGTGGAGCTGTAACTACGGTCAGGGACAGTACATGTCATTTACGGCCCACTGGGTGAACGTGGTGCCGGCACAGCCGCACCAGCAACTTGGACAGGTCACGCCGCTTTTGCCTCCACGTTTGCACGTCCTTGGTCCAGCAAAGATGTCCGCCTCTACCACCTCTTTTTCCGCCGTGTCCTCAGCCGCCACCCCCGTGCCAAGTCCCATTACCCGACCGGCATATCACATGTGCAGGGCGCAACGGTGTCACGCTGTGCTGCACCTGGTATGCCTTGGCGAACGTAGTCACACAGGGGAGGAACTTCTGAGTGTAATGAACAGAGAAATCGACAGATGGCTGTCTCCGCGCAAACTGAAAATCGGAACCATGTTGACCGACAACGGAAAGAACATGGTGTCTGCTCTGCGTCAAGGAAGGTTGTGCCATGCGCCATGCATGGCTCACGTGTTTAATCTGGTTGTCAAGCGGTTCCTAAAATCCACCATCCCACTGCAAGACATCCTTAAAATGTCACGTAAACTTTGCATGCATTTCAGCCATTCCTACACCGCAAAGCACACCCTCCTTGAGCTGCAGCGGCAGAACGGAATTACACAGCATCGCCTGATCTGCGACGTTGCAACAAGGTGGAATACAACCCTACATATGTTAGACCGCCTTTACGAACAGCGAAAGGCCATCACCGATTTCCTGATGTTACAAGCGGATAAAGGTACTCCCCTGTGTAACTTAGATGTCAGCCATTGGCAGCTCATGCGTGACACCTGCCGCTTGCTCAGGCCCTTTGAGGAGGCCACGCTATTCGTGAGTCGGCAGGACTATGGGATGAACGACGTCATTCCTCTGTTGCACGTCCTGGAACAAATGCTGTTAACAATGGCTGGTCAGGGTGCGGTAGACGTGGCGCACAGATCTCAACGCCACATGACCCCTGTGGGGGCAGGACAGGAAGAAGAGGAGGAGGTAGAGGAGGACATTGGTGCTCAGGAATTATTGAGTGAAATGGGTGGTTTTTCCACTCAGCGGACAGGAGTGGAGGAGCAGGAGCATCTGGTAGAGGAGGAGGAGGAGACAGAGGACCCAGACGCACCGTGGCAGTATGCTGTGGAGATGGAGGCAGGGAGTCCCTCGCATTCCTTGGCACAAATGGCCCATAGCATGCTCGGTTGCTTGCGTAGCGACAGCCGAATAATAACCATCAGACAGAGGGATGACTTTTGGCTGTCCACCTTGTTGGACCCTCGCTACCGTTCAAAAATGGTGGCCTTTTTCACACCTGCTGAGAGGGAGACCAAAATAAAGTACTATAAAAACCACCTATGTAGTCAGTTGGTCTCTGCCTTTCTGCGCCAACGTCCATCCTCAGACACTGTGGGCCCTGTGCGCTCGCGTTTCGCTGCCATGGCAGCAGGGGAGGGGTGGGGTGGTAGGAGCAGTGGCAGCTCCAACAGCAGCGGCTGCCTCAGTCTGCAGTCGATGATGAGTAGCTTTCTTCACCAGCGCAGTGAGGAAACTACTAACCAGCCGCAGCAGCAGCAGCATCAGGTGGACCTGGAGCAGGACCTCAAACAACAGGCTTGGGCCTACTTGGACAGCACCCTGCCAACCGAGGTAGACAATCCCCTTGACTACTGGGCAACGAAACTTGACCTTTGGCCCCAACTAGCTGAATTTGCCCTTGAAAGGCTGTCATGCCCGGCCAGTAGCGTGGCATCGGAGCGCGTGTTTAGTGCGGCAGGAGGTATTGTAACTCCGCGGAGGACACGACTGTCCACCCAAAGTGTGGAGAGACTCACGTTTGTGAAAATGAATCAGGCGTGGATTAGTCTGGATTTCAAACCACCAGTTCCTGACACAACTGACTAAATCCGCCATGAATCATGCCCCAAACATGTTATTATTTTTAACATAGGCCTCTGTATGGCCTTCAATTTAAGCTGCTTACGCTTCGCCACTCTGCCATGGGCCCCTGTACCGCCTCCTCTTGCTGCTGCCAGGTCCAGAGTGTGTCATGGGTCCCTGTACGGCCTCCCATTGCTGCTGACTTCATCGCCAGACTCTGCCATGTGCCACTTTCAGGTCTCCTTACACTGTTGGTGGGTTCCATTTTGTGATAGGGTGCTGTATGGCCTTCCATTGCTGCTGCCTCCACCGCCACCCTGCGCCATGTGCCTCTGTCGTCTGCTCACACTGCTGACGGCTTCCGCTTTTTAACCGAGGCCTGTGTTTGGCTTCCGAATACTGCTGCATCCACCGCCACCCTGCGCCATGTGTCTCTGTCATCTGCTCACGCTGCTGACGGCTTCCGCTTTTTAACCTAGGCCTGTGTATGGCTTCAGAATAATGCTGCCTACACCGCCACCCTGCGCCATGTGCCTCTGTCGTCTGCTCACGCTGCTGCCAGGTCCATACTGATTCATGGCCCCGTGTACCGGCTCCTCATGAACGTGGTTCAGCGGGTTTGCATCACTTAACGGCAAATCGTTGACAAACGCTGGGACGTTCAGTGTTGTGCGCATTAAGCCAGACACCAAAGGGCAGCACAGACCTGTTATTACTCGCTCAAGCATGGCTGAACAAAACCAGTCTCTACCACAAATTGGACCCAGACCTGCCCAGGGTCTCGTAAGTAGACTTCACGGAGGAGTAGAGTTCGTTATTGGAATTAACTGTGAGGGACTTTTAAACCTAGGCCTGTGTATGGCCTTCAATTGAAGCTGCTTCTGCTCCGCCACTCTGCCATTGGACTCTTGATAGTCGTCTCCCCACGCTGCTGCTGGGGGGAATTTTTAACATAGGCCTCTGTATGGCCTTCAATTTTAGCTGCTTACGCTCCGCCACTCTGCCATGGGCCCCTGTACCGCCTCCTCATGCTGCTGCCAGGCCCGTAATCTGCCATGGGCCCCCGTACCGACTCCTCATGCTGCTGCCAGGCCCGTAATCTGTCATGGGCCCCTGTACCGCCTCCTCATGCTGCTGCCAGGTCCAGAGTGCGTCATGGGTCCCTGTACGGCCTCCCATTGCTGCTGTCTCCATCGCCACACTCTGCCATGTGCCACTTTCAGGTCTCCTTACACTGTTGGTGGGTTCCATTTTGTGATAGGGTGCTGTATGGCCTTCCATTGCTGCTGCCTCCACCGCCACCCTGCGCCATGTGCCTCTGTCATCTGCTCACGCTGCTGACGGCTTCCGCTTTTTAACCAAGGCCTGTGTCTGGCTTCCGAATACTGCTGCATCCACCGCCACCCTGCGCCATGTGTCTCTGTCGTCTGCTCACGCTGCTGACGGCTTCCGCTTTTTAACCTAGGCCTGTGTATGGCTTCCGAATACTGCTGCCTCCACCGCCACCCTGCGCCATGTGTCTCTGTCGTCTGCTCACGCTGCTGACGGCTTCCGCTTTTTAACCTAGGCCTGTGTATGGCTTCCGAATACTGCTGCCTCCACCGCCACCCTGCGCCATGTGTCTCTGTCGTCTGCTCACGCTGCTGACGGCTTCCGCTTTTTAACCTAGGCCTGTGTATGGCTTCCGAATACTGCTGCCTCCACCACCACCCTGCGCCATGTGCCTCTGTCGTCTGCTCACGCTGCTGATGGCTTCCGCTTTTTAAACTAGTCCTGTGTATGTCTTCCGAATACTGCTGCCTCCACCGCCACCCTGTGCCATGTGCCACTTTCAGGTCTCCTTACACTGTTGGTGGGTTCCATTTTGTGATAGGGTGCTGTATGGCCTTCCATTGCTGCTGCCTCCACCGCCACCCTGCGCCATGTGCCTCTGTCGTCTGCTCACGCTGCTGACGGCTTCCGCATTTTAACCGAGGCCTGTGTTTGGCTTCCAAATACTGCTGCATCCACCGCCACCCTGCGCCATGTGTCTCTGTCGTCTGCTCACGCTGCTGACGGCTTCCGCTTTTTAACCTAGGCCTGTGTATGTCTTCCGAATACTGCTGCCTCCACCGCCACCCTGCGCCATGTGCCTCTGTCGTCTGCTCATGCTGCTGACGGCTTCCGCTTTTTAACCGAGGCCTGTGTTTGGCTTCCGAATACTGCTGCCTCCACCGCCACCCTGCGCCATGTGTCTCTGTCGTCTGCTCACGCTGCTGACGGCTTCCGCTTTTTAACCTAGGCCTGTGTATGGCTTCCGAATACTGCTGCCTCCACCGCCACCCTGCGCCATGTGTCTCTGTCGTCTGCTCACGCTGCTGACGGCTTCCGCTTTTTAACCTAGGCCTGTGTATGGCTTCCGAATACTGCTGCCTCCACCGCCACCCTGCGCCATGTGTCTCTGTCGTCTGCTCACGCTGCTGACGGCTTCCGCTTTTTAACCTAGGCCTGTGTATGGCTTCCGAATACTGCTGCCTCCACCGCCACCCTGCGCCATGTGTCTCTGTCGTCTGCTCACGCTGCTGACGGCTTCCGCTTTTTAACCTAGGCCTGTGTATGGCTTCCGAATACTGCTGCCTCCACCGCCACCCTGCGCCATGTGCCTCTGTCGTCTGCTCACGCTGCTGACGGCTTCCGCTTTTTAAATTAGTCCTGTGTATGTCTTCCGAATACTGCTGCCTCCACCGCCACCCTGCGCCATGTGTCTCTGTCGTCTGCTCACGCTGCTGACGGCTTCCGCTTTTTAACCTAGGCCTGTGTATGGCTTCCGAATACTGCTGCCTCCACCGCCACCCTGCGCCATGTGCCTCTGTCATCTGCTCACGCTGCTGACGGCTTCCGCTTTTTAAATTAGTCCTGTGTATGTCTTCCGAATACTGCTGCCTCCACCGCCACCCTGTGCCATGTGCCACTTTCAGGTCTCCTTACACTGTTGGTGGGTTCCATTTTGTGATAGGGTGCTGTATGGCCTTCCATTGCTGCTGCCTCCACCGCCACCCTGCGCCATGTGCCTCTGTCGTCTGCTCACGCTGCTGACGGCTTCCGCTTTTTAACCGAGGCCTGTGTTTGGCTTCCGAATACTGCTGCATCCACCGCCACCCTGCACCATGTGTCTCTGTCGTCTGCTCACGCTGCTGACGGCTTCCGCTTTTTAACCTAGGCCTGTGTATGTCTTCCGAATACTGCTGCCTCCACCGCCACCCTGCGCCATGTGCCTCTGTCGTCTGCTCACGCTGCTGACGGCTTCCGCTTTTTAACCGAGGCCTGTGTTTGGCTTCCGAATACTGCTGCCTCCACCGCCACCCTGCGCCATGTGTCTCTGTCGTCTGCTCACGCTGCTGACGGCTTCCGCTTTTTAACCTAGGCCTGTGTATGGCTTCCGAATACTGCTGCCTCCACCGCCACCCTGCGCCATGTGTCTCTGTCGTCTGCTCACGCTGCTGACGGCTTCCGCTTTTTAACCTAGGCCTGTGTATGGCTTCCGAATACTGCTGCCTCCACTGCCACCCTGCGCCATGTGTCTCTGTCGTCTGCTCACGCTGCTGACGGCTTCCGCTTTTTAACCTAGGCCTGTGTATGGCTTCCGAATACTGCTGCCTCCACCGCCACCCTGCGCCATGTGTCTCTGTCGTCTGCTCACGCTGCTGACGGCTTCCGCTTTTTAACCTAGGCCTGTGTATGGCTTCCGAATACTGCTGCCTCCACCGCCACCCTGCGCCATGTGTCTCTGTCGTCTGCTCACGCTGCTGACGGCTTCCGCTTTTTAACCTAGGCCTGTGTATGGCTTCCGAATACTGCTGCCTCCACCGCCACCCTGCGCCATGTGTCTCTGTCGTCTGCTCACGCTGCTGACGGCTTCCGCTTTTTAACCTAGGCCTGTGTATGGCTTCCGAATACTGCTGCCTCCACCGCCACCCTGCGCCATGTGCCTCTGTCGTCTACTCACGCTGCTGATGGCTTCCGCTTTTTAAACTAGTCCTGTGTATGTCTTCCGAATACTGCTGCCTCCACCGCCACCCTGTGCCATGTGCCACTTTCAGGTCTCCTTACACTGTTGGTGGGTTCCATTTTGTGATAGGGTGCTGTATGGCCTTCCATTGCTGCTGCCTCCACCGCCACCCTGCGCCATGTGCCTCTGTCGTCTGCTCACGCTGCTGACGGCTTCCGCTTTTTAACCGAGGCCTGTGTTTGGCTTCCGAATACTGCTGCATCCACCGCCACCCTGCGCCATGTGTCTCTGTCGTCTGCTCACGCTGCTGACGGCTTCCGCTTTTTAACCGAGGCCTGTGTTTGGCTTCCGAATACTGCTGCATCCACCGCCCGCCCACTGCTGCTGCCAGGCCCGTAATCTGTCATGGGCCCTTGTACTGCCTCCTCATGCTGCTGCCAGGTCCAGAGTGTGTCATGGGTCCTTGTACGGCCTCCCATTGCTGCTGTCTCCATCGCCACACTCTGCCATGTGCCACTTTCAGGTCTCCTCACACTGCTGGTGGGTTCCATTTTGTCATAGGGTGCTGTATGGCCTCCCATTGCTGCTGCCTCCACCGCCACACTGTGGCTCCACACTCTGGTTTTGGCCCCGTGACTGCCCAAATGAGTGAAGTGTGCGGTGATTCTAAGATTGACGGCACTCATCTGCATGTCATACTGACTGACAGTATTAGTTCTCTTCCCCAGCAGACTCCAAGGGCATTTAAATTAAAGGTACAGTGTTCTGCACTAATATAAAGGCTCTCTGAAGCCTAGAAACACCCTTTTTATAAGTTAAATTCGCAGCGAATATATTCGCCTCGAATCGAATTTATTCCGCGAATTCGGCGAATCAGCCGAATCGAATTTTTGAATAATTCGCTCATCTCTAGTTGAAATCTTGAAGTTCTGCAATTTCTATTTAACATGTCAAAGATTTTGAAATTAATCCCGATTGCCATATGTATATACACACCCTGGTTGGGATCACAGATGCAGCTCCAAAATTTTTTAGTTGGTGATGGCCTTTTCTGTAAAAGTGATCTATAGGCTCTACAGCTACCTTTTATGGGGCTAGAAGGGGTCCCCCTACTGCTGCCATTCCTGGGTTCCTGTTTCACATATGGTCGGGTCTGCTGCAGACTGAGGAAAAGGAGGAACATGCACTCATGCCCTATCTCTGTAACAAACAATACCGGAAACGACAAGGATTTAGTCACTTCCAGTTCTGGTTTGTTTTTTACTAGGTAGGCAAGCATCTGATCAAACCTATCTCAGTTTGATCAGATGATTTTGAGGGCAGAAGAGAGATCAGGGGTCCAATAGATCTCTGCATACAGAGTACCTGTCACTGTCCATGTTATCACAAGTGGGTATAGGATTATAACTTTTTTTTTTTTATAGTTGAACTGGATGGACTTTTTGCTTTTTTCAGCCAGACTAACTATGTAAGTGATGTTGTTCAACCCTTGTGATAGCAGTTAGGTTGAATAAGAAAACAAGTAAAGAGACAGTGTATACAAATAATTTAAATAAAACAAATAATAATAATAAAAAAATTAAAGTACCCCCGAATCCAATGCTCATGCATAAATGCGAATACTCAAGTAGGTCTCACACACATATGCAAACGGTAATCACCCCACACATTTCAAGCATCCCCACGAATATCAGAGTGCCAGCAATGATTCTAGTGCCAGACCTCCTGTTTATCTCTAAACTGGTAACATTCAAAGGCCTTTAAAGCATCACCAATGGATAATTTAATGTACCACAGTTTTTCACCATTCCACGGACGTGTGCAATTTTAAAGTGTAACATGTTAGGTATCTATTTACTCAGCATACCATCATGTTTTATATTTTTTCAAATAAGGGTATTATATTGTGTTTGTGTGCTATAACATTTATTGATATGTATTTTTTCATGAACATTTGATATTGATAAACCATTGCACCAATATCATGTGGTATAATAAATTTGCAACATCCACCATTTTAATTTCCAGGGCCTTTGAATTTAGAAAATACATAATATTTGGCGGTTCTAAGTAATTTTCTAGCAAAAAAATGCAGATTTTTACATGTAATCATTAATATGTCCTGTGGTGACATAGACATTGTTAGGAAACGTGTCTAGG
Organism: Staurois parvus; assembly: GCF_062004578.1. Classification (NCBI taxonomy): domain Eukaryota; kingdom Metazoa; phylum Chordata; class Amphibia; order Anura; family Ranidae; genus Staurois; species Staurois parvus. Next base: position 5,196,154 of record NW_028317874.1, read on the forward strand.
AGGAGCCCTTGCAAGCCTTGACGTCACGCCGCCGGATCAGGAGGTCTGGCGGCCACCCTATGGTTTTTACTGGTCAGTGCTTTATAGGAGCTTTTAATCATTATCTACAAGCAGCTTCTTACTACTACCCACAGTCAATTTGTGCGTGTATATTCTGCTAATTCCAATTTAATAAATCTTTTTATCAAAATTACTACACTATGAGCACCTTTATTCTTAATACTTGGCACTGAGCTTCCACACCTCAGCCCCAGTATTCCAGGTATCTGTGCAGACTTGAGGAGTAAGTGCGTATGACCAGACCGGTATCCTTATCACACGCCACTGAGCTGAGTGACCACCAGAGGATCGCATTACCAGGCAACACCTACCTAGGACCCCTGGCTACATGAGATCTTGATATGCGCACTAAGATTGCGCTTCTGGTGAGTAGGCAATCTATCTATATCTTCACATCAGGATACTGGATCACATTCGCATTGATTGAAGTCACCTTTAATTTTTGGGACTATTCACCTCACCTGTTATTGCTGTACTGGACATTTGTCGTTATATATATTGTTATATATTTATCTGCTGAAGATAGATTCAGCCAGTCCATTACTTTTTGTAGCGCTGCACTCCCCATTTTATTGATTCTATACAGAAAGGTTTTGTGGTTCCCTTTTAGTGCAACTGCCGCTCTTTAGAGTGTGCTCGCTAACTCGCATACATAAAATAATTTCTAACAGTATGCTGTTTTCCTGGTTAGACAGTGCTTACCGATCAGGCTGAAAGCAACATAGATGAGTTAATGGGCATAATGGATTTTTAGACAAGTAATTTTATTGGGTGGTTTAATTTTTTATTTGCACACAGAGGAATGTTATGGAGTTATTTCTGACATTTACTAAAATTGGAGAGTGCAAAATCTGGTGCAGCACTGCATACAAACCAGTCAGCTTCCAGGTTTCAGCTTCAGAATTTGAATGCTCCAATTTTAGTAAATCTCCCCATAGACTCTGTCAATTGCATTTATTTTTCTACTTGTAATTTTGTTCGGAAAAGATGTGTGACTGGGTACAGCTAAGAGGTAATTGATAACCTCAGAGCAACACTGTAGGCAACACCAAATTCTTCCACAAACTACATGCAATAGGAAATCTAAATTTGGACATGACTTCATCCACTTGAGGTGCAGGCAACAAGTCTGCTTTTACCTACAGCACATGACCTCACTTGCAAATGAGCAGAGAACAATCAGTAACCTAATCATTTGCAGTGAACCAGTCATTTGCCACTCAATAAATATAAAACTATGTTTTGTTGGCCTGCTCTCAAAGCTTTACTTGCAGTTTTGGCCTTACATAGATTATTCTTGACATTGCACTTATTTCCTAATAAATATCAGTTGCATATAACTGCACAAATGAATGTTAATAAGCCATTTCTATAACTTTAGGGGTTATTTTTCATTCATGTTGTTTTTTTCTCTTACTAGCACTTTTGCATTCTGTCTTTTGTTTCTTTACGCTTGTTTACATGACTGGATTTTTTCATTATTTCATCATCACTTTAATCATTTTTAAGTGAGTACCATTAGACAAGTTGAAGTCACTTAGAGTCTAAAATGTCTGTGAATTAATGAATGTAAAGAGGTTAATCACACCCTGTCAACAAGGATAGTGTGTCCTGCTTCCTGTACATGAAATAAAGTGGTTAGGCATTGCGTAACAAGGTGCTAGTTCATCAAGGACAAGCAATGCAAAAACTCTTGGTTATTTAAGGGTATAGTGAAATAATAATCAAAGGCTACATCTTAAAGCATGAAATTAAGATCTGTAAAATAAAATACAATCCTAACTCCAGCTAAAACCTGGTAAAAGCAGTGAAAGGCTAAAATTTTTGTCAGGTCATAAATAATATCAATACTTCTGTTTAGGAAATCCCTAATCTACCATATAGTAAGAGCCTACTACTTGTTTAATCTAGGGGGCTTTATGGTCCTGTTTAACTGTTACAAAAAACCTAAACAGCACAACAGACCCTTCATGGGTCATAGCAGCATGAAACAAGTTAGTATGATTTATCATGTATGCTTTTGGAAAATATTAGTCTGCCTAGCAGCTACCAACCAGAATTAGAATGCAAGCTTGTGTATTAAAGTGTGAAAAATACTTTACACTCATCTACAAAATGGCAAGGTGGAGGTCAGCTAATTTATACCTTTATTACATGTCAATAGAGAGGAGCAAATCATTGCAAATTAGCGGATAAGATGCTTTCAGCTGAATCAGGTTTTTCCATTACTCATGAACATGTGCATGCTGATTTGCCTGATCTGCAGAGAAATGAAAAATTAATGAATCTTAACAACGTGTTTTAATGAATTGCAAGATTCTTTACAGATCAGATGATTGGCAATCATAATCAGGAGAAAGAGAGATTTGTGACGTGCCTTAAAATTTTATGCTTCACCCAATTCAACGATTCATAGTAATTTGCAAATCAATTGGCTTATCTCTACAGGTCAGTACAACAATCTAATACCTTTTCACCCATAGGACTGTGCAAGTCACATGAAGACATCCAATTACATTGAGAGAGGAACCATTTAGTTACCAGCATAAACATTGATTCATCATTATCAGTGTCCCAACTTTTAAACTTTCAGTGAAAGGAGGTAATAAGAGTCAGAACTATTTATTGAAATATGGGTTGGAATGCCTGCTTTCATTTATGGAATTGGATGTTCATTAGGGGAAAAAATGTTTGTAGGCTTCTCATCTACCCAATGCTATGCTTGGCAACAGAGCATTTGCTCATTACTTCACTGTTTAACATTGCTGTCTATGTGAACTATGAATGCAGAGCTTTGGTGGTCACTTTATTCATTGAAAAAAATATTGGAATATAAATAACATTATATAGAACAAAACGATGGAAGCAAGCATTGCTTTCATTGACTGCTTTCACATAATGTTATATTATATATTTTTTTGTTTATCACAAGGCTGCTAGAGCCCCACCCACATGTTCACATAGACAGCATTGATAAACAGTGAAACAATAAGAAAATGCTCCGCCATCAACAAGCTTTGAGTCACCCAGGATTATCATGTAGGGTGGCTTGCTTGGCAGGAAAGAAGTAGATCACAGCTTCCTCTCAAATGATTCAGAGCTTCCACAGACTGAGTGGCAATACAAATGAGTTCAGAATTGCAGGATCACCAGGTGATTACAACCGTAAGACAACTTTTAAAAGAGAGTAACAGCACACATAATCAAATATAATAGTTTCTTTCCTTTAGATAAAATTTCAAGTTTGGGGTTTAATGATACTTTAAAATGACCCTATAATTAAAGCTGAAATCTCCCCGTAGTCATGTCTGACAATACTTTTTTCTTACTGCCCGTGCTGCTGAACCCAACTCTGTGTCTGCAGCAAAATCAACACGGAATGAGCCTGCAGCTTTCACCACTTCCTTTCTTAAAAAAGATTAGTGGCATGGAGTTCAGATGGAGGAACCAATGAGAGGTGTGAGGGACCATGAAGGTTTATACCCCCCCCTCCCCCCCCAAAGTATCTGTTTTGATGTGAATTTCAGAGGAAGAGAGACCAGTGTTTGGCAGCAGGAAAGGGAAGTATTCAAACTGTATTCACTCTAATAAGTTCAAGAAGGAATTGTTTGCCCACTATACAGTGATTGATGGTTGCCTGACTTTGACTTTATTCTTTTCTTTGGTAGAATGATAATAAAAACTGTTAATTCAATGTGGTTTATATTTGCTCATAATGTTGGACTCATCTATAGAAAGATTTATAAACAAACAAATTTTAAATTTAAATAAATGGTGGATTGATTTTTTTTAAATTCCCAACCGTTAGAAAGATAACATTTCCCCATACCCCTTGGTGCAAGTCAGTATGTAAACTAAACTATCTGCAAAAATAGTCAAGACCCTTTTTAAATAATGAAAGTGACTGTGCCGTCACACTGATGTATTCTCAAGCATAAAGAATGTACACTTACTAATTCAAGCAAATACACAAACCCATCAGGAATAAAGGGGCATATACAATAGCATTACAAAACAGTATCCTTCCATCCATCATCCAGTTTGCTAGGAAATTCCTCTAATTTCTGAAAAATATTTGATAAAAAGCAAGAGCAACAAAATTTGTTAGATGTGACAAAAGTTGTTAATTACATAGAATATATGTTTCCAGATCATAAATAGGGATTAGGAAATTTAGGTTCAGTTTGCAAACAGTGTTGCGAATAGTGCCAATGTTTACAAACTTCATGGTAAACCCTTTGAAGTCTATATGGGTGTCTAACTCAGGGGCGGACTGACCATTTGGGCATTCTGGCATTGCCCGAGGGCCCGGGGTCAGTAGGGGGTCCGTGAGAGGATCACTGTCCAGTGACAGTGTGGGGAGCGGAGGAGGACACAGTCTCAGATCCCGAGCCAGAAGTAGCTCACCTGTCACTTCAAGTGGTGGCAGAGTGAGTCGGGTGAGAGATCCGGACACTGTGCTGCTGATGGAGCCGGTGGGCAGTGGGAAGGTGAGAGGCATATCATCCATGGTGCGGGGTGTTCACCGCACAAACCATGCACACACCCCGCACCCCCCATGGATGATATGTATCAGGAACAAAGTCGGAGGTGATCGGTGCAGGAGAGGGACAGTGACAGCACCGATCTCCCTGCATGGATTTCAGTGAAGCAGCTTCTAGCTGCTTTGTTGAAATCCATGCAGGGAGATCGGTGCTGTCACTGTCCCTCCCCTGCACCGATCATCTCTGACTGTGCATCGGATTTCCCTCCTGGGCCCCCCCTCTGTGCTCCTTAGCCCCTCCCCCCTCAAAGGTCTCTGATACCTCGTCTTCTCTGACAGTGTCCAGCCCCTCCCCCATCCTCCACGGCAGAGCATAGGAGAGAAGATCTGCTCTGCCTTCCCTGTCCAGATCAGTCGGCAGCTCTGTGATGCTTCTGAATGTACCAGGTCATCTCTCTCTCTCTTCCTCTCCCTCCCTCCCTCCTTTTCCCTCCCTCCCTCCTTTTCTCTCCCTCCCTCCTTTTCTCTCCCTCCTTTTCTCTCCCTCCCTCTCCCTCCTTTTCTCTCCCTCCTTTTCTCTCCCTCCCTCCTTTTCTCTCCCTTCCTCTCCCTCCCTCCCCCCTTTTCTCTCCTTCCCCCTCTCTCATTTTCTCTCCCTCCCTCTCCCTCCCTCCTTTTCTCTCTCTCCCTCCCTCCCTCCCTCCCTCTTTTTTGTCTCCCTCCCTCCTTTTCTCTTCCTCCCTCTCCCTCCCTCCTTTTCTCTCTCTCCCTCTCCATCCCTCCTTTTCTCTCTCTCCCTCCTTCCTTTTCTCTCCCTCCCTCTCCCTTCCTCCCTCCTTTTCTCTCCCTCCCTCCTTTTCTCTCCTTCCCTCCCCTCCCTCCTTTTCTCTCCCTCCCTCCCTCCTTTTCTCTCCCTCCCTCCTTTTCTCTCCCCCCCTCCATCTACCTCTCTCTCCCTCCCTCCTTTTCTCTCCCTCCTTCTCCCTCCCTCCCTCCCTCCTTTTCTTTCCCTCCCTCCCTCCATTTCTCTCCCTCCCTCCTTTTCTCTCCCTCCCTCCTTTCTCTCCCTCTCCCTCCCTCCCTCCTTTTGCTCCCTCCCTCCCTCCTTTTCTCCCCCTCCCTCCTTTTCTCTCCCTCCCTCCTTTTCTCTTCCTTCCTTCCTTCCTTCCTTCCTTCCTTCCTATCTTCCTTCCTCTTTCCCACCCCCTCCTTTATTCCTTCCTTCCTCTTTCCCACCCCCTCCTTTTTTCCTTCCTTCCTTCCTCCATCCATCCATCCATTCTCGCCCCTTCCTTCCTTCCTTCCTTCCTTCCTTCCTTCCTTCATTCCCTCCCCTTCCTTTCTTCCTTCCTCCATCCATTCCTTCCTTCTTCCATCCATTCCCTCCCTCCCTTTTCTTCCTTCCTCCATCCCCTCCTTTCATTCTTTCTTTCCTTCCCTCTCTCTTTCCCTTCCTTCCTTTCACTCTCCTTCCTCTTCTTTCCTTCCTTCCTTCATCCATTTCATCCCTTCTTTTTCTTCCTTCCTTCCTCCCTCCCCTCCTTCCTTCCCTTTCATTCTTTCATTCTTTCCATCATCCATTTCCTTCCTTCCTCCATCCATTCCCTCACTCTCTTTTCCTCCTTCCCTTCCCTTCTCTTCCCTTCCTTCCTTTCTTTATCCATTCCTTTTTCTTCCTTCCTTCCTCCCTCCCCTCATTCCTGCCTTAATTCCTTCCTTCCCTCCCCTTCCTTCATCCCTTCCTCCATCCATTCCTTCCTTCCTTCATCCATTCCCTCCCTCCCTTACTCTTCTTCCTTCCTCCACCCCCCCCCCTTCATTCCTTCCTTCCTCCCTCCCTTCCCTCCTTTCATTTCCTTTCTTCTGCCTTCCCTCACCCTCCATCATCCCTTTCTTTCTCCATCTATTCCCTCCCTCCCTTTTCTTGCTTCCTTCCCTCCCTTCTTTCCTTCCTTCCTTCCTTCATCCACTCCCTCCATCCATTTTCTTCCTTCCTTCCACCTTTACTTCCTTCCCTCCCCTTCCTTCATTCCTTCCTCCATCCATTTCCTTCCTTCCTCCATCCATTCCATCCCTCCTTTTTCTTCCTTCCTCCCGCCCCTCCTTCCTTCATCCCTTCCCTACCTCCTTCTTCCTTCCTTCCTTCTTTCCTTCCTTCCTTCCTTCCTTCCTTCCTCCCACCCCTCCTTCCTACATCCATTCCCTACCTCCTCCTTCTTCCTTCCTTCATCCACTCCCTCCCTCCCTTTTCTTCCTTCCTTCCTTCCTTCCTTCCTTCCTCCCTTCCTCCCTTCCTCCCTTCCTCCCTCCCTCCCTTCCTTCCTTCATCAATTCCCTACTTCCTTTTTCCTTCTTTCCTCCCGCCCCTCCTTCCCTCCCTCCTTCCTTCCTTCCTTCCTTCCTTCCTTCCTTCCTTCCTTCCTTCCCTCCCTCCCTCCCTCCCTCCCTTCCTTCCTTCCTTCCTTCCTTCCTTCCCTTCCCTTCCCTTCCCTTTCTTCCTTCCTTCCTTCCACCCCTCCTTTCTTCATCCATTCCCTATCTCCTTCTTCTTTCCTTCCTTCCTCTCTCCCACCCCTCCTTCCTACATCCATTCCCTACCTCCTCCTTCTTCCTTCCTTCCTTCCTTCCTTCATCCACTCCCTCCCTTCATTTTCTTCCTTCCTTCCTTCCTTCCTTCCTTCCTTCCTTCCTTCCTTCCCCCCCCTTCCTTCATTCCTTCCTCAATCCATTTCCTTCCTTCCTACATCCATTCCATCCCTCCCTTTCCTTCCTTCCTTCCTTCCCTTCCTTCCCTTCCTTCCCTTACCTTCCCTTTCCTTCCTTCCTTCCTTCCTTCCTTCCTTCCTTCCTTCCTTCCTTCCTTCCTTCCTCTCCCTTCCTTTCGCTCTCCCTCCCTCTCTCCCTTCCTTCCTTCCTTTCGCTTTCCCTCCCCTTCCTTCCTTCCTTCCTTCCTACCTTCCTTTTCTCCCTCCCTCCCTTCCTTCCTTCCTTCCTCCCACCCCTCCTTCCTTCATCCATTCCCTACCTCCTTCTTCCTTCCTTCCTTCCTTCCTTCCTTCCTTCCTTCCTTCCTTCCTTCCTTCCTTCCTTCCTTCCTTCCTCCCACCCCTCCTTCCCTTTCTACATCCATTCCCTACCTCCTCCTTCTTCCTTCCTTCCTTCCTTCATCCCACCCCTCCTTCCTTCATCTATTCCCTACCTCTTTCCTTCCTTCCTTCCTTTCCTAACTTCCTTCCTTCCTTCCACCCCTCCTTTCTTCATCCATTCCCTATCTCCTTCTTCTTTCCTTCCTTCCACCCCTCCTTCCTACATCCATTCCCTACCTCCTCCTTCTTCCTTCCTTCCTTCATCCACTCCCTCGCTTCCTTTTCTTCCTTCCTTCCTCCCTTCCTTCCTTCCCTCCCCTTCCTTCATTCGTTCCTCAATCCATTTCCTTCCTTCCTCCATCCATTCCATCCCTCCCTCCCTTTTCTTCCTTCCTCCATCCCCTTCCTTCCTTCCTTCCTTCCTTCCTTCCTCCCTTCCCTTCCCTTTCCTTCCTTCCTTCCTTCCTTCCTCTTCCTTCCTTTCGCTCTCCCTCCCTCTCTCCCTTCCTTCCTTCCTTTCACTCTCCCTCCCCTTCCTTCCTACCTTCCTTTTCTCCCTCCCTCCCTTCCTTCCTTCCTTCCTTCCTTCCTCCCACCCCTCCTTCCTTCATCCATTCCCTACCTCCTTCTTCCTTCCTTCCTTCCTTCCTCCCACCCCTCCTTCCCTTTCTACATCCATTCAGTACCTCCTCCTTCTTCCTTCCTTCCTTCCTTAATCCCACCCCTCCTTCCTTCATCTATTCCCTCCTTCCTTTTTCCTTCCTTCCTCCCACCTCTCCTTCCTTCATCCATTCCCTACCTCTTTCTTTCCTTCCTTCCTTCCTTCCTTCCTTCTTTCCTTTCCTAACTTCCTTCCTTCCTTCCTTCCTTTCCTCCCTTCCTTCATTCCTAACTTCCTTCCTTCCTTCCTTCCTCCCACACCTCCTTCCTTCATCCATTCCCTACCTCCTTCCTTCCTTCCTTTCCTCCCTCCCTTCCTTCCTTCCTTCCTTCCTTCCTTCCTTCCTTCCTTCCTTCCTTCCTTCCTCCCTCCCACCCTTCCTTCCTTCATCCATTCCCTACCTCCTTCTTCTTTCCTTCCTTCCTTCCTCCCTCCCTCCCACCCCTCCTTCCTACATCCATTCCCTACCTTCTTCCTTCCTTCCTTCCTTCCTTCCTTCCTTCATCCCACCCCTCCTTCCTTCATCTATTCCCTACTTCCTTTGTCCTTCCTTCCTCCCACCCCTTCTTCCTTCATCCATTCCCTACCTCTTTCCTTCCTTCCTTATCTCCCTCCCTCCCTTCCTTCCTTCCTCCCACCCCTCCTTCCTTCATCCATTCCCTACCTCCTTCTTCTTTCTTTCCTTCCTTCCTCCCACCCCTCCTTCCTTCATCCATTCATTCCTTCTTCCTTCCTTCCTCCCACCCCTCCTTCCTTCCTTCCTCCATTCCCTCCCTAACTTCCTCCCTTCCCTCCCTTTTTCTTCATTCCCTTCTACATTCCCTCCCTCACTTTTCTTCTTTCCCTTCCTTCCTCCATCCCCTCCCTTCATTCTTTCCTCCCACTCCTCCTTCCTTTTCTCCTCTTTCTTCATCCATTCCCTCTCTCCCTTTTGATTTCTTTCTTCCTCCCTCCCTTCCTTCCCTCCCCTTCCTTCCTTCCCTCCCCTTCCTTCCGTCATCCATTTTCTTTCTTTCTTTCTTTCCTTCATTACTTCCTTCCTCCATCCATTCCCTTCCTTCCAATATAAGGGGGGTACAGGTTCTGTTTATTCATCCCAATCTAATGACAGCCCAGCATATACTAGTACTTCCTGTTCACTACCTACTGACACTGTCCACTGCCCCCACAAAAATCATTGTGAAAAAAATAATACAAAAATAAATTGTAAAAAATAATGAAAAAATTAGATGATAAACATTTAAAAAAATTCTGACACCTACGCCATTGCTCTACTGACCCCATCCACTGGCCACCCAAAAGCATTTTGATAAAAAATTATAAAAATAATAAAACATTAATTTGTAAAACAAAATCATAAAAGTGTGAAAAAAAATAAAATAATACTAATAAAAATGAAGAATTACTAACACCACCTAGTGACACCATCCTACACATACTATCCACAGCCATACACTCAACACTGTACATTCCCTATTGAACATTACTTCATTCTGCACTATATAAGTCATATCAGACAGTATTTAACCACACCCCTTTTAAGCCATGCCCAATTTTTAGTACAATTTAAAACACACCCCTCCTCTCTCATCCCTTCCTCTCTCTATCTCTAATCATCTTCCCCCACATGGCAGCCATCTTTAAACATGAAAGTGACCAGTGGCTTCTACAGAAAGAAGACGGGAACATTCATGCAGTCTTTGCTGCATTAAATATATAAATGCCACTTCTATGCAGCTAAGCTGCAATATGTAGGTAGGGTGTTGTGTGAGTGTGGTTTGAGTGTAGGCGGGGGAACAGGGGCCCCACTATCTCTTACTGCCCAGGAGCCTCATGAGTTGTCAGTTTGCCCCTGGTCTAACTATACAGTTCTGGCCATTTGTAGGGCTAATAGGCATGCTAGTATCAAACAAAGGGTACGGGAAACCTGACACTGCCATGAGGGATATGTACACATGCCTAAAAAAAATCTCTCCTCACACAAAATCATCAGCTCTCCTTAAAAGTTCAAACACACACTGACAATTTGGCTGCTTTGAACCCCTTAGAGAAAGGGGAGCAGGTTATCTTTTTGTTCAGTTTTTTGGCTTTTGTGACTTAGGTGACAAGGGCAAAGGCTATGCATTGCATTATAGGATGTCCTTATTTCTGGTGGTGAACCTTCAAAACAAATACAACTTCTAAAACAAGAAAGAATAGCTGAATTTACCAGGTCTTTCTATCCAGATTCAAGTGTAATGCCAGCAAAATATAAGGGCCTCACAATTTAATAAATAAATAAAAAGGAAAAATGTGGCGGAAATTAATTATGACTTTTATACCCTCTCTCACTTTCCCAATATTTGATTTTGATACATGCAGAGATTAGTCTTTATTACTTCTGATAGTTTAGGTTTAGGCCTTGTGAACTTTTAATAAAATGTTTATTGCACCAAAAGAGTGCTTTATGTACCCTTCCTTTCTTTTCCATGCAAAATTAGAAGTGCACCCTATGACTGAGACAAAGGGGAGGATTGCTGAGCCAAGATACTATTAGACATGCAGCTGAACCCTTCTGCATTATGGAAAGCTTCTAAACAAAAGTATTTAATAGCCTTTTATATCATTGTATGAGGTCAACACCATCCATAATTGCACCTGTTTGAATGCTCTCAAAGGAGGAAACATGGAAGGCTGGTGAAATCTTTAACAATGCTGCACCTCTCCACCTCTCCCCCCCCCCCCCAGTGCTGCATGGTTAAATAATTGTTTTTTTTTTCTAGGAGGATTGAAATAAGTACAAATGTATACCTTATTTCTTGCTCATGTAGGCTTGTCCTGTGCTATATAGCCTGTACCCCCAAAGTTGCTTCTGTCAGTTGCAGCTCACTGTCAATATAGCGGTTCTGCATTGTAAGTGAGAAGACTAAGGACCCTACCACAGCCCAGGAGCTTCAGAAAGTGGAGAAGAGGGACAGCTATCAGAGGACAAGGATTAAGGTAAATGTTTTTACTTATTGATCACTCCCTAATAAAACAAGCATTCAACCCATGCAATATATTTGCATAGTTAAAATGGAAGAAAAGCCTAAGTTTAACTATTCCTTAAAACATCCCCCCCCCCCCCATCCTCCTACTCTTCCTGCTTAACCTGTATAAAAGTATGTGTGTATTTACCTATTTGTAATCTGCACCAGTTGGGTCACATTATCCCATATCTTTGTCTCCCCTGTGTCAGTGAATGGCTACTGCAGGGGACAGGAGGGAGCGCTGACAATGCCTGGGCCATAGGAGCCTATAGGTGACATCTAGGCTCCAGGAATTCTTAGTGTTTGTTAAGCGCTCCCCGAAACAGAATTGCAGGATTACATGACCAAACTAGGTCTAAGATAAGTAAATTGGATCAGGGAAGCAGAAGAGGCAAATTCTGGTAGAATGGATTTAAAAAAAAACTCCATCATCTGTTTAATATTTATTTAAAGTGCTTCTATACACAATACTTTTTTTTTTAGTTTTTGATAGCAAAGGCAAAAGTTTGAACCTTTTTGAGGGTTTTCTTTACATGGCTGTCTATGCTCTGTTTGGGAAATGTCCCCTCAATTTTCACCCTAGAGACATAACAGCAAGTGACAAGAGATCTCTTAAACGTGAGGGGATGTTCTCTGTTCGACTAGGTTCACATATATGCGGTTTGCCTGCAGCTACTTTTGGTCGTGCACAGCAGCCCATTCATTTGAATGAACTGCTGTATCCACTGAAAACACAGGGAAAGGGTCCTTGCATCTTTTCAGTGGCCACAGGGAAACCCCATAGTGCAGTGCAGTTAGCTTGCAGAGTATGGAGGTGCCATTAGGATTAATGGCACCCACACGCATCGACTGAGCTGCAGCGTATTCTACTCTGCGGGTGCTTGCAGGTGCAGCTACCTCATAAGTTAAAACCTAGCCTTAGACAGTTGTCAGTGGAACAGGTGTACCTATTGGAAGATTTCCTCTCACCTCTTGTTCTGATGACAGCTGTACGACATTCTTCAAGGCAATAATTAGGTGGTGGTGAATTGACTTAGCAGGGTCACAGACTAAAATAAAAACCTGACAGAGGTAGAGATACACTTAAACTTTAAGTACAATATATTTTGCCTTTCTTTGACTCTGTCAGGAATGTCAGGAATGCACACGGGTCGGCGCATGCGCAGAAGGCCAATGCGCATTAGCCGGCGGGCACTAAGACATCGGCAACCACGGCAACAGAGGCGGCCGCGCATGCGCGCTCGCAATTGCGCACACACGCCTGGCGCCAATGACAGCGCTATTTAAACCAGCCCTGTGCATACTCGAGTTGCCGTATGGTCTTTGTTCCTTGTTCCCTGCTTATCTGTTCCTGAGAGATATACCTTGTTGCCGACCCTGCTTGATCCTGATCCCTGTTGACCGTCTCCTGCTCTGACCTCTGGCTCATTTGACTACTCTTCTGCCTACTCCTGATTACTTGACCTCCTGTTGCTGAACTTGGCTTTTGACCCGACTACTCTCTGTCTGCTGCTCTCTACCGTTCTGCCTCTGCTGTTACCGACCTGGCCTGTCTGACTACGCTATACTTGCACTGTCATCCATCCATCCATCCTGCATGGATCCAGCCACTACTGCCCGGGCCTGCCAGCCTCTTCACATCAGGCTCTCTTCCATTACATACCTCCAGCGGTTCCCTCTACCACAGTTGGATGCACTCAGGGCCGCGACCTGGTCTCGGTCTGCTCCAAGTCCATCCCCACCATCAGGGGCTCTGGTGAATAAGCAGATTGAGGCTTAGACCCCGCGCCCTGGAGAATGCTGTTCTGTGGGTCGCTAGAGGTACCGCCGGGCGGTACCTGACAGACTCTCCTTTATACCCCCCCTTCAACATGATGTTCATATATTCCTGAAAACATCACACTATTGTGTCTCTGTGCTCCGCTTGAGAGGAAGCAAGTGGAGGACTGGCTCTTGGGAGGAGTTAGGCAATTATCAAAATGCCTTGATGGATGGATGTGAGTCTTGAGGAATGGGCTTTTTTATACATGCTGTATTAGAGTACAAACTGCCCTAGGTAACGCTAACATGTGATGCTGAGCCTCGATCATTAAAAGACCTGAAACCCAGTGAATGAAGTGGTGGAGCCAGGGAGACTGTGGCTGAAGAGCAATAGGCTAGATTATGCTGGATGTCCTCCAGCCAGGAAATGAAGCAGGCTCTATCGATCTTGCTGCAGCTTCTATTGTTCATTGTGAGCTGGATTATAGCTTTAAGTAAGCTCTATTAATATAATAAAGTAGTTGTTTAGTACAATTCCAGGGCTAGTTAATGAAACCCTGGCTATATAGTTTTAGTAGGCAGTATGCATTTATCAGAGCTTTGGTCCTCTCACCCTGTAAATAATGAAGTATTTCTGCAGTCTTTTAGCTGGCCTTTACCAGAAAGGTTACATCCACTCCATTCTGACGCTGCATTATTCAAAATCTTCATACGTTTATCTAGATTCATCCTCTGAGCCAACTTTACTGACTGAAAATAATTCCAGGTTGGTGCCAACTTAGTTCAGCAATAAGTTTGTTGTCTCTAGCCAGTACACTTAGGGATCTGTTTTACTGTTTCTTCCAGGAAAGAAGACTTTCATATCACCCAATAATATGCACATAAATATCCAATGTAGCAATATATTATGTAGAATAAAATCACAGTACTTCGCAACTCTAATCCATAAATAGAGCTGCATTCAAGAGACATAAATGAAGTACATTTTTACAATACATGGCCTGAAAAACCACCCCTTGCACCAATGACAGTGCGGGGATGCTTATGTGATGCAATGATGGAATCATTTTAATCTCAAAGGGACATAGTGAGTACAAGTAGCCTCAACACATTTAAAGGAATCATTGTAATTCTAGAATGTAGGAATCACTAAAAGGGTCATAACTAATGTGTGTGATGTCTGTATCATCAGAACAGGACTAAGCTTGGAAAAAAGATATTTTACATTTCAAATCTTGAAGGATAAGTTCACTTTCTTAAAAAAAAATAAATGCATATTTTTTTGTAGGCAAAATATATGCATTTATTATTTTTTTTTCTTGTGAGCTTGTAAACACTGCACCTGCGATCATCAGATCGTGGGTGCAATGTTAGGTCCAGTTGGTATGGACCCTGAATGCAGATGTGTTCGAAAACAGTAGGCTTCTCTAGGGTCAGGGAGGGAATCTTGGAGGAGAAGAAGTGCCGTATCTGTAGATAAACATAATACTGATGAGGAGGCATGTGCATAGCTTTTTGTAACTCAATAAAGGGTCTAAGGTTTTGTGTCACTGGGTTGACCAAGTGTCGCAGTTGAAATAAGTTAGCTTTGGCCCAGGGGCTTATACGGGCCAGGGGTCAAACTATCAGGGAGACTAGGATCAAGTATGACATTTGTTAGAGGTGAACAAGGAGAGGAGAGGGCAAATCTACCCCTACACCTCCTCCATATAGACAACATAAAACGCATGGGCCCGAGAAGTAGATGCTTATAGGAGGCAATTTCAGTGTTGGTCATAGACCAGAGTAGAGAACAAGGGTGCAATGGATGTAGCTGCAGCCATTCAATCTTAGCCCATTTATTAGGGGGGCGCTGAGAAGACCATGAGGCGAGATTACGGAGGTGAGTAGCCAAATAATACGACACAAGATCTGAAGCCCACAGACCTCCCCTAGGTCATGGTGAGAGAAGAACTATGCGGGCAATTCAGTGAGATTTGTTATGCCAGATAAAGTGGAGGAAAGATTTCAGCTTGGACATAGGGACAGGGACAGGGAGCGTCTCAAACAAATACAAAAGCTTGGGTAGTATAATCATTTTCAGTACATTAATCCTTCTGAGGAAGGAGATGGCAAGGTTGTCCCAAGCTTTTAAGGATTGAGAAATAGCGTGAAAAAGGGGGGAAAAATTAGCTTCATAAAGGGAATTGCAGGAGGAGGTAAGGTTGGTACCTAAGTACCTCAAGGAGTGGGGGTACCTGCGGTAGGGATAATTTAACTGAAGAGAAGATAGAATAGCAAGGGGTATGTGGAGCGATAATGCTTCAGTTTTAGACATGTTGACCTTAAAACCTCACAAGACCCCAAAGAGTTGGAGAGTATGATGCAGAACGAGAAGAGTAGTGTGGGGCTCCGTCAGTGTTAGCAAAATATCATCAGCTTAAAATCACTATTGTGGGTACGTATCTCCTGAATATCAGGATTGGATCTGATAGCTATAGCCAGGGGTTCCAGATAGAGGATAAACAGTAGAAGGGAAAGAGGGCAACCCTGGCACGTAGCTATAGACATCCGAAAAGAAGGTGCTAAGAATGAAGCCAGTTTGACCTGGGAAGAGGGAGTGGAGTAGAGGGCTTTCAAAGCTGCCACAAACGGGCCACTAAAACCAAATCTCTCTAAGACAAGAAACATAAAAGGCCAACTTAATCAGTCAAATGCTTTTTGGGCGTCCAAGCTCAACAAAAGAGCGGGTTTTGGGGACATGGACTTGTTGACGAGATCAATCAAGTCAATAGTCCTCCTAGTGTTATCTGCTGCATGTCTAGCTGGGTAAAAGCCCACCCAGTCTCTGTGTATAAGTTTGGAGATACACTTGGCCAATCTGTTGGCCTGTATTTTCATGAAAATTTTGTAGTCAGAGTTTGATAAAACTATGGGACGATAATTATCTGGAAGAGAATGGTCTTTATCTGGATCACAGAAATATATGAATGGGTAAAGTCATTGTGTGGGGGAGACTCCTTCAGGAGATCCAGAAACAAATTTAGAAGATGAGGGGCTAGGATGCCAATAAAAGATTTGTAGTACGAGTAGGGACTTGTAGGTGGGGAGATGTTTAACAACATCCAGTAGTTCTTCGATGGAAATCTCCGCATTTAGAGCCGAAAGATCGGAGGGTGATAAATGTGGAAAAGGTAAGGAGTCAAAAAAGGCATCAAAAGTCGTCATCTGAAGGGGAGGATGAATATCAGGGTCCAGGCAGTTATAAAGCTTCTCATAGTATTCCCCAAATATGATAGCCATAACATGCAGGTCATATGTGGGTTTGCCATCATACTGAAGTAAATGGCCCGGTAAGGAAGGGGAATGATAACTTACTTTCAGCTTCATATCCAAGCTCATTCCTACCCACAAGCAAGGGCTTAAGGACCCCATCAGCCCTTTAACAATGATGTAGAGCAAAATCCATTTCCACTTCCTCCGGAGATGACATTTTGCATGTTTTTACTAATTTTATGGTTTAACATGTGTTCCATAAAAATTTACTTTAAGCAGTGTTAGCTGTTAAAAATTTAACAATTTGTGTATGTACTGTGCATCCAGAGAGTATTCACAGCGCTTAACTTTTGCCACATTTTGTTATGTTACAGCCTTATTCCAAAATGGATTAAATTCATTTTCTTCCTCAACATTCTACAAACAATACCCCATAATGATAAATACAAATATGCTCGGTGATCACTAATAAAATACTTTTCCCTATATAATCTCACATCTATAAGTAAAGTCCAATTTTAAATTAAAGTCCAATAAAGCAAATACGTGTAGTCCGAAAAATAGTTTCCAATATCAACCAACGAAAACTCTTCACTGCTTGTAAACCTTGATTACCTCAAAAAAACAAAAAAATTCACATAGTGCATTATCCTTTATAAAAATCTCATTACCCTATAAGGTTAATACAATCTTATTCACCCAAGTGAGAAAACACGTGTATATATCCAAAACGCATACACATGTGATATATTGTGCAAAACCATGCAAGTGAGACACTCTGCCGTGCTACAAACTCCTAGCACAGTGCACACTTCTATTGGGGTAAGGAATAAATACCCTTACCAATATTTAAGATAATATATGCTTTATTATCTTAATCCTCAGAGAATTTCTCTGGTGGTGTAGCTCTTTGTATGGATATCCTCCGGATTAGCTTTATAAGGATCCTTCCACCCTAGCAGCCTGGAGATGCTTTCACCAAACACATCAGCCCGATTTCCATATATAAGGAACAGATCATAGCATAATACTGCCACATACTTTGATCAAAAACTTTTAATTATCTTGCTTACATTTAAAATCATCTTTAACCGCACATAATAAAAAACCTGTCTGCCATCCGGAATCCAGGAGAGTCCCAATCGTAACTCACAGCCGAGATTTTGCCCTCTCCAAGATGGCCGCCACTCTACTTCCGGAATATTCGTATGCGTCTGACGTCACCTCCCTTTAGACATTTACTGTAGATAATGTAGTTATGTATATCCAGAAGCAACTGCTAAAAATTTTTAAACATACCTGTAGATGAATGCCTCTAGCTAAAGATTTTAAAATAGCGCTTCGTCTCTTATGGCCAGTAAGGAAGGAAAAAGTATAACTCCTAAAATGTAAGCAACTAATTGATTTTGAGAGACAAAATATTTTATTGGTAATTAGTTATAATAGAACTGGTCAAAGTTTGGTTCATAGGAGTTTCAGCAAGCCCATTAACCACTTGCTGCCCCACAACAGTACATTTACTGCTGCAGGGCAGCATGTGCAGACTTAGTCACTTATATATACAGTATCAAGAGAAGGAAGAAAAAGAAACAAAAAGAAAAGGCGAGGAGAAAAAGAAAAAACTCACATAGAACAAAAATAGTGGGATTTTAAAGGTGCCAGACAATAATAGAACGACAAAAGCTAACATTTATAATGTTTATTGTTGAATCAATATTAAAAAATGTCCATTAAAAGAGATACATATTTAGTTGCACTTGTTCAAAGAAATGTTTTCGGTGTAATATTTCTCAACATGTTTCTCCTATTTCAGGCTTCTTCAGGAGACATTTATATAACACCTACAACAACAGATTCATGTTGATTACAAAAAAACTATAAAACTTCATCAGCATACACTGAGATTTAACAAAATATCCAATGACAAGAGAAAAATAACCTGAGGATTAAATGAGAGGAGATGTAGCGCTATTTTTCTCCTCTCCTTTTCTTTTTGTTTCTTTTTCTTCCTTCTCTTGATATTTATCAAATTTTGGGATGTGTTGCCATTGAGCTCTTCTATGAATATCACTATTCTTGTATATATACAGTATATGATTGAGCTTGCACCTGTTTAAGAGCACACAATGCACCCCTCCTGTGGGCACTGTGTTCAGAGGACCTAGATGATTACTGTTATGGGTATCATGTGATCACTATAGTTGGTCTTATTTATCACATGATAACAATTTAAACAATCTGTCATGAATAGGGTTTTATTCATGAACTGCTTGCTTACTGTTGTGATCTGTGACTGACCCACAGCAATCACATGGTATCTGGCTACCTGTACTATGTGATTAGCTGAGCCAATCACAGCCAAAAGCAAGCTGTTCATAATTGGGAAACGCACTCACGACAGCTAAAGCTACAGTGATCTTCACTGTGAAAACAATATCAGTGTTTAAAAAATTCCTGATCCCCCACACAGAGTAGTACAATGTCACTATGGTGACACTGAGCTTCTCTGATGAAAGTGTATAAAAAAGATCATTTGAAAAAAAGATTAAAAGTTAAAATAAAATGTAAAAAAATGAATAAAAAAGTATTATTATTTTTTTTAACATAGTGTCATCAGTCAGTATATCTGATCACTGCTACACTAGTCATATGATGATGCTATACTGCACTGGTACAGAGTTTTGAAAATTCTGTGAAATTCTTGTGAATGAGTAAGGGGTACACAGTGGATAGTGTCAGTCATATTATCCAGAGATGTAAATCCAATGCAATCAACATATAAATAGTAAGTAAACACATTAACACCTTAGAAAGTCCTTTATTAAAAAATATTGATTAAGAAATGATTGTGATATATAGGATTCTTGATGGCTTGTTTACAATTTCAAGCAGACAGCAGCAGGAATCTGCCATTTAGAGGTGGTAGTGATACTGCCAGTAAATTACGGACTTCAGCTACATTCAGGCCTCATTCACTGAACTGTCTATAGGTTGGGTTCCGGTCAAGCTCATGCCTACTGATGTTGAGATTTAGTATGTTATTCTGTAGCTCATCATTGAGAACAGTATACATACACATATAAAACAGATGGAATTAATTAATTATATAAAAAATGTTTCACATCTAAATGTAAAATACACCACTCATCAACTTATAATAAATTCATTGTTGCCTGTTCCAATTTAGGAAGATGACATATCTAAATGCAAAACTTATGTGAAATAAAAGTGATTTCACACAGCATACATGAGAAAAGAAAATTGCCACAAAATTGCCTTCTTGCAAGTATAAAACATTGATACAAAATCAAGGCATGAAGTCAAAAACTAGCACATTGTGTATCGGGATAAAATATCATAGGGCAGCCATCCATAGCTCAATCAGACATTTATGGATTAGCAGTCATGAGCACTTTTGAAGAGCTATGAATTTTAAGTCTTCAGCTAAGTGACCAAGACCTGAATGTCTAAGACTCTCCACACACAGTAAATTAATCATTAATGTTTGTTCTAGAAAAATAATGGACTGGAATAGATCATAGTATAAGTAAGAAAAGGTGGACAGGCTAACATACACACTAAAGGCTGGGGCTACTCCTACAGCCCAATGCCAGGTAAAACTATTTTAAATAATACTTTGGATAGAGGGAAAATTGAGGAGATTTTGCACCACTTCCAATCATGACAGGAATTGCTTGGACATCTCTCCAATGGGGACAATGACAAAAAAAGCATGTTTTAGCAGCATCAGGAAGAGAGAGAATTTCTGACAAGGTGCACTCTCCATTTCTTGTGTGGAAGTCACATGGACACATAGTTAGAGAAACTAAAAATATGAATTTTAAAAAGCCTGATAGAAAGTTTAACTTTTTCACAATCTATTGAAAAAGAAATATTGGCTTGAATAAGGTTATAGTCACTTGATCTCCTTCCCCTTAATTTCAGCACACAGAAATCAATGTGTCCCTTAAGACATGATAATATCATAATTAAAAATGTATTAAATGTAATAAATCACTCAGTTACTTTAACAGTTACCATATTAGCTGTCAGTTGTAATTAATTTTAAAGTGGACCCATACTAAGCATAAAAAGTTTGACTGGTGTTAACAAGAATTCATTAGTATAGTTTAACTGTTTTAGCTCCGGAAGATTTTACCCCCTTCATGACCAGGACATTTTTTGCTGTTCACGCTGCGCTATTTTAACTGGTAATTGTGCAGTCATGCAATGCTATATATAAATTACCTTTATATACTTTTTCACACAATAAGGACTTTCTTTTGGTGGTATTTGATCACCACAGGGTTTGTTTTATAATATAAATAAAAATATTGAAAAAACACAATATTTTCTATTTTCTTTTATAAAACATCTAATTTCTTCTTAAATGTAGCATATACAAACAAAACTAGTTGGTGCGCTGGTCTAATAAATCACAAGAAGTATTTCAAGTCAATCTCAAAAATTTTGGGAGCTGCAGCTTTCTAAAACCTCCACTGTGAGGTAGATACAAGCCTGGAGCAATAAAAAAGAGAGAGCGCACTGCAACTCTAGTGTGATAATGTTTTATTAAGGCAACAATTAAAATCTTTCTCAAAATGCACTCACATTTCCCAAAGGGGTGTACAGCATATCCTGTGCCCAGTGATGGCCTCCTGCGTGATCCCTGTAATATCCGATGTGATGGGAAGCCTCTACTTGACCCACTGACAGCCCAGGTCTGCACTGAGTCTGCCGTGACAGGAAACCAGCATACCCTCCCAACTGCACATGCACCTGGCATGATAAAGCAGGTCTCACCTCCAAAACACATTGTCATAGCAACCGCCACATGTGTTCCTGCTTCGTCATCCCTCTGCCTACACTGCTGGCTGTCATCCATGGAGCTTGGTTGGATCAGGCACATGCGCAGTTGGGAGGATGAATAAGAATATTAAATAGATAAATATGTATTTTAGTTATTTTACTACAAAACATTTCATAGATGAATGACAGCTTACAAGAAAAAAATGCTTTCTTCTCACCCTCCCAAATTTCTTATATTGGCAATTATAAAAAACAGAAGTAGCTTTTATTGCCAATTATAATTGCCAGTATAAGAAATTTGAGAGGGTGATAAGAAAGCATTGTCCCATTCTCCTCATCGATGAAACATTATTTAAAACATTATCTTTGCCCACCAAAATCTCAATTTATTTATCATAAGGGTCATAACCGTAGGGATAAATTAGTCCAGAATGTACCTGATCCACCAAAAAAGATGGTTTCTTTTCTGGACCATAAAGGTTTTTACTCTTGTCAGAGGTATGTTCCCTGTAACATAGTACTTAAAAGAAAAAGAAAGGTGAAGGAGTTTAGATCTAATGTCACTGGGAAATCCTACAAAATTGATAAGCTGATTACCTGTCAATCTACCCATGTAACCTACTTCCTAGAATGTACTTGTAGATTTCAATATGTGGGTAAAATGACCCAAGTAGATTGGGTGAAAATGTTAATAACATTAAGAAGGGGTAATAAAAGCACAGACTTTCAAACCATTTTAGGCAATATCACAATAGGGAACCCAGATATTTATCTTTCTTTGGGATTGCCAGAATCGAGCCACACTGGAGAGGCAGATGGATATGAGAAAGGCTGTATCACAAAATGAGACTCAATGTATTTAAGAGTTGAATACTCCTAATCCTGATGGTTTAAATATTGACTTTGATATAAATTTCTTTTTATCAAACTATTGATAAGCATACCACCAGTTTTATATGATTTTTTATTATGAATTTTATGATGTTTATAGGGAATATATTTATGCAAAAAGATTTTTCTTTCTTTTTCAAGTATTTTAATAAGCTTACATAAGCAGTATTATATGAAAAAAAATATTTTTAATCAGTAATTTATTTTTAATAACATTTGACACATGTACGTGCACTTTATATTTAATTAATTAATCTATGAATGTATTTACATTTAATTAATTTATTTATTGACTAGGGTTGTTTAGTAATAGATTTTATGACCACAAGATGGTCAGAAACGCATAGGAAGGAACTTCCATGATATCACTTCCAGTTGGCTGGAATGCACGCTGTAGAGTCAGCAGTGCTTCCTGGTTGGATTGTTGTATGTGTTGCATTCCTTTATTTCGGTGTAAGTGCAATTTTAGAGTCTTTTAATGCAATAAAGTGGTTTAAAACTATGGGAGGCTTTCCCTCTTTCTTTTTAATACTACCATCAGTGGTTTAAGCCTGCAGAGAGGAGATGATAGGTGAAGATGGAACATGCGGTATTACCTGTGATAATTCCACTTCAAGTTGTCAGACGTTTTTGAGCTTCCATTCCAAATTTGGTCCAACTGACATTCACCCACAAGTGATTTATGACTTTCTTGTGCAAAGAAGGGGTTAATATCAATCTGGGGAGTGCAAACTATATTTTTTCTGGTGTTGGCATGGTGGAATTGGAGCACAAAGTTATTACATGGAGGAACCACATAGGTGAATTATTTACAGGGGCTGTTTAACCCCTTCACGCCGACTTCACATAAATATGAGACCTCACAGAACTGGGCTTTTTTCCGTGGAGCCACATTTTTGCGTACCTGTTTTTTGATGGGAGTGTGCCGCACAGCACACTCCCAGCACAAAGACTGGGGTATCACTGAGAGCCTGGGTCCCATTCTAACATTCGGGACCTGGGACTCCCGATTCTGGGTCACATGATTGCTGTGATAGCCTCTGATTGGCTATCACAGTGATCAGTCACTGTACAGCCCACCCCCCTTGTTTTTTTTCTCTATGAATGGAGGAGAGAGATACATTGTATCTCTCTGATTTCTTGCATAGAGAATAAAAACTGTTTTTTTAAAAAAAAGATAAATATTAACAAATAAACAATAAAAAAAAAATACTTAGATCAAGGTTTGATCTAGTTTAGTGCCAGGGTTACTGTTTTGGGTCAAGGTCAGGGTCAAAGATCAGATTTTTTTTTTAATTGGTATCAGTGTCAGTTAGTGTCACTGATTTAGGTAAACAAAAACAAAATGTGCATTATTGTTTCTGGGCTGTACTATGGGTACAAATATGGTGTAGGTTATGATAGTAACAAGAAACACACAGCTAAATTAAAAAAAAAAGATTTTTTTTTACTATTTTGGGCCAGATTTCCTTTGATAATAACAAAAAAATTAGGACATATCCATTACCATTTACCTCCAAATGAAAGCCTAATTTGTCCTGATATATAGGTATAATTCACCTGGCTGTACAAAGTAGTTGTGATGATAGGCACGGTTTTATCAACACATGTCAACATTGCAAAATTGTGCTTAGGCATTAAGATTTGTTTTACCCTTAGGCATGAAGGGGTTAATATTGTTTATTGGACTGTATGTCGAAATGCGCTGTATTTACACATTATTTGAAAATTTAAGCTCATATTTATAATTGCAAGCGCCGCTTAATTTGATTTTAGCTTTATTTTATGACCTTTACCTTGTGTTTTTTTTGTTTTTGTTTATTGTCATGTAAACAATACACCCAAAAATAAGTGAGGGAAAGGAAGTAAAAAATAGTTTTGTTTACTTATTTGTTTTTAAGGTTTTAAAAAAAGCAATGTTGAATGGTCATTATTATGCATTATGTGATAGACAAATAAAAGCGTAAAAAAATAAATTAAAAAAATGTACATTATTCTTGCATTTTTTATTGCATGTGTATATATATCTTCAAATTGTGTCACAAGTACTGAGAATTCCAACTCGGGAAACTAATAACAAAATTCCAACATTTCCTAAAGATGCTAGAAGCTAGTCTTCCACGCTTTCCTCCTTTGTTTCCCTATTGAGCAGTTAAGCCGGCCATAGATGGTTCGAATCTTGAGCAGTCCCTGCTGAACCATGTATGGGCAGGCTTAATGTACCCAAGTTGATTGATTGATCAGCTTGATCAGCTTGACTTCAACCAGCCTGTTGGATTTTACATGCAATTATTGCTAGTGGCTTTTACAGCCACTAGCAGTAATTACTGTGTTCTCCCGGTGGGGGCGGCTCCCAGTCCCCCCTCTGAGAGAGCACCATGGCTCTGCGGGAGGGGATACAGTTATTGTTGATAGGGGAAACTAGAAATTTTGTTTCCTGCAGCACGTGTTTGTCCAATACTGTCATAAGCCAAAAGGGGCCCAAGGAAGGTGGGAGGAACCAGACCAACTTTTGTTACCTTTAGAGAATGCTGAGATTTGCATACCAAAAGGCTCTGGATATGATTATAACTACATTTTAAGACATTTTTGAATGCTTGTATTTTCTTCCTATACCCAATGTATAAAGTTTTCTGAATTGAAAAGCATAGTTCTATCCCGAATTAGTAGGCCCATGGCACCTTATAGCCCTATGTTAAAATAGCTCTGAGCCCAGTAAAAGTGCCCAATACACACTTTAGCAAGACATGTTTACATGTTTTGATAGTAAAAGTGCAGGTTATTAGCCCTGTTGCTGTAGTTTCCGCTATGGGGGGGTAGGGGATATTTACACCCCCTAAATATAGAATCAAAAGTAGGCCACCTATATTGCACACTAATAGAGGACCTATTTATGCCCCTAACCCTAGTGGCTATTGTTATTTAACACTTACAATTCATAGCCAGTGTAAATATGATGCAAGAATGGACTGTTCAATGATTTAGCTTTCTGGTAATGAGTTGCTGCTGTGCTGGGACATCTCTGTGTTTCAAAAGATAGGAGCTTTGCAGCCAGCCAGAACTATGCTGGTTTGAGTGAGTGGATCAAGGTCTAATCATGCATTATTATTTTTATTGTTATTATTATTATACAGGATTTATATAGCACCAACAAAGTCTTTGGAAGACTTTGGAAAAGTCTGCCCATAGCAACCGAGACAGCAAATTTACAATCCCACTTCAAATATGGACAAGACCCTCCTATAGCAGCTGCATGGGCTGCTCTGGTTGTAGTTATGCTCTTGGTACAGTAGATATGCTTGATTTGTTTAGACCGACCTACGACGTAAACATTTTGAGGCTTTTTTCAGCATGTCGCTGATTCAGCTTTTCAGTTACTTTTATCACTTTTTGGAGCAGGAGTTATAGGTTCCAGAGAAATAACCCCCTTCAATCATTATTCATAGGATAAAAATCTTGCTTCACAGATACACTATATTGCCAAAAGTATTGCCTTTAACTTCAATATTTCTTTATTGAATTTTTTTCTTTAAGGGAACAACAGGGTATAGGAAGTAGGTTCATAGATAAGCATGTCAATACATTATGATACATAACAGTTACCCCACCATTTGGCTGGGGTCAAGTATGGTTTATAAATCATCAGGGACGCCTGCCTTTAAACACACATGAATTTTAATGGCATCCCAGCTATAGCAGCTTCAACTCTTCTGGGAAGAGGTTTAGTAGTGTGTCTATGGGAATGTTCGACCATTCTTCAAGAAGCGCATTTGTGAGGTCAGGCACTGATGTCGGACGAGAAGGTGCTCTATCAGGTTGAGGCCAGTCAAGTTACTCCACTCCAAGCTCGCTCATCCATGTCTTTCTGGACCTTGCTTTGTGCATTGGTGCACAGTCATGTTGGAACAGGAAGGGGCCATCCCCAAACTGTTCACATAAAGTTGGGAGCATGAAATTGTCCAAAATGTCTTGGTATGCTGATGCCTTAAGAGTTCCCTTCATTGGAACTAAGGGGCCAAGCCCAACCCCAGAAAAACAACCCCACACCATAATCCCCCTCCAACAAACTATGCACTTGACACAACGCAGTCAGGCAAGTACCATTCTCCTGGCAACCGCCAAACCCAGACATGTCCATCAGATTGCCAAATAGAGAAGTGTGATTCATCACTCCAGAGAGCACATCTTCACTGCTCTAGAGTCCAGTGGCGGAGTGCTTTACGCCACTGCATCCAACGCTTTGCATTGCACTTGGTGATGTAAGGCTTGGATACAGCTACTCCGCAAAGTAAACCCATTCCATGAAGCTCTCTACGCGCTGTTGTTGTACTAATATGAAGGCCATACAAAGTTTGGAGGTCGTTAGCTATAGACTCTGCAGACAGTTGTCAAATTCTGCGCACTGTGTGCTTCAGCATGCGCTGACCCCATTCTGCCATTTTACGAGTTGCTGTTGTTCCCAGTTGCTTCCACTTTGTTACAATACCACTAACAGTCGACCGTGGAATATTTAGTAGCCAGGAAATTTCACAGATGGACTTTTTGCACAGGTGACAACCTATCACGGTACCACGCTTGAATTCACTGAGCTCCTGAGAGCGATCCATTCTTTCTTTCACAAATGTTTGTAGAAGCAGTCTGCATGCCTAGGTACTTAATTTTATACACCTGTGGCCATGGAGGTGATTAGAACGCCTGAATCCAGTGATTTGGAGAGGTGTCCTAATACATTGGCAATATAGTGTATAACATACCAGATGCAGCATATCTCAGCCTCTCCAAGGTATACCATATCTCACAACAGTATTGCAAGCATTCAGAAAACTACCTCATGCATGATAAAACATAAATCAAAAGGATAGATTGTGAGCTTATCCTTATAAGCAGATAATTTATCAACAGAAGCAGTGGTTTGACAATACATAGAATAAAACAGTTTTCAATAAAATATAAAGAGCATAGTATAATCCCTTATAGCAGGATTATGATGATTCCCACCAATGGATTGTTGCATCCTACTCAGTGTGTCCCAAATAATGCAAAGGTGTAGAGCAAGCCCTAAGGTAAGCCTCACCCTTGAAAAGTTGTGGTTTCCATATTTTGGTAGCTAATTGTAAGCAGGACTATTACTTTTCAGAGTATAAAATGGCTAAAAGGGTTTTTGTAAAACAATTTATATAAGACACCAGCTATTCTGCTGTAAAGGTCTTCAAAGAGAAGAAGTTTGCCATTTTCATGGAAATAGGAAAAAAACAACAACTTTCTAACACATAGATAGATCTACTTTCCAGATGCTTGGACAGACAGTATTATAAAAGCATGAAAAAACATCCAGTTAGCTTGACTTGGAAAAAAATGGCCCTTAACTCTTGAGATGTGTGAATTATGTGTGACAAACTAATGAAACAAGGTGATATCTATAAAATAGTTTTGCAGGGGCACACTGATATAACACCAGACAAAGAAGTCATCTGGACTGCACAGGAGCTGACAGTAATTTCAGTTCCAACACAAAAGGTGAGTGGCAGCCATCAAAATAAAAATGGTAATTCTTGCTGCAGGAAAAACTTGATTTGTGGTAAATGTCAACAACGCCAATCTGAGATCATTTAATGAGACGTCATCTGTTGTTTTCCTATGTTCAGCCATTAATTAATATGAAGACTAACATCTGGACTCACTGATATATATATTTAGGCAGATATGAAGAAATGCTGTAAAGTAAGAATGTTTTCAAAAACATATATTTTAATTTTAAATTTTTATCAATTTATAAAATGCAAAGTGAGCAAACAGAAAAAAATCTAAATCAAATCAATATTTGGTGTGACTATTGTTTGGCTTCAAACCAGCATCCATTCTTATACTTGCACAATTTGTTCACTTGCACAACACAGGGATTTTGTAGGATTAGAGTCAGGTGTATGATTAACTGATTTCTACCAAGCAGGTGCTAATGATCATCAATTTCATTTGTAGGTTGAAACACAGGCATTAACTGAAACAGAAACAGCTGTGTAGGAGGCTTAAAACTGGGGTAGGAACAGCCAAACTGTGTTACTAAGGTGAGGTTGCGGAAGACAGTTTCATGTCACAGGTCATACACCATGGCAAGACTGAGCACAGCAACAAGACACATGTAGTTATACAGCATCAGCAAGGTCACTCCCAGGCAAAAGATTTCAAAGCAGACTGGGGTTTAAGATATGCTCCTTTAAGCACAAAGAAACTGAAGACTGCAGTGGCTGGCCAAATAAAATGAATGCAACCAATGAAAGACACATCATGCTTACTTGCTTACTTCCCTTCATCATCAGAAATGTTAAGCAGTGCCATCAGCACAGAACTGGGGGAAACCAAGGGGACCCAGGTACACCCATCTAATGTCTGACGTTTGTCCAGAATTGGTCTTCATGGAATGGCCAAAAATCTATACATCTGACATAGAAACAAGGCTAAGTGACTCAACTACTGTATGAACAAAAACATAGGAACCAGGGTGCAGAAAAATGGCAGAAAGTGCTAGGGACTGATGTTTCAAAAATGGCTGGAGAATGGTACAATCTGGTGTGTCTGCAGGCAACAGTGAAGCATGATGGAGGTTCCTTGCAAATGTGGGGCTGCATTTCTGCATATGGAGTTGGAGATTTGGTCAAGATCAACAGTGTCCTTAATGCTGAGAAATACAGTCAGATACTTGTCCATTGTGCCATACCATCAGGGAGGCATGTTATTGGCCCCACAATTATTCTGCAGCAGGACAATGACCCTAAACAAACAGCCAATGTCATTAAGAACTATATTTAGTGTAAAGAAGTACAAGGAGTCCTAGAAGTGATAATTTGGTCACCACAGAGCTCTGATCTCAACATCATCAAGTCTACTTGGGATTACATGAAGGGACAGAAGGATTTGAGGCAGCCTACATCAACAGAAAATCTGTGGTTAGTTTTCCAAGATGTTTGGAACAACCAACCTGTCAGGTTCCATCAAAGATTGTGTGCAAATGTACATAGAAGAATTGATGTTGTTTTGAAGGCAATGGGTGCATTTCTCTTCTGTTCAATTCTCAATTTTGTTAACTAATATAAAGAAATTATTAACACTTCTATTTTTGAAAGCATTTCTAATTTACAGAATTTTTTCACATCTGCCTAAAACTTTTATAAATCCAGGTTGCAGCACTGTAACAGTTAATTTTTCTCAAGAAATACTCAACAACGTCATTAAAAACTGATAGTGGTTTATAAGGCTGAACCATACAGCCCTTTCCCAAGCTAGACAAACAGCATACCCAAACACAGGAGGTGGCCATAAATATACCCACAAATCTTCACATCTGCTTTAATAACAAACCACTTTTCCATCCAGACCTGTCCACTCCTGCCCCTTTATAGGCAGCAATGCTTGGCTGGGGTCAAAGGCGGATACGTTTTTTGTTGCCTAGGGTAGCATAAAACCTAAATACACCTCTGTTGGCAGTTATAAAAATTCTTGGCAGTCAGGAGGATGCAAACCTGTGAACAGTAATAACCTCTGCTGAGATAGCCTCCATCTGCATCAGCCTACAACAGATGAAAGAGAGTCAAACAAAATCATGAGGATTTATTTGGGAAAATAAGAGCAAATATTTGGATGCTGCAAAAACTTAACTTTTTTTTCCAACTATTATTGTACCCTTTACAGAGTAAATATGGAGGCTGCGATTACTAACCTGTCCTTATTAAAAGGCTGGTTCTCTGTCTATTAGGTTGAACACTGCAAAAAAGAAACTCAATTTGCTCAACTCATGTTATCAATGTAGGCTGTGTAGAAACTGGTGCATCAGCTATGGCTTCTGCAACCAGCCAATATCCAAACTGTGTAATAGAAGCTAGCATTTCTGCAGTGACTGCAGAAATTATTTTCTTGTATACAGGGTAAAAGATCCATCTGCTAAAACTGTGTTAAAGCATTTCTGCAGTCCCTGCATGAGTGCAGGCTTCTATTACACTATTAAGTTGAACAAGTGGCTTCAATATTTACTTGGTCAAGTATGCAGAACATGAATTCTTACATCACCTTGATTTTTTCTCATTTGCATACTTGTTTCTGGTCAGTGAAAGTACTGAAGCCAGGCACAGCCAAGCAAATTTTTCAAAGGTGTTCAGCAAAGGCATATTTCTTTTAGAACTTGTTTTATTTTAACAATGTTCAAGAGGAGATTGGATGTAAAGAAAACTCCTTTTATAAAAAAGGACATTTATTTTAGTAACTGTAATCCCTATTTTAATGTTCTGCATAATGCCCTCTGCTGAGGATATCTTCATAAATGTCCTCCCTTTGAGAAATTGCAGTTGACACATGCAGTTTGTAAGCTAGTTCTCAAACTCAGTTTTTACAGACCTTTAGGCACAATTTAGGCACTTAGGTGAATCAGGGACCAATCAAAGTGGCTCCCAAGCATGTGATTTCTATGTCAGCTATGACATGCACACTATTCATAAAACAGGCCTTCAGCCTGCAGATGGCTCTGTAGATGCCACTGCAGCATGAAGGTTACAATGGGGATATCATTAATACTGTAATCTGCAAATACAGTATAAAAAAATGTCGACTAACATCTGATGCTGAAAGGGTTAAAGTCAATCTTTTAATGCAAACCTTTTTCTACATGTGTTTATTTTACCTGCAACCCATTCTGCTTTTTAGATGCTTACATTTAACAGAATAGATTTTTTTTTATAATGCATGTGTGATTTTATTTCAGAATACAACTCTTTAAGAGATTTAGTATAATGCACCATATTCTATTTTTGTTACTTACAAATACACAATTTGAAATTGCCTCTGGTAAACAAGGCTAACAAGACCAGTGGAGAAACAGTCAATCATGTTCCATAATGAAAAAGTCAAAGACTTACAGTTAACTGTAGTAATTTCCCACAACACTCTGGGTGATACATTTTAAAACCTTGGCTACTTCTGACAGGCAGGGAAGGCAGAGCAACATAAATTAAATGTCATGACAATGTTTATAATGAGAATACAGAAATGAGCAAACAATCTTCTCTTAATCTCATTTAAACTTTGCAATTACCAGTCTGATAGGATATATGCACGTGTAACTTTCTGTGTTATGAACCATGCTAGACTAATTTTGTTGTCCGCTCTCTGCCCACACTCAGGGACCACAGCCAATATTAATTCAGCCTTCGAGCTGAGCACAGCAGCAACCATACTTTGTGTATAACAATACAATTACCGAAGAAGAAAAACCCGTATTACAAATGTACTGAAATATATTAGCTAATATTGTACTTTTCCTTTCCACCCTGTCTGTATTGATGTATCTGAGCAGGTCATGGGTGTGAAGGAGATATTTCTGCTACCCACAACAGCAGTATTCAATTCTAATGAAAGTTTCTCATGAAGTATTGCACATTTATGTATTAGGAAAGTACTTATTCTTTTTAATCTGAAGAATTTCAAGCAGTATATAAATATGCTGATTGTTACCTATACCACTAAATGATTCCTAAAATATATGTATTCTCAATTGCTAAAACATCAAACAAGTTTTAAAGTGATAATACTAAAGGTTTAGATTAAAAAAATAATACTTATAATAGAAAAGAAAAAACCTGTTATACCTGTTCTGTGCAATGAATGTACACAGAGCAGTCCCAATCCTCCTCTTCATGGGTCCCCTGCTGGAGCTCTTGCCTCCTCCCCTTGCTGAGTGCCCTAAGAACAAGCTGCTTGGTTTGGGGGCACTCATGCATACTTGCTCTCAAGCCTCCTCTGTGTGTTCATAAGACACACAGACCATGCTCGGCCCCGCCCCATGCTCCCTCCTGACTTGATGTGATTGACAACAGCAAAAGCCAATGGCTCTTGCTGCTGTGTCTTAGCCAATGAGGAGGGAAAGTTCTGGGATAGCTGCTGTTCTTGTGCACAGCGCTGGATCGAGATCAGCTTCAGGTAAGTATTAGGGGGGCTGAGTGGGGAACTGCACACTGAAGGTTTTAACCTTTATGCATAGACTGCATGAAAGTAAAAAAACCTTCAGGATTCCCCTTCCCCCTGCCACCACCATCACCAGAAGAAAACCTAAACCACCATCACAGTAAACCTTCAGCATTTACAATCACATTAACTTGTTATTGCTATTTCAAAGCTAATTTTTGAAGTGGTAGTAAACTCCTTTAATGAAACAAAAAAAAGTTGGCTCCTGGGTGGTTTAAACCATAATATCCTAGTATGCACTGTAGACTAGCACAATATGGCAGACTTACCTTAAAACAAAGCCATCTTGCAGTACTCTGTCACCACTGTCAAGCTTCCATCTTCACCCTGTCTTCCTTCTGGGTTCATGGGCTCCGGCCATTTGAATGGCTGAGCTGTGATGATATCACTGACGAGCATGCGCAAGGGAGCCACGGCCATGGCGCAGTGCTCTGAATTGACAGCATAATCAGTGTGCTGTCAATTCAAAGTACAGTGTGCATGTGCCAGTGATGTCATTGCTGCTATGAATATCTCCTAAACACCACAAGTTTAGGAGATATTCACTGTATCTACAGGTAAGCCTTTTTATATGCTTACCTGTAGGTGAAAGTTCAAAAGCAGAGTTTACTACTGCTTTAATAGTTTTAAATTAATCTGCATTGGTTAATAAAATGACTGGTGATTCTGTCATGAAGATCCTTGTTCAAGCACTTGTCTTTATAGGGTGGCAATGTTCTATTCTTGTCTTTCAGTTCTTTTCCTGAATTTTCACCGTCACACGAGTTTCTGATAGAGACTGCAAGTGGCCATTTCAGCCCACATTAAGTGGGTATAGTTCACTTTTTTCACCTCCAGGAAACCCATTCTTAGAAATGCAAGCAGACATTGTTGAAATGCATGCAAATAGGAAATTCCAAAATATGTCAGTTGTGTATGATGCATAGCGCTTTAGTAAGCTAGAGTTTACATCTAACTATGCCATATGTTCATAAATTCTTTGGAATGCAGGTTTCATAAAAATTATACTAAAAGCAAGTGAGTGGGTTATTTCTCAAAAAATGCATGATGAATTTTGGGTCCTGTTTCCATGGAAAGGAACACCCGTTGTAGCACTGAGGGGTCAATCACAGCCCAAAAGAAACAACAACAACAATCTGTATATAGGTCTTACTGTAAATATAAAAAAAGCTAATTTCTTGAAATACTTGTAAAAAAAGGCAGAAAAAAAGAGAACTGCTTGTGTAATCCAGTGGGTGTTTCAAGTCATAACCAACCTTTTCTCAATAGTCGTGTTTGAGGAAGAGTTGGTCCTAAAATGAAATTATGCACTGGATTATAGAAGCAGTTCTTTTTTCACTGTCAAGCTTTAATGTTAATTCAATAAAAGATCTATTTTATACAGTATTTATTAGGCCCATATGCAGATCGCTGACTTTTGTCTTGAGGAAACTTAGGTGAAACCATTTTTCTGACCTTGGCTGGTTTTAGTTGTGGTGGAATAAAATTATGAAGCACTGAACTGGATTAGTAAATACATGCCATAGCTGGTGCTCCCTCAGCTTCCATGCCTGAAGAAATAAAGCCTTTAAAAAGTGTGCTCTTTGTTCACACTACCACAATTAGTGACCTTAAAGTGTTACTAAACCAAGGACCCTGCATTCATTATATCTGGTCTCCCACAGTACACAGAACATGGGAGTGCAATTAGTTTAGTAAATATACACTGCTAAATACCCTTTCTCATCAGAGCATCAGTCTTCATTTTGGTCTAGGAGGATGCAGGACCCCTGACCTCTGTCTGGACAGTGCTTATTGGCCCCGTGCTGATCACATGCACTCTCCCAAGAAAAAAAACTCTTTAGCACTACACACCAAACTGAGCATGTGCATAGTGACTCCACACGATATGTCTTATCAGGAGATAAGAGAGGGGCACTGGAAGAAGGGGAGGATCAGAAAAGTCAGGGTCAAACAGTGTTTTTACACAATGCAGAGGATTAACCCCTTAGGTTCCACAGTGAGTATAACAAGCATGCTTTGCTGCATATACAGACTGATCTACTGTTGTAGGTTTAGCAGCACTTTAACAATGTATCTAAAAAAGATACTTGGGACAGCAAGTGCAAATCTTCTCATCTTCTTCTCCCAGTGATATTGCGTATGATAGTCCTTATGACTGCACAATACTTGCTTATGTTTGATCTGTGCCACTAACCCATCAGAGCATAAAAACACATAATCTGCAACAAACTTCCTTTGATGATTGCATAAAAGTGTCAACATGTTTTGGGGGTCCCCTTCATCAAGGCTCAGAAACTGTTCTGGTGACATGCCAGAGCTGGTACTCCCTCACCTTCCATGCCTGAAGAAATAACCCACATGGAAGAAAAATATATTTTAAATATATTTTAAAAATATGCTTCCCAAATATATTGATATATATTTGAAATACTCCAATGTTGGCCCTATTCCATATATTTAAATATATATATATATATACTGTATGTTGAAATGCATTTTTAGATATTACAAAATATATGAAAAATATATATTTTAAAAAAATGTTTTAAATATATTCTTCACATTTTTTTAACATATAAAAAAGTCATTTTAACATATATTTTTACATATATTTGTAAATGTATTCCAAAAATTTAGCTTAAATGTATTTTTAAAGACATACAGTATATTTGAAAAATATTTTGCATATATTTTGTAATATACATATATATATTATTTTTCTTCCATATGGGAAAGCCTTTAAAAAGCATGCTCTTTGTTCACACCACCACAATTAGTAACCTTAAAAATGTTTCTAAAAAGATACTCACTGGGACGGCAAGTACCAATATTTTAAACTTCTTCTCCCAGTGATATTCTGTGGATAATTTCTTCCTCATGACTGCCCAATACTTGCTTAAGATTGATCTGTGCCATTAACCCATCAGAGCATAAAAAAAAACAAAATCTGCAATGAACTAAATGATAAAAGAGTCCAAGTTACTTTAATGACTGTATAAAAGTGCCAGCATTTTTTTGGGGTCCCCTTCTTCAAGGCTCAGAAACTGTTATGATGAATTAATAGAGTCAATGTAACAGGTAACTATTGGGATCGGTATTTCATCTGGCAGTAAATTCCTAAAAAGTATGTGCAAGTATAGACAATGATAGTAATAATCAGAAGCCAGTATTGATCAATTGCATTCCTTTGGGAAGCACCTATGCATCGAACTCTGAAATGGGAGAGAAAATTAGCAGAGTCGTCCATCTCATCAGAACCTGCTGTTAGTAGAATTAGAGCCAATTATGTGGAGGGTGGTGGTGCATAGCTAAATGTTTCATTGCTATGTTCATAGAGATATTGAGGTTGATTTACTAAAGGCAAATAAGTTGTTCACTTTGCAATTGAATTTTCTTCAGAGCTTAGTGAATGCGGTGAAATTTCTCTTTGCAAAGAATACCCAGTGACTGGATGATTGGATGATGGAACTCAGTATAGTTTCACCTCATTTGCTCAGATCTGAGGGTAATTCCCATGCAAAGTGCAACTTCCCTTGCAAAGTGAACAGTATTTTTGCCTTTAGTAAATCAACTGTATTGTGGCAGCAATGGACACATGTAAGGGCTTAAACACCAGCAAGTTTTCCTCCAAGATTCATCCCTGTCTGTAATATAAATATGTTTTTAAGTCCGCTACAGCATGAATTAAACATTGAAAAGTTTCATGTTGTGGAAAAACAATAGAATTCACACATAACATTCTGCAGAGACAGAGAATCTTGTTAAATGAGAATAAAATGTGATTCTATTAGTTATATTCACATTAAAACTTGTGTTTGTAAGATACACTGTATTATTCATTTAGTAAGAAAAAGGTGCATAGAATTATAGAGCTTTAAGAATGTTATGTTCCAGCTTCTTTGAAATAGAAAATAATTATCCTTTGCTTGTATTATAGAGGCACTTTAGGAAGATAAGAAAAAAACAAGAACAGTATTTGAAGGTGTCTATACACTCTAATGTTTTGAACAGCAGGTTAGGGTACTGAATAACTAATGCACAGATACTTAAAGAGGAGCTTAATTCCCCCCTCTGCAGTTTTTCCCCCTCCCCTCTTATCTGTATAGCCAGGTTGTGCAAACAAAGCATACTAACATGCTTAGCGATCCAGGGGTGTCCTCCAGAGATTCCCTACTTTGCTGCCGCACACCCAGTCCTACACCATCATCTTCCTCTGGGTGCTGGCTGTATCTTCCAGTTTGTGCAGTAGCCAAGTGATCAACATCAGAGGGTTGGCTGATAAAGTATGAATAAACACCAGCAGCCCCACCCCCCCTTCCCCTCGATGGTGCAGAGCTTGGCCATAGAGTACCCAGGGCTTTCTGGGACCAATGACATGGGTACTCTAGCATGCTGTGTGCACTGTATACCTTATTCTAGCCCAAACCAAAAATTGGGAAGTGTAGAAGGGGTCCCCAGAAAAGGTATTCTCACCTCATAAAAAATATTTTTACAATTCAGTTTTGTTAGAAAACTGGCATTCAGAGTGGAGGCAGATTTCAAGGCTAACAGATATGGTTTGATCAATGCAGTCACATGAAACCTACATCTGGTCATGCATGTGACTCTGTTACTGTCCTCCATATGATTCAGATGTTTGGCTTCAGCACCTATACCTGTGAAGTTATAGCTAGTAGTAGTCAAGTTCAACTGCAATTGTTCCTAAATGTTGCAGACATTTCACTGCTTGTCCAAACAGCTTCGCTAGCTCTAATAAGTGTCAAAAACATACTCTAGCATTTATATCCACATAGGTCACTTTAATCCAGAAGTTCATTTAAATGAGACTACTACTAGTTATGCCAGCATCAGATTACCAGACATTATTTATTTATTTCAGGTACTTATATAGCGCCATCAATTTACGCAGCGCTTTACATATATATTGTACATTCACATCAATCCATAACCCTCATGGGGCGTACAATGTAAGGTCCCTAACTCACATTCATATACAAGGGCCAGTTTAGACAGGATCCAATTAACCTACCAGCATGTCTTTGGAGTGTGGGAGGAAACCCACACAGGCACAAGGAGAACATGCAAACTCCAGGCAGGAGGTGCCGGGGCTGGGATTCGAACCAACGACCCTAGTACTACCAGGTGGAGGTGCTAACCATTTAGCCACTGTGCTGCCCCCGACATGGTTAAATATATGAATATCTGCTGTATTTTACAGAACAACTGCAGGCATTTATGAAGTGACAATAAAAAGATAATTATTAGTGTATTTTGGTCATTTTTTTCTGCAGAAAGACTCATTGTGGGGATAGGAGCCATTGTTCAACCATGTAGTTGGAACTAATTGCAGAAATCACAAATCACATGAGCCATATCGGCATATAGAAAATAATACATTAGGGGCTTTGTGGTAAAGACAGATCTTTGGACGCCTTTTCTATAAGTAGATTTTTTTCCCCACAAAACTAAAGCTAGGATTTAAAAATGAAGCAGTTTTCAGCATTATATTTATATTGTAAAGACAGGATTAAACAATTCTAAATTCCTAAATCAGTCAAACCATACATACTCCTATATTTAAGTTCTGATTTTCATATTTGTTACTTTAAAAACAATGAAAATTAGTGTATATATGTTTGATTAACCAAGTGAAAGCATGTGTAATTATTGATGAATTTAATGTCACAACATTTCAGTATAGAATTCTGATGTGAAAAAAACTTCATTATGTCTTCTCAGTGTCACTTCTCGCTTATGAATCACTGAGTGAATATTTGTCAGGAGCTGTCCAGTGCTGAAAAAGTTTCCTTTTTTTGTTGGAGACTGGGAGCACTGTGTACGTTTTATTTTCCTATCTTTTGTCTCCTGGGAGTTTTCCTTGGTTTGACTCTGACCTGAGAAATAGAATTACCTCTGTTAATGCAAGTGCAAAGTGTTTTTCTGGCTTGTTGAAATAATTATGTAAAATCTGGCAAGCATTGAATAAACATGTAAAGAAGTTACGCAGATAACAATATATATTTTTTATGAATGGGATCTCAAGTGGCAGGGTGATATTTCTTGTGCTATCCTAACTGCAATATTTACTTTAATCTATTGCTTTCCCACATTTTTAATGATTTGTGAAAGCTATGAAAAAAACCTGAACAAACAAATTTCACTACTCTGTAATCAAGTAACAGTTGGTTAGATAGGCTCACATCTTAAATGAGCTTTTACTCCATCTAGAAAACTCTACTATGAACATGGAAATAAAAGTGGGAACTTTTTGCAGACAAATGTGCATCTCATACCTATAATGTCCGTAATTTGGAGTTTGAGTTCTTGTTCAAACATTTTATTGAATTTCCAAAGCCAAGCAACAAGCATAGGACAATTCAAATACATGTACAGAAAAAAGATGATAAAGAGGAAAAAGTTGCCTTAAGGCAAAAAGGGAAATATTGTTCAGAAACATGTAATGAGGAACCATGGAGAGACATGAGGGAATATTATGAAATAAAGGGTGTCAGGACATGGTTAAGCTCTAGACAGGGAGCACTACTCCAAAATATTACATAAAAAATTCCATGTAAGGCAGTGAGAGAAGGACAGAAATAAGAAGGAAAGAGGGGGGGGGATATTAGGAAAGACTGGGAGTTTGAGTTGTTAGGCTGCGTCTTTTGGGATAGGCAGTGAGCCAAATTTCTGTAGAAAGTGCAGGATTTTCTGTGATCTTTATGATTGTTGCTCATCAGAAAAAGTTTGTGAATGTAAGTTGCATAATGTTAATTTAATTTGGTTGGCTATTTTGGCAGTTTTGGAATAGATAGACCCAGTGGGGGTCTCATAAATGTTCGATTAACACATTTATAGTGGATTGAATTGGATGTTCTTGTTTCTTTTTTTCAACCAGGTTAACTATGCAACTGTGTAACCCCATAATGTTTAGGGAATCCTGGCTATGTCTTTAATTTAGGGTTATACAGTATCATGCCTGCCCATGCACCCTTTGATACTAATTGTGGACAGTGTAGGACAGGATGTGCAATGTTAGTTACTTTAGTTGTGGCTGTCACCAGCACCCCCATAGTGATCTCACACCCCTTGAAAAAATGTTCCACAGACTTTCCGCTGTAGCACCTAATCTCTACCCTCTACCAACTCTTGCTTACTCCTGCAAGGCCAAAAACTGTCCCCTTATGGTCTAAATGGGAACAAGAGCTCAATACCACCTTTAAAGAGTAAGCATTGGAAGGATTATGAATGGAGGAACCTGATGCACATCTCTGATGGCAAACCATCACAATACACTTTGACTTTGGATTGTTGGCTGCATTTAAAAACTACTCTGGCACACCGATGGCACCAACTAGTGGATTAATCTTGATTATGTTGAAATACCTCTTGTCCAACATACTTTGAAACTCTTTGTACTCAAAGTCCTATCTATGTGGTTATCAAACTGCCCTGCAAAGCACACATTCTTGTTTATATTTTTTACCTGCAGTTGCAGGTATTTGTATTTTTTAAAAGTCTAAAAAACATAATGCACAAAAAAATCTTGGCGCTTACGTGTAAAAAAAAACCTGTGATATCAAGCCCAGAAGTAATAATTATACAAAACAGGGCATTGCTACCCCCTATAATACCCTACCACAGATGGTGTTAATCACATATCAAAAAATACAACATACAATATAATATTTCTAAAAAAAGTCCCCAAAAAGAAACAAAGAGTATCTAAAGTCTTAGTACCAAGTGCTTTATTCTCAGTGCAATCAGTTGCAAACAAGAGAAAGTCTTCTGGCACTCACTCAAAGTGTAAACCCCGATGGTCCGATCCACCATTGAAAATGTGTAGGAGAAATCAGCAACAGCTGAAGCTCTGTTCAAGACAGAGAAAAAGAAAAAAAACATTAGATACATCGTGGCTAGTATGTCCGGAGCACAGATGGTCTATTGGCTGGAGGTTGGCTGGATTAACCCTAAAACCGCTTCTTGACCATTTGCTGTGATAATGATGGTCAAAGACATCTGGTAAGCTGCTGATTTCTCCTGCACATTTTCACTGGTGGATTGGACCATCAGGTTTCTACTTTGGGTGATTGCCAGAAGACTTTTATCATTGCATACCTTTTGGAATACTTGCCTTCTATCTGGACTTTTTTTATTTTCCAGTTTTTAATTTTCTTGTTTGCAGCTGATTGCACTGAGGATTAGGTACTTGGCACTAGCACTTTGGATTCTCTTTGGTTCTTTTTGGGACTTTTTTAGGAATATAATTATGTTGTAATTTTTTATATCTGATAAAACATATTGAAAGGTAAATCAGATAGTGAGCACCTCTGTCCCCCAAAATTGAGCAGACTAATGAGGTTCCTTCCTGACAACTCATTACCTATCATCTACCCCACCCCCTCCCCCTTGGCTTCAGTTATTTCTCCATCAGAACTTTTTCAACTTTTACCATCACCATATCTTCCCACTCTCAGAAACACCTTGCTTCTATCTCATTATAAAAGGGATACTTATTGGATCAATTACAAATCAAGTTTATAATATCCCTGTTTAATGCTTCAATAAACTCTCCTTTAAGGAAAAGAAAGAGAACAAATAGTAACTCCTTTTTTGAGTCAAAAGATAAACTTTGGTTCACTGAAGCCTTTAGGTAGCCTTTGTATAATATGAATAAAGTTTCTAACTGCTATGCCATGAACCCCCATAGACTGAGCTTATCTTAAGAAAAGGGATTCAAATGCTACAATCACATTAAACAAAAAGTAGAAGGCATGGATTCATGAATCTAGGAGGGAGGGTAGGAAGTGGGGAACACAAAGCATGAGGAGGAAGGACAGAAATCCCATGTGCCCTGCAAAACATTTGGAAGAGATCCATCGAAAGCATATACTTAGCAATGCACTGACCATAAGCCTTTGACTTCTACAGAAATAATGTCTGCTAAAAATATATTTCATTGAATGGATAGATAAATTGTTGCTTTGTCAGATCTTAACCCTTGCATGCCGGCGCCTCCCGGCTCTTTAAGGGTTCCAGAAGCCGGGAGGTGGGGTGGGGTTTTGGGTCATGTGACCGCCGTGATGCTCCGTCACGGCGGTCACATGATCAGTAAAGGTCCCGATCAAAAGAGGAGGTCGGAACCTTTCCATGAGTACTGGACATGTGTGCTAGGAGCGCGCAGGGTGCGTGCTCTCGGCACATATATCCTTTTTTAATAGAAGTAAAATGTGCGGCCGCTCGGCATCTAGGCCCAGACACTGGGAGGCCGCACATTTGTGTGCGGCCGGCGTGAAGAGGTTAAGGTTATTTTTCTCTTTAGTTAAGGTCTGTCTAAGTGTATATGTATATCACTGCTATGTTTTTTCTTATCGTTTTGTTACATTATCTTTTTTTTAGTAATCAGTACATTTTCTTATAAAATTGAGTAAAAATATCTAATTTTTAAATTACTTACTTGCAAAAATACCTGCTTCTTAAATATTACAGTGTAACTTTGTATAAACAGTAGTCTTGCACTACTCCCCAACCAGAGTCCTAACTCACAGTTTTTCATCTCTGATTAATGCAAAGAAAAGCTGTGTGTTACATATAAAAATAATGACAGTTTGGTATTTTAGTGTTAAAAAACATAACCTTAATACAGTAGAAAACAACAAATGTCTGATATATAAATGAAGCTATATTCAGATGGTAATTTTCCTCAATTTACTATCTATGTTATAAACATACTGTGTGTGTATGTATATACACTGCTAAAAAAAAAAAGGAACACTTTTTAATCAGAGTATAGCATCAAGTCAGTTAAACTCCTGGGATATTGATCTGGTCAGTTACATAGCAAAGGGGTTGTTAGTCAGTTTCAGCTTCTTTGGTGTTAATGAAATTAACAGGTGCACTAGATGGGCAACAATGAGACAACCCCCAAAGCAGGAATGGTTTTACAGGTGGAGCCACTGACATTTTTTTCCCTAATCATCTTTTCTGACTGTTTTTCACTAGTTACAGATTTGGCTAGGGTCAGTGTTACTACTGGTAGCATGAGGCGATACCTGGACCCTACAGAGTTTGCACAGGCAGTCCAACTCCTCCAGGATGGCACATCAATATGTGCCATTGCCAGCAGGTTTGCTGTGTCTCCCAGCACAGTCTGAAGAACATGTAGGAGATTCCAGGAGACAGGCAACTAGGAGAGCTGGACAGGGCCATAGAAGGTCCTTAACCCATCAGCAGGACCAGTATCTGCTCCTTTGTGCAAGGAGGAACAGGATGAGCACTGCCAGAGCCCTACACAATGACCTCCAGCAGGCCACTGGTGTGAATGTCTCTGACCAAATAATCAGAAACAGACTTCATAAGGCTGGCCTGCGGGCCCCATGTCCTCTAGCGGGCCCTGTGCTCACTGCCTGACACCATAGAGCTCGATTGGCATTTGTCATTGAACACCAGCATTGGCAGGTCTGACACTGGTGCCCTGTGCTTTTCAAAGATGAAAGCAAGTTCACGCTGAGTACATGTGACAGATGTGAAAGGGACTGGAGAAGTTGTGGAGAAAGTTATGTTGCATGTAACATCATTCAGCATATCCATGGAGGGATGTACAGACCTCTACAGGCTAGACAAAGGCACCCTGACTACTATTAGTTATTGGGATGAAATCCTTGGACCCATTATCAGACCCTACACTGGTGCAGTGGGTCATGGGTTCCTCCTGGTGCACGACAATGCCCAGCCTCATGCGGTGAGAGTATGCAGGCAGTTCCTGGAAGATGAAAGAATTGATACCATTGAATGGCCCCCACGCTCGCCTGACCTAAATTAAATAGAACACCTGTGGGATATCATGTTTCGGTCCATTTGCCAAAAAACATCTAAAAAAGCCAGACCAGTTCTGGAAAAGCATTCTTTGGACGGATAAAATTAAGATGAATCTGTACGAGAATGACAGGAAGTAAAAAGTGTGGAGAAGGCTTGGAACAGTTCATGATCCAAAGCACACATCATCTGTAAAACATGGTGGAGGTAGTGTGATGGCATGGGCATGCATGGCTTCCAGTCGTACTGGGTCATTGGTGTTTATTGATGATGTGACAGAAGACAGAAGCAGCTGGATGCATTCTGCAGTGTTTAGAGATATACTGTCAGCCCAGATTCAGACAAATGCAGCAAAGTTGATTGGACGGTGCTTTACAGTACAGATGGACAATGATCCAAAACACACTGCAAAAGCAACCCAGGAGCTTTTGAAGGAAAAGAAGTGGCATATTCTGCAATGGCCGAATCATTCACCTGATCTCAACCCAATTGAGAATGCATTTCACTTGCTGAAGGCAAAACTAAAGGCAGAAAAACCCACAAACAAAGAACAATTGAAGACAGCTGCAGTTAGTGCTTGGCAAAGCATCAGAAGGGAAGGAACCCAGTCTTTGGTAATGTCCATGGGTTCCAGACTTCAGGCAGTCATTGCCAGTAAAGGATTCTCAACAAAATATTGAAAATGAACATTTTATTTCTGATTATATTCATGTGTCCAATTACATTTGAGCCCTGGAAAATGGAGGAACTGTGTATAAAAATGGTTGCAGTTCATAAAATGTGTACTTGATATATATATCCTATAAGGTATTGCAACATAGCATAGTTCATTGCTCTTTATGCTTCAAAAAATAATCCACCATCACAATTAGGCATACCTGTCCTCTTGGTTTTTAATCCTGCATCGTGCACATAAAATCTTTAAATGCCAAGGTTGTGTGACCACATGTTAACTCTTTAAACATTCTGAATTACAGAGACCAAAAGGGCAAAGATTCCTAAATGTGATTTTATATATATATCTATATATATATATATAAATATATATATATCTATATATATATATATATATATTATTATTTTTTTTAATCATAAAGCCTAAGTTTAGTTAAAACATTTTTTCTTCATAATACATTTTTATTTGGTATTACAAATATAGTTACAACAACAAAAAAACAA
The DNA here is from genome assembly GCF_062004578.1 of Staurois parvus. Classification (NCBI taxonomy): domain Eukaryota; kingdom Metazoa; phylum Chordata; class Amphibia; order Anura; family Ranidae; genus Staurois; species Staurois parvus. Next base: position 5,240,170 of record NW_028317874.1, read on the forward strand.
AAATAGGATGGTGAAAAGCTATACAATATCACAGTATAGGTGCTGCGTTAAAGTTTAACAAAGAGAAAAAAGGAAATATTCAATAATTCCTAACAATCCTACTAGTACCATGAAATAATCATTTTAGAGCATCCAAAAAAAAGGTTAAACATAATTATATCTTAGGTTACAGTCGGACCAGGGTTTCCAAGCTTTGTCAAATTTGGTAATTCTTCCATTTAGGTAAACTAAAGATTTCTCATAGATGAAGTGGGTCTGGACTAGCTCAATTACTTCTTTCAGTGAAGGGGCTAAGTCTTTTTTACAGTGTCTAGTAATGGTAAGTCTTGAAGTTAAAACATGTTTTAATCAGTACAAGGGACGGTAGTCAATGTGAAGTGTCCATTGTGATACAGGTTAGTTGAACTCCAAGGTCAATTGCCCCCCCCCCTTCCCCCCCACATACCCCTGAAGCTGTAATCTTCTGGTGCGGCAGAGTGCTGGACCCATGACAAGAGAACTGACACTGACCAGTCAAGATGTTGGGCACATTCTTGCTTTACTGGACAAAACAGGAACACAGAGACAGCAAGATACATTGTTATTATGTATGTCGTAGTTCCACTAGGAAGGTATTACAATAAACAAGCATATTATCGCCTACTGGACAGATACTAATCACAGTACAAAATCTGAGAATGGTTATTGTATCAAGTCTGTATAAACATCATGCTAACAACCTGACTCAATAGCTACGTCTCATGTGTTTTGTTCTGGAGTTCTTCAATCATTGGCTTTGGTTGTGGTTTTGTCATAGAAGTTTAGTCTCCTTACCGAGCTTTACTTACACATCTGCAGAAAAGTGACATGGCAGCTATTATATCTACATGTGTAGTTGTTGCATTGTATAAAAGTGCCCCCAGTACTTATCCCTACTGTCCATTGTTGGGTAGAAGATTTTCTCCGCATTCCAAATTTAGATATTTCCATTAGTATATTTACACTTTTGCTGTCTAGCTTAGAGCTGCTTGAGATGTCATCTCTTCCTCCACAGCTTTAATCCACGTTTGCTTCTTATGAATAGGTAGCTTTTGCATTTCTTCCCATGACACTGGCTCAGACTGTGGTACTGTACAAACCATATATGACAAAGGTCTAGTGCATCTCACTGATTTTCTCATTTCATTTTTGCTGTGTGTAAGGCTACTTTCACATTGATCCGCCACAAAAACACAGCAAAAACACATAGGCATTTTTAGAGTGCTTTTGCCATGCTTTCTGAGCATTTTTAAAGGACATGTGACTTAAAAGCTACTCAAATATTCTTCCCAGAGGCATTGTTGAGGTGTTTTTAAGGTCCTTTTTGGGTGTTTTCCATTTATTTCAATAGGAAGAGGCATTTCTGGTACTGTAGAAACCATATTTGACAAAGGTCTAGTTGATCTCACTGATTTTCTTATTGAGGTTGCAAGTTTATCTGAAATGTAATTTTTGCTGTGTGTAAGGCTACTTTCACACTCATCCGCCACAAAAACACAGCAATAATGCATAAGCATTTTTACCGTGCTTTTGCCACACTTTCTAAGCGTTTTTAAAGGACACGTGACTTAAAAACTGCTTCAAAAACTCTTCTCAGATGCGTTTTTGAGGTGCTTCTCAGATGTTTTCCATTGATTTCAATAGGAAGAGGCATTTCTGGGGTGTTTTTTTTGACTCAGCAAACATGCCCCAAAGATGTTTTTACATACATACATACAGTAGATATACATTCACATACATAGGGAAGCATTTTTCTTAAGCTTTTTAAGCGCTTTTTTTAATGCAAAAACGCTTCAAAAACTTCTCAGTGTGAAAGTAGCCTAACAGGTAGAGCACTGTGGGGTTTATTTCCGAAAGCTGGAGAGTGCAAAATCTGGCTCACTTCTGCATAGAAACCAATCAGCTTCCAGGTTTTATTGCTAAAGCTTAATTGAATATACTGAGGTTAGAAGCTGATTGGTTTCTTTGCAGAAGTGAGCTTGATTTTGCACTTTATGGCTTTAGTAAATAAACCCCAGTGTACGAATAGTCCTGAATGAATGTGAGAGAATTTTTCCAGAGTCTGAGCTTTTAAAGTACTGCATAGATCTCTGAGTTAATCAAGTACATGGGCTATTGGCTCTACTGTTATTACTTTCGGCAATAGATTTCCTGATCATTTCTTCCTTTATGCAGCTGGTACAATTCATTATTTGACTGCATGGGTCAATTTTTATTACACACTGGCATGCTGATCTTGAGCTAGCTTGTTTATAGTTTCAGGATTCCTGTATCCAGGATGACAGTGCCAGGTGTCAATGCAGTTCATATATTTTCCTCTTTGACACTGTTAACCACTTCACGCACTTCAGCTGATACAGTTCATCAATAATTTTTCCTTTGTCTACTATGAGGTTGATTTACTTAACCACTTGCCATCCAGCCCATGTACATAAACAGCCGGACGGGAGCAGTGCAGGGGCGAGTGGCAGTTTATAAACGTCCTCCAGCTTCCCTACCTGTGCATGCTCCCTGGGAGCGCGCGGCACCGAGGTCCAGAGGACACAGTGGAACACCAATCGCTGTACGGGACCTCTGTGTGAGGTCCTGATCATGTGATCACTGCTTGGCCAAGCAGTGATCACATGCATAGTAGTAAGCAAGATGTCAATTCTGACATCATTGCTTACTACTAGCGAAATCTGTGAATGATCACAGAGGTCACATGGTACAAGGCTATTCTCAACAGCCTTGTACCATATGACAAGCTGTGACCAATCACAGCTCTCACAGTATTTCACAATGGCTGCAAGAATGCAGCCAGAGATAAGGAGAAATGATTGCTTTTACAGCCTTTATGGGTGTAAAAGCAATCAGTGTAAAAAATAAATAAATAAATCTTCATTACCCCCACAAGTAGTACAGTGTCACTATGGTGACACTGTACTGCTAGGGTGATGGTATGTTAAATTTTAAAAAAACATAAATAATAATATAAAAAAATTAAATAAGAATGTAATTTTTTTTTTAAAAATTATAAGTGTTGGTTATAAACTAATTTGGGTTATTTTTTTATTTATTTTTTACTAAAAAGTTAGCTGAATACATTTGGCCAAGATTTATGAAAGATTATTTATTTGCTAAATTTTATAAGAAAAACACTTTTTTTTTTCAAAATGTTTGGACTTTTTCATTTATATAGCAAAAAAATAAAAATCCCAGTGGTGAATAAATACCACCAAAATAAAGTTTTATCTGTCTCAAAAAAATGCTAAAAAAATTCATATGGGTACAGTGTTGCATGACAGCGCAATTGTCATTCAAAGTGTGATAGTTCTGAAAGCTGAAAATTGGCCTGGGCAGGAAGGGGGTGAAAGTGGTTAAAGTGAAAAGCTTAGCAAGAGAATTTACACTTTTTAAGTGAATGTGTGCAGAGCTTAGTGAATGTTGCAAAGAATACCCAATTGTGTGCTAGGAAAGTGTAAAAAAAACCCCAAAAAACAGCATTTTTGCTTGAACTTAAATAGATGTTGAAAGTCAGGAAGGTTTCACCTCATTCACTAAGCTCTTGTGAAAAATCCTTTGCAAAGTGAACAGCCTATGTAGTACAGTAAATAAATCCATACAGTATGTGTCTTCATTTTTGTGATAGTATAGCTGTTCCCACATTACATTTCCTTAGTGAAATGTAGTGAGGCTACTTTCAAGAGTAGGAGCATATAGTACATCTTTGATAGGTATCTCTTTGTTGATTTTTTGGGATTGTGGGCAAGGTGGTGTAGATAACCTCCCCCTATTCCTACTGAGACCCTATACTGTCCATTAGTTGTTGTAAATTCTTTCAATCTTGCTTTCATACAGCTGAGTGAAGACATTTGTATCCTTGTTCATATGATTTGTAGCCCCACAGTTAATAGACCAGGTGAAAAATAATGAGGTGCTCTTATTGAAGTGAACAGCCTTTTGCTGCTTAACATGCTGTTTTGCTGATTAATTTTATCTTTCCAAATCTGCAGTTTGCTTTTAAATGACCTGTCTGTTTGCACACAAAGCATTCATGTGTTTCACAATGCATATTACTATCATCGTGGTTGTTGGTTTAGTGTGGATTCTGCTGTAGGATAATTTTCACTGTTTGCACGTATGCTTTTCACCTATATCCATCCACAAGCTTGCCAGGATATGCTCATTATCTGAGAGAGCATCATGTGCTATAACAAATTTCAGCATAGCTCTCTGGGAGACCTCTGAGTATCAGTGTTGCTATATGAAAGTCTTGTATTTCTTCTCCTATACCTCACGTTTTCCACCATTTATAGAGTGCATCTTTTATAGTCCTACATATGCTGGCCTTTTATCAGCTTAGTATAGCATAGCTTTGTAATTAAGTACTAGACATGTGCGATTTGTTTCGATATGAATTGAAATTTAGATGAAAATTTCAGAACTTTGGATGTATTCAAATCTCCGAATCACAATAGTAACGAATTTCAGTGAATCCAAAATAAATTATAATGAAAATAACAAATGATTTTGTATTCATTCATTTAATTTGTTTGTGACTTCACAGGGTTTTGTAAGTTCAATAATATGTGTCACACTCTGTGTTGTTTCAATTGGCTAAAGCCAAAGTCACAAAACATAAAAGTCACAAGGAAGTCGAATCGAAATCTCAAGCAAGTCACATGGCATCTAAGTTGCATCAAAGTCGCAATGCAAAGTCATACTGGAAACATAACAAATAAATCCAGATCTCCCAAAATAACTTCCAAAAATATGAATCGATTCAGAACAACAAATATACAAAACAAATCATACCAACATAATGAATATGACGAAACAAAATAATTGACTTAACAAATGAATCCAAAATGAAACTAAACACATTTTTTCGTCATGCACATCTCTATTAAGTACAGTTTATTGATAAAATTGTAATAAACAAAAAGAGTGTGCAAAACCTCTGACCATAAAAATCACACTGAAAGCAAACAATAAAGTGATACAGATATTATCAGCTTCAATAAATAAAACAACCAATATAGTGGAAAAATAAATAGAAATAAATAAATAGAAATGAAAGTCCACTTTCAAAGGGATATGCAGGTCTCCACTAGGGGGTCAATATAAACAATCTTGTTTAAAAATGAAAGTCCACTCTATAAAAAATATTCCAGGGCTCCACTAGGGCGCCTATGTAGAATATTTTGTGAAATTGAAATGACACAGTTGCACAGTTCCACCTGATTTATTCCTAATCACTTTGGACATACAGTATATATACAGGTGAAACTAATATATGAGATAGACTCATTACATGCAAGGCAAGATAGTTTAAGCTGTGATTTGTCATAATTGTGATGATTATGGCTTACAGCTCATGAAAACCCCAAATCCACAATCTCAGAAAATTAGAATATTACATGCAATCAATAAAACAAGGATTGTACATAGATCAATATCAGAGCATGCATGCATATGTACTCAGTACTTGGTTTGGGCCCCTTTTGCAGCAATTACTGCCTCAATGCGGCGTGGTATGGAAGCTATCAGCCTGTGGCACTGCTGAGGTGTTATGGAAGACCAGGATGCTTCAATAGCGGCCTTCAGTTCTTCTGCATTGTGCGGTCTCATGTCTCTCATCTTACTCTTGGCAATGCCCCATAGATTCTGTATTGGGTTCAGGTCAGGCGAGTTTGCTGGCCAATAATCTCATATATTAGTTTCACCTTTTAAGTTGCATTACTGAAATAAATGAACTTTTGCACAATATTCAATTTTTCCGAGTTTCACATGTATATATATATATGGTATGGTAACAACATCCACGCCAACAAGATCCTCTACTGGGTGTCTAGAAAGCACAATTCTTTGAAGTAAGATTTTTTATGTCCCCTTAGGATGTCCCTTGCATAAACAAAATGCATAGGGAGGGGCTCTACTGTTACCACAGTGTGCTTTTTTTTAGCTTTTGTTACCCTGAGATGCTTGTGAGAATTGCGCTTTCCAAACAGCCAGAGGAGGACCTGGTGCGCATGGAGGTTGTTACCATACCCTGATGTATCTTGCACTAATGATCTCTTATAATCTGGAGATCCTGGTTATCTGGTAGCAGCATTTTCATTTTAAACTTCCAAATGTTTTTACAACAGTTTTTAGTACTTTGGCTGTAGCTGGGCACAGATACTGCAAACTTGACTCTGGCCAGTCAAAAGCTTGCTAGACACATGGCTGAGCCATTCTTGCTTGTTTTAAAAAAAAAAAACAGTAGACAGGAAATTACATCATAATCATGTAGTTCCAATGGGAAACACAGGTGCACTAGATGGTCAACAACGAGAAAACCCCCAAAACAGGAATAGTTTTACAGGTGGAGGCCACTGGTGGCAACTGAAATTTTTTACCTACTCATCTTTTCTGACTGTTTTTCATGAGGCAATACCTGGACCTTACAGAGGTATCACCTTTTATTCACAGACCCTACTTGCACAGGCAGTCCTACTCCTCAAGGATGGCACATCAATATGTGCCATTGCCAGAAGGTTTGCTGTGTCTCCCAGTCTCAAGAGCATGGAGGAGATTCCAGAAGACAGGCAGTTACTCTAAGAGAGCTTGACAGGGCTGTAGAAGGTCCTTGGCCCATCAGCAGGACTGGTATCTGCTCCTTGAGAACAGAAGAACAGGATGAGCACTTCCAGAGCCCTACAAAATGACGTCCAACAGGCCACTGGTGTGAATGTCTCTGAACAAACAATCAGAAACAGACTTCATGATGGTGGCCTGACATCCTCTAGTAGGCCCTGTGCTCACTGCCTGGCACCACTGACATTTGTCATTGAACACCAGAATTGGCAGGTCCACCACTGGCACCCTGTGCTTTTCACAGATGAGAGCAGGTTCATCCTGAGCACATGTGACAGATGTAAAAGGGTCTGGAGAAGCCATGGAGAATGTTATATTGCCTGTAACATCGCTCAGCATGACCATTTTGGTGGTGGGTCAGTAATGGTCTGGTGAGGCATATCTATGGAGGGACGCACAGACCTCTACAGGCTAGACAATGGCACACTGACTGCCATTAGGTATCGGGATGAAATCCTTGGACCCACTGCCAGGCCCTACGCTGGTGCAATGGGCCCTGGGTTCCTCCTGGTGCACGACAATGCCTGGCCTCATGTGGAGAGAGTATGCAGACAGTTCCTGGAAGATGAAGGAATTGATACCATTGAATGGCCCCCACGCTCGCCTGACCTAAATCCAATAGAACATCTCTGGGATATCATGTTTCGGTCCATCTGATGCCACACCTCAGACTATCCAGGAGTTCAGTGATGCCCTGGTCCAGATCTGGGAGGAAATACCCCAGAACACCATCTGTCATCTAATTAGGAGCATGCCCCGATAATGTCAGGCTTGCCTACAAACACTTAGGGACCATACAAACTATTGAGAACCATTCTGAGTTGCTGCAATGAAATTTCAGCAAAATGGACTAACCTGCTGCATCATTATTTTACTTAGATTTTTGGGGTGTCTTTGAATTCAGTCCGCTGTAGTTTGATAATTTTCATTTCCATCAAACGATGGGGCATCCTTACATTCCTAACACATTCAACACAACACCCAGTCCATATCAGTATACATATCCAGCATGATATTTTTCCCCATTGAGATCTGATGTGTTTTCAAAGTGTTCCTTTAATTTTTTTGAGCAGTGTATATATTATATTGCTAAAAGTATTGGGACACCCCTCCAAATCATTGGATTCAGGTGTCCCAATCACCTTCATGCCTACAACTGTATAAAATCAAGCACCTAGGCATGCAGACTGCTTTTACAAACATTTGTGAAAGTATGGGTCATTCTCAGGAGCTCAGTGAATTCAGGCGGGGTACAATGATAGGTTTCCACCAGTGCAATAAGTCCATCTGTGAAATTTTCTTGCTACTAAACATTCCACAGTCAACTGCTAGTGTTGACCCAATACTTTTGACAATATTGTGTGTGTGTGTATATGTACATACACATATACACATATACACATATACACATATATAGGGGCACGCTGTCCTGTCACCAGTAATAGCCATTCTAAAATCAGAAGCCGTCTTCAGTTTTTTCATTTTCTTTTCCTTTAAAATGCCGTGTCTATTTTCGTTCTTATGTTCTGCTATACATAGCTGAAGGAACGAGCTGTGAAAATATGGTTGTGAACAGGCTCCTAATAAAATATCTAGCTAAACGGAAAAAAAATCTAATTAGTTTCACTGTTATATCCTATTCTTTTATATTTTTTGCACCACATTCTTGGCATTGTTATGTTGGTAATAGGCAATGTCACATTTTTTGCAATAATAAGGCCTTTGAATAGTAAATACTAAATGATACTCTACATGAACCAAGAAAATAAATAACATATTTGCTTCTCATTTATGGTAAGTCTGAGCAGTAGAGGATAAAAGGCATAATATTGCACATTTCATATATTTTAATTAAAGGCAAAACAAAAGAAGTAGAAAGATGTTTGTGAAGATTATAGGTACATATTATAAAAACACAATTTCTGTTCATAATCATTATTTTCCTGGGATGTTGCTAGGGTCTAGAACTGGGACAACCTTGAGCACGGAGTATATTGTGTGCTATATTCCATTTCTTTCTCCTTTCTTGCTGCTCACCCATTACTTGCACTTTGCTGAAAGTGGTCCCACCAAAGAACCATGACTCAAAAGGACACCCCAAAACATCTTGCAATTTCACTGCTTTCAGCACACTTTAGACTATGTATCCCTAGTTGAATTTCATAGATTGCAGTTGATACTTAGAATTTTCTTTATCTGGCATTAAAGATATTCAAGCCCAACACTAAACATGGGCAAAAAACAGGAAAGACCACTCCCCAACAGCTTAAAAAATGCGAATCATATTGAGAAAACCCCAAACGCTATTTCTAAGGTGTTGTGAATGTGCTTCTTGCGGTTGTTTTTCCTTTGGATGAAAAACAAGCTTTCAGGTGACTTGGATTTAGCAAAACTTTGAGAACTTAAATTAAAACACCTTCAATACGTTTTGCCAGCGAAAGTGCAAAGGAGTTGACATTTGTAGTGCAATGCAATGTTCTATTCAATTTAATTGAATGGTTGAATGGAGTGGAGTCCTTCATAGAGAGAACACAATGTGTTTGAAAACCCAGGGCAAGATACGCCAATGCATTGCAACTTAGCTAATATGTTTTAAAGTATAACCAGTGTAAAAAAGTGCTTCAGTAAACTTATCTTAACTTAAAATCTAAGTGCAGGAAAACAGCTAAATAAACTGGTAAAATACATATGTGAACTGTTTTATTTGCAAACATGTTCTGTTCATACAATTTTCTCATCTGGATAACATTGCCAGGTCATCACATTTTGGTCAAAGCTGTAAATATTTTTATAATTATTATTATACAGGATTTTTATAGTGCCAACAGTTTGCACAGTTCTTTACAACATGAGGGCAGACAGTTACAATACAATTCAATACAGGAAGAATCAGAGGGCACAGTGAAGACACAGCAATTCACTGATGAGGGCATCTATGTGCTCTTTCAGATAATTAGAATGTTCCAAATATTTAGTTTACAGCACTGTAAAATGCAATAAACCTGACCGGCATGCTGTCCTGCCGCTTATGAGGAGTCCCATTTTGCTTGTTGAATTTGTCCTTTAATTTCTAGTGTAGAGAATAAAAATGTATTCATGGAAACACCTCAAAATGAATCAGAGCACTGGAAACTCAAAGGTGGGGGGGGGGCAATAGAGTGAGAAACTAAAGTGAGAAGATCACAGCACTAGAATACCAAAAAACATGTATGACACCAGCAACTGACTGGCCAGAAGACTATGCCTGTAACTGAAATATCACTTTTAACGAAAAAAAAAAATGCATACTCCTACTGCACATGCAATGTGTTACCTTTATTACAAAAAGAATGCAAATGTGTACATATTTTTTTTAAAAGTAGTTTTTAGAAAAGAAATGAAATGCATACATGTTATTAAAAGGAAAACCATATATATAAAACCAGATCAGATAGAGGCTTACACAAACACGTATCTTGCATAAGCACATCTATTTATCCAGTTACCTAAACTTTAGACAGACCAGAGCAGAAATATACACTACACCCTGCTTATCACGCAGTAAAAACAGTTCAATTCATCTAAAATGCTTATTATACCCCTGGAACCGTAGGGGCATTGCTATAGTGGTCACCCCCAAAATTATACCACAAAACTCTGACCTCACTTTACAAAAAGTACCCTGCTTGTCTAACCAATTTCCACAAAGTTTGGTAAATTTGGCTGGGCACCCTCTAGCCTTATAGGTCAACTTATATAATAAAAGATATTGATTTATAAGGCGATGCCTTAGGCAATATATTATGGTTCAGAACCTATTCAATATAATACAATTGGTTTTCTAGCATAGTAAAGCAATAATCATTAGAACAATTTAGTCTTGGAGGGAAGCTCAACATCACCAAACATACCCAAAAGACACCATTTAGGACTACATATATTAAGCAGCTCAAAGACTTTCAAGATGAATGCAGTGGCCACTGACCAGAACAGTCTGACCTTGTTACAAGACTGTTCTATATGAAGGAAGTCTCCCTGTTCTATTTCACACTCATGACAAAAGGGGCTGGTACGTTCATGCATTAAAAATAGACTTGTAGGGGTATAATACAATTGATGTAGATACCTCAACTGTATTATTTATCTCTGGTGGAGATTACTGTGTCAGGATACGAAGAGCACACTGCCTTCCAGTCATCAGTGGTAAGATCAGGTATATCCCTTGCCCATTTGTATTGGACCCTCTCAAACTGGGATGATGGTTTATCCATCAACAAGGAGTAGTAAGTAGAGACAATCTTGGTGTGGGTAGGAGAAAGAAGTGTGTGTTCAAGCTTAGAATTACATAGCTGTACTTCCCATAACCCCAATTGGGCCTCCACTGAATGTTAAAACTGTAAGTAACAAAACACGTCCTGCCCATTGTAGGCTATTGGGTAGGGCATAAAATGGACTAAACAAGGATTAAACCACTCAGCAACCTTGAGGGGACCTATGTGAGTGGCTTCATTAAGTATATTTAAACAGCGATTAAAAATTTGCAAATAGGTCTTCAGAGTTACAGTCCCCCTGCATAGTGTTAATTGTGCGTTTATAATTGAAGTTACCCAAAACTTCATAGGAGAGAGCAGCTGCATTTCCCATTTGCGGAAAAAAACACCAATGAATATATACTAACTGGGCAGAAAAATAATAAAGGTGTAGGTTAAAGAGCTACAGACCTCTCCTAGAAATCGGAAACTGTAGAGTCGCCAGGGAGAGCCTGAGAACCCCAGGGTATAACAAAATTAGGAAAGATGAGAGTCTATTTCTTGAAAATTATGTTTTTGGATATAAATGGGGAAATTAGCTAAGAGATAGAGGAATTTTAGTAAAAAGAATATCTTAAAAAGGTTTATGTGGGGGCTCATTCAAAATATTTACCCTCACTTCCATTCTGCTGACAATTGTTTACTAGAAAGGAAGTTAAATAGTCAGGTTGGAAAAAGACACTATCTAGTACAATCAATAGGAATAATAAATAAATGGAAAACCTCAATATACAGAACCCTGTACCCACAAGTGATCCAGAGGAAGGTATAAAAACCTCAATAAAGCATGATCCAATTGCTCTAGCAAGGAAAGAAAAACTCCTTCCTGATCCCCTCAAGGCAATTAAATATTCCCTGGATCAACAAACTGTGTTTTTATTACCTATAAATGTTAGTATCCAGTTATATGTTGTGTATTTAGGAATGCATCCAGTTTTTTTTAAAACAATCTACTGAGTCAATAAAAAGCACCTTCTTCAGAAAAACAGCAATACACTTCCCAGTGAATGGATGTGGAGAGAGATGTCAGCAGAAGTATGACCATTCTTAGCACAGCTAGAGGACTGACCATGCTGTGCTCTCATGCCTAATGTAGTCAGTTTTTAATAGGAAAGCAGAGGGACTGGCAGGAACAGGATTTCACACTAAGAAAGCAATACAAAGAGAACAGTATACAGTTTCATACAAGTATGTGGTATAGCAGGCACATATCGGGAACATGAAATGTTGGGTTTACATATTCTTTAACTCTTTCTTAAAAACATAGTTCAGAACCATGAGTATTGACTGTACTGTCCCATTTCTCTATAGCCATACTGGGCAGGCTTCTTCTATTTGGGGCATTTTCTAAACACTGGACCAATGCACAGAATTTAAACAGGTCTCACATGACTGTGTCTGCGTGTATAGGCCATAAAGCATAGGATTTGATAATGCAATACATTTCCCACCATAGCTTTAAAACTCATTGAATAACTGAAAAGTACAAACATCTCTAAGTTCGGGCATCCAAAATGTCATGAAAGTGTCACTGCTAAACAGAAAACTCTTACTAACATCTCATGTTTCTTTTAAAAAATAGCAGGTACTACTTAATTAAACAGCTAAACCCTGTTGATATAATGCTTTGGATTGTCTTCTTCTGTTTGATTAATTTGCAATACTCAATATTAGGTGTCTGTAATAAGCATTTAAATTGGATTTGGGAAAGTTTGCTGCTCTGGTTAATTATACAGCAGTGGACAGCAAATAGATTGCTAATATGCAAATCTTTAATTAACATCAGGTAGGCGTCAAGGTAAATATCATTTAAGGGCTTGTTGGAGCCAACTAATTCAAAGAGGAATTGTCAATGCATGCTAGTGGGAGAAGCAAAAGATTGATGGTTCTCGGTCACACAGAAACTGATCTTTATCTGCTCAGTGCAGCAGACAAATAGAGGTCAGTGAACAAGTGGAGGTCATCAGGGATTGTCTGAGTCAGCAGACTAAGAAAGGTATGACTAAAACAGCTTATAAATCCAATGCAATTGTTTCATCTCTGCAACATTAAAGGGAAATTCTTACACAGCAAAAGATCAATATATTTTTATAACTATCTAAATAAATACATATCTTGTTAAAAAGAATGGATCAACAAAGTAGCTTTGTACTCTAGTTTCTACATACTTTCCTAATTTTTGTTCAGACATTAGTTATGATGTGACTGCAAACTATTTTCCTTTTTATGCAGCATTGAAGTGCAAGGACTAAAGTGTTAACTTAAAGTGGTATTAAACTCAAAAACAATAATGTATTATATTGCAGTTTACCGATCCTGAAATGTGGTGGCAGCATTAGTGTTTTTTTTTAAGGCTCCAGACAGTAACATGTTTCCTTTCTTAGGTTGTTGCCTCTGCAATGACAGCTGTCAATGGAAAATATATAACCAATGTGGGAATTTTTCCCATTAAATAGCATACAGCAACAGCCCTGAAGAAGGGAGAATCTTTTCTCCCAAAATGCGTTGGCTTGATGTACTTGTCATTACTCTCAATAAATGCCTCCTAACCTACCATTAAAAGTGCATTCTTTTGGACATCGAGCGCTCCTTCTTTTCTATTATTCCAAGTATACATGCGGAAACAACCTCAAGGCCGTACCAGAAAGGCAGTGGCCCAAACCCTAGAGAGTTTACCGCCAATATCCACCACTGGATACAACTGACTGGAGGAACATCTCCCTACCCACCCACGCAACTACCTACCTATGACCAGTGACTGATCCAGTCAATCCAGCGCAGTCTTCAGCACACACAAGTTCCTTTGTTAGGTTGTCTGAATTCTGGATGAGGTAGTAAAGCAGACACTCTTTGACAGCAGTATTGTCATTCGGGGGAGAGGGTAGAGTTAGACTAGCAGATTCTGCCCCCCATTCACACCAATGCGATTTATCATGCGATTTAACAGTTCAAAAATCACATGACAAGTCTCACCCTATTTGTGCCTATGGAAACATTCAAATCGGTGCAACTCCGACTTGCATCAAGTTTGAAAAAGCTTCCTGTACTATTTATGACAATTTAATGTGCGACTTGCATTGACATCTGTGCATGAAGTTGCACAGATGTCAGCAAACTGCACATGAAATCGCACTGACCGGAGGCTTTGAAATCGCACTACTTCAGCTGAAGTAGCACAGTTTCAACGCTGTATTCGGTGTGAACCAAGGCTTAGATGGACTTGACTAACAAATTGAATCTGAATTCAGGCTAATGCTTTCTAAGCTATTACAGCAAGCAGTTATTTTTCTTTTTGGGGTAAAGGTTTTACGTAAATGAATAAAAGTCATTGTAGCCACCCCTATCACTGGTAAATGGTTTGTCTTAACCCTCTAACTGCTACTTTGTCTGGACAGCTTGGTCTGTTAAAGGAAGTTGAAAAACAACAGACTTTTACCATGATCCGTAGCAAAAACATGTAAAAAATGCATATGCATTTTTGTTGCATTTTTGTTGTGTTTGCATTTACAGGACATATGACACAAAAAATGCAACAAAAACGCAATGTTGGTGCATTTTTTAATGCATTTTTCAATGATTTTAATGGGGCGGTGTGTCTTTGGTGTGTGTTGTTGTTTTTTTTTTTTTTGTTTTTTTTAATCGTACCAAATCTGCACAAACAATGCAGCAAGCAGGATTTTAAAAACGACACCGGACCCGCAATGGATCAATGTGAAGAGTTCAATAGGAATACATGTTCACATGTTTTTCTTCTGCTTTTTTTTACCGTAAAAGCAGAAGAAATTGGATCAGTGCGAAAACAGCCTTGCTGGCTGTATCACCAGGTGAAAGTAAAGAGAAAACTGCCTAGAAAAGAAAACGAATGTAGCCACCACAACTAAAAATTAGTAAACTGCAAATTAAATAATTTGGGTGTAATATCACTTTAAGAGTGCAGTATCTACAGCAACCAATGTGCATACGTTTCATGCTAAAATTATTTCAGTAAGAGGAATTCTGTTGATTGCTATAAGGTGTTGCACTTTGTTTTGATGTAAAGTACAGCATCTTAGTTAAGGAATCAAAATTCACCTTTTAATTTGTCTGTTTTCAATACAGTGAATTCTAATTGGTAGCTAAGGGTAACATAAATTTGCTTCTTGCACAGTTTATTAAATACACCAGCGTGTATCCTAGCCAAGTACTCCTTGTAATTCTAATACAAATTTAATGGCAAGTTCTGTAGTACTAAGAATCAGTCCTGTATATCGTGCATCAGGACCTCTTTGTAATTATGTGCTTTCACAGGATACATTCAATGGCTGCCTTGGGGGATCATATATCTTAGTGAATGCACATTTTCCCATGCTTACTAAAATTTACAGTAAAATCTAATGTTTTTCAGTTAGAAGAAAAACATAAAATATCTGTATGCAATATTTCATATTTATCTGAAAAATAAATTTATTTGAGAACATAATAAAAAAGACAGAAAAGATTTAAAAAGTTTATACATTCCCAAAAGTGTTGTGTGCTTATAATACATGCTTACATTATTATTTTATAGGTTTGGATTGCAATACAAAAAATATACCATTGAAAAAGAGCAGTTTAATGTTTACCTTAGTTAGTGGTCTAAGATATTTTTGGTCTTCCCACAAATCTCTAGAGCACAGGATATTATTATTATTATACAGTATTTATATAGCGCCAAAAAGGATATGATCTAGAAGCTCATTCTAGAGAGATTCATTTACATCGATATCTATACCAGCCTTTTTCAATCAGGGTGCCCAGGCACCCTAGGGTGCCTTGAGGTTTCTTCAGGGGTGTCTTGGCTAAATGTCAAAAAATTGCCCAAAAATTGTATACAAGCCAGCAGGTGGATCAAGACTGCCATTTAGTTACACAAAGCCAAGGTTTTCATTCTGCACCATTTCTTTCTAGCCGCCGCTATCCCAACAACCAATGACATAATCAGTTGATAAGGAGGATGACGGTAGTCTACACAGCATCCTCATTTGCCCCTTCCCTGCCCCTCTCCTTCAGCACTGGGGTCACATTAGCTGAGTGATAGAGAAAAACTGATGGAGAAGAGTAACATTGGAATACTAATCAGTAACAGTCTGCAAAGGTGTATTTTATTTGGAAGAATAAATCACCTCTAATGTTGAGTATCCTATGTGTGTGGATGTTGCTTCATTATGTAAAACTATTAGAATATTTTTTTTTACTTTTTAGAATGGGGTGCCTCAAGGCTGTCCATAATTTTAAAGGGTTCCTTGACTGAAAAAAGGTTGAGAAACACTTATGTAGACTACTTGAGCCTGTCTATGGCAAAGGTAAAAAAATAAATAAAATTTTTGATGATAATGGGATTGCCTCACATATACAGTACTTCTCATGTGCTCAGTCAAAAGGGGTAACATAGACGTATTTTTCAAAATTCTCGAGCCTAGTGATTTGCTTTGAAGGACTAGAATCTCATTGGTGTCTGCATTGAACTTGTGCAGCATTTATTTCCAAGATCACTGTCTGTATTTCCATGCTTATGTACTGCTCCGATGATAAAGGCAGGGTAATCGGTCTGTGAAAAAATAAATTACCTTTGTAATTATAAGGCCCCTTTCACACTAGCAGACTGATTGACTCTGTCTGTCTGTCTGTTTTTAAGGCAGACCTGATTGGACCACTCATTGTTCTCTATGGGGAGGCAGATGTAAACGGACATGTGTCCATTTACACCCTCCTACATCTGATCCTGTCCTCCAAAAACAGACGGTTGGGGATTCGTTCCCCATCTATCTAGCAGATTGGATCGAATGACAGTCAGATCTAAACGGACAGCCAGTCCATTTAAATCTGACCGCCCCATAAAGAACAGAGGGCTGTGTCTGCGTCAGCTCTGTACAAGCATAGTGGACACGGACCTGTTGTCCACCTGCTCAGCGGGGATCAGTAGACAGATCTCCAGCTGAGCAGGCGGATCCACTTGACAGAGTGAAAGGGGCCTTAAGTATGCAGCTCATGTTAAAACAAAGCTCTATCAGCATGTTCATTTCAAAATTCGCCCTACACCTAGGAGGGCTGTTAGCACACACCTCTAACAACTGCATTGCATGGACACATGTACAGCTAATTTCAATACTTGGCCTTAGATAAAGGAGCTTTTTTCTCTCTTTCCATCTACATTTTCATAGTTTAATTCACTCAAATAAAACACTAGCTGATATTGACAAGGTTCTTCTTTTACAGCTTCTTTTTTTTACTCTTACTTAATGTTCCATATTCTATTTATTGTTTAAAACACATTAGCTCTTTTAATATAAGCAGGAAAATTAAGCTGTTTTGGAGCTATACCTTTTTGTGTTTTTCTCTCTCCTGCTCTAGTTGTAGGACAGGACTTCTTCACTTGAGAATCCATCATTTGAGGTCACATGGCCCTGTCAACAACAGAAAATCCCAACTTACAGCCAAAGCTTTCCTCACAACATAATTATTTTCTTCCTGGGATTGAAACCTTTCAGTAAATCATATGTAGGAAGTAGCCTAATATTTTTTGTTAAATCACAATTATTCATTCTTTAAAGCATATCCAAAGCCTTTATCATTTTGGATACAAAAAGGAAAGGGTAAAATGTCAGGGTTATAATTTCTCTCTGTGCCCCAGCTAGGAAAATTCACCTTGTCTCTTAGTGTTCAATGGAACAGAAATTGATGGGAAATCAAACATTTTTTAAATTTTGCTCCTAACAGGAGATGAGAAAAAAATCCTCCAAAGGGGACATCTACTTCAGTAACAGCTTTCCAAGATGGAATAACCCTCACTTTAGGGAGATTTTATTTTACTTCATGTTATGTCACTGAGCCACATGGGCCAAATGAAGGGATATCTCTCCAAATGAAGGCACAGTAATGGTAACCAGTCATCTTTACCTTTCTGAGAAACTTCAGTTATCTGACTTCTTGGTACATCTTAGTTCTTGAAAAATGAAATAAGTATTCAGCTTATGAGCAGCTGCATCTGGTGTGGATGTCTAATGTGAGATCAACAGTTGTACCACATTATTGCAGTCAGTAATCTATCATCAAATCAGTACTGTTATGACAGATTCAAATAAATTGACCTTTTTCCAATCACTTAACTCATATATGTAGCTCCATTAAAAGTGGACTTTAATGCCCAGCCACCACATATATGCATCCATGGTGACCTGAAGCTGTGAGCTGAGAGCTTGCTCACTGCGAACTCCCAGCACACTGACTCAGCTATCACTGACAGCTCTTGGTGAGCTCCTGATTGGGAGAAAGCATGAAAAGTTCCAGATCTTGTGACAGCTATCAGAGCCAATCATAGCAGGCACATGCACAGTAGGTGGTGTTAAAGAATAAAGAATGCCTATCCTGACCAGGTTTAATTTACAGCAAACCTTTACATTACCAAAGCATGTAAACAGTGCTGCCTTCATAGACTGCTCCATCAGCTGTTACAAAGTCATGTGGTAAAAGCAAACTAAATAGTATTACTACTGATATGCAAATGTAAACTTAAAAAAAAAAAGTCAACAGCTAAGCCCCCATATCCATCTTTATCTACTCCTGCACACAACTTTCACGTTTTCCACAGGTTAGGCGAAGGTGTATTAGACGTGCTAGCTGTTACTCATAAGCTAGTTCCTCCTTATCAGTGCAGCGTGAAATGCAAAATGGCAGCACCCAACGGCACCATAACTGTGTCTTGGGAGACAGGCTGGAGCAGAGTTTTTGTTCAATAATAATGTTTAACTTTGAAATATAGCTTAGATAACAAAGGCAAAATACTTATTTCTTTACTAATTAACCACTTGCTGTCCGCTCACAGTACATTTATTGCGAGTGGGCGTCAGGTGCAGGCTCAACAACGTAAATGTACTTCTGGATTTGGGGTGCATGCACGCACCCCCTGCTAACCTGCACTGTGATTTACACAGCACACGTTTGTCAGCAGGTTTCAGACAATAATTTCAGCTGAAACCCGTAGATTGGCTGTCTCCAATCACAGCACAGAGTCCTGTGTTTACAAACACACAGAACTCCTGAAAAGCAGGAAGAAAAAACAGCCAGATCTATGAGTAAAAGCTGTATATATTACATACATTACCTTTGTTATGCACATAGTTATCCCCTTGATTGCCCCTTGATGGCAAACTCTTCCCAGCCTGCGTGAGCTGTGAATATGTCTTGTGGTGCTGCTCTAAGCTGGATGAGACAAGAATACCTCCACCAACAAACACAGGAAGCAGGTGTCTTAAAGCAGTTCCAGTGCAGCTGATGGGAAGGGAAGATGAACACCAACTCCAGGAGTCAGATGCATGAATTGCTTGTCCTCAGCCACTGCTCCAGCCATGCCCTCTGATGTATTATGCCCCATCCACCAGGGCTTGAGCACAGAGTCAGAGGGCGTGGCTGGAGTGGTGGCTGAGGCCAAGCCATTCATGTGTCTGACTTGTGGTCAGTTGAGCGGTGTCCATCTTCCCTTCCCAGCCAGTGTCGTTAGTACAGTGTACAGTGTTCTACAGTATCTGATCAGTATCAGTATCTGTATTGGTGTCACTAGCGACATCAGTTTCAGTCAGTTAGTGTCCCTCCCAGCCAGTATATGTTAGTGCCAAATTGCCCACTACACTAGCATAGTCCCCCTTTAATTCGCTGTTCCCCACCATTACCAGTTTAGAGTCTATAACTGCATAAATTCCAGTATATATACAATAGTCTGCAGACATTATAACATTCACACAAACCAATTAATATACATTTCTGGGATTGTTTGTAGACGTAGCAGAATACATTTTGGCCTAAATTTTTTGAAGAAATACAATTTAAAAAAAAAATGTTATTGGCTATGTTTTATAACAGAAAGTAGAAAATATTGTTTTTTTCCAAAATCTTTGTTTTTGTTTTGTTTATATAATAAAAAATATAAAACCCAGTGGTGATCAAGTACAACCAAAAGGAAGCTCTATTTGTGTGAAAAAAAATCTATATATATTTCATTTGGGTACAATGTTGTATTACCAAGAAATTTCCATTTAAAGTAACGCAGCACTAAATAGCAAAGAATGCCCTGGTCATGAAGGTGGTAAAACCTTCCAGAGGTCAAGTGGTTAAATTACACAACAGGTTGTTGAATAGTAAAAATATAAACCTTTCTTTGCTGAAGGAGTTGAAAAAAGTGCCTTGCTAATGAGAGACGTGCTAGAACAAAACAGCCACTGGCAGCCACTGTAGATGTTTGTAGAACCGTGGATGTAATCAGGAAGGTTTGCAAACACAGACCTAGTTGAAGTGGTTGGTAATTATGCATTGCAGATCAATGGAAAAAATCCAGAATAATTTATGTTAAACCACCCAGATTTCAGTCTGGAGAGAGCTGACATTTTATTTGCTAATATATCTTAATTTGCTACAAATTAATTTTTCACCTTCTGTGTGAATCCCATTTTTCATTTTTAGATGTCAATTCATGCATAAAAGATGTACTTCTTGAGCAAGCCATGAAGCACCAACATAACTAGATGCTTCAGGCTGCATTTATTTCAAAGAAAAGTCAATGTCTACCCAAATATGAGAATAACATAAATGGTACAAAAGTTGTTTAACTTTTAAATTGCCCTTCTGTTTCAGTATGCAGCAAGTTATGATTTTTTTAAACTGGTAAAAAAATTCAAACACTGCTCCCATGCAACACTGGAATATTCTGTATGCTGTGCAAAGTATGGGTCCAAGTTCAGGTTCTAAATCCAATGCAGCAATATTCATTATTTTTAGCAACCGCCTTTTGAAAATGCCTTTTATGCATGCAATGGTATAAAGGTGTTACTAGGATGAGACCGGAGCAAAGCTGGGAGTATAGCCAGAGGTCATTGGCCAGGGTAATTAAAGCCAAACATCAAAACCAGATCAGGAAACAAGCATAGTCAGAAAGTTAGGGCAGTATAGCAGATATTTAGGTCAGGAAAAGCAGGATCAACAATAAGAGATCTTTAATTTACATATTTAGGCATTCCCAGCACTGCTCCTAATTTTACTGTTGTGAGTCTTACATATTTGGTAAAATATTTAATAAAGTGGTTGTAAAGGCTGAAGGTTTTTTACCTTCATGCATTCTATACATGAAGGTAAATAAAATCTTCTGTGTGCAGCTCCCCTCAGCCCTCCTAATACTTACCTGAGCATGATCCCAATCCAGCGATGTGCACGGGAACCTCAGCTCTCCCGGGTCTCTCTCTCATCATTGGCTGAGACACAGCAGCAGGACACATTGGCTCTTGCTGATGCCAATCACAGCTAGTGAAGAGAGAGAGGGGCAGGGCTGTGTGTCTTATAGACACACAGAGCGGGTCTCAGGATCAAGCACGTGCGAGTACCACCAGAGCTGGCAGCTTGCTTTGGGGGCACTCAGCAGGGTGGAGGGGCCAGAGACACCTGAGGTGGAACTGAGAAGAGGAGGAATGGAGCTGCTGTGTGCAAACCATTGCACAGAGCAGGTAAGTCTGACATGTTTATCATAAAAAAAATGGAGCCTTTAAAATCACTTTAAAGATAATACAGATCTGGAGGGATGCCAAAATTTAGATTTTCTCTTTACAACCCTGAGGGTGCTGAGACTACAGCAGATAGGCCCTTTCACTTGCCAGTCTATTACAGAAAATGAAAGCAATTGCTTGTTTTTTGTTTGTTTTATAATGTGAAGAACAGAAGTAGGTAAAAATATGCAAAGAAGGTTTACATTTTTTTTGCAAAAATATATAAATGACTTGGCTAAGGTCGTGTTTTTAGGAAGAGAACTGAAGCTTTACTTTAAGTGTAAAGTGGAGCAACCATATCTAAAAATAGATTGTACGTTTTCTGGCTTAGTGTTGAGAAGTGTATATTGTTATGCACAAAAATCACTTCGCTCAGTTCCAGCACTGCTTTGGTACACAACACAGCACTGACACATGCATTAGGGGTTATATACTATAACTAGATAGCGCAAAATCTGGTGCAACTCTGCAGAGAAATCAATCAGCTTCCAGGTCTTTGCCAAAGCTTAATTGAACAAGCTGAATTTCGAAGTTGATTGGCTACCATACACAGCAAGAACTCTGCTCCACTCTGGCAGGACAGCAAACAAATCAACATTTGATATTTCCTTCCTATGACGTCTGATTCCTACTAATATGCTTCGTCTGCTGTTCCATCTCCCATTAGTGTTCTTTGTTCTCAAATTGTCCTTACTTTACCTCTCATGTCCACCCAACAACGTATACATGTCACCCTCACTCCTACCCTCTCCCTTTTACTGCACCCATCACCTCTTTCAAATACTGACACAAATATCAAGGCAGTGAAATATACTATATTGCCAAACGTATTGAGACACCCCTTCAAATCATTGGATTCAGGTGTTCCAATCACCTCTGTGGCCACAGGTGTATAAAATTAAACACCTAGGCATGCAGACTGCTTCTACAAACATCTATGAAAGAATGGGTTGCTCTCAGCAGCTCAGTGAACTCAGACGTGGTATTGTGATAGGTTGCCACCTGTGTAACAAGTCCATAAGTGAAATTTCCTTACTGCGAAATATTCCATGGTCAACTGTTAGTGGTGTTATAACAAAGTGGAAGCAACTGGGAACAACAGCAACCATATAAAATGGCAGAGCCAGTCATTTAACCATATAAAATGACAATGGCCAGTGCAATCTGAAGCGCACAGTGCGAAGAAGTCACCAACTGTCTGCGGAGTCAATAGGTAAAGACCTCCAAAGATTAGAACAACTACAGTGAATAGAGAGCTTCACAGAATGGATTTCCATGACTGAGCAGCTGCATCCAAGCCTTACATAACCAAGTGCAATGCAAAGCATCAGATACAATGGTGTAAAGCACACCGCCACTGGACTCTAGAGCAGTGGGGATGTGTTCTCTGGAGTAACAAATCACTTTTCTCTGGCAATCCGATGGACGTGTCTGGGTTTTGCAGTTGCCAGAAGAATGGTACTTGCCTGACTGCATTGTGCCAAGTGTAAAGTTGGTGGAGCGGGATAATGGTGTGAGGTTGTTTTTCAGGGGTTGGGCTTGGCCCCTTTGTTCCAGTGAAGGGAACTCTTAAGGTGTCAGCATACCAAGTCATTTTTGACAATTTAATGCTGCCAACTTTGTAGGAACAGTTTGGGGATGGCACCTGCCTGTTCCAACATGACTGTGCACCAGGCCTAGAAAGACCTGGACGAGCAAGTTTGGGGTGGAGGAACTTGACTGGCCTGCACACAGTCCTGTTCTCAACACAATAGAGCATCTTTGGGATGAATTAGAGTGGAGACTGCGAGCCAGGCCTTCTCGCCCGACATCAGTGTCTGACCTCACAAATGTGCTTCTGGATGAATGGTCAAACACTCCCATAGACACATTCCTAAACCTTGTGGACAGCCTTCCCAAAAGAGCTGAAGCTGTTATAGCTGCAAAGGGTGGGCCAACTCAATATTGAACCCTACAAATGACAGATTGCAAAAGATAGCAGGACAAACTCCCAAAAACTTTACAAATATATTAATAGTAAAAAGGTCAGGTCCAAGCATGTAGGCTAGGCTCTTTACAAATTAATCTAGAATGGGTGACTGGGGACAGAGAAGGCAAATTTATTAAATACCTTCTTCAGCTCTATGTATACAAAGGAGCATGGGAGAGCTCTTGTCCATAATGGGCATGGTATTGGGGAACTGCAGAAAGTGCAGAGAAGGGCATCCAAATTGAAGGGGCATTGAGGAGCTCAGCTATGAGGAAAGATTAGAGAACCTGAATTTATTCTCTCTTGAGAAGAGGAGATTAACGGGGGATGTGATCAACATGTATAAATACATCAGGGGTTCATATAGTGAGCTCGGTGTAGAGCTATTCACCCTGAGGTCATCACAGAGAACAAGAGGGCACTCTTTAGGTCTGGAGGAAAATAAATTTAATCTCCAAACATGGAAAGGTTTCTTCACAGTAAGAGCTGTGAAAATGTGGAATAGACTCCCTCAAGAGTTGGTTCTGGCAAGCTTAGTGGATTGCTTAAAAAAATGCCTAGATTCTTTCCTAGATACACATAATATAAATGGATACTAACATTTATAGGTAAAGTTGATCCAGGGAATATCCAATTGCCTCTCGAGGAATTAGGAAGGATTTTCTTCCCCTGCAGGAGCAAATTGGATCATGCTTTGCTGGGTTGTTTTTGCCTTCCTCTGGATCAACTGTGGGTATAGGATTATAACTTTTTTGGATGGACTTTTGTAATTTTTCAACCAGACTAACTAAGTAACTATGTAATGGACTAAGACTGAGATGCCATTAAAGTTCATGTGCGTTTAAAGGCAAGCATCCCAATACGTTTGGCAATATAGTGTATGTGCACTCATACACATCCCGCTCCCATCTTACTTTTCTCACCCTCCTTCTCCTGATCTCTGAGGTCATTTCCCCCAGTCCTGGCCCACCATTTTCTAACTACAACCCCATATTTGACATCCTTCCTCCTCTGGTAACAGCCACAATCTACTCAGTTTAATTTCTATCCCCCAATCTCATTTGCCTTTTGGAATGCCAGGTCAGTCTGTAACTAGCTCACATCTGTGCATGATTTTTCTTATCTCCCATTGCTTTAACTTACTTGCCATAACTGAAACTTGGCTTCAGGATTTCTTCTTTTCCCACAGAGCACCTTCTAAGTCCTTCCTACCCCTCCCTCTCTATTCCTCCCTTCTTTCGAGATGCAATGTATTCGTCTGTTTTCTCCAATTTCTCTGAGGACTGCAGTGATTTATTGGCCTCCTGGACCAGTATCATGCTTTTTTGACCACTTCTCTGACTGCTACCTTACTTTATCTCATCTGAAATACCCATTATTATTCATGGTGACTTTAACATCTCTGTCAATGTTAACAGCCCGGCTACTGCTCAACTTAACCTCATCTTTTGACCCAACACAATGGACACACACTTCCACTCACTCCAGTGATAATACCCTTGACCTTTTATTCTCCCATCTCTGCACTCCTGGCAACCTTACCAGCACCCCCTTTCCTCTCTCATCACTTTCAAAATATCCTTGTAGAAACCTTCACTACTTTAACCCTTCACTTCTCTATTCTGCTACTGACCACCTCTATGACAAAACCTCTCCCCTTTCCCCTCCTAACCTGGCCACCTCTGTCTACAACAGTTCTCTCATCCTCACTGGATGCACTTGCTCCTCTAACTACACGAGGAATCAGGCCCCGGCCGTTACAACCCTGGCAAACTGACAGCACCAGAATTCTCAAGAGACATTGTCGTGCTCTTGAACAACTGTGGCGTAAAACCAAATCCCTGCAGGACTTCTCCCTATATAAATTTGCCCTCCTAAAATACCATTCCTCCCTCCATGCTGCAAAACAAACCTACTTTGTCATTCTTATTAATACATTGTCAGCAAGTCCTTGTTGGCTCCTTGCTACCTTTAATGCTCCGCTTTGTCCCCACCTCCTTTACCCACAAAATCACTCACTGCCCAAGAGATTGCCAATCACTTCAAAGACAAGATTGATGAGTGAAGACACATCCACTGTACAGCTATCTTCCCCACTTGTAACCCGGCCACCAAAAGGAATGTGAAAAAAGTTCTTCAGTCTTAGGAACTCCAAAATGCCCAGTGTTCTGTGTGTCCAATCTAAGCATTGATAGTGCGATCTCTGTAACTTACAGTTGTGATGAGATAGCGATAACTTCAACCTCAGTTGGGGTCCACAGTCAGTGACTCAATCAGAATTATATCTTGCAGATCTTGTGAAGTTTATTCCGTAAACTGAGAGAATCTTACAACAATAAACATTTGATAGGTCGAAAGAACATACTGTTTCTGCTTCTTGCCATGAGGCTGCTGCAATGCATCTCTGAGAAGGGGGGAGGGCTATCTATGCAACATTAGCTAAATTAAAGGAAAGGGAGGAGCAGAGACAAATCACTGAAAACATTTAAAGGCATATGACAGTCAATATGACAGTCATGTGAAACAGGACACCCAGCCAGTTTGGAATCATGAACCAATTTGAGAACTTCCACCCAAACAGATTCAGGTACGTAAAGATGATGTCCTTGAATCCAAAAGCCACTTTTATAAGCCAGGTTAATGTCCTTAGATGGATGACTGAGAATTCAGCTGTATACTCAGCAACAGAGCATCTACCCTGCCGCAAACTATGCAACTTTGTTTTAGTGGTATCATCAAAGACCTGGTTCATTGCAGTCACAAAAGTATCAAAATTGTTTAAAATTGCGTTTTCTTGTTCTATATAAGGAGAGGCTCAAGCTAGGGCTTCCTCAGTCAGGAGGTTTATAACAAACAATACCTTCTGTTTCTCAGAATTAAATGCAGCAGGTTGCATCTGGAAATAAATGCGGCATTGGTTAAGGAAACCTCTGTAATGGCGACGGTCTCCATTGAACTTAAGTGGCAGAGGCATCCGTGTATTAGCAACATCGCGAGAATATAAGCCCAGCAATTGTCTCTGCAGAGCATGGATTTCTTCCTTTTGCCCCTTTACTACACTTTGCAGTTCGGAAAAATTTTCTTGGTAGGTAACACCAAACTCTTGCAGCTCTGAAATGAGCTGTCTGAATGGAGCAATGGCATTTTCTATAGCAGCCTCCATGTTTAGGCCAGATTATTCTGTTATGGTGTGAGGTCAGGTTCAGAGACCAGTAGCTATAGCAGCAGACCAACCAACAGGATAGGTAAACAAGCAGGTCACCCTGGGAAATGATGCAGGCTCACCTGAGGTGCAGGGTCTAAGCACATAGCCATCTACAGTAGTCAAAGCAATAAAAGCACAGGGGAGATTCTAGTAAAACTGGTGCCTACAGGTTTTTGTACAGCTGTGCATGGTAACCAATCTGCTTCTAGGTTTTACTGCCAAAGCTTAGTTGAACAAGTTAAAATTAGAAGCGGATTGTTAAAAGCTGAAGTTAGAATCCGAAGTGATAAGCTTCACCAGATTCTGAGTGCTCCAGTTTTATTAAATTTTCCCCATAGTGTCCTATGAATAAACCTGCTTCAATGAGACAACTAAAAAGATGAGAAATACTTTTTTTGTCTTATTTTAGGTTTGCTGTGTGGATGGCAACACATGGTGGATGTTTGTTTTATTTGACTGCAAAGATGGAAATATATTTTAGGGGAAAAAAATAGCACCACCCACCTCTGATCAACAATGTTTAGGGCATGTAAATAAGAGTACATTAGAGTCCCATCAATATGTTCCTGTTGAGCTCTGTGATTTTAGCAATTTTTGATTATGTAATACCCATATAAGTGTTTTTAAAGTTGAAGTTTTACCATAAAAAATAATTCTTTATAGCTTTAGTGAGCTAACATACATGTAGTGAAGCATGCTGTGTAGACATTTGGATCTTGTAAAAATCTTCACTACTGGAACGCCCTGTCCTTTTCCTGTCTGAATTTCTGGTACTGCAGAGGTTAATTGCTTTGGGCCTATTGTGCAGCTGCTGTGAAAGTTCCCGATAAGGAGCCACCTCCTCCAAAGGCAGGGGTGTCAAACTGGTGGCCTTCCAGCTATTGAGAAACTACAAGTCCCATCATGCCTCTGCCTTTGGGAGTCATGCTTGTAACTGTTAATCTTGCAATGCCTCATGGGACTTGTTTGGCAACAGCTAGAGGGCTTCCAGTTTGACACCAATGTCCTAAGGGAACATTCTTTCATTGCTTTCACTGTATGTAACAATGTTTGTGAATGGGGAAGAGGATCCTGTGACTCAGACTTTCCCCCATTCATATATTGCAGTGCAGATAGTGAATGCAATGAAATAATGCTTCTCAATGGAAGAGGAAGGGGGTGGTCCTCATCAGGAATTTTTCACAGACCCCAAGTCATTAACCCCTGCAGTCCCAGAGGTTCAGAGACAGGAAGCCTTTGGGACATCCCTGCAGTGAAGGTTTTACAGGGTCCAGCTGCCTGCACAATGTGGAACACCCAGGGGCGGACTGACCATTTGGAAACTTGGGCACTGCCCGAGGGCCCGGGGTCAGTAGGGGGCCCCATGAGATGCCCCTGGTACCTTTTTTCATAGGCTTTTGTGAGTTTGGGCAAGGACACAAGGGCCCCATGATCCCCTGTTGCCCGGGGGCCCCATGAGTTGTCAGTCCACCCCTGGGAACACCCATTGTTACAGGTAAGTTAGTGCTATAGAGAAAGTTTGTTTTGTGTGGCAAAACTGCAGCTTTAATGCTTGCTTTTCTACATGTTCAGTACTGAAAAACACATTTTCAGATACGGACAATGTTCAAGCAACAGCAGTATCATACTTATAGCCAGCTAGCACACCCTAATTACATCAAATCCACAACCTTTTCTGTGAACATACTTACTTTTCCCATTGCAAATTCTTTGAGGATTTCTGATTATCTTAAATATATTTTTATTCCCAATGAAGGCATATTACTATTCAGCTAGTCTGTGAAAATAGTGTGAGACTGCAGTCTGACATATTAACATTAAACAAGATTTTAATAGGATGAGAATGTCTGTATTTTTTGAGAACCTAATAGAAATGGCAAACTGACAACTGGGTTCCAGAAAAAATAGCACATTGATACAACAGGATTCATATAGGTAGGTTTATTGCAATGCACCTCCTTATCATATCATAGGTCATAAGAGAATCCACTCTCACAAAGAGGTAGGAGTTTCCCATATTCTGCAGTGCTGCCAGACTGTATGATAAAAATGAGCAGTATCAGATATTGTTATGCTAAAAGTTTAAAAAACTATTAATTGGCCAAACTGAATGTTAGCTCTAGAAGCCCCGTCATCAGACCATTTATTTCAACAAACATTTTCCTATAGGATTTTATGTACATTTAAAGGACCTTAGGACATTATGTGTTCTGTACCATTAAAAGCCTTAAGATGTAGACATTCTCCTATAGTCTCCTATAGGACTTTAGTCCTATAGGATTTTATGTACATTTAAAGAACCTTAGGACCTTTTGTGTTCTATTTACATTTAAAAGCCTTCCGATGTAGACATATAAAGTCCTATAGGATTTTATGTGCATTTAAAGGACCTTATGTGTTCTGTTTACCTTTAAAAGACTTCAGATATAGACAACCTAAAGTGCTATAGGACTTTATGTGCTTTTAAAGGGCCTTATGTGTTCAATTTACCTTTAAATGCCTTCAGATGTAGACATCCTAAAGTCCTATAGGATTTGTATGCTTTAAAGGGCCTTATGTGTTCTATTTACCTCTCCAAATGAGGGGAGAGCCAGAGGAGTTGGATAAGCACAGAGAATATTTAGACATTTCAAGAAGAGGAGAGGGCTATGACATGCATGGAGGGAGGGGACTGTGCTAGTGAAACAACTCTTCCTGGAGTATTTACATTTTTTAGCGGGTTCAAAGGCATGTTTCAAGTGAATAGAAAAATAATTTCTGTAAATGAAAAATCTGCAAGTATGCATTAAAGCATAATATTTTCTGTACTTTTACCTTAATTTTTTTAAATTGATGGCATATCAATTTTTTATTTGGTACCAAAAGAGTTAGAGTACAGATTAAGAATCTCATGTACTGGAGCAGTACATAATACTGTGTTTACAGGTTTGGCAATCATGCACATAAGTAACAAAAACAAAAAGCATTGCAACATCATATAGTTCAGTTTGCAAGGGCCTGGTAAGTTTTATAATATAAGCAGAAGGGTAGGTGTTAGGAATGGACTGGCCAGCAATGGTGGGACTCACCTGCCTTTTGATCTGCAGTACCAGGGCTGGCCAGCGGGTGCTCGCAGCAATCAGAGACTCAACCTTTCAGCCAGCTAACACCTGGAACTGATGATGCTGGGGTATTTAAGGGATGGCCAGACCCACAGACTCTGCCTTGGTGTTGTGTTTGTCCTGGGCCCTGTATCTGTCCTGCATCCTGTTTCTGTCCCTCTGCCTGACCCTCTGTACTACGCTGCTTGTTACCTGTTTTGATCTCTGGCTTGTGACCCTGACCATCCCTCTGCCTGACCCTCTGTACTACGCTGCTTGCTACCTGCTGAACCTGGCCTGTGACCCCGACCATTCTCTACTTGCTCCCCCTGTACCTACCTGCCCAATTGATATTGACCCGGCCTGCCTGACGACGCTTGCTTGTATGTACTGTTATCTGTGGGTGGTTTGGTTTGTTTGCACTGTATTATGTTTAGTATTGCACTGCGTTTATGTTTGTATGGTTAGTGTTAATAAATTGTATTGTTTATCACATATCTGAAGTCTGCGTTTCCCTGCATCAGTCACACACCTCTGGTCATACCTGGGAGCCCTGACATTACACCAAGGCCAATCCTGACCAGAAGTGGCTGCACAGGGAAGCCATCTTGGCTTGTTGATGGGAAGGATGGATCTTGATGAGGTTGAATATTTATATCTGCTAGTGTTTGATGACAGGGAGTATGCTTATCAAACTCTGAAGGAGTATACCCGGGATGAACTGCTAGAATGTATACGGCTCGCTCATGTTCTAGTAGATCAGGGCACAGAGTTCTCTGAGGTGCAGCCTTTGATTGAGGTTTGTGCTGAGTTGGTTTCATCTGGTTCCCCCGAATGCAGGGATGAATTTTTGCCACCATTTAGTGCAGACCAGGTAGAGTCCCTGGTGTGGTTATTAGAGGATGATGTGGGTTACTTTCTGGAGCGTTATTCCACATGTTCACCACAGACACTAAGATTGTATAAACGCAGTGCAGTCATTGACCAGACAGGCTTTGTGTAAGTTCAGCTTTGTTCAACCCATACTGCAGACATGGACAGATTTGTTGCACCCAGCCTCAGTCAGCTTACAAAAACCCAGTCCTGCTTCTAATCTATTTCCTCAAAACTCTATTCCTGCATTCCCAACAGCTCCTCCTGCCCTGCTATCTACCGCATGTCAGTACCCTGTTCCCACTCGCTGCACCTATCCTGCCTTTAACCCTGTAAAAGAGCCCTCTGTAGCCACCGCTCCCTCTCCTGTTCCATCCTCCAGTTCTTCTCTGTCTCCAGCTGCTCCATTCGTTTGCAGACCTGCGTTTACTTGCAGTGCTCCAGTAGTTAAAACCAGAAAAAAGCGAAAATTCTTTCCAACCAATACCATCCTGCCAGTATCCAAACCGGTGAGCCTGCCTTCCGTGGTTCAGCCTGAAGCCTGTATGCAGCCTGATGCCTCTCTTCAGCCTGATGCCTCTACTCGGCCTGAAGCCTCTACTCGGCCTGAAGCCTCTACTCGGCCTGATGCCTCTACTCGGCCTGAAGCCTCTACTCGGCCTGAAGCCTCTACTCGGCCTGATGCCTCTACTCGGCCTGATGCCTCTACTCGGCCTGATGCCTCTACTCGGCCTGATGCCTCTACTCGGCCTGAAGCCTCTACTCGGCCTGATGCCTCTACTCGGCCTGATGCCTCTACTCGGCCTGATGCCTCTACTCGGCCTGATGCCTCTACTCGGCCTGAAGCCTCTACTCGGCCTGAAGCCTCTACTCGGCCTGATGCCTCTACTCGGCCTGATGCCTCTACTCGGCCTGAAGCCTCTACTCGGCCTGAAGCCTCTACTCGGCCTGATGCCTCTACCCAGCATGATGAACTGATCCAGCCTGACGATCCTATTAGGCCAGTTGACTCGATGCCCGCTGTTGATCCAGATGATCCGGTACCTGATCCGGTGCCCGCTGTCGAGCCAAATGACCTGATGCCTGGTGACCCAGTGCCCGCTGTCATACCTGGTGACCCGATGCCCGCTGTCGAGCCAGACAATCCGGTACCTGATGACCCGGTGCTCACTGTCGTGCCTGTTGACTCGGAGCCCACTGCCTTGCCAGATGACGCGGTGCCCGCTGTCAAGCCAAATGACCTGATGCCTGGTGACCCAGTGCCCGCTGTCCAGCCAGACGATCCAATGTCTGACCCAGTGCCCACGGTCATACCAGTTGACTCGGAGCCCACTGCCTTGCCAGATGACGCGGTGCCCGCTGTCGAGCCAAATGACCTGATGCCTGGTGACCCGATGCCCGCTGTCCAGCCAGACGATCCAATGTCTGACCCAGTGCCAGCGGTCATCCCAGTTGACTCGGAGCCCACGATTGTG
The DNA here is from genome assembly GCF_062004578.1 of Staurois parvus. Classification (NCBI taxonomy): domain Eukaryota; kingdom Metazoa; phylum Chordata; class Amphibia; order Anura; family Ranidae; genus Staurois; species Staurois parvus. Next base: position 5,272,244 of record NW_028317874.1, read on the forward strand.
CCTGGTGACTCGGTGCCCGCCGCCCCGCCTGGGGGCCTGAGACCTGTCGTTCCGCCTGGGGGTCCGGCGCCCGCCACTCCGCCTGAGGGTCCGAGACCTGTCGCTCCGCCTGGGGGTCCGGCGCCCGCCGCTCCGCTTGAGGGCCCGAGACCTGTCGCTCCTCCTGAGGGTCCGGCGCCCGCCGCTCCGCCTGAGGGCCCGAGACCTGTCGCTCCGCCTGGGGGTCCGGCGCCCGCCGCTCCGCCTGAGGGCCCGAGACCTGTCGCTCCACCTGGGGGTCCGGCGCCCGCCGCTCCGCCTGAGGGCCCGAGACCTGTCGCTCCATCTGGGGGTCCGGCGCCCGCCGCTCCGCCTGAGGGCCCGAGACCTGTCGCTCCGCCTGGGGGTCCGGCGCCCGCCGCTCCGCCTGAGGGCCCGAGACCTGTCGCTCCGCCTGGGGGTCCGGCGCCCGCCGCTCCGCCTGAGGGCCCGAGACCTGTCGCTCCATCTGGGGGTCCGGCGCCCGCCGCTCCGCCTGAGGGCCCGATGCCTGTCGCCCCGCCCGGGGGCCCGGTGCCTGCCGCCCCGCCCGGGGGCCCGATGCCTGCTGCCCCGCCCGGGGGCCCGGTGCCTGCTGCCCCGCCCGGGGGCCCGGTGCCTGCTGCCCCGCCCGGGGGCCCGGTCGCCCCGGCCGGGGGCCCGGTGCCTGCCGCCCCGCCCGGGGGCCCGGTGCCTGTCGCCCCGCCCGGGGGCCCGGTGCCTGTCGCCCCGCCCGGGGGCCCGGTGCCTGCCGCCCCGCCCGGGGGCCCGATGCATGTCGCCCCGCCCGGGGGCCCGCTGCATGTCGCCCCGCCCGGGGGCCCGGTGCCTGCTGCTCCGCCCGGGGGCCCGGTGCCTGCTGCTCCGCCCGGGGGCCCGATGCATGTCGCCCCGCCCGGGGGCCTGGTGCCTGCTGCTCTGCCCGGGGGCCCGGTGCCTGCTGCTCCGTCCGGGGGCCCGGTGCCTGCTGCTCCGCCTGGTGGCCCGCTGCCTGCTGCTTCGCCTGGTAAACCGATGTGCCTCTGCCTGGAGTCCTGCCCGATGTGCCTCTGCCCGGAGTCCTGCCCGATGTGCCTCTGCCCAGAGTCCTGCCCGATGTGCCTCTGCCCAGAGTCCTGCCCGATGTGCCTCTGCCCAGAGTCCTGCCCGATGTGCCTCTGCCCGGAGTCCTGCCCGATGTGCCTCTGCCCGGAGTCCTGCCCGATGTGCCTCTGCCCGGAGTCCTGCCCGATGTGCCTCTGCCCGATGTGCCTCTGCCCGGAGTCCTGCCCGATGTGCCTCTGCCCGGAGTCCTGCCCGATGTGCCTCTGCCCGATGTGCCTCTGCCCGGAGTCCTGCCCGATGTGCCTCTGCCCGGTGTGCCTCTGCCCGGTGTGCCTCTGCCCGGTGTGCCTCTGCCCGGAGTCCTGCCCGGTGTGCCTCTGCTCGATGTGCCTCTGCCCGGAGTCCAGCCCGGTGTGCCGCTGCCCGGAGTCCAGCCCGGTGTGCCGCTGCCCGGAGTCCAGCCCGGTGTGCCGCTGCCCGGAGTCCTGCCCGATGTGCCTCTGCCCGATGTGCCTCTGCCCGGAGTCCTGCCCGATGTGCCTCTGCCCGGTGTGCCTCTGCCCGGTGTGCCTCTGCCCGGTGTGCCTCTGCCCGGAGTCCTGCCCGGTGTGCCTCTGCTCGATGTGCCTCTGCCCGGAGTCCAGCCCGGTGTGCCGCTGCCCGGAGTCCAGCCCGGTGTGCCGCTGCCCGGAGTCCAGCCCGGTGTGCCGCTGCCCAGAGTCCTGCCCGGTGTGCCAGTCTTTGATATCCCGCCAGTTACCAGACCCGGGCGGTGGAACATTTTGCCCAGCTAGGACTGTTTGGAGCGTCCTGAGGCCGCTCCTTGGGGGGGGGGTACTGTTAGGAATGGACTGGCCAGCAATGGTGGGACTCACCTGCCTTTTGATCTGCAGTACCAGGGCTGGCCAGCGGGTGCTCGCAGCAATCAGAGACTCAACCTTTCAGCCAGCTAACACCTGGAACTGATGATGCTGGGGTATTTAAGGGATGGCCAGACCCACAGACTCTGCCTTGGTGTTGTGTTTGTCCTGGGCCCTGTATCTGTCCTGCATCCTGTTTCTGTCCCTCTGCCTGACCCTCTGTACTACGCTGCTTGTTACCTGTTTTGATCTCTGGCTTGTGACCCTGACCATCCCTCTGCCTGACCCTCTGTACTACGCTGCTTGCTACCTGCTGAACCTGGCCTGTGACCCCGACCATTCTCTACTTGCTCCCCCTGTACCTACCTGCCCAATTGATATTGACCCGGCCTGCCTGACGACGCTTGCTTGTATGTACTGTTATCTGTGGGTGGTTTGGTTTGTTTGCACTGTATTATGTTTAGTATTGCACTGCGTTTATGTTTGTATGGTTAGTGTTAATAAATTGTATTGTTTATCACATATCTGAAGTCTGCGTTTCCCTGCATCAGTCACACACCTCTGGTCATACCTGGGAGCCCTGACAGTAGGGAAGTGATGAGAGAATTGAATATGGGAGGATAATGCCCCAGGAATGGTATGTATCTTGCTTTTTTATCAGACTGGAGTTCTATTTTAACATATGTATTTGAGAAAATGTTTGATCCCACACTTTTTATATAAACAATTGTAATTATTGTGGCTTACATTTTACAGGTACAGTTAAAAACAGGTTGAGGTCAACAACTGCTTTACCTGAATAATTCATGTGTTCCCCAATAAGAAATTCGACACTCCATAAAAAAGGAATGAAAAGTATCAGCATGTCAGCATATTCTGCATTGAGAACAATCATGTTCAACTGATATCACACTGAAGTGCTAATGAGTTTTTAACCCCTACTTGATCACCTACTGGAAAGAATTGCATTCCATATTATAGTGAAAACCTTTACACTCTGTTTATATTAAAGTAGAATTGCAGCTTTATTATCACTTTAACTAGTTGGGTGTGGTGTAATGTACTGTATTAGCATTAGTTATGTTCCAGCAGCAGTATGGCGACTTTCAGTCTGCTGTTGGAATTAAAGGTAGTGAGGATGAGTGCTTCTGAGTGCTTCTCTGCCATTCAATAGACGCCTTATATTATTCAATGAATCAAGGCATCCTTCATTGACTGAGATGGAGAGGCAGGCAGATGACATCACAATTTTCACAACAGCCAATGAGAAGAAGCCTTCTATTCATTAACCACTTAAGGATGGCCCTATAGCAGATATACTGCTGCAGGGTCGCACCTGTGTGCAGAATCACATATGTATATATACGTCATTTTGCATTTCCGGGTAGGGGACACATGCAAGTCGCGCATGTGCCCTACCCGCGCTGCCGTTCATGGCTGCGGATATCAATCACCAGATCCCGGCCGGTAATTGATAGTCCCTTTAAGAGGCCAGGGGTGCGTACGTCTTGTCATCTTGACGAAGCTCACAGTCACATGGGCGAAGCGTGCTGAAGTAAGGCAGCATCAGCCACTCTCGGGCCATGCCCCCACCAGCAGGGATGTCTGTATCCGCCAACGCTAGGATCGTGGATGGTTGTTACTTCCACGCTACCTCTGCTCAATTACTCATGATTTCAGTTCTGAGCTTTATCAACAAGAGGACATTCCATCTGACCTGGCTGGTATTTGGAGGTCGCAAATTTTCGGCTTAGTCCAGAAAGATACTTTGTTTCACTCTGCTATATTTCCCAAGTGGAGGTTCAGACACTACCGAGGAGAACAACAACAGTGTGTGGAGTGGTGAGAGCCTGCAGGCACAGTTTATGTGGCGGTTGCCGCCGTATGTGTAGTAAATCAACATTAACACATTATCTTAACCTGACGGTTATTGGCCTCACCCACAAGGGATGTATTGATCTATACCCATTGCACGAACTGCCATTAGCCTTTTGTAGTTTCCACTACTGTGTGTGCCCCTCAGGTCCGTTTATACTCTGTGCAGGCATCCTTTAGATACACCTGAGCTATCCAATTTGCTCATCTACTATACAATACGCTCAGTTAGTGAGCTTTGTGAACCTGCTTTCTTTCAGCATACCATTTTATCCTCTACAGGGGTACAGTCAGGTCCATAAATATTGGGACATCAACACAATTCTAACATTTTTGGCTCTATACACCACCACAATGGATTTGAAATGAAACAAACAAGATTTGCTTTAACTGCAGACTCTCAGCTTTAATTTGAGGGTATTTACATCCAAATCAGGTGAACGGTGTAGGAATTCCAACAGTTTGCATATGTGCCTCCCACTTCTTAAGGGACCAAAAGTAATGGGACAGAATAATAATCATAAATCAAACTTTCACTTTTTAATACTTGGTTGCAAATCCTTTGCCGTCAATTACAGCCTGAAGTCTGGAACGCATAGACATCACCAGACGCCGGGTTTCATCCCTGGTGATGCTCTGCCAGGCCTCTACTGCAACTGCCTTCAGTTCCTGCTTGTTCCTGGGGCATTTTCCCTTCAGTTTTGTCTTCAGCAAGTGAAATGCATGCTCAATCAGATTCAGGTCAGGTGATTGACTTGGCCATTGCATAACATTCCACTTCTTTCCCTTAAAAAACTCTTTGGTTGCTTTTGCAATATGCTTTGGGTCATTGTCCATCTGCACTGTGAAGCGGCGTCCAATGGGTTGTGAAGTATTTGGCTGAATATGAGCAGATAATATTGCCCAAAACACTTCAGAATTCATCTGCTTTTGTCAGCAGTCACATCATCAATAAATACAAGAGAACCAGTTCCTTTGGCAGTCATACATGCCCACGGCATGAGACTACCACCACCATGCTTCACTGATGAGGTGGTATGCTCAGGATCATGAGCAGTTCCTTTCCTTCTCCATACTCTTCTCTTCCCATCACTCTGGTACAAGTTGATCTTGGTCTCTTCTGTCCATAGGATGTTGTTCCAGAACTGTGAAGGCTTTTTTAGATGTTGTTTGGCAAACTCTAATCTGGCCTTCCTGTTTTTGAGGCTCACCAATGGTTTACATCTTGTGGTGAACCCTCTGTATTCACTTTGGTGAAGTCTTCTCTTGATTGTTGACTTTGACACACATACACCTACCTCCTGGAGAGTGTTCTTGATCTGCTCAACTGTTGTGAAGGGTGTTTTCTTCACCAGGGAAAGAATTCTTCGGTCATCCACCACAGTTGTTTTCCGTGGTCTTCCAGGTCTTTTGGTGTTGCTGAGCTCACCGGTGTGTTCCTTCTTTTTAAGAATGTTCCAAATAGTTGTTTTGGCCAGGCCTAATATTTATGCTATTTCTCTGATGGGTTTGTTTTGTTTTTTCAGCCTAATGATGGCTTGCTTCACTGATAGTGACAGCTCTTTGGATCTCATCTTGAGAGTTGACAGCAACAGATTCCAAATGCAAATAGCACACTTGAAATGAACTCTGGACCTTTTATCTGCTCATTGTAATTGGGATAATGAGGGAATAACACCCACCTGGCCATGGAACAGCTGAGAAGCCAATTGTCCCATTACTTTTGGTCCCTTATCAAGTGGGAGGCACATATGAAAACTGTTGTAATTCCTACACTGTTCACCTGATTTGGATGTAAATACCCTCAAATTAAAGCTGACAATCTGTAGTTAAAGCACATCTTGTTTGTTTCATTTCAAATCCATTGTGGTGGTGTATAGAGCAAAAAATGTTAGAATTGTGTTGATGTCCCAATATTTATGGACCTGACTGTATATCAACTTTGCAGAGGTTTGCGTTTCTGGACTTGGACTTCCTATATTACCCGATCAAGGGTTCCAGCTTACTTCCATTTTACTCAAATGTGATTTTGCATATCAGAAGATATGACATAAGTTGATTATGCTGATATTTACAAAGTGGACCTATTCTCTGGAGTCCAGTCACTATCATTACTAATTTGTGTTTGTTGATTGGGTAGCCCATTATAGTTTGAGACAGTGTTTTTGGCACCCACTGAGTGTGACTCTGGAGATCATTGACCCACTGTATTATGCTCTTTACAGACGGATGTTTGTTTAAAGCATTTGTGAGTGTATGAGCTTGGCCCGGGCTTGGGTTTGAAGGAGATAACGTTATCTTACCTCATTTTAATGGTGAATGGAGAATTGTTGGCCATTTGGCCCTATTACCTATATTCATCTCAATAAAGCTGTTTAATTTTATTGGCTCTCTTTTAAACCTCTGCTTTAGGGGATCTATCTTGTCCCGTAACAATTTTTGGTCTGTGTCTGGTTTCTGATGACCCCACCCTATTAAAAATTATGGTGAGTCGGTGACTTAATCTGATGATTTGAGATCTGTTTACCTACCGGGAGAGGTATACTTGTCTGTATTAGTTTTATTAATTATCTAACCTGGTAATTACTCGCTCGCGCTCGGTGACCAGTCTTCGGTTAGAAGACTCCAAGTATGATTTGACTCCACCCTTCAGTTTCTAGTCTTGACTCAACATATGGATTGTGATCATATGCATTTTTCTATTTACATCCATAAAAACCAAGCAGGTCACTATAGCTAGACAGAACACAAAAAGAGCAATGAACTGCTAAGCCAGTATGCAAACACATAAGAAATGTGATAGACTTGTCTCTTTTGTATAAAGCTGTAACTAAAAATTACCCAATTCCCTCATCTGCACATTTGCTGTGGTTGCAGGAATCCTCCCCGCTCTGTTATTGTATTCTGACAGAGGTTAGACTTCCACATCATCAGAATACATAGATCAGTACTGAATCCTACTGCCTGCAGTGCTGATCAAGTAAGAAAATATAGAGCAGTTGAACAAAAGTCGATCAGTAGATTGACTTCTGTTCAACCACTGTGGCCACACATGGATTGAATTTCAACTGGCCCCTGCTGAACTGGCTGAATTTTGATCATGTATGACCAGCATTAGAAGGATCAAGCTGGGTCAACATTCTTACTTTTTGTTAGTGATTAGTGTTTAGAGATTTATAACTGATTGATGTAACTAGCAAACCTGGTCCAGAAAAAATGTGATATTTTGGGTAGTATTTTGTGAGTTAATTATATTAATCACAGAAAGTATTGAACTGTGCCATTCTTTTAGTGCTTTTAGAAAAACAATTGAAAATGATGGTTATAGTGTAGCTGGCGTTCACACACAATGTAGAATGTCCCTTTTTCATGCTTAAGAGAAGATGAAATAATCAACCCTGGACATAAACATGCTTGCTGCGGCATTATCTTCTTACAAGCCAACACAAATTTTCCTAGGAATTCTGAATTTCCTAAACAAAATATCCACTAGATCATTTGCTCCACAGTCTTCTGTGCAGATCAACATTACCATCATTACAAGTTTTAATTCACAAGAAGAGGGCTTAAGAAAATGGACTAGCAAGGGGAAAAGTTTCTCACTGTAAACCTCATTGCTTCCATCCAGACACAGAGAAAATGGATGCCTTCTCACAATATCAGTGACACCACAAGTACAGTTGGGTGCCAGTGCATTATTGACTTTGGCTGTGCATTTGCAACATCTATGTGAATATCTTTCCACAGTTATAGGGTCTAGGAACAGCCTTCTGAAGGATGGACCTGTGTGCTCAGAAGTAACAAGTGGTAGGTTATGTTCAATCAAAAAGCCTGAAAAGAGTGTTTCTACCTCAATAGTTTAGTAAAAAACTGCCGCAACCCCCTCAATCTCATATCTGTCCCCCTGCTCCCCAAAACCACCCTCCCGTTCTCATGCACACTCTGGAATGCCCGCTCGGTCTGCAACAAGCTCAGCTCTATCCGTGACCTCTTTGTCTCCTGCTCCCTTAACCTCCTAGCGATCACCGAAACCTGGGTCCAAGCAACAGACTCTGCCTCCCCCGCAGCACTCTCCTATGGAGGTCTCATCTGGACCCACTCACCCAGACCCAGTGGTCAGAAAGGTGGTGGGGTTGGTTTGCTCCTGTCACCACTGAGCACCTTCCAAGTCCTCCCTAACCCTCCCTCTCTATCCTTCTCCTCCTTTGAGACCGACTGGATCCGGCTATTCTCTCCAATCTCTCTGAGGATTGCAGTGATCTATCAGCCTCCTGGATCCGTGTCCCGCTTTCTTGACGACTTCGCCACCTGGCTACCCTTCTTTCTCTCCTCTGAGCTACCCACTATCAATCTCGGAGACTTCAACATTCCTATCAACATCAATAACCCGGCTACATCCCAACTCCTCCACATAACCTCTTCTTTTGTACTAGCACAGTGCATACAGTCCTCCACCCACTCTGATAGGAACACTCTTGACCTTGTCTTCTCTCACCTTTGCACTCCCTGCAACCTCACTAACACCCCCTTTCCTCTCTCCAATCACAACCTCATCACCTTCTCCATCTCCTCGTCCTCAAACACCTATCCCTCCAAATGGCAAACAATTACCAGCAGAAACCTCCGGAACTGGAACCCTGCTCCCTTCCACTCTGCAACTGACCAACTTTACGACAGCATCCATCCCCTGTCCTGCCCTGACCTGGCCACTGCTGTCTACAACAACTCGCTTTCAGCCGCTCTAGACTTGCTCACACCCCCAACAACACGAAGCATTAGGCCCCGACCACTACAACCCTGGCAGACCGACCACACCAGAAACCTCAAACGACATAGTCGTGCGCTGGAGCGACTATGGCGTAAAACCAAATCCCAACAAGCGTTCACCCGCTATAAATCTGCCTTCTTAATGTATACTTCCTCCCTTCACGCTGCCAAACAAGCCTACTTTATTACCCTCATTAGTACCTTCTCCTCCAGTCCTCGCCAGCTCTTCTCCACTTTCAACTCTCTACTTTCTCTGCCTCCACCTCCACCCAGTACCTCACCGCCCACGAGATTGCCAACCACTTCAAAAACAAGATTGATGCAATTCGTAGGGACTTTGCCACTGCTCAGACACCCATCCCACTTAGCACTCCTCACACAATAACCCCCTCAACACTTTGCTCCCTTGACCTCACTACCACCGAAGAGGTCTCTAAGATTTTCTCCGAAGCCCGCCTCACCACCTGCCCCCTGGACCCTGTCCCCTCACATATCCTGGGGTCCCCCTCCTCTTCCATCCTATGCTCCCTCACTCACATCTTCAATCTTTCCCTCTCCACCGGTACCTTTCCCTCCCCTCCCCTCTGAAGCACGTGCACATCACTCCCATACTTAAGAAACCCTCCCTAGACCCCACCAACCTGAACAACCTAAGACCCATCTCCCTACTGCCATTTACCTCTAAACTCCTAGAATGCTTAGTCCACAATTGCCTGAGCTCCCATCTCACCGACAACAACCTTCTCGACCCTTTACAGTCCGGCTTCCGCCCCTTACACTCCACCAAAACTGCCCTACTCAAACTCACCAATGACCCACTAACCGCCAAAACCAATGGCCACTATACTATACTCCTATTACTTGACCTATCTGTGGCTTTTGACACGGTTGACCACCCCCTCCTCCTCAAAAAACTGCACTCTCTTGGCCTCAAAGACTCCGCTCTCTCCTGGTTCTCCTCCTATCTATCGCAGCGCTCCTTCAGTGTTACCTATAACGCTGCCACCTCCTGTCAGGAATGGACTCAGCACTGGTGGTGGGACTCACCTGCCATGTGGGCTGCAGTACCAGAGCTGACCAGCGGATGCTCTCAGCAGCCAGAAGCTCACTCCTGCAATCAGCCAAACCTGGGGCTGATTGCAGAAGGTGTATTTAAGGCATGACCAGGCCTGTGATCTGGGCCTTGGTGTATGTTTTCCCATGAGCCCCTATACCTGGTATCCTGTGTTCCTGCTTTGTTGCTGACCCTGCTTGATCCTGACCTCTGCTGACCGTCTCCTGTTGAACCCCTGGCTTGCCTGACCATCCTTCTGCCTGATCCCCTGTACCGCGCTGCCCCTGAGTTACTGAACCCAGCTTGTGACCCTGACCATTCTCTGCCTGCTCCTTTGGTACCTTGCTGCCCGCACGTTGCTGACCTGGCCCGTCTGACCACGCTAACTACTCTGCCATCCATCCATCCTGCACGGATCCAGCCGTCCCTGCTCACACCTTCTGCCTCTTCACATCAGGCTTTCTACCTGCACATACCTCTGGCGGATCCCTCTACCACTAGCAGGTGTACTCAGGGGCCGCGACCTGGTTCCTGTCTGCTCCAAGTCCATCCCCACCATCAGGGGCCCTGGTGAATAAGCAGACTGGGACTTAGACTCCGCGCCCTGGGGAATCCTGCCCTGAGGACCGCTAGAGGTACCACCAGGCAGTCGTTACAGAACCCTACGGCCGGCCTGACCATTCCACCTCTCCAGCCCTGACTACGCCTGTGTTCCTGCACCTACTAAGATTAGTGGAAGGTTGGTTTGTTCACTGTGCGTTTATATATATATATATATATATATATATATGGGTGGCTAATAATAAACTGTATTATTATACTATACCTGAAACCTGCGTTTCCCTGTGTCAGTCCACACCTTTCTGGTCATTCCTAGATTCCTGACACCTCCCCTTCACTCCCTCTCTCTGTCGGGGTCCCTCAAGGCTCTGTCCTTGGACCCCTCCTCTTCTCCATCTACACCTCCTCCCTTGGCCAATTGATAAACTCCCACGGCTTCAACTACCATCTCTATGCCGATGACACACAAATCTCTCTATCGCTCACCTCACCCCCTCAGTCTCCAATCGCATCACCAGCCTACTAAGTAACATATCGGACTGGATGTCACTCCACTTCCTCAAACTCAACCTTTCCAAAATGATGCTTCTAGTATTCCCCCCAGCCCGTGCTCCCCCCCCGACTTGTCCATCAAGATCAACAACACTACCATCAGCCCCACCACTCACGCGAGGGTACTAGGTGTAATCCTAGACTCCAATCTGTCCTTTCAGCCCCAGGTCCAATCACTGACAAACTCATGCAGTCTTCACCTCCACAACATCTCCAAGATATGACCATTCCTAACCTCGGAAACCACTAAGCAACTCATTCACTCCCTTATTATATCACACCTTGACTACTGTAACTCCCTACCTCATCGCAGGCTATCCCCACTCCAGTCCATCATGAACGCTGCTGCCAGACTCATTCACCTTACTAACCACTCTATATCTGCTACCCCTCATTGCCAATCCCTCCACTGGCTCCCAATTGCCCAACGGATAAAATTCAAAACACTAACACTGACGTATAAAGCAGTTCACAACACTGCCCCTAATTACATCACCGACCTTGTCTCTAAATACCACCCAAACCGTGCTCTCCGCTCCTCGCAAGACCTCCTACTCTCTAGCTCCCTTGTCTCCTCCTCCCATGCTCATCTCCAGGATTTCCCTACCCCATCTTCAGGAACTCCCTACCCCAAGCTGTGAGAGACCGCCTGGCGGCACCACTAGCACTCCACTGGTCAGGCGTGCCCAGAGCGCGGAGTCTAAGTCCCAGGGTACTTGTTCACCAGAGCCCCTGATGGTGGGGATGGACTTGGAGTACCCGAGACCAGGTCGCAACTACTGAGCACACCCGTCAGTGGTAGGGGTGTTCGCCAGGGGCTCCAACCAGGGAGAGCCTGATATGAGGAGGTCGGGTGACCCCGGTGGGATGGATGGCTGAGCAAGTGCGAAGTCAGACGGGCCAAGTCGGTAACATAGAGGACGGTATGGTACAAGGGAGTGGGCAGAGAATCGTCGGGTCACACGCCAGGTCAGCAACAGCAGGTCAGATCTAATGAGGGGCATTCAGAAGAGAAGTCAGGCGAAGCAAGGGTCTGGGCAGGAGAAATCAGCAGGTCAAGAACAATCCGGGTCAAATAACTTACTAGGTACAGGTTCACAGGTTCACAGGATGCAGGTAAGACCAGAAGGCACTGAATGACAGCTCAGGGCCATTTAAATATCCCGCCCTGAGCTGCCATTGGTGCCCAGCGGGCGGCCGCGGCTTCTACTGCGCATGCGCGAACTCGAACGCTGCGGCCGGCCCGGACCTAGTGTCCCTGCACAGGGTGGCGCACTGCGCCTGCGCCGGGACCATCACGGTGGGGATCGAGGAGATCCCTGACACAAGCTATCAGGCTATTGCCTACTCTGCTCACCTTTTGGCGCACTCTGACAACCCATCTCTTCAGGGAAGCCTACCCCGACCCCAGCTAATACTGGAATCAACTACTCCTCCTACCACTCCATCCCCCACAGCTAATTACCTCTTGTACCACTATCCCCTCCCTCTTAGATTGTAAGCTCCAAGGAGCAGGGCCCTCTAATCCCTCTTGTATTGAACTGTATTGTTACTGTATTGTCTCCCACTATAATGTAAAGCGCTAAGCAAACTGTTGGCGCTATATAAGCCTTGTATAATAATAATAATAAAAAAAATACAATTTGTACATTACAAAAATTAATTATTTGATGAGCTCTATCCTCTCTCATAGATGATTTCTCTTTATGACCTCCTAGATTGTAAGCTCCAAGGAGCAGGGCCCTCTAATCCCTCTTGTATTGAACTATATTGTTGCTGTATTGTCTCCCACTATAATGTAAAGCGCTGAGCAAACTGTTGGCGCTATATAAGTCCTGTATAATAATAATAATATTCAAAAAAAAAAAACAATTTGTACATTACAAAAAATAATTATTTGATGAGCTCTATCCTCTCTCATAGATGATTTCTCTTTATGACCTGTGCTTTTTTTGTGGTGAGTTTTTTAGTCACCAAGACCTTTATGAGCTATTAAAATATCAGAACAGCACTGAGCAATAAATGTATTTCTTCCCTATTCTTGACTTTTTAAAAACTGGATATGCTGAATTGTAACTTTCTTTGTATGAGCAAGAATATTTTCTTTTTAACATCTTGCAAACACTGTAAGTCTTTAATAACTGTATTTTTAGCTGTTGCTGCACTTCCCTTTAGGTTTTGTCTTTGTATTTTTGATCTCTGTCCTGCAAAAATGTAGAAATCAGAAAAAAAAACTGATTGACTAACATGACCTTCCATTTTGCTAAGCAAAACAATGTCATAAGCACTAGGTTAAAAAAATATTTAGCAGAGGTAGATTGATGCATGTGGGCTTGGAAGTAAGAATAAAGTAGATGTTATTGGTTTTGTTTCCACAGATGGCAATGGGTGGCTTCACAGAGAAAGAAAACATTTTTTTTTAGGATAACTGCAAAAGGGAACACATGAGCAAAAAAGGCCAGAAGAGCATGACCACTAAGAATAAGAGCAATGCAATGTTCACCAGTGGTGTCTGCAACACGTCCAGCTTTGGACAAACTCAAGCAGGAGGCAGATGCAGGCTTGGCTGTAGGTACAAGGGGCAGTGAGGTTCACTTTGAATGGCACTGGTGAGATTTCAGGAGGAGACACAGGACACTTGGATGACTGTAGGAGCCACTGTAAGTGAAGCAGTAAATTTAAGCATAACCAGCAAATATGACCATTAGGAGCAAGTACAATATAATATTTACCAGCCCATGTTGGTAACAGGACTAATCTGGAGCAGACTCTGGCAGGAGACAGATGCAGACTTGATTTCAGGTACAGGATGTAGTGGTGTTCCCTGGGATGACATGGATAAAATTTCACTAGGAGACACAGGATACTTGGATGATGTAGGAGCTGCAGCAGGGAAAAACCAGCATGAGCAGAAAACATGGCAATTAAGGCTAGGGACAAGGCAATATTCACCAGCCAGTGTTGGTGACTGCCCAAGTTTGGGCAAACTCTAACAGGAGGCAGATACAGGCATGTCCTCAGGCACTGGGTGCAATGATGGTCCCTTGGATGGCACAGGTAACATTCCAAGAGGAGGCACAGGTTGGATGACTGTAGAAGTCACTATGGTGGATGAAACACAACCCACCACAAGTAGCAGAGAAATGCTCTCTGTGCTGAGCTCATCCTTATCAGTCATTGGTGATTGATGGAGTAGTATTGTGAACATTGGCATTGCTGATGATGAAGATGAATATATTATGAATATTAGTTAGCAGCAGAGAAGCAGGTTTTCTTCAATTCCAAGCACGGTGATACGGCTCTCCATTAATTTAACTGACAATTGCGCAGTCATGCAATGCTGTACATAAATGTAATTTATTTTTTTTTACCCACAAATACAGCTTTCTTTTGGTGGTATTTGATCACCTCTGCGTTTTATTTTTTTTTGTGAAAAAAAACAATCTTTTTGCCTTTTTTGCTTTAAAAAATATCCAATTAAAAAAAGTACAAAATCAAATTTCATCATAAATTTAGACCAAAATGTATTCTGCTACATGTCTTTGCTAAGAAAAAAATCCCAATACACGTAAATGAATTGATTTACGTGAAAGTTATAGCGTCTACAAATGGCGGTATATATACTGGAATTTTTTTTTTTTTTTTTATACTAATAATGGCAGTGATTAGCGGCTTATAGTGGTACTGCGGCGGGCATTCTGACACTGGGTGGGCACTGACTAACTGCCACTGACATCCCAATGACACTAATACAGTGATCAGTGCTAATAAAAAGCACTGACACTGTACTAATGACACTGAGCAGGAAGGGGTTAACATTTGGGGTGATCAAAGGGTTAACTGTGTGCTGTGTATGTTTCACATTATGTGCTGTTTTACAATGGAGACATGCTGCTTTGTATTTCTCTGCTGTGCCGAGAAATACAAAGCAGCATGTCCTTGCTGACAGGAGAGAGACCTGTGTTATTTACACAGAGGTCTCTCCCCTTTCAGCTTTCCCTGATGATCACCGAGTGCCAGCGGGGAATCGCCAGCTGGGACCTGGTGATTGGCATCTCTAGCCGCCAATGGCAGCGCGGGTAGGGCGGTGCGCCCCCTACCCGGAAATGCAAATCACGTATATATACTTGATTTTGTCCACCCTGCCGTCCTGTAGTAGTACTTCTACTATAGGGCGGTAGGCAAGCGGTTAATAAAAAAGGGCCATTTTTAACTGAGCAGGGTTACTGGAATAAGTTAGCTGTACATCAGGGGTGTTCAACTTTTTGACTTTCCTGCGGCATATTAGAAGAAGAGGAATTGTTTTGGGTCACACATAAAATACACTAACAAGAAAGATAGCTGATGAGCAGAAAAAGTTTTGCAGATTGCACATTAACAATGATATAATGGTCCTATCTGAGTAATAAATCTTTTTTTTGTATTATTTTTTATTATAAAATACAAAGAGGGCAACATGAAACTAGTGCCATATTTGACACTGTTTTTGATCAACTACTGCATAAATATCTTGTTCAATGGACATAGTAGCAATTCTCAATGAATTCTCAAGGTGCTCATGTGCTTCATCTTTGAAAAAAGTTGTTCACAAATATAGGTGCTGCCAAAAACCGATGACATCTATAAGGTGTGATTGTGAAGAGTGGGAGATTTTCCTTTGGGAAGATAAAACTTATAATAGTCCAGTAAAGTGGCAGTGTAAAATTTTTCTCTGGCCACACATGTTCGCTGGGTGTAACACATTTTTAGGAAAAATTAAAAAACAAAAATCAACATTTTAAAGTAAGTTTACAATTTCATGTTGGGTTACATTCATAGCTATCCTGGACCTGTGGGTTGGACACCCCTGCTGTACATTACACAGCTTTGAATAAAGGAGCATACTGCAGCTAAGCTGTAAGGATAATAACATTAGATCCTGCATGTAGAGTATGGTTTCCTAGCCCAGTCATAGAAAGGCAAGGATACAACGGATAAAATTCTGACCAGATAGAATGAAACTGTGCTAAACTATAACTGCAAGGAAATTGTGCTATTTTCTAAGCCGCTGGGAATCAGAAACCATTAAAAAAAACATGTTTTAATTCTCGCTTTGAATTCACACTGTGGATCTGCAATCAAATTGCTGTCATAGTTTATCAGTAGCAAAAGTCACATCTATCCAACCGAGTAAACCTCCTGCTGACCAAAAATGAACACATACTTTATTCACACCATCTTACTGTTAAGGAAACTGAAAGTGTGTCACTTGCAGAGTGTAAAGAGGCGATATTTCAAGTAGCATATAAGATTGTTTATATGATTAAAATGATACCAGTGTTTCTTTTCAGCAGGCTTTCCTTGTGCGTCCTACAAGACAAAAATACAAATAAAGCCCCCAGCAAGGACAGAGGGCTTGAATGTGAAAAAGCAGCTTGGAAGTAGGGGGAAAAAAAAAGCAAGCAATGCTAATTTCAGTCCTACAGTGCATTTATTTATGCAAATTTCAAGATCAGCCAGGCAGTTTGCAATACCTCCTGCATTGTCATTGTTCTGAGTGTAAGATAATTAACCCCTCTCCCTGTTAGAGCTTTAAAACATGCATTTTAGGCGTGAAAATTACATAAAACCCACAAAGCATTATATATTTTCTCAATGCAGAAAATATGTAGACTAAAAATGGGCAGCACAGTGGCTACATGTTTAGCACTTCCGCCTAGCAGCATGAGGGTCATTGTTTCAAATCCCAACCACAGCACCTGCTTGGAGTTTGCATGTTCTCCCTGTACCTACGTGAGTTTCCTCCCAAACTCCAAAGACCTGCTGGTAGGTTAACTGGCTCCTGTCTAAATTGGCCCTAGTATGTGTATGTATGCAGGACTGTGGATAAGAGGGTACCGCCAGTCCTCCTGTACGGGGCCCAGGCCAGCATGGGGGCCCAGGCACTGGGGGTCAATTACTGGAACTGATCCCCTGTATGGCTTTCTCTGCAGCAGCTGAAAGCTGGCTTATTCTCCTCTTTCTCCCACTGGTTTTCAGCAACTGCAGAGAATGCCATATAGGGGATTGGTTCCAGTAATTCCCCCCCATCGCCTTCTCTTTGCACCACACGTTTCCACCTACTGCCCAGGCCCCCCTGAGTGCCCCACCCCTGCAGTGCTGCCGACTTCCATCCTCTCCTTCCCATTGGCAGCAGCAAGCATTCAACAGGATCCTTCAGGATGGAGAGTGGGGGGAGGCTCCTGTAAATATGTCACATTTACCAGCCCCTTCCTTTCCTAAACGAACACAATGAGTGATCAGTACCAATCACTCACTGTATTCATTCATAACTGAAGCATAGTAGACTTTGGTTTTTTTTGGGCGGGGGGTCTGTCAGGTTGGCTGCATGGGGCACTGTGGTTTCTAACGACAGCCCTGTATGTATGTATGTGAGATAGCGACCTTAGGCTGTAAGCTTCTTGAGGGTTAGGGACTGATATGAATGTGCAATATATCTAAAGTGCGGCGTAAAATGAAGGTGCTTTATAAGTACCTGTAATAAATAAAAAGATGGTAGTTGAAAATGTTACGCGCAACGGTTTTTTAAACCTATATTTTTGGTGCAAAGTACACTAAAATAAATTTTAGTGCACACAAACACAATAGTATTCCCAATTTTTTGTAAAAAATTTAAAGATAAGAGTGCACCAAGTAAACATGTCAAGTCTTAAACTTGCACCTACGAAATGTCAAGAAATTAAAATAGTCAAAATATTCCATAGGTGAAGTGTTCTGTCTCTCCAATCTAAGCATTGAAAGTTTGATCTCTGTAACTTACAGTTGTGATGAGATATCGATAACTCCAATCTTAGTAGAATTACACAGGCAGTGACTAAATCCAGAAGACATCTTGTAGATCTTGTGAAGTTTATTTCATAAACCGAGAGAATCATACAACAATGAACATCGAATAGGTCAAAAGATCATAATGTGATCTGCTTCATGACATGAGGCTAGAAGCTGCAAAGCCTTACTGAGAAAAGGGGTGGGCTATCTATACAGCAGGAACTAAACCAAAGGAAAGGGAGGAGCAGAGGCAAAATACAGAGAACACTTAAAGGCATATAACAGCCATGTGAAGCATGACACTCCCCATCGAAATCTATGATTTCTTTTACAGTTGCAAGAAAAAGTATGTGAACCCCTTGGGATTACGTGGAGTTTTGCATGAATTGGGCATAAAATGTGCTCTGAACGTCATCTAAGTCACAACAATAGAAAAACACAGTCTGCTGAACATAATACTACACAAACATTAGATGTTGCCATGGTTTAATTGCACATAACATGTAAACATTCACAGTTCAGGGAGGAAAAAAGTATGTGAGGCCCTAGCTTAATGACTTCTCCCAGAGCTAATTGGAGCCAGAAGTGAGCCAACCTTGACTCCAATCAGTGTGATGATATTGGATGTGTTGCTGACAGCTGTCCTGCCCTTAAAAAACACACACCTGTTTTGGGTTTACTGGTTTCAAGAAGCACTGTCTGATGTGAACCATGCCTCGCAGAAAAGAGCTCTCAGAAGACCTACGATCAAGAATTGTTGACTTGCATGAAGCTGGAAAGGGTTACAAAAGTATCTCCAAAAGCCTTGATGTTCATGTGTCCACGGTAAGACAGAATGTCTACAAATGGAGAAAGTTTAGCACTGTTGCTACGCTCCCTAGGCGTGGTCGTCCTGTAAAAATGACTGCAAGAGCACAGTGCAGAATGCTGCATGAGGTAAAGAAGAATCCCAGAGTGTCAGCTAAAGACCTACAGAAATCTCTGGCACATGCTAACATTTTTGTTGACGCATCTACAATAAGGAAAACATTAAACAAGAATGGAGTACATGGGAGGACACCAAGGAGGAAGCCATTGCTGTCCAAAAAGAATATTGCAGCACGTTTGAAGTTTGCAAAAGAGCACCTGGATGTTCCACAGCACTACTGGCAAAATATACTGTGGACAGATGAAACCAAGATTGAGTTGTTTGGGAAGAACACACAACACTATGTGTGGAGAAAAAAAGGCACAGCACACCAACATCAAAACCTCATCCCCACTGTAAAACATGGTGGAGGGAGCATCATGGTTTGGGGCTGCTTTGCTGTCTCAGGGCCTGGACGGATTGTTGTCATTGATGGGAAAATGAATTCCAGAGTTTATCAAGGCATTTTGCAGGAAAACGTACGACCATCTGTCCGCCAACTGAAGCTCCGCAGAGGATGGGTGATGCAACAGGACAATGACCCAAAGCATACAAGTAATTCAACAAAACAATGGCTGCAACAGCACAGAATACGCCTTCTGGAGTGGCCCAGTCAGAGTCCTGACCTCAACTCGATTGAGGTGCTGTGGCATGACTTAAGAGAGCGATTCACACCAGACATCCCAAGAATATTGCTACACTGAAACAGTTTTGTGAAGAGGAGTGGTCCAAAATTACTCCAGATCGTTGTGCAGGTCTGTTTGGTTGAAGTTATTGCTGCCAAAGGAGGGTCAAACAGTTATTAAGTCCAAGGGTTCACATACTTTTTCCTCCCTGCACTGTGAATGTTTACATGTTATGTGCAATTAAACCATGGCAACATCTAATGTTTGTGTAGTATTATGTTCAGCAGACTGTGTTCTTCTATTGTTGTGATTTAGATGACGTTCAGAGCACATTTTATGCCCAATTCGTGCAAAACTCCATGTAATCCCAAGGGATTCACATACTTTTTCTTGCAACTGTATATCAGTATAGCAGAGGTCTCTCTCATTACGTGGAGACTAATGTGTCTGATATGCTGGTCTGATATATTTAAGGGATAAAGTATTTTGTTTTTTGTAAACGTTAAAAAAAAAAAAACAGTGACAAAATACCATAAATGATCATGTGACCTGTGGGCAAAGTGGGTTTTTGCCAGTTTTGTCCTACAATACAGATGATAGTGTATGATCACAGGTAAGGTACACAAAATTGTGCAATATAAATAACGCTAACACATTTAGCTACACTTTAAATCATGCAGCACAAAGAGCAATTATGTATCTTTAACAATAGCTACTTTACTTACTTACTTTAACCACTTGCTCTCCAGAGGATTTACCCCCCTTCCTGACCAGGCCATTTTTTGCGTTAACGCGGTACGTTACTTTAGCTGACAATTGTGTAGTCATACAACACTGCACCTAAATGAAATTTACATCCATTTTTTCCCAGGGATAGAGCTTTCTTTCACTGGTATCTGATCACCTGTGTGGTTTTTATTTTTTGCGCTAGAAAAAAAAAAAAAAGACAGACAATTTTGAGAAAAAACTATATTTTTGACTTTTGCTATTAAACATGTCCAGTAAAAAATTATATTTTTTCATAAATTTAAGCCAAAATGTATTCTGCTACATGTCTTTGCTAAAAAAAATCCCAATAAATCCCAATACGTGTAAATAATTGGTTTACGTGAAAGTTATAGTGTTTACAAATGGCAGCATATATACTGGGATTTTTTTTTATTTTTTACTAGTAATGGTGGCGATCAGCGACTTATTGTGCGGGAATTCTGACACTGGGGGGAACTGACTTGGTGTTACTGACATGCCAAGTGACACCAATACAGTGATCAGCACTAATAAAAAGTACTGACACTGTACTAATAGCACTGGACAGGAAGGGGTTAACACATGGGGAGGGCCCCCTACCCGGAAATGCAAAATCCCGTATATATGCTGACTTGTAGCAGTACTTCTGCTATAGGGCAGACAGGAAGCGGTTAAAGTTGTACTGCATCCAGCTACAATTTAAGTTATGATCAGTTTCTTCCAGTTCATGGACAATATTGTTTTTGTACTATGTTAACAACAAACTCTTTAAAAGTTATTTCATCGTGCTATGGAAGCATGCTAGCCCTAGGACAGAACAAAGTTAGAAAACATTACATTTTTTATTTGGAGTTTTTGTTGTAAAGCTCAGTTTACCTTGCCTTCAACAATGTGTTTTCTTTCTATAACTTAATCAAATGCTGTAAATGTATTTACATTTCATGAAATATTAAGGGGCATTATACACAGAAAAATAACATTAACACATAATGAAGTGTGAAAAAGTAGGGCTTTGACACTACACCTGCACACTGCAATTAGTAGTGATACCAAACCAAGTGGGTTAATAAAAAACAAGAGTAACACTTATAAATGAGAAAAAAATCTTTACATGAAAAGGACAGACATTTGGGATACCCACAAAGAGACAATATTAGTAAAAGTGAGTTTTTTAATTTATCATTTACATATTAGATATGACATCATAAAAAATTGGAGCAACAACTGTTCATTTTTCTATTGCTAAAACCTTCATTTAGATAACCCTGCACACTACCTACTTGCTATGTAAGCTAGTAAAATATTGTTTAATCTAAAAACATCCATGTTACACTATTGTGTTTCCATATTATGATGCTGAGTAAGTGATGGAATGGAGAGAACTCTATCTGTTTCGAAGATACAAGATCTGTTTCTTGAGGAGAATAATGGAGATACTGTTTATCTATAACAACCACATAGAATTGCAAAAAGGTGAGATATAAGAAAATCAGTGCATAAACAGAAAATTATCAAAGAGAAAATGTATGTTATACATTAGCTGCAATGTCTTAACGACTGCTGGTTTTCAAGCAGGACCATTCAACAGAACTTGGTTTAGCGATCAGCTTCTCTTGAATAGAGAAAGGTACACACAGATTGAAATTCTACATTTTGATACCTGTATACTCAGCTTAAAATAGTTCTAAAGGCTTTTTTTCTTTAAAACAATAAACACATCTTTCTTACCTCCACTTCTTGAGTTCCCCGCTGGTGCTTCTGACCCCTCCCCTTTGCTGAGTGCCCCCAGAGCAAGATGCTCCAAAGCCAGTGGGACACACAGAGCTTGGCTCAGTCCTGCCCCGATCCCTCCTTACTGGCTGTGATTGACAGCAGTGGGTGCCAATGGCTCCCAATACCGTGTCTCAGCCAATAAGGGAAGAGAGATCCAGGAGAACCACTGCCTTCAAACACATCCCTGGATTTGCCTCAGGAAAATATTGGGGGGATGAGGGGGAGCTGCACACTGAAGGTGTTATACTTTCATGCATAGAATTCATGAACAAGAGGCATGGAGAGATTTTGAGTGGGTTATTCCGCCTGTGGGAGAGAGCTGAAAAGGCCAGGGAGCAGTCAGCAG
Source organism: Staurois parvus (assembly GCF_062004578.1). Taxonomy (NCBI): domain Eukaryota; kingdom Metazoa; phylum Chordata; class Amphibia; order Anura; family Ranidae; genus Staurois; species Staurois parvus. The sequence continues at coordinate 5,294,181 of NW_028317874.1, forward strand.
GTGTCTCTGAGTTATTGAAAAGCACTATCTCTAAAGGGCCTCAAAAAGACGTGAATGCCAGGAAAAGGCCAGGGAGTCCAATGAGTTGATAGCCTATGGATAAATTCATGGTGATGCAGCCCTCCTCAGACTGGGAAATCATCAAAAACTGGAAAGGAAGCACACAGGTGGCACAAACACCTAGCGCATTATCCAAGGTTTGTTAGAAAAGAAAAAAAGACAAAAAACATACTCACAAAATGAAGTACATGCAAAAGCCCAAACACCACAATGATGGCCCACAATGATGGCAGAGTGTTCGACTAGTGGTACAGTTGGCCTGCTGATGCATTTTGGGGATGTATCCCCTTCCTTAGAGCTCAAGTTGACAAGTGAAGATACCCTTATTTATATATATATATATATATATATATATATATATATATATATATATATATGCCCAATATTTAGGGCATCTTCACATTGTGGGCCATCATTGTGGCATTTAGGTTTTTGCATGTACTTTTTTTTTACATTTTGTGAGTATGTTTTTTTTTTCGTTTTTCTTTTCTAATAAACCTTGGATAATGAGCTAGGTGTCTGCGCCACCTGTGTGTTATCCCATATTAAAATGTATAACTCCAATTCCAAAACAGTTGGGATGCTGTGTAAAATCTACACAAAAACAGAATGAAATGATTTGCAAATCTTATAAACTTCTATTTTATTAACAATAGAAAACTGAAAACACATCAAATGTTTAACCTGAGAAAAAGCACCATTTTAAGAAAAAAAATAAGGTTGTTTTGAAACTGATTGCAGCAACACATCTCAAAAATGTTGGGACAGGGCAACAAAAAGCTGGCAAAGTACATTTACATTTTGCATTTATTTAGGTTATTAGGCAACAGGTCAGTAACATAACTGGGTATAAAAAGAGCATCTTAGAGAGTCAGAGCATCTCCGAAGTAAAGATGGGTAGAAGATTAACAATCTGTGAAAAGAGTCTAAAAATTGTTTGAACAATTTCAGAATAATATTCCTCAATATAAAATTGCAAAGACTTTAAATATATCTTCATCCATAGTACATACTATGGTCAAAAGATTCTGATAATCTGGAGAAATCTCTGAGGGGCAAGGCTGAAAATATTGAATGTCCATGATCTTTGGGCACCCTCAGGTGGTACTACATTAATAGCAGGCAATAATTCGGTGATGGACCTCACTGCCTGCTCTCAGGAGCCAAAAATCACTGTCTGTGAACACAGTTAAAAGTTAAAGCTCTATTATGCAAAGAAGCCATATCTGAACATGATCCAGAAATGCCGCCATCTTCTCCTGGCCAAAACTCATTTAAAATGGTCTGTTGCAAAGTCAAAACTGTTCTGTGGTCAGACAAATCGAAGTTTGACGTTTTCTTTTGGCAACCATGGGTGCCGAGTCCCTAGGACTAAAGAGGAGAGGGACCTTTCGATTTATTATCAGCGCTCACTTCAAAAGCTTGCATCTCTGATGGTATGAGGAGCATTATTGCATGTGGAATTGGCAGCTTGCACATCTGGAAAGGCATCATCAATGCTGAAGGATACATCCAGGTTTTAGAGCAGCATATGCACCCAGACGACATCTTTTTCAGCAAAGCTTTGCATATTTCAGCAGGGCAATGCTAAACTGCATACTGCATCTATGACAGCAGCATGGCTTCATAGTAGAAGGGTCCAGGTGCTTAACTGGCCTGCCTGAAGTCTAGAACTTTCACCAATTAAAAATATTTGGCACATTTTGATACAAAAAATATGACAAAAAGACCCAGGACTGTTCAGCAGTTAGAATTCTAAATCGGGCAAGAATGGGACAATATTCCTCTCTTAAAACCCCAGCACCTGGTCTTCTCAGTTCCCAGAAGTTTACAGAGTGTTGTTAAAAGAAGAGGGGATGCTACGCCATGGTAAACATGGCCCTATCACAAATTTTTTGATATGTGTTGCTGCCATCAAGTTTAAAATGACCTTATTCTTTCTTAAAATGGTATATTTTCTAAGTCTAACCCTTTCACTGTCAGGTCCGTATGGCGTACGGACCCACAGCACTGCTTCCAGCAGGCCAGATTTGTATGTCATACATTCCTCCATTCCTCCTCTGCTATAAGCTCATGGTCCTTGCGCTTATAGCCAAACTGTTCAGCTGAACAAACTTCTAGCTCTGATTAGTGGCTAACAAGTCACTGATTAGAGCTTTTCACCTCAAATGTAACCCCCCTGCAACTGCTGACTCTTCCTTCATTTGCCTGTCTCCAGTCTCTCCACCTCCCGCCGCCACTGTTTTTTTAATTAAATGTTCCCCCACTCTACTGTCACCCCCCCAAAAAACCAATTCCACCCCCCATGATCCGCACCCCCCCAAGGCAAACCCCTGCAGATACTCTGCAGTCTCCAGCTTCCCTCCTCTGCCTCTACCGCCAGCTTGCTTCTGGGGATTTGGAGCATAAAAAGATATCCCCTCCACTACTCCAACCCCCTCCCTCACCACTCTGACCCCCGCTGATGGCCCCCCACTCACCAATCCCCTGCTGCTGGGTGGCATTCCCTCCTCTCCCTCCCTCCACCTGCAGCTGCTGTTCTGGCTCCAAGTTGTCAGGATGGAGAGCGCATGTCTTTACCAGCTCCCTCCCTTTCCTTCAGTGGATACAGTTAATGATCACTACTAATCGCTCCTATATCCATTGGTAATTGAGCATAGTAAACTGACAATGTCAGTTTATGAATGAAAAGGAGCCTCTATACAGACTCCTCATTCATTCATGTAATGTGCAGCTTAGACTGTCTTCAGTCCCTTTCTCTGTCTCAAAAAAGAAACACCAGAGGTCTGTTTTTACCCTTGAAATCTCACCAAATCCTCCACACCAAAAAGTACAAAATATTTAAAAATAAAAAATTGTAAAAAAAATAAAATGAAAAAATAATTAAATAAATATATATACAGTATCGTAAGTAGGGATACACCGATACCCGTTTTATTTTGTCGAGTACAAGTACCAAGTACTCGCTGATATCGAGTAGCAATACTTTGTGGCGCAATTTGTGTCCATACAAAATGAATGGGTACAAATCACACTGCAAAGAATGGCAAGCAATTTGAACAGGAATGCGGTGAGATTCCTGGCCAAATCGCTTGCGGTTTCCCCACCGCTTCTGTGTGAACCCAGGCTTGTCATAGTGATTTCAGTCTGGGTAGACACAGGAGCGGTCCAGGAAACCACATGCGATTCGGACAGGAATCACACCACATTTCTGTTCCAATCATATGTCATTCTTTGCAATGCGATTTGCCCCCAGTCATTTTGTATGGATGTAAAGCGTCCCACAAAGTAAGGGTTTTTCGTATCGGGAGCATTTTTACGAGTACTCATGAAATTATTTAGTATCAACACCGCCACCAATACCGGTATCGGTGCATCTCTAACAGTAAGGCCTTGTTCACACAGGGCATACAGAGCGTATTCCCCCTCCAAGGCTGTGTTGACCCGCACAGGGATGCACAGGTGCTCCGTCATTTGGGATGTAGCAGCTAAACGAACACAGCCGTTTCTCCAAATTTGACATTCATGTAGGTCCGGATGCATGTTCCAGAGTTCATGCTGTCTGTGTTCGGATTCATGCACCAAAACTCACACAGATGTCAGATTGGGAGCAGCGGCTGTGCCCGTGCAGCCGCAGCATCCCAAATGACATGAATGGGATTGCCTGCATGGGGATGCATAGAACGCCTGGGCATCCCCATGCAGGTAAACATGGCCCTCCATGACCATACATTTTAGTACGCCCCATGTGAACAAGGCCTTAGAAGCAATATAGCAGGAATTTAAAATTATGTTGTGTGTGTGCTGATGATTTTAGTGTATTTTTAGTAAAAAAGCAAGTGATGAATATTTGCATAACTACTGTGGGGCTTAACAGATCAGTAGAACTTTCTTTTTCTACAGGTCATGTGCTTTCAGAAAATTTATGGTTTGGGTTTTTTTTCAAATTCTGAAACCTGTAAGTGAACAATGGTAACCTCCAGATTTTGAGACTAAATTGTTTTGATTTAGTTTTGCGCACATTCCATTTTCATCATTTCACAATAAGGTATAATTTAAAATGCACAATGTTTTTGTTATTTATTAACTCAATACAGTTTTAGCTTTTATATTTAGTAGGAATTTAGAATTTTACTTTTGTAAAGTGTTCCCATGTATGTATCCACTAATAAGGATTTTAGTATGTTTTATTCAAAACAGCAATTTAACAATTTGAACATTTTTGCAACTACTGCAGGGCCTATAAAATCAGTAGCACATTTTTTTTATCCTACAGGTCATGTGCTTTCAGAAAATATATGGTTTGGAGGGTCTTTTACAAACTCTGAAAATTGTGAAAAATGATAACCTCAGATTTGTAGAGCAAATTGTTTTTATTTACAGTTTTGCGTATCTTCCTTTTTCCCCCTTTCATAAAAAGGCGCAATTTAACCAATTGCCTTCCAGAGGATTTACCCCCCTTCCTGACCAGGCCATTTTTGCGACATGGTAATTACGGTAAGAATAACTGAACACAGCTGCAGTTAGAGTCTGACAAAGGTTCAGAAAGGAGGAAACCCAGTCTTTGGTAATGTCAGTGGGTTCCAGACTTCAGGCAGTCATTGCCAGTAAAGGATTCTCAACAAAATCTTAAAAATATGAACATTTTATTTATGATTATATTCAATTGTCCAATTACTTTTTGGTCCCTTGAAAAAGGGGGGGTGGTTACTCTTAAGAGCTGTAATTCCTAAACCCTTCCTCCAATTTGGATGTACATACCTTAAATTAAACCTGAGAGTATGCACTTTCAGCCAGTATTCATTATATGACTATAAATTGAATACGTGTGGGTAAATACCTGAAAAAACTAAAATTGTGCCTGTGTCCAAATATATATGAACCTAACTGTATGAGGGTTGGGGGATCTTACACAAACTATGATACTGTAAGAGAAAAATAAAAAAAAAAATGGAAAAATTGTATAAATGGCCTGAACAGTGAAAAGTGGAGTGCAGGGCCTGGCAGAAAAAGGGTTAAACATTTAATATGTTTTCTATTTTCTATTGTGAATAAAATATGGGTTTATGAGATTTGCAAATCATTGCATTGTATATTTATGTCGATTTTACATAGCGCCCCAACTTTTTTGGAATTGGGGTTGTATATATTGTGATCTGAGGTAGTCCAGGAATGTCAGCCAGCCAAGTTTGGTAAAAGCAAACAGTTCTTTATTAGTTCCTCCAAACAGGTCAACATAAACAGTTTCCTTCAGCAAAAGGTCAGATATACAGTTCACAGATATAGCACAAAGAAACCACATGACTGGCCCACCACCGACCTCTTGGTCCCATACTGAGGTGAGGTACTTACAGGTTTCATGGTGCCTTACAGGCTGCAAGGATTCAGCAATAAGGCTACTATCACGCTGAGGAGTTTTTCAAGCTTTTTTGTGTTAAAAAAGCGCCAGAAAAGCTAAAGAAAAACGCTTCCCTATGTAAGTGAATGTATATCTAGGTACACCCTGCTTCCTTTTAAGCCTCCCTTGCCTGGAGCTTAATCCCTTCGGGAACAGAATCCTGGTAGTCAGGATTTGGAGGTTCTTCTCAACCAAAACTCTCTGAACCTCTGAAATTCCAGGTCCCTAATACAGAATTATCAATCCAGAGAGTACTGGAAATAAGTCCTCTCTGTAGCCAAACTTCCCCAGAATACCTCATCCTATATGGTATAAATACTGTTTCATCTAACCAACCACTCTGTGTTTGCCAATCCTTGGCCCAACACATAACATTCGAAATACTGACAACATACAAGCCATCCAAAACCCTCCTCCCAGCTACATCACCAGCCTTTTTCTCAAAATATCTTTCAAACCGTTCTCTATTTCCCTCCTAAGATCTCCTACTGTTTTCCCCCTTTGTCACCTCCTCTCATTATTTCTCTAAAGCATCTTTCTTCCTCTGTCTACTTTTAGCGATCCTTGAAAATCATCTCCTTAGAAAAACCTCTACCTAAACCGAACATTTTCTTTCTCCATCAGCCCATCCTTCACAGTTATTAGTGTACCTTTTTATATCACTTGCCCTGTTGTTTAGATTGTAAGCTCTCACATGCAGGACCCTCTGAACCCTCTTGTATTGAACTGCATTGTAACTGAAATGTCTCCCTTAATTTTGTAAAGTGCTGCTAAACCTGCTGGGGCAATATAAATTCTGAATAATAATAACTTCTGTATCTTTTCCTTCTATGCCCCTGTACTTGAACTGTGGAATAATTAAGTGTTTAAACTGTGGCACAGTTATTAAGAAAGCAATGATTATTATATGCAAACACAGTTGTATAACATGAATGTGTTTAGACTCAACTCAATATTTTATTAACATGCATAGCTAGTAGGTACTGTATGGGGTTATGTAAATTAAAGATTTAGCAAAAGAAATAGGAACAGTTGTTTCCACATTTTTTATGCTCTTATCAAATTTCATTATGTAAATGAATAATAAAAAACTCTTTTTTACTAATTACTTTATGATTTTATGTGAGTACCTTAAAAGTCTGACATTTTCATGTAAAGAATTGATTTACTTAGAGTTAATCACACAACATAAAATATTTTATTCAAAATGTCATCTAAAATATAAAGTGGTATGTGAGACCAAAAAAAAGTAAAATATATTCGGTACATCTCTGCAATACATGCACATTTCCCCCATGCTTTTATTTCATTTTACAAACACTGCAAGGTCAAAAACATTGTATGTCAATCTGCCAGAAATCCAGTGTGCTCCTTTATGCCCCATTGCCTTTGTTGCACTGAAATCCCAACCAGTGATGTCAGCAGTGCCTGCTAGACTATGAAACTCCACCTATCCCCCACCCTTCTTGTTCCCACTCCACATGCATACATTGCTTTCTTTTCCACTTAAACAGTTCTTCTTCTTTCTGTCACTAGAGCCTTCCACACACTGCGTGTAGGAAAAGGGCTCTTGGGAGACATCATTCTGGGGGTTGTGCCTCTATAAATACCATCTAAACCCCCAGCAGCTGCAAGAATTTTACAGCTTGAAGTCTCGCAGTGATGTTACAGCTAAACCAGGCAGTTTTTTCAGCTCTGATGCCCTACTTATATAACATCTCCACACTGGCAATTTGGCAACAATTCAAACCTTCAGCTGTGAGACCAAAAAAAATAAAATATATTTTGTATATCTATGCAATACATGCTATTAACACTTATTCAAGTTCTTGGGATTGAAATATGTGAATAGAAAGTGTGGATTTACAAACTTTCACACCTTACATTAAGGTATTGGATAATCAATATCTGCTTTGAGGCATTTCATGGTTATTGGCTCAAGGCAACTGAGTTACTCATGTGGCTGTAAGTGCTGGGGTATGTTCCTGATACATAACAGAGCTAAAAAAATGCTGCTTGCTTAAGTAGAAAAACTTCTTTACCATTACAGAAGAGGTCCAGTTGAATATGAGTAACCAATACTAGCTTTACCATGACTTTGATAACTGAAAACCTTCAAAGAACCTTCATGTTAAGTCTTTTTCGGGGGCCTTCATGCTAGTCTTAAACTCATTTGACCTTGTACTAAGTCTTCTTAAAACTGGTTTAGTGTTTTCCACATCTTATGCTTTTATTTGTCGTAACAGGCAAGATTAACTGATGTCCTGAAATTATCTTTGATATTTGACCTGGCTTGACATAAAGTACTTGATTTATTATCCAAGGTTTATCTTATGTTCATTGTTGACAAATAGGATGCTATATTTCCATTGGCTGGAGGATGGGAACTGCATACAAACAGTGTTCTAAACTCTAAAGTATTCTGGAAATAGTTACTGTATATGGAATGCACTTTAGTCTCTGGAAAAATACACAAAACAATGCAACTAACTTCACTAATTAAATAGAGAAAGCTATTTTTTTTTAAGTCCCTGCTTAGTGATTTCTTACAACAGACAGTGCTTGTACTGGGCAATTTAAAAGAAATAGATGAAACCAACTGCAGCAAAGACAATTTTTGTCAATCATCATTCCTATTAAACTGTTCAGCAGCAACTCGGAATGAAAAAGAAAAAGTGAACACATTTGTAATAGACTTAGGAACCTTGTACTAAATTATATTTCACAAAATTGACCAGAGATAACCCTATACAATTATTGCAAATCTTTAAAAAAATGTACATAATGAATGAAAATAAAACAAGAAAAATTTTTTTTTCAGATTTATTTTGCTGTACAAAAGTGTACCTCAAAATAAAAGATGATGGCCAGATAGCCTGCCATTTTGTCTGTAGTTTGGAATAAAGGGTTCTATAATATTAAGCTATATTTCACTATACACCAGGAATTCTGGATGTGCATCTGATCAGTGGGGTGTAAAGCAATGATTTGCATGACTCCACCAACTATCTTGAAATAAGGAGTAATCCTCTTACTTTTAGGATATGTCATGGCATGAGACAAGTGAACAACTTCTGTTTTTTAAAAGGCTTTACTGTGATAAACACTGATTAGGGTAAAGGCTTTTTGATTGCCTTGTCAAACGTAGTGCTTACCAATGAGTTCAATCCAGCCAGGAAAATTCAAGGCTTGATGGCCCATTTTTATTTCAGAAGGGAATAGTTCCAATGAAACAAATGGTTACCCTCACAGGGGTGTCCACCATCACTGGAATCCATGATCTACCATCAGAGATCTTTGATCTCTATAATTAAGCCCCTTGGGTGGGGCGAAACATGGCAGAGGGGTGTAGTTAGGAGGAGCTTACAATTAAGCCATATCTTCACTTATCTGTATAGTAGTTGGGTTCCACCTTCTGTCTTCCAATTTGAATCAGCACCATTACACAGTAATCTGAAAGGATAAGTTCACCTTTCATAGCATGTTACAGTACATGTTTTACCCATATTCGGATATATTCGGACATATTAAGAAAGCTCTGGTTCCTCTTCCCGCCGATCCCCTGCTTTGACAGCTAGTGGAAATTTCCCCTCTCCCCTGCTAGCTGTCAATTTTAAAAAAATGTGGACATGTGGGGCTCCACCCGCCCACCCAGATCACTCCTCTGTAAATGAGAAACTACAAGTCCCGACAGTCTTAGCTGTGGAGCGCCGGGTTGTTAATTGAGTCTTCCTGGCAGGATTTCTGCTTGCTCGTACATCCCGTATGTGCAAACAGATATACAGGAGACCTGCATGGCACCAGCCATCTGCTGATCGCTGGTGCAAAGCTTTACAAGTTCCTGCAGCAAAAGTAATAACTGCACATTTTTTTAAATGCAAAAATATGTGCATTTTTTATTTTTTATCAAAAGGTGAACTTATCCTTTAACTCATTTGAAAAATCAAAGTGTGTGAAAATGAGCATTTACAATGGTCGTCAGAACTTCTTCATATGAAAACTTAAAGGCCTCTTTCACATGGGCGGATCTATTGGATCCACCTGTCTGTATTTTCAGGCGGACCCAATCAGTCATCCATTGCCCTCTATGGAGCCATGGATGTAAATGAACATGTGTCCATTTACACCTGTCTGCATCTGATCTACTCCAATCTGATCTGCTAAAAACAGATGGATAGGGATCTGTTCCCCATTCATCTAGCAGACCAGATGACACTCAGATGTAAATGAACAGGCGACCCGTTTACATCTGACCGCCCATAGAAGAAAGCAGGCTGTGTCTGCTCTGCATACATGGAGCGGACACGGACCTGTCATTCACCTGCTCAGAGGGGATCAGAGAACAGATCCCCTTCTGAGCAGGCGCATCTGCTGGTGTGTCCATCCATGTGTAAGGGGGCCTATATGGCTCCAACCTCAGCCAGTCTTCAAATAATTTCAAAATATCTGCAGTCTATTAGGGTATAAACACCCCTGCAAGCAGGCACTCAGGACACATAACCTGCATCTCTTGCTGGCTGCCCAAGGTCCCGATGCTGCTCTACTCACTGGTTCTGGTGCTACTTCACATAAGGAAGAAAAATATATTTGAAATATATTTTAAAAATATTCTTCCCAAATATATTGACATATATTTGAAATGCTACAACTTTGGCCATATTCAATATATTTAAAAATATATCTCAATAAATTTATATATACTATATGTTGAAATGCGTTTTTATTACAAAATATGTGAAAAATATTTTTAAAAGTACATTTCAAATATACTGTATGTCTTTAAAAATACAAATCTACATTTTTAAAATGCATGTACAAATATATGTAAAAATATATGTTAAAATTACTTTTTTATATGTTAACAAAATATGAAGAATATATTTTAATACAATATATTTTGAAAAATATATATATTTTAAATATATTATTCAGATTTTTTGTATATGATATTTTGTAATAAAAATGCTTTTCAACATACAGCGTGTATATATATATATATAAATATATTTTGAAATATATTGAACATGGCTAAAATTGTAGCATTTCAAATATATGTCAATATATTTGGGAAGAATATTTTAAAAATATACTGCAAATATATTTTTCTTCCATGTGGGTGTTACCATTACTAATATCACTACTCCTAGATTGTAAGCTCCAAGGAGCAGGGCCCTGGAACCCCGCGTGTATCGCATTGTATTGTTATTGTACTGTCTCGTGTACTGTCTCCCATTGCAATGTACAACACTGAGCAAACTGTTGGCGCTATATAATCACTGTATAATAATAATACTCCTTACTCTTTTTTGTTGAGGAGGACAAACTTGATTGGTTGGCTTGTGATTGAAGAGAAACTAACCCTCTAGGCTTTGATATTGTGTGGTTACATGTCTTCTGAGTTTCTAATGTTTCTGGCCTCAGAAACACCTAAAGGATTAATATTTCTCTAAAAGCTGATAGGCAGCATGTCAGCTCAAAAGGAAGACAGTTCCTTGTGGTGTGATCTGTATGGTCTTTAGAGCACAATGGACGACATTTCTATTCCCCTATCTCTTCTGAGACATAAAATGCTGAGAAATGTAGTACTGAAAGCAGCCCCTTTGTCTGAAAATAATTTTTCTGAATAGAAAGGAACTTTATTGTCTAACAGGAGGGAAATTGTACTGCAAGAATTTAGGTTTTTTATTTTCCTTACTATTTATATTGGTTCACATAAAGGGGCATTTTTGGCATGAAGCAATGCAAAGCACCATGGCCATGACATGTGTACTTGCCCTCTTTTGTCTTTGCAGCACAAGAGGGAGCTGTTAGGGGGACCCTCCAAAACACAATTGTAAATGAGGCCCAACAGTGACAACACAGGTGAGAGGAAATTTCCCCAGCAAAGATATCAACAAAAATCTGACAGCTGTTAATCCTGCGTTACCCTACCTTAAAAAAAAAAAATATTTTTCTGTGTTCCCATGTGATGATCCACTTGGAGAAAATGCTCCACAGCAAAACCTTAGTGGGCAATAAAAATCCAACAAAAGATATACACATCTAGGTGATTAAAAATATTGCTGCATGCCACAAACAATATTTATAAGCATACCTATTTAACTCTTTGTGCAACAAATTAATACAAATATGAGTGAAGATAGGGTCTGGCCACTCATCAAGATACAAAACCAATAATTATTCAGCGATAGTACTAAAACTGTGTTCAGTGGAATTGACGCCAAAGGGACTGACCACTTAAATAGCACAATGAAAAAGAGATAATAGCAGAAGGGGTTTCTTTCATTTCTCCCCAGTTTTCCAGTACCAAATTCCACAAAATGTATCAAAAGCTCGAATTTATTTAATGCATTGAAATTTTTATAATTTATATTGAGGTGTTACTAAACCGACAACAGTAACATCAGTCTGTAAATGCAGGAAAGCATGCTTGTTATACTCGCTGTGGAACCTAAGGGGTTAATCCTCTGCATTGTGTAAATAAGCTGTTTGATCCTGACTTCTCTGCCCCTGCTCTTGTTTAAATGTTGGCGCTGATAAAACAGACTGAGCCCTTAGCCCTTCTGCACATGCTCAGTTTAGTGTGTATTGCTAGAGAGGTTTTTTCTTTTTCTTGGGAGAGTGCATGGGATCAGCACAGGGCCAATCAGCGCTGTCCAGATAGAGGTCAGGGGTTTTGCATCCTCCTAGAGCAGAAAGAAAACTCCTCTTACAAGCTTCAACCAGTGTTCAGCTGGACACTGATAGAAGTCACAAGACTGCTCTAACTGCTGATGAGAAAAGGTATTTAGCAGTTTATATTTACTAAAATAATTGCATTTCCATGTTCTGTATACTGTGGGAGACCAGATATAGTGAATGTAGGGTCCTGATTTTAGTAACCATTTAACATAAATACAATTGATTTTGTATTATAAATTTGTTGAATTTTGGATGAGGGAAACTGGTGAAAGTTTTTTAAAAAAATGCCTACCGGATATATTGAATGTAGGGTTCTGGGTTTAGTAACACTTTAAAATAAATACAACTGAATTTTTATTATACATTTAATAAATATATAGATAAGCTGCAAAAGCAACCTATATCTCCGCGCTTAAATTGAAGAATGAACAGACTCACAATTATTACACCCATGGGTCCTTAAAGAATTGACATCTGTCATTTCAAAGCCAATGTTTCTAATTTTTAGGGACTCTTTAATGACTGGCATAGTACCACTGGATTGGCGTAAGGACAATACGGTGCCAATAGTTAAAAAAGGGTCAAAATCTTTACCAGGTAATTATAGACCTGTTAGTTTAACATCTATAGTTGGGAAGATACTGCAGAGTTTAATAAAAGACCACATAGATGAGTTCTTGCTGGAAAAAAATATTTTAAGCAACAGACCGCATGGATTCATGAAAGACAGAAGTTGTCACACAAATCTGATTTGTTTTTATGAGGGGGTGAGCAAAACCTTGGACAGAGGAGTGGCGGTGGACGTGGTATACTTGGATTTTGCTAAAGCGTTTGATACAGTTCCCCACACACGGCTAATGTGTAAGGTAAAGTATACAGGCTTGGAAAAATCTGTATGTAAATGGATAAAAAACTGGCTAAAAGATTGTATTTAAAGAGTAGTGGTTAATGATTCATACTCTGAATGGTCTGGGGTCATCAGTAGTGTACCCCAAGGTTCAGTGTTGGGACCAGGGGCGGACTGACCATTTGGAAACTCAGACACTGCCCGAGGGCCCGGGGTCAGTAGGGGGCCCCATGAGATGCCCCTGGTACCTTTTTCGAGTTTAGGCAAGGACACAGGGACCCCATGATCCCCTATTGCCCAGGGGCCCCATGAGTTGTCAGTCCGCCCCTGGTTGGGACCCTTACTTTTTAATATATTTATAAACAATATAGGATCTGACATTAAAAATCCCATTTCAGTCTTTGCAAATGACACCAAGCTGTGCAGTGGAATAACGTCCTTACAGGATGTCTTCAACTTACAAGCCGACCTCAATGCACTGTTTAATTGGCCAACTATGTGGCAAATGAGGTTTAATGTTGATAAATGTAAGGTGATGCACTTGGGGGCTAAGAATATGCATGCATCATACATACTGGGGGGGGGGGGTACAACTGGGGGAATCAATGTTGGAGAAGAATCTGGGAGTTCTGGTAGATCACAAGCTTAATAATGACATGCAATGCCAAGCTGCGGTTTCTAAAGCGAGCAAAATCCTCTCTTGTATTAAAAGAGGTATAGACTCCAGAGAAAGAGATATCATATTACCCTTGTACAAATCATTAGGAAGACCATATCTGGAATATGCAGTTCAGTTTTGGGCACAAATTCACAAAAAGAACATTGGGGAACTGGAGAAAGTACAGAGAAGGGCAACTAAACTGATAAGAGGCATGGGGGAGATCCGCAATGAGGAAAGGTTAGAGGAACAGAATATATTCTCTCTTGAGAAGGAGATTAACCTCTTCCTGCCCGGCCTATGGCCGAATGGTGGCCAGCAAAAACACTCACCTTTCCAGGTGGACGCCATATGGCGTCCTTTCGGGCATGATGAGTTTGCGCGCCTGCAGAGCAGCGCAGCAGCACGATCTGTCATCGGCCGTGTACCTCGAACACGGCCGATGACAAATCTGAGTACCAGCCCCGTTGCCGGTACCATGTGACCTGCTGTGACCAATCACAGCAGGTCACATGACAGTTGTATACAATGGATGGCTTCATTCATGCCATTCATTGTATACTAGTGTGTCTAGCTGTGAATGGTCACAGCGATCACATGCACAAGCTGGGCCAATCACAGACCAGCTATGTCATGTGATTAGCCGTGGCCAAATCACAGCTAAGCACAAAAAAACCAAAACAAAAAAAAACCCTGAATGAATCGATGTCATTCAGGTAAATGCTTGCTTATAGCAAAGTAATTCTTTGCGATAAGCAAATTGTGTAAAAAAAAAAAAAAATACTGATCACTTCCCAAAAGTAGTACAATGTTACTATGGTAACATTGTACTACTTTGGTCATAGTGAAATATGAACAAAAAAATCTTAAAAAAAAGAAAAAAAAATAATAATAAAAAAAAAAATTATAATTTTTTTTTTTCATACTGTCACCAGTCAGTGTCCCTGATCACTGCCATGCCAGTTATATGATGACGCTGTACTGCACTGGTGACAGTATGTAAAAAAAAAAATAGTGAACTTTTTTTTCATATTTTAATTTTCCGAAAAATTATGACAAAAAAAATACAACTTCAAAAAACTCGCCATGCCTGTTATGAAATACGTCGGACTGTCTACTCTGCAAAAAGGGGTCACTTGGAGGATATCTGTACTGTTCTGACATTCTTGGACCTCAAGAAATTAGATTGGCTGTCAGTACTTCAGGATTGATCAATATTCAGATCTATACCATAGTTTGTGAACGCTATAACTTTCCTACAAACTGAAAAATACATCCTAATTTGGGTTATTTTCACCAAAGACATGTAGCAGAATACATATTGGCCTAAATTTATGAAGAACAATTATTTATTTGCAAACTTTTATAACAGAAACAAAGAAAAATGTGTTTTGTTTTCAAAATATGTTTTTTTTTGTTAATTCAGCAAAAAATAAAAACCCCAGTGGTGATTAAATACCACCAAACAAAAACTCTAGTTGTGTGAAGAAAATGATAACATTTTAGTTTGGGTACAATGTTGTATGACCGCGCAATTGTCATTCAAAGTGTGAGAACGCTGAAACCTGAAAATTTGCCTGGGCAGGAAGGGGGTAAAAGTGCCCTGTATGGAAGAGGTTAAGGGTATATATGATCAACATGTATAAATACATCAGTGGTTCATATAGTGAACTTGCTGTAGAGTTATTCACCCTGAGGTCATCACAGAGGACAAGGGAGCACTCTTTACGTCTGGAGGAAAATAAATTTAATCCTCAAATGCAGAAAGGTTTCTTCACAGTGAGAGCTGTGGAAATGTGGAATAGACACCCTCAAGAGTTGGTTCTGGCCAGCTCAGTGGATTGTTTCAAAAAAGTCCTGGATTGTTTCTTAGATACACACAAGATAACTGGATACTAACATTTATAGGTAAAGTTGATCCAGGGAATATCCAATTGCCTCTCGGAGGATCAGAAAGGAATTTTTTTCCCAGCAGGAGCAAATTGGATCATACTTTGCTGGGGTTTTTTTGCCTTCCTCTGGAGCAACTGTGGGTATAGGATTATAACTTTTCTTTTTTTTTTTCTATGGTTGAACTGGATGGACTTTTGTCTTTTTTCAGCCAGACTAACTATGTAACAGACTCACAATTATTAATTGGTTAATCAGATCATATAGATTTCAACAGAGCAGTTGTTGCAAATAAAATAAAATAAAAAAAATGTATGAGTATTAAGTCTGTCCTCCTAAACAGCGCTCAGTAATAATAGGAAAACTGGATAAACAAGTATCGCCACAATATTATAACAGAATTTAACTGAACTTTTTTCACACCTGTGCACTTTGGTGGATGCTTTCACTCTTTTCTGTTATAATATTGTGGTGATACTTATTTATCCAGTTTTCCTATTATTACTGAGCGCTGTTTATGAGGACAGACTTAATACTCATACATTTGTTTTATTTGTATTATACATTTGTTGAATTTTGGATGAGGACAACTGGTGAAAAAAAAATTAATACTGTTATTATCTCTTTTTCAAATTAATAAATGTGGCACACTTCAATTTGTTAATCTTTCGCAAGGTAGCAGTGCACCAAATTCAAGTGCAGTTACTAAATACATAGCACTTATAAGATGGTTTGGTGCAGCTAGTGAAACGCCACATAGAAATTGTCTTACACCATTGTTAATTTGGGACAGGGAACATGCACTGATATTTACACCACAATACTGACCTATTTCCTTTTGTTAATTATACTCATCCCCTCAAAACAAAAAGAAAAAGGTATACATTGCTTTGTCTCCAGTGACACTTTAATAAAATGCAGAAAAAACCATTACTACTTCAACAAATACATACTGCACAAGAGCAAAATTGGAAAAAAGGAAGCTGACATGATTATAGAAAAGTATAGGTTATGATAATGCATAAATATGATAAGGAAGGAAGCAGAACATTCACAGGAATAAGTAACATGAGTCATTTTAATCTGTCGCTTCTGAGCATTTAGGCACCTGTAGGCAATCACCTCATTAGCAGTACATTGATTTCAGAATGCTGCAAAAGAGTTGACTGCTTCTAGTCATTAAAATTCTCAGCAACTAGAAATTAACATCATCTATGTTGTTTAGCTCTTAAAGTGATAGGGTTGAAATATGGGCACAATCATTTCTGTAATTATTCCTATCTACAAATGCAATCATCCTGATTTTGGCATCTCTACAGGGTAAGTCACTATCTTGGAACAAACATGTGCTTATTGAAGTAGGAAGTGCCAATTTTACATGTTCATTATAAGTTAATAATGTTGATTTACTACAGTATATAAAGCTGTTTACTAAAGTACACATCTACTGTGCTTAGTAAATAAGATGAAGCTGTGTTAATTTCACTCAACCAATCATGTGATACAAAAAAATATTGTTTTTATATTTTCCATCACACATGATTGGGTATTCAAAGTGAACATAGGTTTACCTCAATTACTGTTCTTTTAATAAATCAACCCCAGTAAGGCCTCATTTAGACTTGCAGTTGGGTGGGAGAGGGGCAGCAAAAGCGATTGTACAATTTGACCATTATTGAGTCGAAAACAGGTCGTTTTTCACGAATTTTCCAAGATGTCCGATCACCGAAAAGGGGAGGAACCACAAAAATTGGCCGGTGCCATTGACCCACTAACAGAGCAAAAATCAGCCAATTATTCTTAGGTTCGATTTTCGTCCCATGTATGGCCGGCCTTAGTTTCAGTTAAGCAGTATGCACCACTATAATTACAATAGGAATATATGGAAATGTTTTGACATGGGGATTTTATCTGATACTGTATATACTGATAGTTCCCTTATGGTTAATAACAATTAATTTAATTTTTTTTTTTAAATTTCACTTGGTCTTGAGGACACATTATCTTAATTTAGTTTTGAGCTTGAAAGTGAGCCTATTGCAGGTTTGTTTAATGTGTATGTGTGGAGCAAGCATCTGTATATCAACATTTTCAACAACTGTTAAATACACACGGATGCCAGGCAAGTGACTTGCTAATAAATCAGACTTGGTTGTAAAGCAAAGGGTAATGACAGTAACAGAACATACACCCTCATAACAAGTCAGCAACAGCAGCTGCCATATGTCTGCCATGCCAGATTCCCTTAAAATATAATTTATATATCTGCTGCTTTGACAGTTACAGACTAGACAGATCCTTATTCTATTGAACATCTACATGGATATACAGTCTCAGAACTGGTCAATACTATAATTGCAATTCTGCACCATTATTGATTGCTGCTTTGTATATCAATACAGTTACTAAGTAACAGGAGATATGGACCTCTATTACCTGAGACTGGCCTATTGGTAACTCTGAAATCAAATTCACAGTAACAATTGCAGAATCAAGAAATGTTATCTTATCCTATATCCCTGCAATGTGACTCCTGTGATACAAGTATCTGTTTCAAAGCCCTGGAAAGGGAAGGATGAAGATTAATAAATAACGAGGTTGAACTTCACAAGAACATTGCTGCCTTCAATTATCCATATGTAAATGTATGTTATGTGTATGCAAACCATAACAATGGACTTCTATTGGTCTCTACCTTTTTTAAAATATACCACTGAGAGTTAATGTAAAAAGCAAACGGCTGAACATTGATGGCATAATTTATACTGGAAAATTTTAATGAACCAAATACACTGTGAGCACCTACTGGGATCTACTTGGTTCAATAAATTTGTCCACTTTGAGTGACGTCATTGGTGTGTAGCCCTGTATATCTTGCACTGACAAATGAAGCAGGGACTGGCTCCTTCACCGCAGATGGAGAAATTGTTGGAGTTTAGAATGGCGTGGTCCTTATGTTACTCTACTAACCATACCATTAAGGGTGTTTTGTCATATTTGTTTGGTAAGTACTACAAAAATGACTGGTCATTGGTGTGTAGCCCTGTATTTCTTGCACTTGTCATTGGTGTGTAGCCCTGTATTTCTTGCACTGACAAATGAAGCAGGGACTGGCTCCTTCACCGCAGATGGAGAAATTGTTGGAGTTTAGAATGGCGTGGTCCTTATGTTACTCTACTAACCATACCATTAAGGGTGTTTTGTCATATTTGTTTGGTAAGTACTACAAAAATGACTGTTGATCCTGACAGAAAATCAGACCTGTGTCATGTTCACTTTGCTGTATTATCTAGAAGTAGTTTAATGAGCCCTCCCAATTCTTCCCTTGGACCACAACCCCCCCCCCCCCATATTGTGTAGATAAGGAGGAGGTGTTCTGTAGTTCAACCAAAGTTAAATGGTAAGGGTCATTCCTTGGAATTTCGGTCCAGAGAAGCAGCCAGCCCACATAAGGGAATCATGAGCTGGGTGCATTAACAGCGAACACGTACAATTTGTTTTACTTTGCTCTGACATACTCAGTCATTTATTTTGCACATGACTGGGTGACTGAAGTTTATATATGGGAGCTATGTGGAAAAGTACTCCTTCATAAAACCCACCACTGTTAGACAGAGACAAAAAAGGAGAAAAAGATAATTAAAGTGATAATAAAGGCTAAATTATAACGAAAAAAAAAAAAAACATGTTATACTTACCGCTCTTTGCAATGGTTTTGCTCAGAGTAGCACCAATCCTCTTCTTCTGGAGTTCCCCGCTGGTGCTTCTGGTCCCCACGTTCTTTAGAGTACCCCCCTAGCAAGCCACTTGCTAGGTAGGATACTCATGTGGGCTCAATCCGGAGCCCCACTGGCTGCATCCATAGACATAGACAGTGGGACTTTGCTCTGCCCCTTGATCCCTCCTCACTGGCTGTGATTGACAGTCTCTAAGCCATTGGGGAGGCACAGAGTCAGGACAACAGCCAATCTTGTGTGCATCACTGGATCAGGCTCAGGCTCAGGTAAGTATTGGAGGGGGCTGGAGGGGTAGAGCTGCATAGTGAAGATTTTTGTTAACTTAATTCAGAGAATGCATACAGGTAAAAAACCTTCAGCCTTTACAACTACTTTAATGCCAAAGAAATGCTGTAAATGTATGAGTTTTGTACTTTTTTGAAAATACTGTACAACATTTTTAATATAAGGTACATGTTTTGTTTGTTGAGACAAATTTATCAGGATGTTCTTCTTAAGTCTCCCATATAGGGATCAGAGGCACTATCTAGCATGTTTTACGGTAATGTGACCCTGTGCCCAATCTTTGCACATTAAAGAATTTACATACTCTGAACAAGCAGCAAAATCACTTTAGAAAACACAAATTCACCAATGTAGTTATAGGCATTGTGGAGAAATTCAGCTCCTTTTCCTTTTTTCGTATAGAAAGAGAAACGTAGCAGCCTGTCAGTCATCTAATATGAAAAGCAGATGTTTTTGTGAATAATTAACTTAAAGTGTTACTAAACCCAGGACCCTACATTCACTATATCTGGTCTCCAACAGTACACTCAAGATGGAAATACAATTATTTTAGTAAATGTAAACTGCTAGATACCTTTTCTCATCAGCAGTATATAGCAGTCTTGTGACTTCCATCAGTGTCCAGCTGGTTGAAGCTTGTAGGAGAAGTTTTCATTCTGTTCTGACTGTCCTATGAGGCTGCATGACCCCTGACCCTCTGTCAAGGCTTATTGGCCTTATGCTGATCACAAGCACCTTCCCAAAGAAAAAAAAAACTCTCAATACACACTTAACTAACCATGTGCAGAGTGACTCCTAGAGTTCTGTACTATCAGCAGATGGATTGGGGACAGTAGAAGAAGGGGAGGATCACAGAAGACAGAATCAAACAGCCCTTTTATACAATGCAGGGGATTAACCTATTAGGTTCCACAGTGAGTATAACAAGCAAACTTTTCTGCATACACGGACTAATTTTACTGTTGTGGATTTAGTAACACTTTAAACCAGACTTCTGAGTTTTTGTTGTGAACTTTAAGGATTATTACAGTGCATACGACCAAAAGGTCAGTTGAAGCTGGTTTTACAACTATTTTACTTTCCATTAGAAATATGTAAAAACAGTAATAGTCTGGCCACAGGTGCACTGTAAGCACTCAATAATTTCAGTGCAGTTTTCATATTATAGGTGATTTTCATAGCACAGCCATTTTTCACGGTGTTTTACTACCTGTGTATTCAAGACGCCCTCAAGAAGCATGCAATCTTAGGTCTCTATCTCACATATACTGTGTATATACAAATATATATATATATATATATATATATATATATTGTGGCAGTGCGGTGTCCTGCCACGGTCAAACTCAAGTTGAAAACCCTGGATTCTCAACCAGGCAGGTTGAGGGGCTCCAGAGAGTTAATGTATTGCAGAGGAAACTGACTTTTCGGTTTCCTAATTTATTTATTAAGTTTGTTTTGGGATCTGGAGCCTGGAGATTTCAAAGAGATCTGGGAGGGATGAAATCTCCAATCCGGGGTCCATGTTTTGAGAACCCCCAACCCACTGATTGCACAGGTGTGTGTGCAGGCCTTTTTATAGAGGCCTAACCATAGTTCTGGGCTCCACCCCGGCAAACGGAGTCAGGAGGGCTCCACCCCGGCAGATGGGAGGTCTCTGCCTTGGAGTCAAGTGGAAGCCAGACTAGCTGTGTGCTGGTGCCATATTTTGGGAAGAGTCTGCAGGAGGCAGACTTAAAACTGCGTGCAAGCCAGGAGGCTGAATACTATTAATTTGCTTGATGATGCATACCCCTGCGTGGGAAGCATTCTTGTTTATTTGAACTTTCTTGTAAATAAAAGTGGGCAAAAAGGCCCTTAAACAGATGCGAGTTGCTGTGTGTTTTGAAGAAGAGCTCTACCACTTGAAGCGAGTTCCCACATATGGTGGAGGATGCGGGCAGAACTAGAGATCCCAGCAAGGAAGTAAGTTCATGTGTTGAACTGTGTTTGGTGCATGACTCTGCACTATCTGTGTGTGCAGGTGAGGAGATCCTGCAGAGAAAAGGAACTTTCCTTAAAGAGACAGTGCTCCATTGTGTTGCTGGACTGTGCAAAAGTGTTGTGGAGTGACTGCAAAGATGGGGCGGTCAAAACTCAAAGAAGCAAGATTTTCTGAAATGAGAGACAGAGCCCTGTGGGTGGAGGGGTTGTTATCACCAGAACAAGCCCCCTATATGGCTGCACAGAGTTTGCCACAGTGGGAAGTGCATGCTGTTGTCCCTGGCAATGCTGCTGAAAGGAAACCAGTTTTCTGTGTGCAGAGTACTAAGCCTGAAAGAGGATGCAGTGTTGGAAGTTCGGCTAAGATACTGCCGCAAGAGCGCTGTTTGCGGTGCAGTGAATGGGGGCACACTGTCTCCAAATGCCCTTTATCCCAGCTTCCAGTGCAAGGTGACAGAACCAGACAAAGGTCTGGGTATGCAATTGGGAAGCCTGCTTGGAGTTCCAGGAAGGAGCAGCAGGCTGCCCAAAAGTTTCAGAAAAATGTGGTTGCCCATAGCAACACATGTTAGTTCAGGCCTGCGGACCCTGTGAGAGAAGTGTCGTCTGCAGAGGATTGTGGCAACAAAGAGAGGAGAGTTCAGCGCAACTGGAGGAACCCACAAAGTTCAGCTGGGAGAGTGCCATCTCCCATAGCAACAGGAGAAAGCCTGCCAACCAGGAGAAGGGGCTACAAGGGAGATGTGGTTCCGTATCCCAAGAAGGTTATCGGTGGAACCATACCCTGCCTGGAATGTGGTCAGTTTGGGCATGGTATCTTTACCTGCCCCAGATTATGGAATACCACTGATGAAGGTGCTACTGGGCAAAAGTCTTCATCTGCAAGCCCAGGTTTTTGTTTAAAAATGTTGGCAGCCACCTCTAGCAACAGTGAAGTACCTGTTGTGCCTGCAGGGGGTGCCAAGGAGTCAGAAGTGCCTGCCACAGTATCATCCTATAGCTGCATGGATGAACTGGCTGGCCAAAGCCAAGCAGAGGTGATGACAGAAAGGATCCAGATCCCACGCACTCAAGTGAAGAAGGTGAAGCCTGTTGAAGTGATGGGTAAGACTGGTACTTTTGAGAAAAATGTGAGAGATACTAATGCAATGATTGAGACTGACTTTGAGACTCTCTGCTATAAATTTGGGATACTCCCAGTTGGGAAACCCACTGCTGGTGATCATGAGAAAGACTTGCCTCTGTATAATGCTCTGTTTAGCGGGGAGGCAACGGTTAAAAATGTCAATGTGAAGAGTACTGATATTGGGGTTGCACCAATGTCATATAAACAGAATGCTGAATTAAATGTAGTAGGGGTGACCACTAAGCAGGATGTGTTCTCTCCCCTAGCAACGGTGGTTAAGGTAACCCATGATAACTATGATGTATCTCTGGTGGACCAGAGTGTATCTGAATTGAGTGAAAATTTGTTATTTCAGTGTGGCAATGGTGAATCTAAAAGGTATGAATGTATTCATGATGATGATGGGTTAATGCAATCCACTAATGCAAAAGTTTTTGTAGTGAATGACACGCCACCAGGTCACGGTGGTGAGAGTAGGAAATTGCAACCTGCTATGCCTAGAAAAGGAGTCTCCCATTGTGATATGAATAATAAAGATATAGGTAATGGGTGTGATACAGAGCCACTCTGTCCCTCTGTGTCTCCTTCAGCGGTTGGAGTGGTACTGCGTAGTACCTCTGATGGGATCACAGGGACGATGGACTGGGACAGATGGGCAACAAGCTTGTTGGCGTTAATAAAAGATACCTCTGTTGCCAACAATGGGGTGGACATGGTTTCTGCTGTGCTGAATAGAGGGACTGTGGAGCAGCTATTAGTCCAGGGCGCTCCTGTCGCTGCTAAAATTAACCCACCGCTGGTAAAAGGCACCATTGAGGATAAACACTCAGCAGAAGTTTTGCCCACAGCCCATAAAGGAGTTAATGGTGTGGTGTACCAAACTGATATCCATAGAGAAGCCGTGGAAGAGCTCATTGACACTGAGCCTCAGAGTATTTGGGTGAATCCCACACCTGGTTACGCTCTGGGAGAGCCCCAGGTTCTTGTGTTGGGTACCTCGAGCCAAGAGGAAGCCTCTTTAAGAAGCACCACCTCTGAGGCATCAGTAAATGAGTGTCTCCATGTCTCCAGGAAGGTCTTATGTGTGGAATCAGGCTGTCTTTTTATAACAGACCTGCTGAAGGAAATGTTAGCCTTCTGGAGTGTACAGCAGGTGTATACCTTGCTGTCTCTTCCATGTTCGGGAGAGCTGGTACAGCGGAGTTCCGCTAATCGGAGCTTGGTATTACAGGCTATACAAAACAAAGATGGTCAATATAGGGATTCTGTGATACCATCCTTGTTGGTAATGGTGAAAATTGTCTTTCAGTGCATGGCTGGGTTGCTTCATAGCAGTAATCTGTATGAGAGGCACACCAGAGTACTGTTGGACAGAACAGAGGTTTGGGCAGAAGTGCCGGAAGACACATGTATATGTGATGTGGTTGGGGTCGTCTACCCAAATGTAGAATTATGTAAGGATGGTTTGGCATCAGGACAGTTGCTGGCAGAGTCTTTTGTGACAGTGAAGTTGGTGGATAGTGACGTTTCCATGGGAGATGCCTACTTCACTGTGGGTAATTCCTCTCCAGACACTGCCCTGCCAATTACTAGTGAAATGAGCTCTGACAAGACTATTTTTGATAATGATAAAAAGGGAAATGTATTGATGAATTTGGATTGTCTGATTACTGTGGGTGATAACAAAAAGAATAGTAGACCAGGTGGTCAGGTTGACATGGTAGCTGGTCATCCTGAAAGAGGTAATGAGTGCTTAACAGGCACAAGAGAGGTTAAGAGTCTAGTAATAGGCCCCCTACATGTTCAGGAAGGTCACTCTGGAAAAGTTTTCCAAAGGTCCAGTAAACGCCCAAGTTATAAGAATGAAAGGTCTAAGGGAAATGGCCCAAAGCTTAACAAGGGGATGTTAAAAGAGTTTGATGCCACAATAAAAGAGCCCATGTCTGTTACTAAAGGGTTTAAAAGTATATCCCCTGTAAAATTAAATGAAGCAAAAAGGGATGGTCTAAAGGAATTTGAGGGAGCAAGTTGTAATATTACAGGTACCAGGCATTTAAAGCTTAGGCGTCAACCTCAGGTTACAAAGGGTACTGAGACTTGTAAAACCCCCACTGGTAAAAGGACTAGTATAGTCTCAAGGAAATTAGGAAGACAGTGCTTTTGGAAGCGCACTCGTAAAAAGGCACGGGGATGTCATAGAGCCCAAGTAAGGGTAGCAAGAGGAGACAGGAGAAGTCATGTCTTGTGGCAGGGAGTAGCGTCTCCCTTTGATGAAAATGAAGTCAGCCAGGATTGGACCTTTACAAGTGATAGCCCGCACAGAAGGTTTAAAGCAAGGGTTTTAGGTTTGTGTGTTCCGCCCCCTACGGGGTCAAAACAAAGGGGGGGGATATGTGGCAGTGCGGTGTCCTGCCACGGTCAAACTCAAGTTGAAAACCCTGGATTCTCAACCAGGCAGGTTGAGGGGCTCCAGAGAGTTAATGTATTGCAGAGGAAACTGACTTTTCGGTTTCCTAATTTATTTATTAAGTTTGTTTTGGGATCTGGAGCCTGGAGATTTCAAAGAGATCTGGGAGGGATGAAATCTCCAATCCGGGGTCCATGTTTTGAGAACCCCCAACCCACTGATTGCACAGGTGTGTGTGCAGGCCTGTTTATAAAGGCCTAACCATAGTTCTGGGCTCCACCCC
The DNA here is from genome assembly GCF_062004578.1 of Staurois parvus. Lineage (NCBI taxonomy): Eukaryota > Metazoa > Chordata > Amphibia > Anura > Ranidae > Staurois > Staurois parvus. Next base: position 5,319,536 of record NW_028317874.1, read on the forward strand.
GGCAAACGGAGTCAGGAGGGCTCCACCCCGGCAGATGGGAGGTCTCTGCCTTGGAGTCAGGTGGAAGCCAGACTAGCTGTGTGCTGGTGCCATATTTTGGGAAGAGTCTGCAGGAGGCAGACTTAAAACTGCGTGCAAGCCAGGAGGCTAAATACTATTAATTTGCTTGATGATGGATACCCCTGCGTGGGAAGCATTCTTGTTTATTTGAACTTTCTTGTAAATAAAAGTGGGCAAAAAGGCCCTTAAACAGATGCGAGTTGCTGTGTGTTTTGAAGAAGAGCTCTACCACTTGAAGCGAGTTCCCACAATATATATATATATACAGTACATACTAGGGCCCATTTAGACAGGAGACAATAATCCTAACAACATGTCTTTGGAGCATGGAAAAACAAAAAAAACCACACAAGCCCAGGAGAACATGCAGATAGTGTCCTGATCAGGATTCAAAATAGGGACCTGACTGCCAAATTTGAGAAAGTTTTTTGGGCATTTTTCCCTCACTTTCTGTTAGCCAACAAAAATCTCTTCTGGAGTTGGGCCTTGATTTTCCAGTCTGTTGAGCAAATAAAACTGCCTCATCACCATTGGTTATATAGACTCTCATTCATATCGTCTAGTATCTTGTCTTCATTTACCTTATGTATTGTAGATTGCTGAGCTTCCAGCAAGCTCACTGTGAACAGACTTTTGTAGGTGACTGAGCTTTCCTGTGGTAAGCAAAGTGTTAAACTGTGGTTAAAGCTGAACTCTAGGTACGATCTTAATTGCATACTTACTGTGCACTGACCACAGGGGGTTGCTCGCTTGGCACTGACATCATTTGCAGAATACCATGTATTTTTTTCAATTAATAAAATAAATTCTCTGATTGTGCAAGGTGGAGAGGATGAGCAGGGACTTTAAGATCTCCACCTTGTCCAAGCCTTTCTGTGAATGTAAAAGCAGAGCTCCACCTACAAGGGAAAGTTACGCTTTAAGGCTTTATCCCCCACTACCCACTAAGGATTGGCATCTTTGGGGAGCAGGGGTACCCGGATTTGACAGGTACCCACTTCCACGTCTGCTGCGATTGCCTAGGCCGGGTGTCGGCAACCCGTGGCTCCAGAGCCGCATGCGGCTCTTTTTCATCTTTGCTGCGGCTCCGGAGCACACTGCCCACCAGGTGACAGGCAATAGGATTTCAGTGGTCGGCAAGCCGTGGATCGCGAGCCACATGCGGCTCTTCTGTGTGCCGGGCGCCCGCTCCCCTCCCTCCTCTCGGGCGGCCGCCTCAAAAGTCAGGACTCTGCAGCAGCCCGGCGGACCTTCTCATCCGGCCCGCGGAGCGTGGAACATTGGCTGTCAGGATGTAGGCGGGGCAGCCAGGATGTAGGCGGGGCAGCGTGACGAACTCCTCTCCTCTCACAGTCCGCCCTGAAGACCGGTACGGCGCGGGAACACGGCGAGAGGAACGCGGGGAGCAAAGGTAAGTGAATTGACACAGGGGGGACTTGGCTTACTACTTGGGGGGGAATAGTACTATGGGGGATTAAATACTATATGAGGGATTAATTAATATGGGGAATGAATTACTATATGGGGGATGAATTACTATGGGGGATGAATTACTATATGGGGGATGAATTACTATGGGGGATGAATTACTATGTGGGGGATGAATTACTATGTGGGGGATTAATTACTATGGGGGATGAATTACTATGTGGGATGAATTACTATGGGGGGTGAATTACTATGGGGGATGAATTACTATATGGGGGATGAATTACAATGGGGGATGAATTACTGTGGGGGAAGAATTACTATATGGGGGATGAATTACTATGGGGGATGAATTACTATATGGGGGATGAATTACTATAGGGGGGATGAATTACTATAGGGGGGATGGATTACTATAGGGGGGATTAATTACTATATGGGGGATGAATTACTATATGGGGGATGAATTACTATATGGGGGATGAATTACTATGGGGGATGAATTACTATATGGGGGATGATTTACTATGGGGGATGAATTACTATATGGGGGATGTATTTTCAGTTTTAAAAATGTGGCTCTCAAAATAAAAAGTATGCATTTGGAGTGCTGTCGATCTTCGGCTCCACATATGTATGTGAGCAGGTCTTCTCCAACATGAACTATATTAAAAACAAACATCGATCACGCCTCACAGATGACAGCTTGCAAGCCTGTGTGAAAATGAAGGTGACGTCTTACAGCCCTGATGTGCAGACACTGTGCACTGAGGTTCAGGAGAAAAAATCCCATTAGCCAGATAAATTAAATATTTTAATTAGCTATTAATGTGCAAAAATATATTTTACATTGTTAAGTGAAAAAAGTTCTTTTTTTCTTCAGATTGACAGCTAACTGCACGATCCTGTATATAGCATTAAGGTAAGAAACAATATATGCAGTGTCGGATTTGTTTTAAATGTTGCAATGGTTTTGCGGATCCCAGTCTTTTTTTTCCCTTCGGAAACGGGTCCAAGTGGCTCTTTATGTCTTAAAGGTTGCAGACCCCTGGCCTAGGCGATCTGAAGTGGAAGTTGTCCTTCCCCCTCTCTCCACGTAGTCTTCTGGAACTTGTGACAAGTCCCAGAAGACTACAGGACCATTCACAAAGCGCAGCACTACTCTTGCATGCACCGTGGGTACCTGGTTGTGAAGCCACAAGCTGTCACAGACAGGTACTCACACTGAAGATGCTGGCACCGTGGAGACAGGACGACCGAGCAACCCGACCGGAGTGAGGACACCGCGGGATTGAGGGACAGGTGAGTGTTTTTTAAGTTTTTGTAGCTGCTGACTTTTATTTTTTTTAATTCCCACTGGACCATCACTTTAAGTAACCTAGAAACAACTGAAAGCTGCAAAATATAGTCAGGTCACGAAGATCTTCAGTAATGAAGAAGTTAATAAATGTCTGTGTTCACAAACATTTAAGTTTTATTTAAGACTGTAAAGCAATGTTTACTTCAGTTGATATTTGAAATAAATTCAGACCCATGTTAAAGGATTATTTTAATCCTAATCTACTATGAGCAGATATACACCTGATTCTCTTTTCCAATTTACATGCGCATACATAAAATGGTCTGGTTTTCTCAGCCACAACATTTAAATTTACATTGCCCAAAAGGATTGTTTGTGTACTAGTATCAGGACATTTTAGTGCCTAAGTATTATTATTTACTTGCCAAAATTTAGTATTTATCATTAACATTATTTTACTGTACTTTAAAAGCTGAACTCCAGAAATTATTTTTTTTTATTTAAATCTCACATTGGTCCTGCTTGGTTACATCTAATCCTTCATATCTTATATCCAGAGGTCCACTGTGTATGAAAACATGCACTGTTGTAGCCTGTGGTACATAAAGTCAGTACTTGTCTCTGTCTTCTGGGTGCTGCTGGAGTAATGTGCCTTCTGTGTACTGAATACTGGGGGATGCTCTCTCTGCACCTCCACCATTCAGAGAACATTATTTTGATTGAATACAAAGTGTTCTTTGATTGGACAAGGCCAACATCATGACTCGTTTTGGCCCTCAGTGGATCAGCCAGACAAAGGACAACCAGGACCTTTACATTTTCTTTTATGTCAGTATGCATATCACGTACTTGGTGCTGGAGTCCAATGGTGAGAGGGTTTTCCTTGAAGCTAAGCTCCAGACTCCCCTGAAGGTGGAACAGGAAAAGTCAAGAGGATAGCCAGGGTCATACACAGGAGAGCAGAGAAAAACAGTCTGTTAAATAACCCAGGGTCAGATCAGGAGGCAGGCAGAAGACAGGTCCACAGGCAAGCTAAGTCAGTAACGGGTATTCACAGATGCAAGGGTTTCACAGGAACAAACACACTAGAGAGCCAAAGATCAACCAGCAGTCACAGAGGGTAACTGGCTTCCTTATAAAGGCCATTTGGAGCCAATCTGGGTTGTGAGCATGCATGGGTGTGCACCAGTGCATATGCGTGTTCCAGTGCACATTTGTTGTGCACATCCATTGTGTGCCACTGTGGCCAAGCAAAGTACTGACAGGAATGCCAGGTCTTCGTGAACCTCTGCTCTGGACAGTACCCTGACAATGCATAGGGTGCTAAAAGCATTTTGGCATAATTTGTAACTGAGGTCCTTTTCTGTAACTGGACGAAATTGAGTTCTACAAAGGCAGATAGAGAGAGAAGGCTCATTTCCTGGAACTGTGAGTAAACTAGGCCTTGCCATGTTAGTTGAAATGTGAACATACAGTATGTTATCAGCATGAAGTCATAACGTTGACAGGGCAGCCACTGGCAGGCTTCAGGAGGCTTCCTGGCTTAGATAACTGCTCTCAGTCAAAATATATATGACTAAATAAGTGTGAACAATTTTTATAAATAAGCCTCGGCTGTAATACTAATTAAAGGCCCAATCCAGGATATTTTAATCAAATCTCCAACCCAACCTGACAATTGTTTTTATAGGTCACATATAGAGTTGGATAGAGTCCATTACAGAATGCAATTATATAGTAACATGATATCAGAACAAATATACCCATTTCCTGGAAGACCCCAGTGTTTGTCAGAAAACACAGAAGCAGTGTAGTAAAGACCATAAAAATTCAGTAAAAGATCTGGAGAAGCACCAATATGGGTGGAGTTTAAAAAAAATATCAAAACCTCAAAAACAGCCAGTATAGCACCTTCCCACTGGGAAGACTCTGTCTATAGAAAGCTGTATGCTAAAATTCAATGACTGAATAAAAAGGATTTTAGTCAAAGAAGTAAACCAAGAACTAATAGAACTCAGTAGGGTCTGCAAAAATTCACAGCTGAGATGGAAGAAACCATCTATAGACAGCTAAAATCCAGATGCTCCATACAACATGCTTTATGAAAGAGTGATAAGGGAAAAGCCATTGCTGAAAAAAAACCAGCACATGGAAAGCAGTTTAAGAGACACGGCAAGCATTTGAAATAAGGTACTTTGGTTTTATACTACCAAAATTAAGCTTTTTTGGCACAAAATACTATGTATGGCAGAAAACCCACACTGCTCACCCTAAGAACACAAATTTCCCACTAAATGGTGGTGGTAACATCATTATGTTTCAAGGATGACTTTCCTTATCATAAGTAGGAAGCTGATCAGCTGATGGAAATAATGATTCCAGTGAAAAACCTGCTTTTGTCTACAAGAGACTAGGTCAGAGTTTTATCTTTTATTATGATAGTGGCCTGAAATGCAACACCACAATTAAATGGTTTAAAGAATCTGAAGGTCATATACTGAGCTAGTCAAGGGTCGGGGCAAGGATCCTGATGAACAAACCAAGTAGAGACTTACCCCAAAATATTTGTTATAGAACTGCAGCCAAAGGTGGTCTACCAATTACAAACGCAGAAGGGTAATTACTTGTACAACCTATAAATATAAATGTTTTCTTTTTATTTAATTTTTATGGCACAATAAAAAGTATTCTTCTCTTTCAAAGTATTTAGTATGTTATGAAAACCAAATGGTAAACATCCTAGTACAATCTAGTTCCGTTATGGGTTGTTTCAATATAAAACACAAAGAAGTTCAAAGGGTGGATATTTATGAAAAGCATTGTAGGTGGGTATATAAAACAGAACTAAACTGCTCTGTCCACTTTTAAAAACGAGTTACAATTTATTCAGCAGTTGTCATTTTTACCTTACATCCTAGTGTCAGATACACTCTGGAGGACTTCAGCTGGCATTGAGCAGTGCTGAGCTTCTGGTGTGTCCCTGCACCATTATGTAGGAATTAGCTACCTCCAGGCAGTCATGTTTTTAATTCACTAATTGCTATTTATGTCCCAAACTAGGAGTTTTGTGAGACTAGAGTTAGGGACCACACTTCACAGAGTGCCTTGCCAAGGCAGTGTGGCTTCCGCATACATTTTCAAATGTCTGTGCTTAGCTGGTATGTTTTTGTATTTTATTGTTCTGAAAACTGAATTCCAGACCCACTTGAAGCAAGAACAGATATGGGCAGTAATAGAAATCTTGTCTGGTAAAAAGTTCTGTTAATATGCAAGCATGGTAACAATTTTGTAATAAGTAATAAGAAGAAAAGTAAAGTTTGAGCATAAGAGACAGTCAAAATATGGGTACAAATAAGTAGTTTTATGCTGCTTCTGAGCATCATAAATCTCTCCAATCCCCGATCAAATTCTCAGCAGCATTAGTCTTTTAAAGCACAATTTTCAGCTTCCAATCATTTCTCTATATTTTATCCCAGGAGAGTTCGAGGGATTTATCAACTTTCTGTTTTATAATACTTTCACTCTCTAGTCATCATTCCAATTTCCCTGACTTTTTCATTACAGCTATGCCTTCTGTGTAAATAAGTCTCTTGGCATATGGCTGCATACTGTAGTCGAGCTTTTCCTCTGTGTGGCCTTAGGCAGGTAGGACAGTGCAGAGAAACATTAATTAGTTCACGATTATTGGGTAGGTGAACAAACTTTGCCTGGAGTTTGCAGATTCTTAATTTAATTGCAAAGAGCTTGTTTTCTTTGGTCTCAACACAGTGGGAGCACAATAAAATGTTATATGGGGTTTGTAGACTGCTTATTGTTTTAGGCTAAAACTGTATATTGGCATGATCTGAGAAATACTTCCATCCACATGACTGCAAAAGATATGTTCTTCTCTTGATCTCACGTTGTTTCTAATAAAAGAATGTGACACACACACAGGATTTTTATTCCTCCTTGCATAGCCTCACATTGTATTTGGTTATTGATTGAATGCATTCAGTAATGGAACTGGGGCAGAGCTATAACCCTACGGACCTGGAGGCTGCATTGAAGTTCAAGCCCATTTAAAAACATTAACTGAAAAGCTTTCCCACAAAAGAAATGTTATTAGTGCAATAATAATGAAAATGTCCAAAGTGCCTTAAGTTGACATGCAATTGGTTGTTGGGGTTTATAGCACTTTGCATATGTTACTGTTCTTTGACCTGTTTTACTATAATGCCCCAAAGTGTTTCTACTGTTCTTTGATCATCATTAAACATAAATACAATCACAACACTGATAAAGCATACTTGTACGTTAGTAATATTGAAAGAGGTTCGATATGTTGGGACAGATCCTTCAGTTCAGAGATCTTTCAGTTCAGTGATCTTTTCAGATAGAACAGTATCATTATATGCACCTGTATACCTATATTGTATACTTACTAACATAGATAAATACAACCATGAACCATTAACACTAATTCTAATCTCAGTGGTTATCACCATTGTGATTTTAGACTTTTTTAAATGCATATTCCTTTAAAATACCTATAATATTTTGTTAATACGCAATGTTCTGATTATTTTGATTGTTCCTGTTGATTGGTTGTACTTATTGTATGCAAGGGCTTTGCTCAGTCTCTAGCGATTCTCTTGAATGTTTTTGTTCTCTTGATACGGAACTTATCTTGCCCATCCATTCTGTAGCACCAGTAGAAAAGATGAGTGTTGTCTTAGCCAATTAGGTTTGACAAAGGAGCTGATTGGCGCTTTGAAATGTGTTACCCATGCGACGAAGGTTGCGGGATCCACCTCCTCTGATGCTACATCCGTTTGTGTAGTCCACGGTGGTTCATGACATCATTTCCGGTCCTGCACTTGCAACGATCCCAGAAGTTGGTGCCTCTGTGAATTGCGGAAGTACAGCAAGCTCCCCTACTGGCTCTGGCTCCATCCACCGCAGTTGGCACATTCTATACTAGAGTCCATACCATTGCTGATACGCCATAGGAGTGATGGTGATCTCTTTTGCTGGAGCCATTCAGTTCACAGTGCTTATACCCCTTGATACATGTGAGTCTAATACTTTTAGTTCATTAAAATCACTTTTAATACTGCACTTAGTGGCTTCCCCTTATGTTCTCTTTCGTCCTAACAGAGATCATTCCAGTCTCATGGTGGAGCTGCCTACAGGGTGCTTTTTCTGGACTTTAATAAAGAAATGGACATTATTGATTTATAAATGACTCTTACTTTGTTTATTTCATTTATACTACTATATTTCCCCACATTGAAGGTTTGTGCCATATACAGTACCTTGTGTATACATCTTAGAGCCAGTACCAGTTTTTTAATAGTGTTTTCCACAAATGTAGGTAATTTGTTGTGATGCCAAAGGTTTGGAACCAAAAGGTTTATGCATCATGAGTGTTCAGCAATTAGTCAGTAAAATAAGTTTATCCTTTAGAGCCATATTAAATATACTATACAATACATTTGATGGGAATTAGCTCTTTTGTTGAAAACAAAAGGAATCCTTCTTTAATGTCTCTCAATCTTCCCTATCATTATCAATATATATAAACCAAGAATGTGTAGTATGCTAAGTCCCCATCCAGACATATAAATGAAATAAAATAATCCTCCAGTAATCCCATGCAAGATAAATCCACACTTCAATAAAAGTCCAACTCCCAAATCACAGAATGTCCAGATTAATGAGTTTAACAATCACTTTCCAGAAGACATGCTTGTGCTCAAGATACTTTCCCTGCTCACCTTTACGTTTGACCTACAAATTATAATAAGTCAAATATGTTTTTACAGAAGTGAATCCTTTCATGTAGCGACAAATCCAGAATTTCTTCACTCAATCACGGCTCCAAAAACATGTATGTAAAAAACAAAAATACATATTGTAGTGCAACACCGTTTAAATGAAAGGTAATGGTTAAGTGCACAAAACGTATGTGCTCACAGTATAGCAAAACACACTGTGCTCCACAACAGTGTTATAAACTGTTCACAACATATACAAAAGTGCTTCCCATCTCCAATGAGTGTGCCATGCACTCACCCACTTACTTGACCCATGTATCATATAGGTCATAAGCACTATAAACGTTGGTAAATCTTTTGCTTGTCCACTGCTATCCGTTAGTAGCTATTTCTTTGCTACTGGCCCTTTAAGAGACCGGATTTCAGCTTCCCACTGGGATGGTAAATACTCAGGGGAAAAGAAAAATCATAGTGCACCCCATAAAAAAGATTTCCTTTATTAAGCTATTCAAATGACTGAGGAAGTCACGTGACCAGTGATGTAACACGTTTGTGGAGCCTAGTGACATCACTTACAGTATGGAAGTGTGGTGAGAGGAACCATTTTTGTCATTGGAATTACATGCCTTCACTGTTTTGCACTTTGTGAGTGTCAGTGAAGGCATGTAATTCCAATGACAAAAATGGTTCCTCTCACCACACTTCCATACTGGAACTGATGTCACTAGGGTCCACCCACACGTTACATCACTGGTCACGTGACTTCCTCCGTCATTTTAATAGCTTAATAAAAGAAATCTTTTTTATGGGGTTGCACTATGATTTGTCCTCTTTTCCCTTGAGCATTTACCATCCTGGGGGGAAAGCTGAAATTCTATCTCTTAAAGAACCAGTAGCAAAGAAATAGCTACTAAGGGATAGCAGTGGACAAGAAAAAGATTTACCAATGTTTTTAGTGCTTATGACCTATATGTTATATGGGTCAAGGAAGAAGGTGAGTGCATGCCACATTCATTGGTGATGGGAAGCACTTTTGTATATGTTGGATGAAGTGAACACTTTACAACACGGTTGTTTTGCTGTAATGTGAGCACATATGTTTTGTTCACTCAACCATTAGATTTAATCTAAACGGTGTTGCACTACAATATACTGTATATGTTTGTTTTGTATATATACGTTTTTGGAGTCGTGATCGAGTGAAGAAATTCTAGATTCGTGGCTGCATGAAAGGATTAACTTCTGTAAAACTCATTTGACCTATTATAATTTGTTGGTCAAACGTAAAGGTGAGCAGGGAGAGTATCTTGAGCACAAGCATGTGTTCCCGGAAAGCGCACTAATTTGGACATTCTGTGATTGGGAGTGGGACTTTTATTGTAGTGTGGATTTACAGTTGCAAGAAAAAGTATGTGAACCCCTTGGGATTACGTGGAGTTTTGCATGAATTGGGCATAAAATGTGCTCTGAACGTCATCTAAGTCACAACAATAGAAGAACACAGTCTTCTGAACATAATACTACACAAACATTAGATGTTGCCATGGTTTAATTGCACATAACATGTAAACATTCACAGTGCAGGGAGGAAAAAGTATGTGAGGCCCTAGCTTAATGACTTCTCCCAGAGCTAATTGGAGCCAGAAGTGAGCCAACCTTGACTCCAATCAGTGTGATGATATTGGATGTGTTGCTGACAGCTGTCCTGCCCTTAAAAAACACACACCTGTTTTGGGTTTACTGGTTTCAAGAAGCACTGTCTGATGTGAACCATGCCTCGCAGAAAAGAGCTCTCAGAAGACCTACGATCAAGAATTGTTGACTTGCATGAAGCTGGAAAGGGTTACAAAAGTATCTCCAAAAGCCTTGATGTTCATGTGTCCACGGTAAGACAGACTGTCTACAAATGGAGAAAGTTTAGCACTGTTGCTACTCTCCCTTGGCGTGGTCGTCCTGTAAAAATGACTGCAAGAGCACAGCGCAGAATGCTGCATGAGGTAAAGAAGAATCCCAGAGTGTCAGCTAAAGACCTACAGAAATCTCTGGCACATGCTAACATTTTTGTTGACACATCTACAATAAGGAAAACATTAAACAAGAATGGAGTACATGGGAGGACACCAAGGAGGAAGCCATTGCTGTCCAAAAAGAATATTGCAGCACGTTTGAAGTTTGCAAAAGAGCACCTGGATGTTCCACAGCACTACTGGCAAAATATACTGTGGACAGATGAAACCAAGATTGAGCTGTTTGGGAAGAACACACAACACTATGTGTGGAGAAAAAAAGGCACAGCACACCAACATCAAAACCTCATCCCCACTGTAAAACATGGCGGAGGGAGCATCATGGTTTGGGGCTGCTTTGCTGCCTCAGGGCCTGGACGGATTGTTGTCATTGATGGGAAAATGAATTCCAGAGTTTATCAAGACATTTTGCAGGAAAACGTACGACCATCTGTCTGCCAACTGAAGCTCCGCAGAGGATGGGTGATGCAACAGGACAATGACCCAAAGCATACAAGTAATTCAACAAAACAATGGCTGCAACAGCACAGAATACGCCTTCTGGAGTGGCCCAGTCAGAGTCCTGACCTCAACCCGATTGAGATGCTGTGGCATGACCTTAAGAGAGCGATTCACACCAGACATCCCAAGAATATTGCTACACTGAAACAGTTTTGTGAAGAGGAGTGGTCCAGAATTACTCCAGATTGTTGTGCAGGTCTGATCTGCAACTACAGGAAACGTTTGGTTGAGGTTATTGCTGCCAAAGGAGGGTCAACCAGTTATTAAGTCCAAAGGTTCACATACTTTTTCCTCCCTGCACTGTGAATGTTTACATGTTATGTGCAATTAAACCATGGCAACATCTAATGTTTGTGTAGTATTATGTTCAGCAGACTGTGTTCTTCTATTGTTGTGACTTAGATGATGTTCAGAGCACATTTTATGCCCAATTCATGCAAAACTCCACGTAATCCCAAGGGGTTCACATACTTTTTCTTGCAACTGTATCTTGCATGGGATTACTGGAGGATTATTTTATTTCATTTATATGTCTGGATGAGGAGTTAGTGCACGACACATTCTTGGTTTAGATAAATTTTAAGTGAGAGTACACTTAGTGAGTGGGTGCAGCAATCTTCCTTAATTTTATTTAGGGTGTAGCAGCGCACGAGTGTGAGCCTTTTCACATTATCAATATATCATCTCAACCATTTTCATTACACCAATCACATTGAAGACCATGGAGTTTAGCGGGGCCAGCAAATCTGATTACTTTTTCTGGTCGAAAACTGAGCCTCCACCTTTCAAAGCATTTCCAGGACAAATGGAGGTATACAATTATTCATAAAGCCTAACTCATTTAGAGATTTCCCCTCACTTCCTGACTTTAAACATGTGGTCCATACAATATATAAGAGGTGAGGTGGGGTTGTTACTGGGATAGGAAGGCTCAGATAGCAATAAAAAATTATCATAAGATCTACTGTGTCCCCTTTGCAGAGATTTCCTGTCCTTTGCTCTCTTAATAAGGACACAAATGGCAACCAAATCCTGGCAATGGCCCAGACACTTCCCTAATCTATCCATATTGAAATCTAAGTAATTATTGGCATTTATTATTTATATTGCACATACGCATCAGTCCCTGCCCTTAAAGAACTTAAAGTCTAAGATCTTTAACTCGCATTCATAAATACATATACTATGGACAATTTAGACAGGAGCCAATCCAGCCCATCATGTCTCTGGAGTGTGGGAGGAAACCAGAGTACCCAGAAGAAACCTACACAAGCACAGGGAGAATATGCATTACTCCAGGTAGGTAGTGTCATGGTTGGGATTCAAACCAATGGCCCTAGTGCAGCCAGGCAGACAAGCTAGCAACACCATTGTCCCACCCAGGTTCTTCACTTTATTCTTCCATACTGCACAAGGAGACTGATGACAAATTTTGTAAGATTGCTGCTGTGGACAACATAGACTGTGATATTTATTTTCTCATTCATTGTAGCTAGTGGGGTTTACTGCATCTACCAAAAAGAAAACTGCATATCTTATTACAATAATTAGATCTGGTAATCCCATGCAAAAATCTGATTTCTCCCATTCCCAAGTCTAATTTCTTATTACTTGTGATTAGTAACGAATACTTACCAAATTGTTAATGTTTGGACCCCCAATCAAGGAATCACACAAACAAATCAGAGTACTCTGGATTCTTGAAATGTGTTGTACTCCCCAGATTAAAAAGCTGACTGCAAATATTGAAGTAAATCAAAATATGTGATTTACAAGACTCATCTTTTTCACTCATTACTACAAGTAATATTGTTCTTTATGCATTACAATCATTAAATGTTTTTTTCTTAATAATGATAGTGGCAGAAACTGAATACTTAGCAGCTTCCTGCAATCCCCTGCATAACAGTACACTTGGAGAGGGAGAACCAGTAGCGCAAGTGAGTCAGGGTTCTTTGGCTTCACACAATGATGTTGGTCTTACACTAGGGACATGCTTACAAAACAGCAAAGATTTGACTCATCAATCTTCTATTGTTTTTTTCTTTGTCCAGTCAGAAGACTAAGGTAGAAAACTAAGGAAACAGAATATCAGCATCTTAGTTTTACTTTATTCATTCATTAGATGGGTTAGTTCCTGTACCATTATTTCCAGCTTGCAACTTTCTGGTTAAGGTAGGTCATTCTATATTTTTGGGACATAATGTAATCTTAAAATTATGATTTCTGCTTTAATTCTGTTTTAATTTAGAAATATCACTAAATGACACCCAGTTCATCTTCTGCAGCTCTTCCTATATTGAGGAATGTCTACATTTTCTGACAATTTATATCCAGATATTCATCCTTATTCTTCCAACTACAACTATATCTACCCTTTTTGAGTATTTAAATGTATATAAAGCATTTGGTCTCAGAATAATGTGATCTCTGAAAAGAGAAATAGAAACTGTGCAAAACATCTATACTATGGGCTTTAAGTAATAGCATATGTAAAGGGCAGTTGTGTGGGGCAGTCTTGGCAACCAGTTGGAAATAGCTGACCCTTTAGACCTGACTGATTGCTGTGAATTGTGGCACATTACTGTTTTTTATATTTCTAATAAACCCTTATAAGATATATTTAATGCCAAAATTTGCAATTCTTTCTGTAAGTCACACACATCATGATCTTAATCTTATATATCACAAGGTCTTAACCACATGGTAATCAAAAATAGCAAGAATATTAGGGTTAGTAGCTACAGTATATTTATGTTAACCACTAATGTTCCTTCATAAAGAACATTGTCTTTAGTATAATTACTATAAGCTTTATTTATTAACTTTGATTAAATAAGGCAATCTTTAGAAAGCAGCGGATAGGGCTTGAGTACTAAATCAGGAGAGTACAAAATCTGGTGCAGCTCTGCATAGAAACCAATCAGCTTCCAGGTTTGTTTGTTTTTTGGTCAACACTTAATTGAACAAGCTGAAGTTAGACGCTGGTTGGCTACCATGCACAGCTGCACCAGATTTTCGCAAATCTCCAGTTTTAGTAAACCAACCCCACAATCTGAATAGAAAAGTCTTACCCCTGCCAGTATGCTGTAAAGAAAGAACCTCGTTCTTTGTGTGGAAGCAAAGAGTCAGAGCTAGAGTTTGCCAATCAGCAGGAAACAGGGGACATGTTAGACCTCTTTAGAGAGACCTCTACTTCCACACAGAGAACAAGGGTTCTTCTCTGCAGCATGTTGGCAAGTGACAGGCTTTTCTGATGAAGCTGTGCCTGTTTTAAAAAAAAATATTAACATTTTGAACACCTTGTTGTTTTTTGTTTTTTTTCTGTATACAAACTGTTTATTGAAAGTATCACATAAGGCAATATACCAGTCAATACTTCCAAAAGACAAAAAACAAAGAGTAGGAAATGTAATGAGACACAATCAGATGAAGCATTTCATAATGTCATACAGCAAAATCGTATTGTAAATGTATGCAATTAAGCAAGTTACATGGGGTTGACAAAGTAAGTCAGTAAGTAAATCAGGCATCCAGCTATAGCCACAAACAGGAAATGGAATAACTAGTTACTCGTAAACTAGGGAACTTTTCAATTCCCAGATACCCTATTTCTTCAGAAAAACAGGGCATAGTGTCATGAATTGTATGAAAAAAATACATTCCATCAACATATTATTTTATTACAGGTACTTATATAGAGCCGTCTATTTACGCAGCGCTTTACATATATATCGTACATTCACATCAGTCCCTAACCCTCAAGCGGCATACAATCTAAGGTCCCTAACATTCATACATACACATACTAGGTCCAATTAAGACAGGATCCAGTTAACCTACCAGCAAGTCTTTGGAGTGTGGAAGGAAACTGGACTAATCGGAGGAAACCCACGAAGGCACAGGAAGAACATGCAAACTCCAGGCAGGTGGTGCCATGGTTGGGATTCAAACCAACGACCCTAGTACTGCCAGGCGCAGGGGCGGACTGACAACTCATGGGGTCCCTGGGCAATAGGGCATCATGGGGCCCCTGTGTCCTTGCCCAAACTCAAAAAATCCTATGAAAAAGGTACCAGGGGCATCACATGGGGCCCCCTACTGACCCCGGGCCCTCGGGCAGTGCCCGAGTTTCCAAATGGTCAGTCTGCCCCTGGCCAGGCAGAAGTGCTAACCTTTTAGCCACTGTGCTGCCCATAACAAAGTTGATACATTCCAGCATTTGGGTAAAAGGTATATTAATCAATTTTCAGTTAAGAGCATACTATACAGTAGCATCACAGAGAAAATGTGAAAGTTTCTCTGTATTATAGGAAACATTTGAGATTTGGGTATATAATAGCTGACCTTAAATGTACTGGTTGTCAGGCAATAGCGGTCAAGATATTTGAGATTTTCTGCCAAATAGGGGTAACCTTGTCACACAACCAAAAATGTGTATCGAAGAGCCTGAGCAATTACAACCCCTAAAACAGGTATCAGGCAGAAATAGATGAATTGTAAATGAAGATGAGTAGATGTGTAACACCAACAGGTGAAGAGTTTTAATGCGATTTCCCTAACAGTAAGAGACCTCATGTATTTGGAAATGTTCTCTAGCACAGAGTCCCAGTCTTGGGGTGAAAATTGCATGTTACAGTCAGTCTCCTATTTAGACATCTTGGGTAAGTTAGTGGCATGCGAAATAGATAAGAAATGATGATATAGAGTAGAAATAAACCCTTGCCTCTGGGGGAGTTCTTACATATGAATTCATAAATAGAAATAGAGCATGTTGATGACTGGGGGAGAGGGTAAACAGTGGCAAAAAAAAAATGAAAATGCAATTATTTTAGTAAATATAAACCGCTAAATACCTTTTCTCATCAGCAGTATATAGCAGTCTTGTGACTTCTATCAGTGTCCAGCTTAGCACTGGTTAAAGCTTGTAGGAGGAGTTTTCATTGTGCACTGACTGTCCTATGAGACTGTAGGACCCCTGACCCTCTGTCTGGACAGTGCTGATTGTCTCTGTGTTGATCACATACACCCTCCCAAAGATGAAAAAAAAACTCTATAGCAATACACACTAAACTGAGCATATGCAGAGTGACTCCTAAAGCTCTGTTCTATCAGCAGATAGACTGGGGACCGTAGAAGAAGGAGAGGATCAAATAAGACAGGATCATCCAGCTCTTTTTACACAATAAGCAGGATTAACCCCTTATGTTCCACAGTGAGTATAACATGCTCATAATATATAATGCTGTGATTTATTGGGCTGACTAGCCAAATACTGATTTTATAGAAAATCTTTGGAAGATGTGTTTCAATAAACATGTTTTATACAGTAACATGAGGGTGTCCATTTTTTGTACCAGTAAAGTCCCATCAGTTTTTTGTGTTTTTTCATATGTGTTTCTTAGTATCTGTTATAAAATTTTGCAAACAGGTAATTTTCCCCTTCACTGATGTTCGCTGATGAGGCTGCACTGATGGACACTGATATGCAGCACTGATGGGCACTGATAAGCTGCATTGATTGACACTGATGAGGGGGCACTGATGAGGCTGCACTGATAGGCAGCACTGATTGACACTGACGAGGGGGCACTGATGAGTCTGCACTGATATGCGGCACTGACTGGCGGCACTGATAGACACTGACTGGGGGCACTGGTGGATACTGACTGATGTCATTGATGTACACTGACTGGCGGCACTGATGGACACTGACTGTCAGCACTGATGGACACTGTTGGGACTTTACTGATGTGCAGGGTTGGGGGCTGCTCTGGACTGCCTCTGATTTTTTAAATACACTTGCTAATTACCGACTTTCCTCTTTCCTCATGCTGTGACAGCATGATGCAGCCGATAACCGGAAACTGTAAAAAAGGTGCTGTGATTGAACCTTTAACATGTCATGTGATCTGCTGTGTCCGACAGACACAAAAATCATAGAGCTCACCAGGGGGCGCATGGGAGGCGTGGTTCTGGAGGATGTCATATGATGCCCTCCAAAAACTAGATGACCGTGCTGTAGCCATTATTCCACTATTGCCAGGTCGTCAAGTGGTTAAGCTACACAGATACAGATACACACAATAATCATACATATCTGCCACACTGCATTATTGAGCACGATTAATTGCATATATCTGCTACTGCATGTCAAATGTGATAGGCAGCTGGCTCTTCTCCACTTTCAACTCCCTGCTCTCTTCCCCCCCACCTCCACTCAGTACTTCACTCACCGCCCACCGCCCACCGCCCACCGCCCACGAGATTGCCAATCATTTCCAAAACAAGATTGACGCAATCCGTAAGGACATTGTCAATTCACAATCTACTTCTCCACCTAGCCTCCCTCCCTCCATCACCCCCTCAACTCTCCCCTCCTCTGACCTCTCAACCGCACTGCCCCCCATCTCAGCTAACAACCTGCACACTATAAACCTCCCCAACACTCCGCTCCTTCAGCCCTGCTACCACTGAGGAGGTCACTAAGGTCTTCACTGAAGCCCGCCTCACCACTTGCTCCCTGGACCCTATGCCCTCACAACTCCTCCAGTCACCCCCCACCTCCATCATTCACTCCCTCAACCACATCTTCAATCTCTCCCTCTGTACTGGCGCATTCCCCTCCCCCCTAAAGCACGTGCACATCACCCCCATACTCAAAAATTCCTCCCTGGACCCCACTGATCTGAACAACCTTAGACCCATCTCCCTGCTGCCACTCACTTCCAAGCTCCTTGAGCGCTTAGTCTACAATCGCCTAAGCGCCCACCTCACTGACAACAACCTCCTTGATCCACTACAGTCTGTCTTCCATCCCCTACACTCCACCGAAACCACCCTACTTAAAATCACTAACGACCTGCTAACCGCCAAAGCTAATGGCCACTACTCAGTCCTCCTACTCCTTGACCTCTACGCGGCCTTTGACACATTCGACCACCCCCTCCTCCTTACTAAACTACACTCCCTTGGCATCAGGGACTCTGCTCTCTCCTGGTTCTCCTCTTACCTATCCCAACGCTCCTTCAGCGTTACCTATAACGCTGCCACCTCCCCCTCTCTCCCCCTCTCTGTTGGGGTCCCCCAAGGCTCTGTCCTCGGACCCCTTCTCTTCTCCATCTACACCTCCTCCCTCGGCAAACTGATACACTCCCACGGCTTCAACTATCACCTCTATGCTGATGACACACAAATTTACCTCTCCACCCCCCACCTCACCCCCCACCTCACCCCCTCACTCTCCGCCCACATCACCCACCTCCTAAACGACATATCAGACTGGATGTCGCTCCATTTCCTCAAGTTAAACCTGTCCAAAACCGAGCTCATAGTTTTCCCCCCAGCCCGTGCCCCCCCCCATCCTCTCCATCACGACTAACAACGCCACCATCAATCCCACCCCACACGCCAAAGTCCTAGGTGTCACCCTGGACTCAAACCTTTCCTTCCAACCTCATGTCCAATCACTATCAAATTCATGCAGGCTCCACCTCCGCAACATCTCCAAGATACGTATGTTCCTCACCCCAGACACCACTAAACAACTTGTACACTCCCTTATTATCTCACGCCTAGACTACTGAAACTCCCTTCTCACCGGCCTACTGCAACAAACGCTATCCCCGCTCCAGTCTATCCTGAATTTAGCGGATAGACTCATCCACCTCATTAACCGCTCCACTTCGGCCACCCCCCTCTGCCAATCCCTTCACTGGCTCCCGATTGCCCAATGCATTAAATTCAAATTACTAACTCTGACATACAAAGCCATTCATAACGCTGCCCCAAACTACCTCACTGACCTGATACCCAAATACCACCCTACCCGTGCCCTTCGCTCCTCACAAGACCTCCTACTCTCTAGCTCCCTGGTCTCCTCCTCCCACGCCTGACTGCAGGACTTCTCCAGGACTTCCCCCATCCTCTGGAACTCCCTACCCCAATCCATCAGACTGTCACCTACCCTCCTCACCTTCAGGCGCACCCTGAAAACCCATCTCTTGAGTGAAGCCTACCCCACCCTCACCTAATAGCCGTTCTCCTCCACTCCTCCTACCACTCAATCCCCCACAGCCACTTCCTCCTGTACCTCTACCCCCTCCCTCCTAGATTGTAAGCAGGGCTCTCGAAACCCTTGTGTATTGTATTGTTAATGTATTGTCTCATGTACTGTCCCCCCACTTTAATGTACAGCGTTGAGCAAACCCTTTGGCGCTATATAAATACTGTATCACGACAGTCAGTACTGCTGGAACCTTGATGAAGGGGGACATACCTTGAAAAATTGTATGTTAATGCATATAAAAAAAGTATCACGGACAGTACTCAATTGTTTCTGTTTTTAAATATCCAGTTAAAGAAATATCATCATTTCTTGTCCAAGAATAGTCAGCAGTTTGGCAGCTTTATTTAGAAGTAATAATCTTCATTAGTTTTTGTTAAAATAAATATTTCTGAATTCCCATTGTACACTTCTAAATATCAGAAAGATTTTATTCCCCTATCTATGCTAAGTGTCAAAAAAATCATCCACCCCTACTGCTTCCACTTTCCCAATGGTCAGTCTCAACTATTTAGAGACACATACCTCATCCATACATCAAATATTTCTGCCTGACTTCCTGCCTATGACTTGATGCATCTCCTGCTGATTGCAGAGGAAGCACGCTCTCTTTTCACATGTGAGCACTTGGCTTGAATAATTTGCACATATTACTGCTGCACGGAATGCCTTGACAGATCTGATTTGAATTTATACTGCCAATTCCTTTCTTGTCACTGTGACTACCTGCTCTTCCAACATATAGTCACCTGCCAAGTTTCCTCCGATTCCTTTCTGTCATTTTGTCTTTGTGTTAATATGGTTCTTCAATTTTTAGAGAATGTCATTTTTTAAAACTGATACTCTACAAGTATAGATCGAAAAGACCGGGGTGAGCATTCAAAGGGTCATACAGGAACTGTCCTTGCAAAATATTTGCTTAACTATATTTAATTGCCATTGTCAAATTTTGTGCTTCTGTAAGAAAATGTAAATCTGCTTTTGTAACTGTTAAAAAATAGCATAAGTGTAGTGTAAGAAAAGGTTTTGCTATATGGTTTGTACATTTCTTTAACAGTATTTGTTATTGCTTATTTATTTAAAGGAAATTTTTCAGAAAGTCAGAGCAATGACACACACACCGATCCCTTTACTGTGTACAGTATATATGACTCCATATAAAATTTTAGTCAGAGTCTGAAGAAAAATAGTGTTTGCTTTTCTCTCTCTCTTTAGAAAACCAATAGTGCCCTGGGAATCCTATGTCATCTGGGTACCCTCTAATTTCAAAACAAAGAATAGAAAACCAAACATACATTGGAATTGTAAGGTGCCCTCACACTTATAAGAAATGCACATCAAAATTAAACCTTAATAAACTTTTATTTTTATCCTTCTTAAACATTTATCTTTAGATATTTAGGCTCCATGCACACAAGCTTAAAAATAAACTCCTAGCAGCTACTTATAAGCGTTTTTTTTCTGCCCTGAGAAGCAAATAGTGCTATCTTATTTGTCTATGCATACTATTGTAGTCTAGAAGTGTTTTTAAGCTTCAGCTTCTAGAAGCAGACAGAATAAAGCTTTTTTTGAATTTTTGGGAGTGATTTGCCAGCAGAGAAAAAAAACACTAAATGCTCCTAAACACTCCTAACCGCTGTTAAGAGCCAGTTTCCAGTGTTTTTTTTCTTCTCAGTGGCAGCCGCCAGTGTCCTTAACAACCAGTAAATAGCTGGTTGTCAAGGAGGGGGCTGGCATCCGGCTGCTGTGTCCTTAACAACCAGCAATGAATATTTGAGAAAAAACAGCATGGGAGTCCCCCCAATCCATACCAAAGACTTCTTGTCTGGCATGGATTTTAAGGGAAACCCCATGACAACATTTTTAAAAAATGGAGTGCCCTCCGCCAAATTCCATAACAGACCCTTATTAGAGCATGAAGCCTGGTAGGCCAGGAACAGGGGAGATGAACCATACCAGGACACATGCCCTCAACATGGGGGGGTGCTTTGGGTTAGAGGGGCTGGGTAATGGTTGTGGGGGTTTGCAGGTGGGGAGCTTATCGAAATCTGGAACCCCCTTTAACAAGAGAAGGCCAGATCCTGGCCTCCCTCCTTTGTAAATGATTATGGGCTACACTGTATCCATACTCATTCAACTAAAAATAATTAAAAGTGAGTAAAAACACCAAGCACGCGTATATATATATATACGTGGTTTTGCGCACCCCTGTCGCCCTGTAGCAGTATATCTGCTATAGGGCGGAGTGAAAGCAGTTCACTGAAAATGTCACTCAAGATCTTTTTTTTTTTTTTGGTACAACAATACTAATTATACTTTCAAATCAAGCAACAGCAATTATGTTTTCAGTAATTCTGTGACTCTGAATTGCAAGATCAGTCGGTGTGTACAAAAGAAGGAGTAAATATAAGCAAATATAATAAATACATTATTCTTATTCCAAGGTAAATTGATTTGTCTTTTTTAAATGGGCTATCTCACTTTAACAACAATAACAACAAAAACAAAATAAGATGTCGAACAGTAAAGTGCAAGTACCTAAAGACAACCACTGATGGGTGTGAAAAGCAGGCACCAAGAGCTTTCAGCAATTTCTGATTGGGCAAAACTTGACACTTTCTGGTAGTGTTGGAACTTTCCCTCTCCTTCCTACCTCTATACAAGGTTATTGGCTCATCACTATGATGGGTTGCCTTGTTGGCCAATAGAAATGTGCAGTGGGGCAAGTTTCTGCTATATCAAGAAGTGCAGAACCGTGGCACTAACATCTGTTGCTGGTATGTGCTTACACCTCTAGGGTCTACCCTACAGGTGAAACTCGAAAAATTAGAATATCGTGCAAAAGTTCATTTATTTCAGTAATGCAACTTAAAAGGTGAAACTAATATATGAGATAGATTCATTACATGCAAAGCAAGATAGTACATAATTGTGATGATTATGGCTTACAGCTCATGAAAACCCCAAATCTACAATCTCAGAAAATTAGAATATTACAACAAGGATTGTACATAGAACAATATCGGACCTCTGAAAAGTATAAGCATGCATATGTACTCAGTACTTGGTTTGGGCCCCTTTTGCAGCAATTACTGCCTCAAGGCAGTGTGGCATGGAAGCTATTAGCCTGTGGCACTGCTGAGGTGTTATGGAAGACCAGGATGCTTCAATAGCGGCCTTCAGTTCTTCTGCATTGTTCGGTCTCATGTCTCTCATCTTTCTCTTGGCAATGCCCCATAGATTCTCTATGGGGTTCAGGTCAATCGAGTTTGCTGGCCAATCAAGCACAGTAATCCCACGGTCATTGAACCAGTTTTTGGTGCTTTTGGCAATGTTGGGCAGGTGCCAAGTCCTGCTGGAAAATGAAGTCAGCATCCCTATAAAGCTCGTCTGCGGAAGGAAGCATGAAGTGCTCCAAAATCTCCTGGTAGACAGCTGCGTTGACCCTGGACTTAATAAAGCACAGTGGACCAACATCAGCAGATGACATGGCTCCCCAAATCACCACAGACTGTGGAAACTTCACACTGGACTTCATGTATCTTGTAGTGTGTGCCTCTCCATTCTTCCTCCATACTCTGGGTCCTTGGTTTCCAAATGAGATGCAAAAGTTGCTCTCATCTGAAAAGAGGACTTTGGACAACTGAGCAACAGACCAGGTCTGTTTTTCTTTAGCCCAGGTAAGATGCTTCTGATGTTGTATGTTGTTCATGAGCGGCTTGACAAGAGGAATATGACATTTGAAGCCCATGTCCAGGATCCGTCTGTGTGTGGTGGCTCTTGATGCACTGACTCCAGCCTCAGTCCACTCCTTGTGAAAGTCCCCAACACTTTTGAATGGCCTTTTCCTGACAATCCTCTCCAGGCTGCCGTCATCCCTGCTTCTTGTGCACCTTTTTCTTCCACACTTTGCCCTTCCACATAACTTTCTATTAATGTGCTTTGATACAGCACCTTGAGAACATCCAACTTCTTTTGTAATTACCTTTTGAGGCTTTCCCTCCTTATGGAGGGTGTCAATTATGGTTTTCTGCACAACTGTCAGGTCAGCAGTCTTTGCCATGATTGTGATTCCTACTGAACCAGACTGAGAGACCATTTAAAGGCTTTCCCTCCTTATGGAGGGTGTCAATTATGGTTTTCTGCACAACTGTCAGGTCAGCAGTCTTTCCCATGATTGTGATTCCCACTAAACCAGACTGAGAGACCATTTAAAGGCTCAGGAACCCTTTGCAGGTGTTATGGCTTAATTAGCTGATTAGAGTGGGACACGTTGAGCGGAGAATATTGCACCTTTTCACAATATTCTAATTTTCTTAGATTGTGGATTTGGGGTTTTCATGAGCTGTAAGCCATAATCATCACAATTATGACAAATCACGGCTTGAACTATCTTGCTTTGCATGTAATGAGTCTATCTCATATATTAGTTTCACCTTTTAAGTTGCATTACTGAAATAAATGAACTTTTGCATGATATTCTAATTTTTCGAGTTTCGACTGTATATACTGTACCTGGCAGCAACATCATTTTTTGTTTGATAAAGTGATATAAAACATTCAAAGCAAAGTCCTAGAAAATAATTGAAGAATTTTAAATGAATTTTAATGCTATCCAAGAAACATAGCAACTGCAAAAGTTAGAAAATTTACCATGTGTAATCATCTGAAAAATAAGTGCACATGCACCTAAGACTATAAGTAGGAGGATGCCTCCTGCAACACCAATCACATTAAAATTTCCAAGGCAGTTTTGAATCTCAGTACATGCTGTGAGAAACTTTTTAGTATTGTTGTTCATATTTTATGAATGCAAGAGACAGCAAAGGAGACATAAGTGGTGTAGATTCTCACACTATAGCATTATCTAGATGAAAAACTGAACTATTCAACAGGTAGACTGAGTAGCATATTAGTGCATATTAGTGCATCTCAAGGTTTAATTTTTACTTTTAATGGAATGTGTCTTGTATGTGAAACTGCACACAAAATGGCAGAGAGCATGAAAAATGCTCAATGTGCTTGCATGCATTTGAAACCCCCTTCTCCCTGTGAATGCATGAAAAAACAATTACAAAAATATTAGATTATGAGCAGTTCACTTACAGACCCATACACACTGATAATGGTCCATTCATATATTTTGGACGGTTCTATACTGCAAAACATGTATGTAGTATACTTTTCTGTACCAGTCAAAGTTTTAATATGATGTAACAAAACAAAAAGGTAAAGAAACACAAATATTCCATAAAAATAGTCAGAGAGATACACCTCATTGAAAATTCTCACTTAGTGACACATCAGAGATATATTGTAAATAACAGTATTCTCAAATTGAGGAGCAGAAATGATCAGCAAAAAAAAAAAACTCAAAGTGGATTCATAGGTTGAATTTTTAAAGGTCTGTTTAGATTTGAATGTATTTCTTTTTCTTTTGTTTTATTGTAGGATTTCTTGTATCTAATTAGCTTTATATTGTATGACACAATTTGTTCTTTTTATCTGATGCAATCCTGATAACAATGACTTACTTATTCATTTTACAAAGTAATTTTTTTTACTTTGTCAGGGAATTTTCCACTGTTGCTGTTTATTAGTGGTCATTTAGTAAGGTGATTTCTGTATTGTGTTTGCATTTATGTATACAGCCTACTTCTTTATATTATTTTTATTCTTGTTGAGGAAGGGAGAAGCAGCCTAAAACTGTTGGAATTTGTAAAATGTGGATTTAAAAAGCAAATAAATAATGAATGATCGCTACAGCCTTTGCTCTTTTGGACTGCTGGGTTGGTCCTAATGAATTAGTTTTTCTGTTCTCCACATATTGCAATTGTAGCACTTCCCTTGTATACATGCAGCTGTGGGATGGGGAATGCCTTGGCTGCTTAACATTGGCTCTATGCAGTAACAGCACTGATTCCTGGCAGGAATGGTCAGGTGAATTCAGAGTATGATCTGAAAATGCATGAGTTCATCCCTAGTGGCTATACTATACAGCCAAAGCACATGCCAGAGAGTTCTAGCTTGCCTGTAGCCAACGTGTTGTCTGAGAGGACCTTCAGCACAGCAGGGGATTTTGTTATGGCTGTCCCCTTACAGTGTGTACTGGTTCCTCTGGCATAAAATGAACCAGTCTTCAATTACCAATAACTACAAACCATTACTTCTGATGCTACAGATTAAACAGTTTATTTTATATTGTCATCTGCCTAACGCCCCAAAAGGAAGACCTGTCACCATTATCAGCTCCTGCCACTTTTTCTGGTTGATTTTGATGCTCCGTCACTGACAAGGTTCCAACACAATGTTTCCACAGTTGGACCTTAGCAGGTTAAATCCTGCTTTGTGCATCACATTTTGCAGCTTATTCATGTGCTCTTCAACTCAAATATATTGTTTGCTATTATCCTTTTAATAATACACACTAATGTTTATATTGTAAAGCGATGAGCATGGCCATTGTCTCTCAAATAATGCAATCTAAAGTGTATTTTGTCTCTCCCTCTTAGGCTGTATCTTTACCAAGCTAATTAAATCCTGTCTAGCCACTATACAATATTTGTGGCAATTGTCCACTCTAATTTTGATTCCAAGATAAAACCTGACTCATTCATCCAATAAATACTGCAGTCTAATAAAGATGCTTACATACTGTCCAACCAATGAACAATATTTGGGGCTCTTGTCTCTCAGAGATAGTACCATTCCATTTTTCTAAAACTCGTCTTTTCTTCTTGCACTGCAGCCTTACAAAGCTGCTTACATACTGTCCAGCAAATGTGCACAATTTGTTTGCTGTACACTCAAATAATACACTATAATTGCTACTGCAAGATAAAACCTGCCTTGTCTCTTTCTATTTGCTGTCAGTGAAGCACTTGTGTACTGTCCTGACACTAACCAATTTCTACCAAGCATATATCTGATGTCTAAATTTTGA
This sequence comes from Staurois parvus, assembly GCF_062004578.1. Taxonomy (NCBI): domain Eukaryota; kingdom Metazoa; phylum Chordata; class Amphibia; order Anura; family Ranidae; genus Staurois; species Staurois parvus. Next base: position 5,345,619 of record NW_028317874.1, read on the forward strand.
ATATTTTGGGAACTATACAGAAATAGGAGGAGATGTGGGGTTGTAGTTTTTAAAGTGTTTTTGTGCACCTTTTCTATAGCTTTGCATTTTGTGCACACTTTCTATAGTTTTTAGCTTATAGCTTATAACTATTGAAAATATATTAAAACCTCCTGCGCTTCAGATGAATAAAAACACTAAGCTGCCAACACCCTCCTTTTAACCAAAAAGTGCATATGTAAAAATAAGAAAAATTGGTGTAGCGCTAAACAAATGCCACTATTAGAGATGAGCGAATCGAAGTAGGCGAAGTGGAATTCGAGTCGAATATTGGAAAATTTTCGATTCGCGCCGAATCCGAAAAATAGCCTACTTCGGACGCACGAATCGAAATTTTTCCTAAAATGGCGGCGGACATGTGCGGCGACGGAGCGGGGATGTCTGGGAAGGCGCGCAGACAAGGCGCGCTGACCCATAATGCATTCCTTAATGACATGTGATCGCATTAGCCAATCAGCAGCCAGGCAGCCAGCACTGTGTAATGGTCGAGCTATAAATAGCAGCCATTTTAGAATTCTTCATTTGCCTCCAGTCATTCAAGAGAGGCAGACCGCTCTGTATTAGGGACAGAGTTAGGGCCACAGAAACGTTACTTGGGGACAGAGAAACGTTACTTAGGGACAGAGAAGCATTACTCAGGGACACAGAATTGTTAATGAGGGCCACAGAATCGTTACTTAGGGCCAAAGAAACGCTAGTTAGGGCCACAGAATTGTTACTCAGGGACAGACAGAATTGTTACTGAGTGCCAGAGAATTGTTACTTAGGGCCACAGAAACGTTAGTTAGGGCCACAGAATTGTTACTCAGGGACAGACACAGAATTGTTACTGAGGGCCACAGAACTGTTACTTAGCGCCACAGAAACGTTATTAGGGCCACAGAATTGTTACTCAGGGACAGACAGAATTGTTACTGAGTGCCAGAGAATTGTTACTTAGGGCCACAGAAACGTTAGTTAGGGCCACAGAATTGTTACTCAGGGACAGACACAGAATTGTTACTGAGGGCCACAGAACTGTTACTGAGGGCCACAGAAACGTTATTAGGGCCACAGAATTGTTACTCAGGGACAGACACAGAATTGTTACTGAGGGCCACAGAGATGTTACTTAGGGCCACAGAATTGTTACTCAGGGACAGACAGAATTGTTACTGAGTGCCAGAGAATTGTTACTTAGGGCCACAGAAACGTTAGTTAGGGCCACAGAATTGTTACTCAGGGACAGACAGAATTGTTACTGAGTGCCAGAGAATTGTTACTTAGGGCCACAGAAACGTTAGTTAGGGCCACAGAATTGTTACTCAGGGACAGACACAGAATTGTTACTGAGGGCCACAGAATTGTTACTTAGAGCCACAGAAACGTTACTCAGGGACACAGAATTGTTACTGAGGGCCACAGAACTGTTACTTAGGGCCACAGAAACATTAGTTAGGGCCACAGAATTGTTACTCAGGGACAGACACAGAATTGTTACTGAGGGCCACAGAATTGTTACTTAGGGTCACAGAAACGTTACTCAGGGACACAGAATTGTTACTGAGGGCCACAGAACCGTTACTTAGGGCCACAGAATTGTTACTCAGGGACAGACACAGAATTGTTACTCAGGGACACAGAATTGTTACTGAGGGCCACAGAACCGTTACTTAGGGCCACAGAAACGTTACTCAGGGACACAGAATTGTTACAGAGGGCCACATAACCGTTACTTAGGGCCACATAATTGTTACTCAGGGACAGACACAGAATTGTTACTGAGGGACACAGAATTGTTACTGAGGGCCACAACCGTTACTTAGGGCCACAGAATTGTTACTCAGGGACACAGAATTGTTACTGAGGGCCACAGAACCGTTACTTAGGGCCACAGAATTGTTACTCAGGGACAGACACAGAATTGTTACTGAGGGACACAGAATTGTTACTGAGGGCCACAACCGTTACTTAGGGCCACAGAATTGTTACTCAGGGACACAGAATTGTTACTGAGGGCCACAGAACCGTTACTTAGGGCCACAGAATTGTTACTCAGGGACACGGAATTGTTACTGAGGGCCACAGAACCGTTACTTAGGGCCACAGAATTGTTACTCAGGGACAGACACAGAATTGTTACTGAGGGACACAGAATTGTTACTGAGGGCCACAGAATTGTTACTGAGGGCCACAGAAACGTTAATCAGGGACACAGAATTGTTACTGAGGGCCACAGAACCGTTACTTAGGGCCACAGAATTGTTACTCAGGGACAGACACAGAATTGTTACTGAGGGACACAGAATTGTTACTGAGGGCCACAACCGTTACTTAGGGCCACAGAATTGTTACTCAGGGACACAGAATTGTTACTGAGGGCCACAGAACCGTTACTTAGGGCCACAGAATTGTTACTCAGGGACAGACACAGAATTGTTACCGAGGGACACAGAATTGTTACTGAGGGACACAGAATTGTTACTGAGGGCCACAGAAACGTTAATCAGGGACACAGAATTGTTACTGAGGGCCACAGAACCGTTACTTAGGGCCACATAAAAGTTAATCAGGGACACAGAATTGTTACTGAGGGCCACAGAACCGTTACTTAGGGCCACAGAACCGTTACTTAGGGCCACAGAATTGTTACTCAGGGACAGACACAGAATTGTTACCAAGGGACACAGAATTGTTACTGAGGGCCACAGAACTGTTACTTAGGGTCACAGAAACGTTAGTTAGGGCCACAGAATTGTTACTCAGGGACAGACACAGAATTGTTACTGAGGGCCACAGAATTGTTACTTAGGGTCACAGAAACGTTACTCAGGGACACAGAATTGTTACTGAGGGCCACAGAACCGTTACTTAGGGCCACAGAATTGTTACTCAGGGACAGACACAGAATTGTTACTCAGGGACACAGAATTGTTACTGAGGGCCACAGAACCGTTACTTAGGGCCACAGAAACGTTACTCAGGGACACAGAATTGTTACAGAGGGCCACATAACCGTTACTTAGGGCCACATAATTGTTACTCAGGGACAGACACAGAATTGTTACTGAGGGACACAGAATTGTTACTGAGGGCCACAACCGTTACTTAGGGCCACAGAATTGTTACTCAGGGACACAGAATTGTTACTGAGGGCCACAGAACCGTTACTTAGGGCCACAGAATTGTTACTCAGGGACAGACACAGAATTGTTACTGAGGGACACAGAATTGTTACTGAGGGCCACAGAACCGTTACTTAGGGCCACATAAAAGTTAATCAGGGACACAGAATTGTTACTGAGGGCCACAGAACCGTTACTTAGGGCCACAGAATTGTTACTCAGGGACAGACACAGAATTGTTACTGAGGGACACAGAATTGTTACTGAGGACCACAACCGTTACTTAGGGCCACAGAATTGTTACTCAGGGACACAGAATTGTTACTGAGGGCCACAGAACCGTTACTTAGGGCCACAGAATTGTTACTCAGGGACACAGAATTGTTACTGAGGGCCACAGAACCATTACTTAGGGCCACAGAATTGTTACTCAGGGACAGACACAGAATTGTTACTGAGGGACACAGAATTGTTACTGAGGGCCACAGAAACATTAATCAGGGACACAGAATTGTTACTGAGGGCCACAGAACCGTTACTTAGGGCCACATAAAAGTTAATCAGGGACACAGAATTGTTACTGAGGGCCACAGAACCGTTACTTAGGGCCACAGAATTGTTACTCAGGGACAGACACAGAATTGTTACTGAGGGCCACAGAATTGTTACTTAGGGTCACAGAAACGTTACTCAGGGACACAGAATTGTTACTGAGGGCCACAGAACCGTTACTTAGGGCCACATAATTGTTACTCAGGGACAGACACAGAATTGTTACTGAGGGACACAGAATTGTTACTGAGGGCCACAACCGTTACTTAGGGCCACAGAATTGTTACTCAGGGACACAGAATTGTTACTGAGGGCCACAGAACCGTTACTTAGGGCCACAGAATTGTTACTCAGGGACAGACACAGAATTGTTACTGAGGGACACAGAATTGTTACTGAGGACCACAGAACCGTTACTTAGGGCCACAGAAACGTTACTCAGGGACACAGAATTGTTACTGAGGGCCACATAACCGTTACTTAGGGCCACATAATTGTTACTCAGGGACAGACACAGAATTGTTACTGAGGGACACAGAATTGTTACTGAGGGCCACAACCGTTACTTAGGGCCACAGAATTGTTACTCAGGGACACAGAATTGTTACTGAGGGCCACAGAACCGTTACTTAGGGCCACAGAATTGTTACTCAGGGACAGACACAGAATTGTTACTGAGGGACACAGAATTGTTACTGAGGGCCACAGAAACATTAATCAGGGACACAGAATTGTTACTGAGGGCCACAGAACCGTTACTTAGGGCCACATAAAAGTTAATCAGGGACACAGAATTGTTACTGAGGGCCACAGAACCGTTAGTTAGGGCCACAGAATTGTTACTCAGGGACAGACACAGAATTGTTACTGAGGGACACAGAATTGTTACTGAGGGCCACAACCGTTACTTAGGGCTACAGAATTGTTACTCAGGGACACAGAATTGTTACTGAGGGCCACAGAACCGTTACTTAGGGCCACAGAATTGTTACTCAGGGACACAGAATTGTTACTGAGGGCCACAGAACCGTTACTTAGGGCCACAGAATTGTTACTCAGGGACAGACACAGAATTGTTACTGAGGGACACAGAATTGTTACTGAGGGCCACAGAACCGTTACTTAGGGCCACATAAAAGTTAATCAGGGACACAGAATTGTTACTGAGGGCCACAGAACCGTTACTTAGGGCCACATAAAAGTTAATCAGGGACACAGAATTGTTACTGAGGGCCACAGAACCGTTACTTAGGGCCACAGAATTGTTACTCAGGGACAGACACAGAATTGTTACTGAGGGACACAGAATTGTTACTGAGGGCCACAGAACCGTTACTTAGGGCCACAGAAACGTTAATCAGGGACACAGAATTGTTACTGAGGGCCACAGAACCGTTACTTAGGGCCACGTAAACGTTAATCAGGGACAGACACAGAATTGTTACTGAGGGACACAGAATTGTTACTGAGGGACACAGAATTGTTACTGAGGGACACAGAACCGTTACTTAGGGCCACAGAATTGTTACTTAGGGACACAGAATTGTTACTGAGGGCCACAGAACCGTTACTTAGGGCCACAGAATTGTTACTTAGGGACACAGAATTGTTACTGAGGGCCACAGAACCGTTACTTAGGGCCACAGATTTGTTACTTAGGGACACAGAATTGTTACTGAGGGCCACAGAACTGTTACTTAGGACCACAGAATTGTTACTCGGACAGACACAGAATTGTTACTCAGGGACACAGAATTGTTACTGAGGGCCACAGAACCGTTACTTAGGGCCACAGAATTGTTACTCAGGGACACAGAATTGTTACTGAGGGCCACAGAACTGTTACTTAGGGCCACAGAATTGTTACTCAGGGACAGACACAGAATTGTTACTCAGGGACACAGAATTGTTACTCAGAGACACAGAATCGTTGAATTAAAGAGTATGTCAGACAACATGCAGAGGAGTGGCAGAGGAGGCAATGTTTTAGGAGCGAGCAGACGTGGCAGCAGAGGAAGGGGTTGAGGCAGCACTATTCGCAGCCAGAGGCCAGTGCTCCCGGTGTCATCCAGCGGTCGTGTCTCCACCGTCTACCCTGCCGTCGTCGATTGGTTGGCTCGGTCGTCTTCCTCTTCCCAGGTCACCTCTGACACCTACAGCCAACGGTCGGTGGGTACGTCAGACACAACCGTTAGTTGGCATGGCCCGGGACCAAGCCCACTGAAATCACGTGTCCTCTACCTGCCCCTGTCCTTTGGTGTTCCCTCACCAAGCGAAGTATCGCATGCTGTGGGCTCAGCCCCACTGTACAGTGAGGAAGAGCTAACAGAGGGCGGTCAGGAACGGGGGGAGACATCGGCCTTTTCAGCAGCCAGGCGAAGAAGTACTGGCGAGGAGAGTGGCTCGGTAGCCGGTCTAGAGACAGGTCTGTCTCCTGACCCAGACGCAGCCGAGGGGGCTAGTAGTGAGGCGGAGACCCTACTTGATGATGAGGAGGTTGATCGCACTTGGCAGCCTCGTCGTCATCAGGCAATTTCTTCCGCATCATCAGGAGAAGAGGGTGGCAGCTTGGCAGCGAGCGAAACAGTCGGTGGGTTGCCCAGGAGACAGCAGCAGGGTCGCAGCAGTGTCAGTGGAGCCAAACGGCCACGGAGTAGAGCACCAGCTCCACTGCAGCCTACCACCACGGCCAGTAGTGGTGCCGGTGTGCACGGAGGAAGCAGCAGTCAGCCAGTGAGGAGTATCGGGGGCAAAGTTTCCTACTCGGCGGTGTGGCAATTTTTTGTCAAGACGCCCGAGGAAGTAAACGTAGCCGTATGTCGACTATGTGGCCAGAAAGTCAAGCGTGGCCAGGGGGCCCATGTTGGGACTACAGCGTTGCGGCAGCATATGCAGCGTCGCCATTTGGTGGCCTGGGAAAACCGTGATAAAGATACGGCGGTTCTGCCCGCCCCAGCCCCCGCTCCATCACCCGCTCCGTTACTTGCTCCGTCACCCGACGTCAATCGCCCTCCATCAGCCAGTCAAGGCTCCAACACCTCTGCTGAGGGGAGTTGTCGCTCGTTGGCATCTTCCGCTCGTTCAGATGCTCCTTCTTCTGCTACTCCTCTTCACGGATTCCGTCAGCAGTCTTTCTTGGAATCCGTTTCCAAGAGACAACAGTTTGCGAGCACGCACCCGACGGTGCAAAAGCTGAACGTCCTCCTGTCCAAGTTGCTGGTGCTGCAGTCCCTCCCTTTCCAAGTGGTGGACTCAGCACCTTTCCGAGAAATGATGGCTTGTGCCGCGCCGCGGTGGAGAGTGCCAAGCCGTCATTTCTTCGCCAAAAAGGCAGTGCCAGCCCTGCATTCACATGTAGAAGAGATGGTGGCCCAGTCTTTGAGCATGTCGGTCTCTGCCAAAGTGCACGGCAGCGCCGACGTGTGGAGCTGTAACTACGGTCAGGGACAGTACATGTCATTTACGGCCCACTGGGTGAACGTGGTGCCGTCACAGCCGCACCAGCAACTTGGACAGGTCACGCCGCTTTTGCCTCCACGTTTGCACGTCCTTGGTCCGGCAAAGATGTCCGCCTCTACCACCTCTTCTTCCGCCGTGTCCTCAGCCGCCACCCCCGTGCCAAGTCCCATTACCCGACCGGCATATCACATGTGCAGGGCGCAACGGTGTCACGCTGTGCTGCACCTGGTATGCCTTGGCGAACGTAGTCACACAGGGGAGGAACTTCTCAGTGTAATGAACAGAGAAATCGACAGATGGCTGTCTCCGCGCAAACTCAAAATCGGAACCATGTTGACCGACAACGGAAAGAACATGGTGTCTGCTCTGCGTCAAGGAAGGTTGTGCCATGCGCCATGCATGGCTCATGTGTTCAATCTGGTTGTCAAGCGGTTCCTAAAATCCACCATCCCACTGCAAGACATCCTTAAAATGTCACGTAAACTTTGCATGCATTTCAGCCATTCCTACACCGCAAAGCACACCCTCCTTGAGCTGCAGCGGCAGAACGGAATTGCACAGCATCGCCTGATCTGCGACGTTGCAACAAGGTGGAATTCAACCCTACACATGTTAGACCGCCTTTACGAACAGCGAAAGGCCATCACCGATTTCCTGATGTTACAAGCGGATAAAGGTACTCCCCTTTTTAACTTTGATGTCAGCCATTGGCAGCTCATGTGTGACACCTGCCGCTTGCTCAGGCCCTTTGAGGAGGCCACGCTATTCGTGAGTCGGCAGGACTATGGGATGAACGACGTCATTCCTCTGTTGCACGTCCTGGAACAAATGCTGTTAACAATGGCTGGTCAGGGTGCGGTAGACGTGGCGCACAGATCTCAACGCCACATGAACCCTGTGGGGGCAGGAAGAGGAGGAGGTAGAGGAGGACATTGGTGCTCAGGAATTATTGAGTGAAATGGGTGGTTTTTCCACTCAGCGGACAGGAGTGGAGGAGCAGGAGCATCTGGTAGAGGAGGAGGAGGAGGAGACAGAGGACCCAGACGCACCGTGGCAGTATGCTGTGGAGATGGAGGCAGGGAGTCCCTCGCATTCCTTGGCACAAATGGCCCATAGCATGCTCGGTTGCTTGCGTAGCGACAGCCGAATAATAACCATCAGACAGAGGGATGACTTTTGGCTGTCCACCTTGTTGGACCCTCGCTACCGTTCAAAAATGGTGGCCTTTTTCACACCTGCTGAGAGGGAGGCCAAAATAACGTACTATAAAAACCACCTATGTAGTCAGTTGGTCTCTGCCTTTGTGCGCCAACGTCCATCCTCAGACACTGTGGGCCCTGTGTGCTCGCGTTCCGCTGCCATGGCAGCAGGGGAGGGGTGGGGTGGTAGGAGCAGTGGCAGCTCCACCAGCAGTGGCTGCCTCAGTCTGCAGTCGATGAGTAGCTTTCTTCACCAGCGCAGTGAGGAAACTACTAACCAGCCGCAGCAGCAGCATCAGGTGGACCTGGAGCAGGACCTCAAACAACAGGCTTGGGCCTACTTGGACAGCACCCTGCCAACCGAGGTAGACAATCCCCTTGACTACTGGGCAACGAAACTTGACCTTTGGCCCCAACTAGCTGAATTTGCCCTTGAAAGGCTGTCATGCCCGGCCAGTAGCGTGGCATCGGAGCGTGTGTTTAGTGCGGCAGGAGGTATTGTAACTCCGCGGAGGACACGACTGTCCACCCAAAGTGTGGAGAGACTCACGTTTGTGAAAATGAATCAGGCGTGGATTAGTCTGGATTTCAAACCACCAGTTCCTGACACAACTGACTAAATCCGCCATGAATCATGCCTCAAACATGTGCCACTTTCAGGTCTCCTCACACACTGCTGGTGTGTTCCATTTTTTGTCATAGGGTGCTGGCAGATTACGGGCCTCCCATAGCTGCTGCCAGGCCCCTAATCTGCCATGGGCCCCTATACCGCCTCCTCATGCTGCTGCCAAGTCCAGAGTCTCTCATGGGTCCCTGTACGGCCTCCCATTGCTGCTGTCTCCATCGCCACACTCTGCCATGTGCCACTTTCAGGTCTCCTCACACACTGCTGGTGTGTTCAATTTTTTGACATAGGGTGCTGGCAGATTACGGGCCTCCTATAGCTGCTGCCAGGCCCCTAATCTGCCATAGGCCCCTATATACCGCCTCCTCATGCTGCTGCCAGGTCCAGAGTCTCTCATGGGTCCCTGTACGGCCTCCCATTGCTGCTGTCTCCATCGCCACACTCTGCCATGTGCCACTTTCAGGTCTCCTCACACACTGCTGGTGTGTTGAATTTTTTGACATAGGGTGCTGGCAGATTACGGGCCTCCCATAGCTGCTGCCAGGCCCCTAATCTGCCATGGGCCCCTATATACCGCCTCCTCATGCTGCTGCCAAGTCCAGAGTCTGTCATGGGTCCCTGTACGGCCTCCCATTGCTGCTGTCTCCATCGCCACACTCTGCCATGTGCCACTTTCAGGTCTCCTCACACACTGCTGGTGTGTTCAATTTTTTGACATAGGGTGCTGGCAGATTACGGGCCTCCCATAGCTGCTGCCAGGCCCCTAATCTGCCATGGGCCCCTATATACCGCCTCCTCATGCTGCTGCCAAGTCCAGAGTCTGTCATGGGTCCCTGTACGGCCTCCCATTGCTGCTGTCTCCATCGCCACATTCTGCCATGTGCCACTTTCAGGTCTCCTCACACACTGCTGGTGTGTTCAATTTTTTGACATAGGGTGCTGGCAGATTACGGGCCTCCCATAGCTGCTGCCAGGCCCCTAATCTGCCATGGGCCCCTATATACCGCCTCCTCATGCTGCTGCCAAGTCCAGAGTCTGTCATGGGTCCCTGTACGGCCTCCCATTGCTGCTGTCTCCATCGCCACACTCTGCCATGTGCCACTTTCAGGTCTCCTCACACACTGCTGGTGTGTTCAATTTTTTGACATAGGGTGCTGGCAGATTACGGGCCTCCCATAGCTGCTGCCAGGCCCCTAATCTGCCATGGGCCCCTATATACCGCCTCCTCATGCTGCTGCCAAGTCCAGAGTCTGTCATGGGTCCCTGTACGGCCTCCCATTGCTGCTGTCTCCATCGCCACACTCTGCCATGTGCCACTTTCAGGTCTCCTCACACACTGCTGGTGTGTTCAATTTTTTGACATAGGGTGCTGGCAGATTACGGGCCTCCCATAGCTGCTGCCAGGCCCCTAATCTGCCATGGGCCCCTATACCGACTCCTCATGCTGTGACGTTGCAACAAGGTGGAATTCAACCCTACATATGTTAGACCGCCTTTACGAACAGCAAAAGGCCATCACAGATTTCCTGATGTTAAAAGCGGATAAAGGTACTCCCTGTGTAACTTAGATGTCAGCCATTGGCAGCTCATGCGTGACACCTGCGCTTGCTCAGGCCCTTTGAGGAGGCCACGCTATTCGTGAGTCGGCAGGACTATGGGATGAACGACGTCATTCCTCTGTTGCATGTCCTGGAACAAATGCTGTTAACAATGGCTGGTCAGGGTGCGGTAGACGTGGCGCACAGATCTCAACGCCACATGACCCCTGTGGGGGCAGGACAGGAAGAAGAGGAGGAGGTAGAGGAGGACATTGGTGCTCAGGAATTATTGAGTGAAATGGGTGGTTTTTCCACTCAGCGGACAGGAGTGGAGGAGCAGGAGCATCTGGTAGAGGAGGAGGAAGAGGAGACAGAGGACCCAGACGCACCGTGGCAGTATGCTGTGGAGATGGAGGCAGGGAGTCCCTCGCATTCCTTGGCACAAATGGCCCATAGCATGCTCGCTTGCTTGCGTAGCGACAGCCGAATAATAACCATCAGACAGAGGGATGACTTTTGGCTGTCCACCTTGTTGGACCCTCGCTACCGTTCAAAAATGGTGGCCTTTTTCACACCTGCTGAGAGGGAGGCCAAAATAACGTACTATAAAAACCACCTATGTAGTCAGCTGGTCTCTGCCTGTCTGCGCCAACGTCCATCCTCAGACACTGTGGGCCCTGTGCGCTCGCGTTCCGCTGCCATGGCAGCAGGGGAGGGGTGGGGTGGTAGGAGCAGTGGCAGCTCCACCAGCAGCGGCTGCCTCAGTCTGCAGTCGATGATGAGTAGCTTTCTTCACCAGCGCAGTGAGGAAACTACTAACCAGCCGCAGCAGCAGCAGCAGCAGCAGCAGCAGCATCAGGTGGACCTGGAGCAGGACCTCAAACAACAGGCTTAGGCCTACTTGGACAGCACCCTGCCAACCGAGGTAGACAATCCCCTTGACTACTGGGCAACGAAACTTGACCTTTGGCCCCAACTAGCTGAATTTGCCCTTGAAAGGCTGTCATGCCCGGCCAGTAGCGTGGCATCGGAGCGCGTGTTTAGTGCGGCAGGAGGTATTGCAACTCCGCGGAGGACACGACTGTCCACCCAAAGTGTGGAGAGACTCACGTTTGTGAAAATGAATCAGGCGTGGATTAGTCTGGATTTCAAACCACCAGTTCCTGACACAACTGACTAAATCCGCCATGAATCATGCCCCAAACATGTGCCACTTTCAGGTCTCCTCACACTGCTGGTGTGTTCCATTTTTTGTCATAGGGTGCTGGCAGATTACGGGCCTCCCATAGCTGCTGCCAGGCCCCTAATCTGCCATGGGCCCCTATACCGCCTCCTCATGCTGCTGCCAGGTCCAGAGTCTCTCATGGGTCCCTGTACGGCCTCCCATTGCTGCTGTCTCCATCGCCACACTCTGCCATGTGCCACTTTCAGGTCTCCTCACACTGCTGGTGTGTTCCATTTTTTGTCATAGGGTGCTGGCAGATTACGGGCCTCCCATAGCTGCTGCCAGGCCCCTAATCTGCCATGGGCCCCTATACCGCCTCCTCATGCTGCTGCCAGGTCCAGAGTCTCTCATGGGTCCCTGTACGGCCTCCCATTGCTGCTGTCTCCATCGCCACACTCTGCCATGTGCCACTTTCAGGTCTCCTCACACTGCTGGTGGGTTCCATTTTTTGTCATAGGGTGCTGGCAGATTACGGGCCTCCCATAGCTGCTGCCAGGCCCCTAATCTGCCATGGGCCCCTGTACCGACTCCTCATGCTGCTGCCAGGCCCGTAATCTGTCATGGGCCCCTGTTGTCGCTTGTTGGCATATTCCGCTCGTTCAGATGCTCCTTCTCCTGCTACTCCTCTTCACGGATTCCGTCAGCAGTCTTTCTTGGAATCCGTTTCCAAGAGACAACAGTTTGCGAGCACGCACCCGACGGTGCAGAAGCTGAACGTCCTCCTGTCCAAGTTGCTGCTGCCAGGCTCGTAATCTGTCATGCGCCCCTGTACCGCCTCCTCATGCTGCTGCCAGGTCCAGAGTGTGTCATGGGCCCCCGTACCGACTCCTCATGCTGCTGCCAGGCCCGTAATCTGTCATGGGCCCCTGTACCGCCTCCCCATGCTGCTGCCAGGTCCAGAGTGTGTCAAGGGTCCCTGTACGGCCTCCCATTGCTGCTGCCAGGCCCGTAATCTGCCATGGGCCCCCGTACCGACTCCTCATGCTGCTGCCAGGCCCGTAATCTGTCATGGGTCCCTGTACGGCCTCCCATTGCTGCTGTCTCTATCGCCACACTCTGCCATGTGCCACTTTCAGGTCTCCTCACACTGCTGGTGGTTTCCATTTTTGTCATAGGGTGCTGTATGGCCTCCCATTGCTGCTGCCTCCACCGCCACACTGTGGCTCCACACTCTGGTTTTGGCCCCGTGACTGCCCAATTGAGTGAAGTGTGCGGTGATTCTAAGATCGACGGCACTCATCTGCATGTCATACTGACTGACAGTATTATTTCTCTTCCCCAGCAGACTCCAAGGGCATTTAAATTAAAGGTACAGTGTTCTGCACTAATATTAAGTCTCTCTGAAGCCTAGAAACACCCTTTTTTAAGTTAAATTCACAGCGAATATATTCGACTCGAATCGAAATTTTTCCACGAATTCGCCGAATCAGTCGAATCGAATTTTTGAATACTTCGCTCATCTCTAGCCACTATGCATAAATGTATATACATGGATAGAAACTAAACTAATACATACGGGTATAAATGCTTACAAATAATCATGCATACAAAGACAAACCTATTGCATATCCCCTAATGGGGAAACGTGACTAAATGCTTGTGATGGTTGCACACAAAAACCATGCAAAAGGATGATATACTGCAACAAGTGATAAAAGTGAATATTTTACAGTCCACTTCACACAAAAACTGTGATCCTTTAAAAGCCGTGAGAGTGCCACTGGTGCCACAATCCTAAAAATGGTTTGCGTGCCTCCTCACCTCCCCGCACTGACCACAAGGGCCAATACGCCTTTGAACCATATAAGATGTATTCCTCGGATGTCAGCCGGTACAGGTCCACAGTTGATTCTACCTCAGGCGCTGTTATCCAAAAAGCCACCTCCAGCTCCTATATAGTGGTGGTAATATACCACCAGATGATGCTCAGAGACATAAGAAGAGACCTCCCATAGCGTGATACCGTAATATTTATTGATAAAATAATATATATATAAAATGCCCACTCACATGTCCACAAACAATTTAAAACCTCATGTAGATCCTCCTGGTATCCTAGTACTGTGGGTGTACCCGGAGTCCCAATATGGCGCGTACGCCCTGACGACACTTCCGGTACGCGGTGACGTCACTTCCGACGTACGCGCCATATTGGGACTCCAGGTACACCCACAGTACTAGGATACCAGGAGGATCTACATGAGGTTTTAAATTGTTTGTGGACATGTGAGTGGGCATTTTATATATATTATTTTATCAATAAATATTACGGTATCACGCTATGGGAGGTCTCTTCTTATGTCTCTGAGCATCATCTGGTGGTATATTACCACCACTATATAGGAGCTGGAGGTGGCTTTTTGGATAACAGCGCCTGAGGTAGAATCAACTGTGGACCTGTACCAGCTGACATCCGAGGAATACATCTTATATGGTTCAAAGGCGTATTGGCCCTTGTGGTCAGTGCGGGGAGGTGAGGAGGCACTCAAACCATTTTTAGGATTGTGGCACCAGTGGCACTCTCACGGCTTTTAAAGGATCACAGTTTTTGTGTGAAGTGGACTGTAAAATATTCACTTTTATCACTTGTTGCAGTATATCATCCTTTTGCATGGTTTTTGTGTGCAACCATCACAAGCATTTAGTCACGTTTCCCCATTAGGGGATATGCAATAGGTTTGTCTTTGTATGCATGATTATTTGTAAGCATTTATACCCCTATGTATTAGTTTAGTTTCTATCCATGTATATACATTTATGCATAGTGGCATTTGTTTAGCGCTACACCAATTTTTCTTATTATAACTATTGTAGTTGCTACTTTCACTGGTCAAGTTAGGCCTTACATCTCTTGATTAAAGATTGGAGTGCTGCTGCATTTACACCAAACTAAATTTAAAATGTAAAAAATAAATTACATAAAGTATAAAAAATATTTTATGGCAAAATATAGAATTGCTGATGCTTGCTGTGAAAATATGTTCCGTAACACCTAATAGGGACCTGGTATAGATTATAAGGCGATCCATATGCTTTTTTTTATTTTTACTCAAAATTTACCACAAAATTGCATTTGTTTTTCTACAAGATGTCAGTTACTCTGCAGTACATCCTACCCAAATAAAGGTGCACTTCTTCACAAGCTTTTGGGAATCCTCAGGCATGTTAATCAGAGGAATTCTGCATTTTAACATTAGAACCACATAACACATATACTGTACAACGTCTAGGAAGTGGGTTGTAATTCTGGGCTGCATATGTCTGTGTTCATCTGTTTGTGCTGAAAGTTTGTGAAATTGCTGGTGACAGCTCTGGGTCTCATACTAATGATTCCGAATTGGAGAAACCAGCTCCCACTCACAATATCGCTCTGATAGCCAGGGATTGGCCCAACCCTGTGTTGTTTCTCCTCTGTGAAAGTGAGAAACAACAGATTTCTCTAGTAAGGTAGAAAAGATACAATGAATATTTTACTCCTGACTAGAGGGGTCTGGACAAAAAAATAAAATCCTGTTTAGTGAGTGTTATTAGCAGTCAGTGTTAGTGTCAGTTAGTGGCAAGGTATATGTCATTTAGTAGCAGTATGTCAGTCAGTATTTGTGACAGTGTAAGTGTCAGTAAGTTGGGGATTTACTAAAACTCGTGTACTAAGAATCTGGTGAAGCTGTGCATAATAGCTAATCAGCTTCTAACAGCTCGTTCAATTAAGATTTGACAATAAAATCTGGAAGCTGATTGGTTTCTATACAGAGCTGCACTAGATTTTGCACCATGAAGTTTTAGTAAAAAAAAAACCCTTAGGCTCCATGCACACTGGTTTTTGTGTACTCTAGGAACCTACCGACTTAGAGATTTAAAGGTCCTATGGGTGCATATGTAGGGGGATGAACACTGGATCTCCTAGCTCTAGTCTATTTACTTCTCACATTATGTTGTATTCACTGCTTATATGGTCTGTTACACCCCTGGACCTGTTCTGTTCACACCTCAGATGTACATTGTGCTGAATACTGTTACATGATCTTTTATGTCTTGCATTGTAAGTTACCTCTCTGACTCTTTCATACCAACAAACAATTTGAACAAGAAATGTAAATGCACAACAGCACATCAATATAAAGCTTACTATCCATGCACTCTAGGGGTCCACACAGCAGCAGGCAGGAACACAGACCCTAAATACTCCCTGGGGGCAGGTGTGGGGGCAAACAAGTCAATTAGACTGAAAAAAGGAAGATGCAAGGTAATAAACTAACAAAAAATTATTCCATGGTCAAATAAACTACATGAGCACTGGTCTATACCTACCTGACTGTTGGATGTCTACAATATAATTATATCCTAGTCCAGCCAGAAAAGTAATTCACAAAAAGAGAGAGGGGGCTAACAGTGGTATAACAGTTTTTTCTGGGCCATGGAATGATCACAACAATCTTAAAATAAACAGATAAGTAAATCAGCAATATAGCACTGTCCCAATGGTTAATGGGATACTGGTAGGCAGTTGCTGGTACACCAATCTCATGTAAAAATAACATTATCTGCTCACCATTCAAGCTGTGGGTGGGGAATAACAAACCCTGAAAAAGGTAAATCCATCCACCTTGACAAAAGGAAACAGCCTATTCATTATTCATTCAGAAACTGCCTCTTCCACAGTCCTTCTTTTATCTCCCCTTCAGATAGAGACAGCACCCAATGGCTTCTCTTACCAGCCTGTGGTGTCACCCCAGCCCGAGGCTCCTGATCTGCACAGGCATGGAGAGGAGACCTGTCTATATGTAGATGTGCCAGACCACCATTGCCACCATATTGGAAACTATCAGGGGGCTGGAACACATGGCAGGGAACATAGAACTGCAGGGGACAGGGCAAGAGCATGCTCAATGTCCCAAAGGGGAAAATGGGAAATGCTGCAGCAATGTCCCTCCACAAATTCAGAGGCCCCTGAACACCTGCCCAAAAAAGACAAAGAGGGGTGCCACAGGTATCTGATGTCAAAGATCACGCTACAAAGAAAGAACAAACCATGAAAGCACACTGATGTGTGCTTTAATATATATAAAATGGTGCATGAGCTGGTACAAGTAAGAAAGAAATCCAGACTAATCCTATTGTTGGCACAGCCTCATACATAAAAGTCTGCCATAGTGACTGAGGCTTTTATAGAGGTACTGATAGGGATGGCAATAATATACATACAGTTGTGTTCAAAATAATAGCAGTCAGACATCACTAACCTAATCAATCACTGTTTTTGGTAGAAATTATATTTCTACATGGCAAATAATTTACTAGCAGGTGTAGTAGAGTAATAGAAATCCAACAGACCCAACAGTCATGACATGCATGCTACTGATTCTGTGTAATTGAATCACTAATTGAAAGGGGCATGTTCAAAATAATAGCTGTGTGGAGTTCTAATAGTGAGGTCATTCATTCTTTGAAAAACAGGTGGCAATTATTGCCCTTACTTAAGGAAGGAAGGCAGCAAATGTTGGACATGCTGGTTACAGTGCATTTCTCTCTGAAATTCTGAGGAAAATGGGTCGTTCCAGACATTGTTCACAAGAACAGCGTACCTTGATTAAAAAGTTGATTGGAGAGGGGAAAACATATAAAGAAGTGCAGAAAATGATAGGCTGCTCAGCTAAAATGATCGTAAATGCTTTAAAATGGTAACCAAAACCTGAAAGACGTGGAAGAAAGCAAAAAACTACCATTCGAATGGATAGAAGAATAGCCAAAATGGCAAGGACTCAGCCAACAATCAGCTCCAGGAAGATCAAAGAAGGTCTAAAGTTACCTGTGAGTACTGTTACAATTCAAAGACGCCTATGTGAAGCCAAGCTATCTGCAATAAGCCCCCGCAAAGTCCCACTGTTGAAAAAAAGACGTGCTGAAGAGGTTACAATTTGCCAAAGAGCACATTGACTGGCCTAAAGAGAAATGGCGCAACATTTTGTGGACTAGTGAGAGTAAGATTGTTCTTTTTGGGTCTAGTGGCCGGAGACAGTTTGTCAGACGACCCCCAAACACTGAATTCAAGCCACAGTACGCTGTGAAGATAGTGAGGCATGGTTGCGCAAGCATCATGATATGGGGATGTTTCTCATACTACGGTGTTGGGCCTATTTATCGCATACCAGGGATCATGGATCAGTTTGAATACATCAGAATACTTGAAGAGTTCCTGCTGCCTTATGCTGAAGAGGAAATGCCCTTGAAATGGGTGTTCCAACAAGACAACGACCCCAAACACATCAGTAAACGTGCAACATCTTGGTTCCAGACCAACAAGATTGATGTTATGGAGTGGCCAACCCAATCCCCGGATCTTAATCCAATAGAAAACTTGTGGGGTGACATCAAAAATGCAGTTTCTGAGGCAAAACCAAGAAATAGAGAATAACTGTGAAATGTAGTCCAATCATCCTGGGCTGGAATACCTGTTCACAGGTGCCAGAAGTTGGTTGACTCCAATGCAACACAGATGTACAGCAGTTATTAGAAACAATGCTTATATAACTAAATATTAATTAAGTGATTCAAGGAAAGCAAAATCTTCAAACATTTTTCAATTTATATAGTGAATGTTTGAGTTTGTAAAGAAGACTACAAACACTACTATTTTTTTGAACAGTCTAATATTCACTTTTCTTCAATTTGTTTTAGAGGAACAACACAAATTTGATATATTTTTCTTCAGGTTTTGATTTGGAATAGAATGTGTAGTGTTCCCAATGTATTTGTGTGTATGGAAATAAAAGCTATTAGAAGGATTTTGAGCTTTATTCACTTTTTTCAACACACTGCTATTATTTTGAACACAACTGTACATACATACAGTATACTAGCCTAAAACCACATTAGGGCATTAAGGAAAAAGAAAAGCACCAAAAGTACAAAACTGGACAATTATATGTTGTCATATATAGAGCAAGATGAGCACTTGCTTGTTTATTAGAGAAAAGGTTTGTAGCTCAGCATTTCATTGAGACCCAAAAATGAGGTGGCATTCAGCCAATGTAACAAATGAGCCTTCATCTAGAGCAAAATTGTGTCCCAATTGCCTCCATTTGAGGGCCATAGATGACATCACCAAGACATGGAAATTGTGCTTGAGGCCTACATGTCTACTTATCTGACTGATCATCTTTCTGTTACATGGTTATTAAATATGGTTATCCACTTTTGTTGTACTTGCATGATGGTTTTTCCTATGTGGTAAGCACTGTGGGTTCATGTCATGAGATAGACTACGAAAGTGGTATCGCAATCTACGTAGGTCCTCAGCTTAAAAATCTCCCCATTAGGTAATATGACAGTTCCACATTCCAGTATCCAGGGGCGCTGTGGCTATCCCATGCAGCAGTAAGTACCATTCCTATGTTGGTTTGTATCCCTGTTAGGCTGAGAGTAACGGCTACAAGTTTTTTTGTCCTGTAAGGATGACACCCTTTGATTTGTGGAGTGTCATGTACATATTTGGTTAGGATATTGTCACCAGTCAGGACGTACCAGTATTTCTTTATGAACATGTTGATTTTTATTTTATTAGCATTACTGTGTGTGACTCTTCTCATTTCCTAGGAGTAAACAGAAGGTTAGATATTTTTTGCTGTAAAGCTTTATGATATGCTCATTTATGTATAGCCTTGTTATATCCCCTTTGGAGCAGTCTGTTTTGAAGTTGTTTAGCCTACAATCTAAAGTTGGATTCAAGGGTACAGTTTTTGCATAACCAAATGTACTGGGTGTATGGTATGCTTTTCACTGAACTGGCAGGGTGGGATCTAGTTGTGTGCAATATTGAATTGTCAGCAGTGGGTTTCCCAAATGCATGGTAAGTGGCCTTAAAAATAGTCAGAATGGAATTTAAATATTTGGCTTCCATTGGCTTCAACAGTGTTCAGATTAATATTCAAACTTAAAATCAGTTTGTTGAACATTCATCTAACGGAACCCTGGTACATTTGGATCACTACTAGTCCTTAACCCCTTGACGCCGACGTAACACAAATATGCGGCCTCACGGACCTGGGCTTTTTTCCATGGGGCCGCATATTTGCGTACCTGTCTTTGTGCTGGGAGCGCGCCACTCGGCGCGCTCCCAGCACCAAGACCGCGGTGTCACTGAGAGCCCCGAGTCCCGTTCTAACGATTCCGGGTCACGTGATCGCTGTGATAGCCTCTGATTGGCTATCACAGTGATCAATCACTGCAGCCCGGCCCCCTTGTTTTCTCTCTCTCTATGAATGGAGAAGAGAGATACATTGTATCTCTTGAACTCCTGACATAGAGAGATAAAAAAAAAGTTTGTAAAAACAAAAAAAGATAAATAAATATTAAAAAAGAAAAGAAAAAATAAAGAAAAATACCTAGATCAAGGTTTGATCTAGTTCAGTACCAGGGTTAGTGTTTGGGTCAAGGTCAGGGTCAAGGGCAAAGTTCAGGGTCAAAGGTCAGGATTTAAAAAAAAATTGGTATCAGTGTCAGTTAGTGTTAATGTCAATGTCAGTGACAGTGTGTTTTATGTAAAAAAAAAAGAAAAAAAAAAAAAAGACAAAAACAAAATGCGCACTATTGTTTCTGGACTGTACTACGGGTACAAACAACAAATAACATTCACATATATGGTATCGCTGCGATCGTCAAGAACTGGAGAATGTATTTTGGGTTGTTCTTTGGTGGTAGGTTATGGTCGTAACAAGAAACACAGTTAAATTAAAAAAAATTATTTTTTTTTACTATTTTGGCCCAGTTTTCCTTTAATAATAATAAAAAAATTAGGAGCTATCCATTACCATTTACCACCAAATGAAAGCCCAATTTGTCCTGAAAAAAACAAGGTATAAGTCACCTGGATGTACAAAGTAGTTGTGACGATATGTACGGTTTTACTAACACGTCAACGTTGCAGAATTGTGCTTAGGCATTTAGATTTGTTTTACCCTCAGGTGTGAAGGGGTTAAAAGGCACTAACGGTAAATGGTTCAGTTTTCTCTGTAAAACTCTAAATTGCAACTCTAGTTTTTCATTTTTTTATACAAATGTTGATATCACTGGCCATGTGGATGAATCACTGATTGCTTAGAGATTTCTGCATTAATTTCCAAAGCTATTTTCCAGAAAAGAATATGTATTTTCATTCATGCTTCATGACTCCTTTTAATAACCATTTTCCTACATCTATTTACTATTAAATTACTGGATCTCTTCACAGCATTTATAGTCTCCAGTTTTCCATCCAATGCCAGCTTATCTTAAAGCATGCAGTTGTGGTGATGTCTAATGTAGCATGTCATATTTAGCAGGATTCAATAACTCAGAAAATAAGAATTATTGTTTGTACTACAAATTACTAGTGCTTGTAATGCTAATCTGAAAAGCTGTATGTTTTATACTTGATGATAATTATAGGATATTCAGATTCACATATTGCTATGAAATGTCAACAAAAATGAAAAATAAATACATTACCCGCCCTTTCCATTTTTTGACACAAGTAATCTATTGTGGTGTATGTCTATTAATATGCAAATAAATGGTTTTCTAAGCTATCATTAGCCTGTCTTTTATTGGTAGTATTAGAAATACTGACATGTTTTGCAGGAAGGTATTTAACTGCTTTCCTGCCACCCTATAGTAGAACTACTGCTACGGGGCGGCAGGGTTGCGCAAAATCACGTATATATACGTGATTTACATTTCTGGGTAGGGGGCGTGACCGCCGCTCTACCCGCGCCGCCATTGGCGGCTAGGAATGTCAATCACCTGGTCCCGGCTGGAGATTCCCCCCCGACACCCGCCAATTGCTGTGTAGAACTGACAGGGGAGAGACTTGTGTGTAAACAACACAGGTCTCTCTCTTTTGCCAGCAAGGACATGTAAGTCTGTCTTTCTCTGCACAGCAGAATGTCTCCCTAGTAAAACTCACACAGCACATCCTGTAAAACAGAACACAGCACACAGTTAACCCTTTGACCACCCAGATGTTAACCCCTTCCTGCCCAGTGTCATTAGTACAGTGTCATTGCTTTTTATTAGTACTTATCATTGTCTTAGTGTCACTGGGGATGTCAGTGGCAGTTAGTCAATTCCCTTCCAGTGTCAGTATTATTATTAGTATTATAAAAAACAAAATCCCAGTATCTATACTGCCATTTGTATACGCTATAACTTGCACATAAACCAACTAATTTACATGTATTAGGATTATGTATTTTCACAGTTTGTTTTGTGTTTTTCTACACGTTTTTGAAGCATTTTGATGCGTGATCCATTTTGTGCAGCTTTTTTTTGTTAAATTGGAATTTTTTTTGTTGCTGGGTAGAATTAAATTGGAAACACAGAAAAAAAACTCCACCCTATAGCAGGATTACTGCTACAAGGCAGACTCTCTGCACAAAATCACGTACTGTATATTTACGCGATTCGCACTCCTGCTGTGATCGCGAGCTGGGGGCATGCAAGCGTGAGCCTGCTGACCCGGCAGTGCTGTGATTCGGTGCCTAACTGATCAATCAGCAGATTCAGGCCAGTGATGTTCGCACTGCCCTATCATAGATCTTCCTGTACCTGTGTTTACATTTACACAGGTATATGAAATGATGCAATCTTCTCTCCCTGGGCACATTCCATTCCAGAGAGCTAGGTCACATTTAATCCCCTGATCACCTCCCAGTTAACTCCTTCAGTGCCCGGTCACCAGTGTCATTAGTACAGTGTACAGATTTTGTTTCTGATCACTGTTTTAGTGTCACCGGCAACTTCAGATAGCGTTAGTATCAGTTAGCTTCCCTCCCAGATATCATCAGATTGCCAACCACTACATCAGTCATCACATTTAACCCTTTAATTGACATGCTCACATACACAATAAACCTCCATTGCTAGTATAGTGTCTAAACGGATCAATATCTTTGATCAGAACAGAACTATACCAGCGTTTACACAAAAGTATAGTGCCCCAAAAATGCAGCATTAGTGGGATCAGCCCTGGCACCTGCCAGCACCTGCATTTAGCCCCTATGCTTAAATCCCCCCCTCCCAGCAAGTTCAGTTTCAGTAGATCACTGTCACTTGACACATTGCACACAAAACTGCAGAGTTAGCAGAATCAGGCCTAATCTCTGCTAGCACTTGCAGGTACATTTTTTTGTAGTGGTTCAAGCAGTCCCTGACAGCCAGGTGCTCTTTTTCCCATGAGCCACACTAGGTACCTATGAATGTAGTGGCAAAAATGTCCAACGAATGTTTGTGTAGTGAAGAGGCCAACAGAATTTTAACTTTGTCAGATGAGAGTGAAGGGGAAGCCACACTGACAGAATCAGGCTCAAAATACAAACCTGTAAACAGTAGCGACACCCTGACAGCTCAGATGATGGAGTAGAGGACCCTGCTAAGGTCAGGTGTACCCGACCCGGTCCTAGGTTGCTGAGGTGTTACAATTGCATGATGATTTTCATTTGCATCAGAGTGACAGTATTAGTGCCGCTCTACCTTTTGGCGAACTGGCGAGCAGCAAATGCCTAGTGCATCATGTTTTTATTCATACCAGCTCTACAATATCACTTGGTGACATGGCGAGTCCCATAAGTGCAGTACAAGCTGGTGCGGGGGCTAGCCCAAGTAGTGTTCTGCAGCCACCAAGAATTCAAAAACAGGCCTGTAGAGCCCATAGTGTCCTTCTGGATGTGCTTGCAGAAACTGATTGGCAGCCTGTGACGGGAGTCACTTTGGGTGGGGGGCCCATCAGGGGCGGACTGACAACTCATGGGGCCCCCGGGCAATATGGGATCATGGGGCCCCTGTGTCCTTGCCCACACTCAAAGCACACCTAAAAAAGCCTATAAAAGGTACCAGTGGCATTTTATGGGGCCTCCTACTGACCCCAGGCCCTCGGGCAGTGTTCGAGT
The DNA here is from genome assembly GCF_062004578.1 of Staurois parvus. Classification (NCBI taxonomy): domain Eukaryota; kingdom Metazoa; phylum Chordata; class Amphibia; order Anura; family Ranidae; genus Staurois; species Staurois parvus. The sequence continues at coordinate 5,369,281 of NW_028317874.1, forward strand.
GCTCGAATGGTCAGTCCGCCCCTGGGGCCCATTGAACACAGTCCCCTTTGGAGAGGTGGGGAGACCCCTTTCTCAGCTCCCTATATCCCTCTTATGTGTAAGTCACCCTGTGCCTGTTAGGGGTACAGGGTGGAATGTCCTGATATTGTGTAGACATGTATAGGTGGAGTATGGGGGTTGTTAATTGTTTACTGCCATGTGGTTGCATCCCATTGTTCTATTGTGTGTCTTGCTTGGGAGCAAACTATTATGGGATGTATGTGTTTGTGTATTGGCTTGGTGGGGGGTGTCTGCTGTGTGTCTCTTGTTACTAAATGTTTTGCCCCGCCCTGTGTATATCTTGTATCTGTGTTTAAATAAAGCAGTCTATCTCCTGGAATCCTTCCAAGTCTGGTGCTGTCTCATCTTGTATGGCCAGCGGTGGTGTACGTGGATCTGTGCTCGGACAGGGAAGCGGGAGTCTAACAGAAATACCCTAGTGCAGTCGGGGTCCGGTTCCGTTACACAGTCTACAACAACGGAATTCAGGTTGAAACAGCCAGTTAAACTTTTTAGCAATTTATCGCCGCCAACCCAAATTCAAACCTTGCCAGACCATTTGCATGGAAACCTATTACGCTTTCCGAATTTAACGTTATTTTCTTAAGGGCAGAGGAGATATTTAGAATCTAAAAAGACCCCAGATTTCTCAAAATAGAATACCTGTCAATGCCTATTGCAATCACAGGGGATATTTACATTCCCTGTAATAGTAATAAAAGTGATCAAAAATAAAAAAAATGAAAGGTACAGTGTAAAAATTATTTAAAAAAATCCAAAATAAGTAAAAAAAAAAATCACCCTCGCCCCCCCGCACGCATGCACAACTGCCCCCGTGCCGGCATGTAAACAGCTCTTGCACCATGATTGTGAGGTATCACCACGAACATCCAATCGAGGGCAGTAATTCTAGTACTAGACCTGTGTAAATCTAACATTGTAGCCTGTAAAGGCTTTTAAATCATTGCCTATGGATATTAAAAATGTATGCAGTTTATCACCATTGCACGGGGCATACGCAGTTTTAAAGCATGTCATGTATGGGAATACCACATGTGTGAGACGTTTTTGGAGCCTAACCACACACAGGAGCCTGAAATCTAATGACCACTTTGAAAGCCTGAAGGTGCGTAACTTCCTCATTTCACTTCCTCAATACCTATCACAGTTTCAAAGTCCCTGACATGCCAGGATAGCGCCAAACCCCCCCCAAATGACCCCTTTCTGGAAAGTAGACACCCCAAGGAATTTAAAAAGCGGCATGGTGAGTATTTTGCAGATCTAATTTTTTCTCACAAGCTTTTGAAATATAAAAAAAGAATAGAAAAAAAATATATGTTTTTGTTTTTTTTCTTCATTTTCCAAAAACTTGTGGCATGGTGGTATTTGATCGACTAAGTGTTTTTTATTTTTTGCACTCTAAAAAAAAGGCTGACAATTTTGAGAAAAAAAACAATATTTTGGACTTTTTGCTATAAAACATGTCCAGTAAAAAAATTTAAAAATCAAATTTCATCTTTAATTTTAGCAAAAATGTATTCTGCGACGTCTTTGCTAAAAAAAATCCCAATATGTGTAAATTAATTGGTTTACGTGAAAGTTATAGCATTTACAAATGGCGGGAAAGATACTGGGATTCTTTTTTTTTATACTAATAATGGCGGGGACCAGCAACTTATGGCGGTGATCAGCGATTTATGACAGTGATCAGCGACTTATGGTGGGACTGCGGCGGACATTTTGACACTGGGGGGAACTGACTTGGGGTCACTGACATCCCCAGTGACACCAATACAGCGATCAGTGCAAAAAAAAACCCACTGACACTGTACTAATGGCACTGGGGAGGAAGGGGTTAACTTTTTTTAGGCAATCAAATGGGTAACTGTGTGAGGGGAGTGTTTTACTAGTGGGTGGGGGGTGTGTACTTCATGGGAACATGCTGATACCGAGATCTAAAATCCGCTCTCAGGAACAGCGTGTTAGGAGCTGACAGGGAGCAGAGCTGCATGGTAAACAATGCAGCTGTGCTCTGTGGCACTGTTTGCCGGTAATCGCCAGGACCCGGCAAGTAATGACCAGCCGGGACCCGATGATTGACACCCGCGATAGGCGGCATGGGTAGGGCGGTCGCGCTCCTTGGGCGCGCCCCCTACCTGTTTTGCAAAATGATGTTTTAAAATGTGATTTTGCGCAGCGGTGCCGCCCTGTAGCCGTTTTTCTACAGTGGCTGGTCAGCAAGTGGTTAAAAAAATATATAATGTTTGGGGGTCCAAAGTAATTTCCTAACAAACAATACTGATTTTTTTCATGTGAACAAAAAGAGTGAGTGATGTGTGGCATAAACTTCTAATGCTGGGCATAAGTGCCCCAACCCCCCCAAATGACCCCTTTTTTGAAAGTTGACACCCCAAACTATTTGCTGAGAGGCATGTTGAGTCAATAGAAGAATTAATTTTTTTACAAGTTTTTGAAAATTGCCAAAAAAATTGTTTGGTCTGTTTTTGTTTATAGTGCAAAAAAAAACACAGAGGTGATCAAATACCACCAAGAGAAAGCTCTATTTGTGTGAAAAAAGGACATAAATTTAACTTATGTACAGTATTGCATGACCACGCAATTGTCAGTTAAACTAGCGCAGCGTCGTATAGCAAAAAATTGCTAAATTCCAATATCTATATCGTCATTTGTAGACACTATAACTTTCACACAAACCAATTAATATACACCTATTGAGATTTTTTTTTTACCAAAGACGTATAGCAAAATATATTTTGGCCTAAATTTATGATGAAATTGAGTTTATTGTATATTTTTTATAACAGAAATGAGAAAATACTGTTTTTCTTAAAACTTTTTGTTTATAGCCCAAGAGAAAAAAAAACCCAGTGGTTATCAAATAGCATCAAAAGAAAGCTCTATTTGTGTGGAAAAAAGGACATAGATTTCATTTATGTATAGTATTGCATGACCGCACAATTGTCAGTTAAATAAGTGCAGCGCTGTATAGCAAAAAAAACGGCGTAAATTGCAGTATCTATACCATAGTTTGTAGACACTATAACTTTCATATAAAGCAAATAATATATACTTATTTGGATTTTTTTGTACCAAAGACATGAAGCAGAATACATTTTGGCCTAAATTTATGACTAGCTTTGAGTTTACTATATATTTATTATATAATAATACCTCCTGCGCTTTAGATGAAGAAAAAAGCTACACTAAGCTGCCAACACCCTCCTTTACACCAAAAAGAACATATATAAACAAGAAAAAATTGGTGTGGCGCTAAGATAAATACCACTAATACCACATATCATATAAAATATACATAAATAATTGAATAGTCATGCATAAAACATAACCCCTAACTGGGGCACGTGAATGAATACTAGTGATGATGACACAAAAACACCATGCAAAAGGGATTCCTACAGGTGACAAAAGGTGCATAGATTACAGTCCACTATACACGAAGACTGCAATCCTTGAACAAGCGTGAAAGTGCCACTGGTGCCACTGGTGTCATAATCCGGAAATGGTAAGAGTGCCTCCTCACCTCCCCGCACTGACCACAAGGGCCAATACGCCTTTGCACCTAATAGGTGTAATCCTCGAGTGCCAGCCGATAAGGTCCACACTGGATGCTACCTCAGACGCTGTGCTCCCAAATGCCAAATCCAGCTGCTCTATAGTGGTGGTATTAGACCACCAGATGATGCTCAGAGATATAAAGAGAGACTTGCCATAGCGTGATACCGTAACGTTTATTAATAAGATGTAAGCAATTAAAATGTCCACTCACATGTCCACATTAAAAGTATAGCCTTAGAATGCTCCTCCTGTATCCTCGTGCTATGGGTGTACCCGGAGTCCCAATATGGCGCGTGCGTCGGAAATGACGTCACTGCGTACCGGAAGTGTCGTCAGGGCGTACCAACGCGTTGCGTCACGAATACCACGTGACTTCATCAGGGTGACCCTGATGAAGTCACGTGGTATTCGTGACGCAACGCGTTGGTACGCCCTGACGACACTTCCGGTACGCAGTGACGTCATTTCCGACGCACGCGCCATATTGGGACTCCGGGTACACCCATAGCACGAGGATACAGGAGGAGCATTCTAAGGCTATACTTTTAATGTGGACATGTGAGTGGACATTTTAATTGCTTACATCTTATTAATAAACGTTACGGTATCACGCTATGGCAAGTCTCTCTTTATATCTCTGAGCATCATCTGGTGGTCTAATACCACCACTATAGAGCAGCTGGATTTGGCATTTGGGAGCACAGCGTCTGAGGTAGCATCCAGTGTGGACCTTATCGGCTGGCACTCGAGGATTACACCTATTAGGTGCAAAGGCGTATTGGCCCTTGTGGTCAGTGCGGGGAGGTGAGGAGGCACTCTTACCATTTCCGGATTATGACACCAGTGGCACCAGTGGCACTTTCACGCTTGTTCAAGGATTGCAGTCTTCGTGTATAGTGGACTGTAATCTATGCACCTTTTGTCACCTGTAGGAATCCCTTTTGCATGGTGTTTTTGTGTCATCATCACTAGTATTCATTCACGTGCCCCAGTTAGGGGTTATGTTTTATGCATGACTATTCAATTATTTATGTATATTTTATATGATATGTGGTATTAGTGGTATTTATCTTAGCGCCACACCAATTTTTTCTTGTTACTATATATTTATTATAACCAAAAGTAAAAAATATAGTTATTTCTCAAACATTTTGGTCTTTTTTTGTTTATAGAGCAAACAATTTAATAAAAACACAGAGGTGATCAAATACCATCAAAATAAATATCTATTTGTGTGAAAAAAAGGATATACATTTTGTTTGGGTACAGCATTGCATGATCGCACAATTACCAGTTGCAATTGCGCAGTGCTGTAACCAGGGGCGGACTGAGAACTCATGGGGCCCCCGGGCAATAGAGGATCATGGGGCCCCTGTGCCCCTGCCCAAACTCAAAAAAGCCTATGAAAAAGGTACCAGGTGCATCTCATGGGGCCCCCTACTGTACCTGGGCCCTCGGGCAGTGCCCAAGTTTCCAAATGGTCAGTCCACCCCTGGCCGTAACGCTGAAAATGGCCGTAACGCTGAAAATGGTCAGTAAATCCTCTGGAGAGCAAGTGGTTAAAGTGTAAAAAGGCAGACATACACAGATTTTGACAAGTCCTTTAATAAAAAGAAAAGCCAAAAAAAGTCCCATAATGTACATCCATGGACAATCACATTGCCCAGTGATGCAGGTCCGTAGCAATGACAATCCCTGAAACCTTATACAGCAACCAGAAGAAATAGATCATATGGTGCAGCGCTATTAAAGTACCACAATAATAAATATAATAAGATACAAAAACAGCTATTCCAAAGTATACATCACACGTACTCTTTAAAATAAACATGCAATAGGGTGAATGGTATATTGTCCTGTACCAACTTCAAAACTGATATAACAATCACTTTAACATGCGTGATAGTCGGTACTATTTTCTTTACATCACATTGACATTCAACAGGCTTGATTGGTGAACCTCAACAGTGGTCAAAGTGAAGAACAACATTCCTTTTATGATAGTTCATATATAAACAATTGTGCTCAACTTGAATGAACAAACATGCATGTGACAATAACGCATGTGAAATCCAGTGATGGTGTCAGCACACTCCTCCTGTGGCTAGATTGCCCCCTCACCTTAATTCTGCGACCCAATGGGCCCTCACGCCTTTAAGATCACTATAGGATCTTTCTCCCAGGGTGGATACCTCAGCAACGCTCCTGTGGACCCCTCAGTGATGGGTAGGTAGTCAGGACACTCTGAATGTCAATGTGATTTAAAGAAATTAGTACCGACTATCACGCATGTTAAAGTGATTATGTTATATCAGTTTTGAAGTTGGTACAGGACAATATACCATTCACCCTATTGCATGTTTATTTTAAAGAGTACGTGTGATGTATGCTTTTGAATAGCTATTTTTGTATCTTATTATATTTATTATTGTGGTACTTTAATAGCGCTGCATATGATCTATTTCTTCTGGTTGCTGTATAAGGTTTCAGTATTGGGTGTCAGCAGCTTACCTATATAGGAACTCCATAAAGCGCAAGAGGAATTTCTAAATAATTGACCATATTTGATCATTGTGAGTGAAGTATCTGCATCACTGGATGACATGATTGACTGTGGATTATATCGTGGGGATTTTTAAATGAAAGGATTGTTCAAAAACTGTGAGTGTTTACTTAGATGCTACTTTTTTTGTGAATTAGTAAGGGTACTTATTCACATGGGTGGAGGTATCTGGGTGACACCTTATTGTTAAAGGGGCTTTCATGTGCCAAACACCCCTGAAGGTGAGAACAGGGAGCTCTAGGCTCAAAGAAGCCTGGGGGTCATTTAGGAAGCTGCTTGCAGCATAGTCAACTGGATAGCTGTCAACTGGTTTGTCAGGAAAGATGGCAGGGCCTCTGTTGCCCTTGCAGATGTAGCGGGACCAGGGCAGTAACCACAGGCGAGGTGACACCCAAGGAAGAAGCAGGATCAGATTGGCAGGACCAGACTGAAAAAGCGAAGTCAGGAAGGTAACTGACATCAAAGGAAGGAAAATAAGGGAGTAGGCAGGAGCGTGGTCAAGAACAGACCCAAGGTCAGGTACGGAAATCCAGAGGAGCAAGCAAAAGAGTAGTCAAGAGCAAGCCAGAATCATGCATGGTAAAACAAGAGAAGCAGAGTCCTTAGAGCAAGTTAAAACCAGGGATAAGGCAGCAGGAAAGTCCAGAGGCAAGTTGGGTCAGTAACAGGTAGTCCAAGGAATACAGGAAACACAGGAGTAAGGAGTACTGGTAGCTGAAAATCATCCAGCAAAGTCTGAGTGCCGCCATTGTCTTTATATAAGGTGTTTGGCACCAGTTCTGGGTGCAGATGTGCGTGAACGTGCACCAGTGCACACACGTGCGCATTGGCACAGTATGTGTGTGCATTTCTATGCAGACGAGCATGGCCATGGCCAAGTATTGGCAATTATGCTAAGTCTTTTCCTCAGCGCAAGCACATTTTTATTCTGCTGTCCTTTTCAGCACATACTTATGTTTGTTCCAAATAGCACCCTGACATGACATGATGAAAGTCTACATAGTAGTAATATGCTATACAGCCATTGCTATTTTAAAATGTATATTTTTTTTAGTCCTGAAAATAAAAAACAAGAAAATATGCACAAAGCCACTGTGCACTCTTTTAAAAAAATAATACATTTTTATATATATTTTTTTGTGGAATTCAGTAATATAAATTGTAATCTTTATAGCTGTATTCCAGGAATTCAGCCACTGTCTAAAACATGCTGGCTTAGTATTGTTACGTCTAATGAGGTGTATGCTACCTCATGGACTTATCTCTTTTATTTACAACTGACTGTTACTGAGCATTGGGAGTACAGCTATCGCTATACTTCCAGTGTTCTAATAGGAGAGCTGCTGCACTCTCCCCTCCCCTCTTCTGCCATTCATAGGAGGCTTTGTTTTTTGTGAAAGGCTTCACATAATACAAATCACTCTGTGATTGGGAAAGTGGATGGGAGAGGTGGAAGCAGTGGCTGCATAAAACACTGCATTTGCAGGAGCTGAGACCAGTAGGTCCAGTGTCAGAGTGAAGTGCATTAGTGAAGTGTCAGAGTGCATAGCATTAGCTGCAATCAGTTAAAGAGGAACATTACCCAAAAGGGGAAGTTCTGCTCGTTTTCCTCCCCCCACTGCCACATTTTGCACTTTTTTGGGGGGAAGGAGGAGCGGGTATCTGGTTTTGAAAAGTACCCGCTCCCACTTTTGGTCAGATGTGTCGTGGCAAATCTTCAGTGGAATTCTGGACCCCTCCTTCCCCCACAGCGTTCTGGAACACGTCACATGACCCTGAAGACTGTAGGACCATTCACAAAGTGCAGCATGCTTCACGCATGTACAGTAGGAAACCAGCTGTGGAGCTGCAAGGCTTCACTTCCGGTTTCCCTTACTGAAGATGTCGGCACCTGCATCCAAAGCTGATTGAAGAATCGGCTCGTGTGAGGACATCGCTGGATCCCTGGACAGATGAGTGTACTTATATTAACCTCTTCCCATCTGCCCTATAGCAGAAGTATTGTTACAGGGTGGCACGGGTGTGCAAAATCACGAATATATACGTGATTTTGCAGTTCTGGCCTCGGCTGTCAATCACTCGGTCCCGAGACCCGGTGATTACCGAGCATCTCCGATGGGAGGGAGAACTATTTGTAAACAATACAGTTCTCTTCCCTGCCAGCTCCTGCACACTACTTTGCATGGCTCTGCATAGCACAGCCATACAAAGCAGTGTGCTTACTGTGAAAATAGCACATAGCACACAGTTAACCCTTTGATCACCCCGCATGTTAACCCTTACCTGCCAAGTGCCATTAGTACAGTGTCAGTGCTTTTTATTAGCACTGATCACTGTATTGGTGTCACTGGGGATGTCAGTGACACAAAGTCAGTTCCCCCCAGTGTCAGAATGCCCACCGCAGTCCAGCTATAAGTCACTGATCGCCGCCATTACTAGTAAAAAAAAAAATATCCCAGTATATATACCGCTATTTGTAAAAGCTATAACTTTCACATAAACCAATTAATGTACACATATTGGGATTTTATTTTAGCAAAGACATATACAGTAGCAGAATACATTTTGGCCTAAATTTATGACGAATTTAGATTTTTAACATTTTGTTACTGGACATGTTTAATAGCAAAAAGTCAAAAATACTGTTTTTTTCTCAAAATTGTCAGCCTTTTTTTCTATAGCGCAAAAAAACAAACAAATGCACAGGGGATCAATACCACTAAAAGAAAGCTCTATTTGTGGGAAAAAAAGGACATAAATTTAATTTGGGTGCAGCGTTGTACGACCACGCAATTTTCAGTTAAAGTAACGCAGCTTCGTAACACAAAAAATGGCCTGGTCAGGAAGGGGGGTAAATCCTCTGCAGGGCAAGTGGTTAAGAGTCACCAACTACAGTATTTTTAGCTTCTGACTTTTAATTTTTTGGGGGGAACCTGGAACTCCGCTTTAGCATAAAAATTGAGAGATATATCCACAAGGTGGCATCACTTCACCAGACTTAACCCCGTAGTAATCCACAACATTTTAGAAAGTGTCCGAATTCTTTAAGTTCAGCTTTAAAGAACCCGTTCAGTTTACACAGTGACTATATTGAATCTGCAAGATACATTCTGGCTTGTCATATGTCAATCTTTGTAAATTTGGGCCTAAGAAAGATAATAATTATAACAATTTATCTATGTACATGAATAATGTATCTGGTACTCTGCTGGATTTCACATCTGTAATTTCACATTCACATAATGTATCTTTAAAAGCTGCATACAGTGACCATATGAATGCTAAGCAGTTCAAATAAATAAAATATTCACCTCATTTTAAAGCTGTGCTGCCTGTTGGGACAGTAATTTTGTATATATAGCAAACAGCCGTGCAATCCATTATTTTTAGTAAGTATGCCATGTAATTGTAACTGACATGTTAAGTCGATTTTTCAGCTCAAGCTGAGTATGTCTCTTGAAGTTATGGTTACTTGACATTTGCCAAACACCTGTAGTGCTTTATTATTAGCTTAGTCATAAGTGGTGCTTTAAAAGCTAACACTAAGGCAATTTATTATCACCTCGTGTAAGAAAAAAATTGAAATAATTCACAATAATTGGCTTTCCAAACCATACTGCCATAAAATACAATTTCCATAATAGCTTATGTCACTTTACTTTACTTTATGTTGTTGTTAACTGGGACATACTCTCTCCTTAAAATGTATATATATATATATATATATATATATATATATAGTATTTTTTTTTAGTACAAGTTATGGACTAACTTTAATGCTGGATTTGTTTGCTCTCATCCTTATATTACCTTTTGTTAATCTGCTGAAGAATTAGTCAGGTTCTGCTGTATGGTCGGTATAAGCGTATACCAGTGTTTATTGATATTTTTGCTTTATTGTTTTTAGTTTACCTTTAATATGTTATTTTAAAGTGTGTGCATAGCCATTTCTTTACATTTTGACTAGACTAGGGAAGGGCTAAAACTTCTCAGTTTTTTAATTTAGAGGTCTGTGTTCTTCTGGGGAGACTTCCCTTTCCCTTATATAAAGTATGTAGCACCCTCTTAGTTTAGCTAGGGGGAGCTAGAACCTAATGGTTAGACAGGAGCTGAGTAGCAGCTCAGGTGCAATAGCCAGAAGGGTCAAATTGTGGTCAGGGCTGAGAGGCTCTGCAGACCAGCCTCTTGGAATTTCCCCCTGCTCTGAGGCCTTAGGAGGAAGGCCTTGGAGGCAGTGGGTAGATCTGAGGAGTGGCTGGCTGCGCTCTTGAGGGACCTCTGCCAGTCCACAACAGAAGGTTTGGCAAGGATCTGGACTCCCTTAAAAAGTGTTGGAGCTTTCTCATTAGCAGAAGTGTGGTGATGGGAGAGGTGTAGAGAGTTGGAGGAAGATATGAGACTGAGGAAAGAGGCTGTCTGGAGGCCTAGTGGGGTGGGGTCTGCCTGCGAGCCTAGATCTGGAAAGGCTCATCGGCCCCCTTAGTGAGGACCACCTGTATGGCAGGGAAGGAGCAGCCCAGCTGATAGGCATGCAGATGAATTCTCTCAGCTTCCCTAGGCAGTGCAGACAGCAAACCTCAACACCACAGAGCCACTATAGTCAATTTTAGAGAACAAGGTTCAGGCCAGAAGCATCCGGCATCTCTGCGAGAATTGGTACAACAGAACAGCTATTCTCTATAATGAATACGGGGATTCAATGTTAACTATTGGGATGTACCTATGGGGTTATGTATACATGTGTCTTTTTACAGATTGACACGTGACTGGCTGGGGAACATATACTGTCCGGAAGAGCCACAATTCAAACTTACAGGCTATCCCAAAAGAATATTATCATACTGCAATTTTTAGGGAGCTCACCTAGTGTCATTGATCTATTATATGCAAGTAAGGCTCGATATTCTTCTTTTTTGCACTGTTTTCGCTACTGGTGGTCTCATTATTTGGCACCCAAGTAGTGGGGGGCATTTGGGGCTTGTATACTCTAAAAAAACGAATACTGTGTAAGCTTTTTCCCCCCTTTTTGTGTCCTATGTAGAGATCTCTTTATACACAACATTGGATCTTTGTTAGTCTATATATATGTTTGGACAAGAACCATTGACTCTACTACTTTCAAATAAGTGGGGGAGGTTAGTCAGAATTTTATAACTTTATTCGTACTAACCATCGAGGAGGGCCCCATTACACTGTGTTCAACTTCTATATACTTTCTATATGTTAGGTACTATAGCAGGATATTTGACTTGCCGCAACAGCTCTGTGGGGAACCCCTCATCGATTGGCCCCCTCGTGGTACGGCCGGACGCTCCCTTCCATTGCCTTCGTGGAGATGCATGTACTTTAATATAATATAGCTGTTCAATTGGTCTGATATATATACATTTGGTAGTGTATATAATGTTTGTTCATCATCTTATATTCCTTCATATAGAAGTCTTCCTACAGCTTCTGAAGAAGCTCCTGAACAGCTGGCTGAAGGGGTGGGTACAGAACGGGGGGTACAGAAGTATAAGCATTGTGTCAATGGAGGATGGAAGGTTCTAGCAGTGCTAGCACAGGGTGGCTGGAGGATACGGGGGTCTGGTAGTATTAGCGTGGAGTGACTGGTGGTTGGTTAACAGTAAGAGCACGGGGTGGCTGGAGGATAGGTAGGGGGTTGTTGGACAGCAATACATGCGCAGGGTGGCTGGAGAACAGGGTGGGTGGGGTGCCAAATTGCATTATCGCCTGTGTAGACAAAAATCGTTGCATCGGTCCTGGATGACAGTATGAGCTAAACATACTAGCCCATATTGTACTCCCTGCACTGAGAGGAGACAAAGCCAAGGGGATTTCAAATCCCCAGATTTTCCTTCTTTGACAGCATGGGTTTGATGCAGTATGGTTTCCTGCACCACTCCTGTGTGAACTCTGGCTATGACAAGTCTGGTTTCATACAGAAGCAGTGGGGAAACTGCATGTGATAACATTGGGTTATATATTATCACAAGAGAAGAACGAGTAGATAAAGGAGGAGAGAAGCAAAGCGAGCAAAAAACAGGAGAGTAAGGAAAGATAGTTCACTCTCCACCATGGCTACACAGATGAAGGATCAGTATCGCTGTCAAACCATGAATGGAACTCAGATGAACATTGAAACATGAACCAGGAGGTCCAGGTAAATGAGAACAGGTCCTCTTTTCCTGCTTCCTGTGCCAACAGACGTTCCAGGTCATGTATAGATTCCAGTTCTTTGCCCAAATTCGAGCCGAGGGCACAGTAGCTAATTTCCAGTGATGTGGGATGATCACCATGACTGTGGCCACAAAGGGTCTCAAGATATTTTTTTTAATGGATTTAAGGGATCCAGGCATCATGGAGAGGAGGGCTATCTCAGGAGAAGGATGAACAGATGTCACCATCAGTTTACTGTATAGATTGAAAATACGTTGCCAAAATTTCCAGACAGGGGGACAGGTTCACAAAATGTGTAACATAGTATCCTGTGAGTGCTGCAGCACAAACCGGAGAAGAATCGACTGGCATTTGTACCATCTAGTTACTAGCTTAAATCCTTTTTCCTGAGTTTTGGTGGCCATGGAGCGTTTATGTGTCAAAATAAAACACTTTTGTCAGTCCGAGGGAAGGATGGTGTGCTGCAAATCCTTTTCCCAGGTGTGGGTATACGGAGGTAGATCAGCAGATGATGCTCATAGAAGAATTGAAAATAATTAGGAAACCATATGGGTGGGAGGTTTGGATCATAGTAAGATCAATTCAAATTCAGTTGGCGAAGTGAGAATGTCAGGAGCAGAGGGGAAGGAATGGACATAAGACATTACTTGCTGCCTCCGTAACCATGTTAACAAAGCTGGAAGGGGGGGACACACGGGGCTGCCAACATCAGAGATCAGTCCGCTCGAAGGACTTGGGTGAGTCTCCTGTGGTCTTGTTTGTTCCATTCTCCAAAACTAGAGATAGAAAGAGGCGGGGGGGGGGGGGGGGAGCCAGGGTAAGTACAGCTGCTTTATGGTAGAGAGAGGTGTATGGGGCTCCCATCCCCCCCTAATTTTTGGAAGAGAGGGGGTAGTCATATAAATCTGGGGGTGGCGTGTATTCCAGATGAAGGTGGAGAATAGATGGCATAGTTTCTAAAAGAACGAGGAGGGGAGTCAGATAAAATTCAAATAGATATAGAAAATGGGGGAGAACATCTGTTTTCAAAGTATTTACTCTGCCTAACCAGGGCAGTCGAATGGTGGTGCAAGATGATAAGCCTGCTTGAGTCCTATGAAGTAAAGGGAGGAAATTCGAGTAGAGTTAGAACATCTCTGTGGGTATCTCAATTCATAGATAAAAGTGTAACCAGTTTTAAAAGGGAAGGTGGAGGAAATGTGCTGCAAGTCTTCCAAAGCTAAAGAGATGTTCAGCTTTTCTGATTTGGTATAGTTCACTTTGAAGTTGCTGACCGACCGAATGTTTAGAATTCTTGCATTATAGAGGGTAGGGAGATATGTGGTTGTGTTACAAAAAGGAGCAGGTTATTAGCAAAGAGGGCCAATTTAGTATAGAAGGGGACCACTGATACTCCATTGATATTAGGATTGTGCCATAGGGCTACTGCCAGGTGTAACATAGTAAGTACATAGAGAAGAGGAAATAGGGGGCACCCTTGTCAGGTGAGAACCCTGGGTATGGGGAGATATTAATCTAGATTCTGGCAGATGGAGAAGAGTACAAAGATAATATCCTTGCTAACATGTGAGGACCTAACACTATCCGTTGCAGAGACAATCGGAGGAACTGCCAGTCAACATGATCAAATGCTTTTTCTGCATCGATCATCAAGAGACATAGAGAGATGTTTAGCGTACGAGCATAATATGTCAGAAGAGTTTTTAGAGTGTTGTCTTTTGCCTCTCATCCAGTTACAAAACCTACCTGGTCCAAGTGAATTATATCGGACAGGAGAGGCTGCAATCTATTTGCTAACACTTTGTCAAAAATCTTTAGCTCTACTCCAATCAGAGAAATGAGTCTGTAGTTAGCACACAAGGAAGGATCCTTGTCTGCTTTCGAGATTAGGGTGACGTGTGCTTCAAGAGTTTGCGTAGGAAAAGTCGAACCCTTTGACAGAGAATTGAAGACTTTTGTCAGAAAAGGTGTTAGGAGGGACAAAAACATTTTGAGATATTTTAGGTGTAAAGCAGTCTGGGCCCGGACTCTTGCCCAATGGAGTGCTGGCAATAGCTCTCGCCATTTCATCTTCCGAGAGCTTTGATTTCAAGTTCTTCGATAGTATCAGCGTCCAACCGAGGAAAGGTGTTTTTTTGATAAGTAGGACTGCTTCTTGTCCTCCAGAGTGGTGTCGGGAGTCAACGAGTGGCGAAGCAGGATATTGTAAAGGGATTAGTAGTAATTCCGCATTTGCAGAGGGCATAGAAAGCCCTCCCCATTTGGTCCTTGAATATGTGGGATAAAGTTGGAATCACAGTTCAGGTGGAGAGTGGGTCAACATTGCCCATATTTGTCCCTGAATTTAATTTGCAAAAGTGCGAGTGGAGGCCTCACACAGTTCCCAAATTTGGGATCGGGCCAGTGCCACCTCCATAAGGGTTTCTGATGTTGGATATCGCTTGTGTTCAGTCTCCAGGGTTCGAAGTTTCTGCACCGCCGCAGTGATGGAGGAGGAAGTGCCCATACATTTTGTATTGATGCAAATCGCACCGCAAAGTATCAGTACTTGGTATTGGTGAGTACTTGACCGAAAGTATTGGTACTCTTACACACCGATCAAAAAAAGGTATCAGGGCATCCCTAGTTCTCACCCTTAGAGCCTGCATGGGACAGATGCAGCATCAGTTCGATGCTGCATCTACCTAGGTAAGTGTAATTTTAAAAAAAAAATCCCATACTTCTCTTTTAATGTCCTTATTGATTTAGAATGTGTTTCTTGAACATGCTTTATATTTATTGATCTTTCTTTGATAAACTCAATACATATATATTGAAACAAAAATTCTTCTTATAATATACTGTGTTTATTTGTTATTTACTGATGTAAAAGGCCAGCTGGGGGTAGACCTGGCAGGCCTCTCACTCACTGGAGTCTGTTCATGTCATGCATGGTTGTAAGTAACAAGTGATGAGATTTGAGTCTGAGTTGAGATAGAATGTGACCCAAACTTTACATGTTTGCACTTGATGCAAAATGGTGAACTATTGAGTTTGCTCACTGCTGAGCCAAAATCCAATCACCAAAAATGCAGTTAATGAACTGGGAACTGTGGTCAAGTGTCATAGTACAGTATGTCCAATAATGGTGGTTTGCAAACCATGCATTAGGAAATAACAATGTATACTCTCTACTGTTATCACAATTAGAAGAGAGTTTCAGAAAGGATATAAAGTGTCCCCGCAACAAAACATTTCTCCACTTGAGCACTGACTGTTTGTATCTAACTATATAAACATATATGTATGTGAGGATAATGTGGACTGAGCAACCCAAACAGGCAACCATGTTGTTCAGCACCATGAAAAAGTCAGCTCTAAACCCCTCTCCCATTCCAGAACACAGCTATAATTCCAGAAGTGTATCTCCATAGATGTTTGGCTTGAGAAAACAAGGGGCTGGGGGTCTGGACACTTCAAAAGAACTGTGGCTTAGCCATAAACATTCTGCTATACAGTACCATTACTTAGCAGATAAATAACAAACAGTAATTTGCAAGCCATACCTACTAATAGAATGCTGTAACAAGAAATTTGTACCAAGACATTCTTATCAGTCCATTGAACGGACACACCAGGCCCACTAAAACCTATTAACCAATACACAATTCAGTCTAGGTGCTCTTGTAAAACCAAAATTGCAAACTTGAGCAATCAGGAAAGCAACCAGATTTCCTGTCAAATCCCCCCCATCAAAAATACTTAAGGTGGTTTAATTAGCAATACACATTGCTGTCTCTATTCCCTGATAGAATCAATAAATTCATCAATGCAGGCTCAGCCTCCGCAACATTGCCAAGATACGCTCCTTCCTTACCCCAGACACCACTAAGCTACTCGTGCACTCCCTGATTGTCTCGCTCCTTGACTACTGCAACTCCCTTCTCACCGGCCTGCCGCAGCGCAGGCTCTCCCCGCTTCAGACCATCCTGAACTCAGCGGCTAGACTCATCCACCTCACCACCAGCTCCACCTCTGCCACCCCCCTCTGCCTATCCCTCCACTGGCTCCCGGTTGCCCAACACATCAAATTCAAACTGCTAACTCTGACCTACAAAGCCATTCACAACACTGCCCCTACCTACCTCACCAACCTGATTCCCAAGTACCACCCTACCCGTACCTTTCACTCCTCACAGGACCTCCTTCTGTCTTGCTCCCTGGTCTCCTCCTCCCACGCATGACTGCAAGGCTTCTCCAGGTCCTCCCCCATCCTCTGGAACTCACTACCCCAATCCATCAGATTGTCGCCTTCCCTCCTCACCTTCAGGCGCTCCCTGAAAACCCACCTCTTCAGGGAAGCCTACCCCACCCTTACCTAACAGCCGTCCTCCTTCATTCCTCCTACCACTCCACCCCCCACAGCCACTTCCTCCTGTACCACTACCCCCTCCCTCCTAGATTGTAAGCTCGAAAGAGTAGGACCCTCTAACCCCTCGTGTGCTGTTTGTTGTTGTTGTACTGTTTCATGTATTGTCCCCCCCTCTATTGTACAGCGCTGAGCAAACCCTTTGGCGCTATATAAACTCGATGTAATAATAATAATAACTCATGAGATAAAAACAGGGTGTTCGCTTGGATGCCCATCTAAGAGTCTTTCTGAAACTATCAATATTTCCCGCTGACACCACTGATTGTGTAAGGGAGTTCCACGTCCTTACCTTTCTGACAGTGAAAAACCCCTTATGCAGTTTAAGGCTAAACCGCTTCTCTTCCAATTTTCTTGAGTAGCCCCAGGTCTTCTTACGCTCCCTGAGACCGAATAGTTTATTCCCTATGCTAGAATCTCCATTAAGTTATTTGTATTTCACGATCATATCTCTTCTCAAGAGTCTCTTCCATAGGGACATTAAGTTTAATGTTTGTAGTTGTTCCTTTAACTGAGGTCCTCCAGTCCCCTTATTAGCTTTGTTGTCCTCCTGTGGACTATTTCTAATTCCAGCACATCCTTCCTGATGACTGCCTTCCTGATGACTGGTGACCAGAACTGAATGGCATACTCCAGATGTGGCCGAACTAGAGTTTTATAAAGTGGCAGAATTATTGTTTTATCTCTTGTGTAAATACTCTTTTTATACATGCTAATATTCTGCTAGCTTTGCTTGCTGCAGCATAAAATTGCATGCCAATGCTGAGTCTGTTATTCACTTGGACCCCCAGATCTTTTTCCATCCTGGGTTCCCCCAAAGATTTTCCCCTAGTGAGTAACTTGTGTTCATATTTTTAGCTCCCAAGTGCATTACACTACCTATTTCAACATTAAACATCTTTCTCCATGTAGTTGACCACCCCTTTACTTCATTGAGGTCTTCTTGTAAAGTTTCAATATCCTGCTCTGAAGTTATTGCCCTACTTAGGTTTGTATCATCAACAAACACTGAGATTGATCTATTTATTCCAACCTCTGTACCATTTATGAATACATTAAACACAATTGGTCCCAGGACAGAGCCTTGGGGTACCCCACTTGCCATTCCAGACCAGTCTGAGTGCACGCGATTTATCACCACCCTTTGGATGCGCCTTTGTAACCAGTTTACTATCCTTGAACAAAATTCTATGATCCATGCCTACAGACATTAATTTGTAAATGAAAGCAGATTTCAAGGGAAACTGTAAAAAAATTTAAAAAATTGTAGCCGCTGACTTTTAAAAACAACCACTCACCTATCCCTCGATCCTGCTGTGTCCTCCCCGCAGCTCGTTTCACCGACTGTCCTGTTTTCCTGGCTCTGGCATCTTCAGTGTGGGCACCTGGCTGTGACAGTTTGAGGCTTCACAGCCAGGTGCCCACTGCGCGTGTGCGAGTAGCACTGCGCTTTCTGAATGGTCCTGTAGTCTTCTAGGGCCTGATACATGTCCCAGAAGACTACAGGGAGGGGGGCAGGACAACTCACGCTTCCGATTGCCTAGGTGATTGCAGCAGAAGTAGAAGCGGGTACCTGTTAATTTCGGGTAACCGCTCCCCCCCGATCCCCAAAGTTGCCAATCCTTAACGGAGAGTGGGGGACCAGTCCTTAAAGTGGAACTTCCCCTTTTGGGTGGAGCTCTGCTTTAAATTTATCAGGTCTTTTTTGGAAACTGGCTTCTTTTAGCCACAAGGGTACACTCTGTGATGCATTACTGTTGATACAGTCTTGATTACTATGCCCCTCCTTTTCCCCTGTACTTTGTAAAACGTAAGAGAAGAATGCATTTAGTACAGTTTCCTTATCCTTGTCATTGTAACCAACGTTCCTTGATAATCTTTTTTGGGGCCAATGTGCTCTGACCTCGCTTTCACACGGGATGGACCCATCAATGGATCCGCTTACATAGTGGGGGGATCTCTCCACTGATCCCCGCTGAGCAAGCTGATGACAGGTCCCTGTCCGCTCTGCTGCTGTAGATCAGACACAGCTCGCTGTCCTCTGTGGGCAGTCGGATGGAAACAGATCGCCTGTCCTTTTCCATCCAACTGCCATCCCATCCGATCCAATGGACAGAAGGGGAATTGATCCCCATCCATCTCTTTTTGGCGGATCGGAATGGATTGGATGTCGGTGGTCGTAGAGTTTCTGATCGGGTCCACCTCACAAAAACGGGCAGGCGGATTCGATTGGAACGTCTGTGTGAAAGGGGCCCTACTGTTAATATATTTAAAAAATGTTTTGGGATTTTTCTTACTCTGCTCCACTATGTGCCTCTTGTAGCCTATTTTAGCTACTCTGATTGTGCTCTTACACCTCTTATTACATTCCTTGTAGTGTTGCAATGCCAACAATGACCCCTCTGCCTAAATATTTGTTGCCCATTGGAACACACTCGATAATACCTTTTTTTTAAAAGTGTTCCTAATTTATTCCCATTTTTCTTCAGTGCTTTCTAGATTTTTGCTGCCATTTCTAACTGTGATAGAAGATCCAACATCTCATCCTTCAGGTTAGGGGGCCTGTAACATACCCATACTAATGATTTCCTATTTTGTCCACCCACAGGAACTCCACCTACTCCCTTTCCCCATTTGCAATGTCATCCCTCAAGTTCAATCATTTTTGATATACAGATACACCCTTCCCCCTCTTCCTCTCTGTCCCTCTGATAAAGGAATACTTGCTAGCCAATCATGTGAGCTGTCAAACCAAGTTTATGATATTCCCACAAAGATGAAATCATCCTTGTGTATCAGCAGTCCAGTTCTTCCATTTTGTTAGCTAGGCTTCTGGCATTTGTGTGCATGCCTCTTAGTTTTGTACAGGCGCATATTATTTCCTCCTTAGTTGTTCTGTAGCTGTAATTTTGTTCTGCCAACTTGTCTGCCCAGGGTTTAGGTATTCTGGGTACACTACCACTAATGCCTCTAGTAGCAACCTCTAACACTCAATGTTGGCTATCGCTTCCTCTGAGCTAGTTCTTTTAAGAAAATTATGAAAATTAAAGATAGAAGCTGATTGGTTGCCATGCCAGGGGCGGACTGACCATTTGGAAACTTGGGCACTGCCCGAGGGCCGGGGTCAGTAGGGGGCCCCATGAGGTGCCCCTGGTACCTTTTTCATAGGCTTTTTTGAGTTTGGGAAAGGACACAGGGGCCCCATGATCCCCTAATGCCCAGGGGCCCCATGAGTTGTCAGTCCGCCCCTGGCCATGCCCATCTACTTTAGTTTCTGGCTGCTCCAGTTTTAGTAAATTGTTCTCTCAGAGCACTATAGGTTTACTTAAAGCATATCTGTATCTGAGCACCACACCCCGAAAGAGTTTGACAGGAGAGGATCATCAAGAGCAGATTGTCAAGGTTGTGTTAAAGGATTGTTTTGTGTGTTAATCATCGTAATTAACACTGGATCTACATCAGCAAATAACATGATTTGGTATGAATTTTGGGGTAATTCTGTGCATTTTTTAATTTTGTTGCGTGGAGCTATATTTAAAATCCATACCAGACCCGAAAGGGTGGACCCCACAAGTTATGTTGTTTTTTTTTCTGGCTAATGTCATTGACCATATATTGCAATGTCCATAATAAAGGCACCTATGATTTCCCAATCACTTTGTTTACAAACAGAAGCAGGCCAGGGATCGGAACTGTAATTTATCAGCAATGTTTTTTTTACTTTTAAAATGTCACTTTTGGTTTAGTAAATCTTACTTTTACACCACCTAATGGGCAGGTTTAGGGCATCTCCAGGCATGTTGTTTAATTTTTATTGTACATTTTAATGTATAATTTTAAGCCTTGTTCAACCACTTACCCTCCAGAGGATTTACCCCCCTTCCTGACCAGGCCATTTTTTGCGATATAGCGCTGCATTGATTTAACTAACAATAGCGCAGTTGCAGCGCTTTCTTTTGGTAATATTTGATCACCTCTGTGTTTTTATTTTTTGCACTCTAAACAAAAAAAGGCCAACAACTTTGAAAAAAAAATCTTTGACTTTTTGCTATAAAACATATCCAATAAAAAAAATTTAAAAAATCAAATTTCGTCATAAATTTAGGCTAAAATGTATTCTGCTACATGTGTTTGTTAAAAAAAAAAAATCCTAATCCGTGTAAATTAATTAGTTTACGTGACAGTTATAGCATCTACAAATGGCAGTATATATATTTTTATTATGGAATCTTTATTTTTTTTATACTAGTAATGGAGGCGATCAGAGACTTATAGCGGGACTATGGCAGGCATTCTGACATTGAATGGAAACTGACTAACTGCCACTTACATCCCCAGTGACACTAATAAAAAGCACTGACACTGTACTAATAACACTGGGCATCTAGGGCGATCAAAGGGTTAACTGTGTGTTGTGTGTGTTTTACTGTGTGCTGTGTGTGTGTTTTACTTTGGAGACATGCTGTTTTGTACCTCTCCACTGTGCAGAGAAATACAAAGCAGCATGTCCATGCTTACAGGAGAGAGACCTATGTTGTTTATGCACAAGTCTCTCCCCTGTCAGCTTTCCCCAATGAACACTGGGCGCTGGCGGGGAATCGCTGGCCAGGACCCAATGATTGACATCCCTATCCCTCTACCTGGAGATGCAAATCACATGTATACATATTGTACGTGCTTTTGCACAGCCCTGCCACCCTGTAGCAGTATTTCTGCTATAGGGCGGCGGGAAAGCAGTTAAAGACCGACTCCCCACGGAACAGTATTTTAGAAAAAAAAAAATGTATTGGTACATGTCCCGCCTGGTAGCATACAGCTCCCCAATGCCCTTTGACAATCCCTTGCCTATTAGCTGTGAAAATGGAAATAATTGTTTTGCAGAATTCACCTTCTCTTCTCTTTCATGGGGCTTGTATTAAAATTCTCAATTAGCATATTTTACAATATCTCACTCACAAATCTTACCCAAACACATTCACCCATTTATGTTGCTATGTGTTGTTGTGTTATTATATTGACAATGTCTTTCTCAAAGCCAGTAGAGCCCCATCCCTGAAAACCTTTGTGCAAACAAAATGGAAGTTAATTAGCTATGATGAACTGTAAAGTTACTCTGCAATAAAAAAAATTACATTTTACACAGAACACAGCCTACCCTCTTTAGTTTTTCATTCAGGTGTACGGTATATATCCTTAGTGCACCAGTCAACCCCACTCACTTTTAAGTAAACAGGAATTCTGGGAAGGTGAAGTAATGACAGCCCCAACTTTTCTCACATAATGATGAGGTTACCTTAATGGTATAAGGTTGAAGACAAGGCCTTTTGTTGCTACCATCAGCAAGCACATACTGTACTTACCTCACCATACTTTTAATGCAGGGCAGGTACACCAAACTCACCCTCTCACCTACAAAGAGCCTGATTTATCAAAATCTTTATAGGAAAAATGTCTTCACAGCCACCTAAACACTGTTTAGATCATTTTTAATATTCAAAGAAAACTCACCCACCCATCCATATCTCCATGTTTTATTTTGTTGAGAAATCACTTTGAAAAACAACCCCATAGCATTTCTAGCTGTGGTCATCTTGTGTAAGGACGGATCATTCATGTAGCATTTACATCTTGGTATTCATCTGCCCTTAGCTCAGGCAAACAAGTAAGATTGTGTGCCTAGCTGAGAAAACCCCTCCTTTCCTCCTCCAGATGAAAGTAAAAAAAATGTAGACTCCTGTGATGTGTGATATCATTTTAGCCTAGGCCAGCAACCAGTATATCAAATATACCAAATCATATACCAAATATAATATACCTTTCTATTTACTAAGGCTAGCAACATAAGGAAAAAAATTGTTATGAGAGTAAAGTTCCACTTTAACATATCAAACAGAAGGAATGATGAAACATATGGGATGCTTGTCTAGGCATCCCTAACACAATCAGCTCTTTAGATTCTAGATGCAGTAGATTACATGAAGTCAGACGTAAACACTGGTTCACATATATACGGCCGTGCAGACCACGTTTTGCGCGGGCACGAGAGCCCATTCATTTGAATGGACTCCCATGCCCTGTGGCATGCAGGGAAGAAGTCCCTGTACTTCTTTGGAAACTGCAGCCCACACAGGAACCTCAGTTCCCAGTACAGTTGCGATTTCCAGAGCGGGTGGTGGCGTGCCATTAGAACTAATGGTACCCACTCGTGGGACCACATTCTTCTGTGTGGGTGGTGTGGCAGAATAGATTTTCGTGCAGATCCACAGCGGCACCACCCGCACATATGTGAACCTAGCCTAAAAGTGGATTTTTGTCTCTATACAGCTGCAGTATTTCCTGAATATCCTAAAGCTGGCTGATAACAGATTCCTCCAATCAAACAAATGAGATGGATAGAGGAATGTCCCCCAGCCGGAACATTGTATTTTGGTGGCGGAACCCACAGCTGTCAGAGTATAATCATTAGCAACTGCAGCAGCTGATTGCTAAAAAATTTGCCAGTATGTCCCTTCAATCAAACAATCAGCTTCTGTCGAGTAGAGAGATCACACACTGACCAAAATACAGCCATTCCCTGTTGAACCATCCAAATTTCGATTAGTCTATGGCCAGCTTTTGAAACTCACTTTGCCTGCTCTTTACAGCATACCTATAATTAGAAAAATATGCAGACCGCTATTGCTGGCATCATCCTGGATAATGTCCTGGCTATGTCCAGCTTTAATACTTTTTATTTACAGTTCATTTCATATATATTTTTATATAGTTATTACATTTTCAAGCAGTAAAGGAGCAAAAAAGATTGAAATGTCCTGTTTTTAAACTAACCAAACAGTGGGTTTGATTTACTAAGACTAAGAATAAGGTGAAGCTGTGTTGACTTTAAAAGGAAAGGACTTTTTCTTACACATGATTGGATAATTAAAGTGACTGTAAACCTCTGAAATGAAAAATGAACAAAACCTATCCCTCTATACTGTGTACTTGCCTCAATCCAAAGTGCCTAGTGTGATTTAGATCACCTCTTTCCTTCCTCTGTTATCTTTATTTAGTCATTATTGACAGGTTATCCTGACACCACAGAAATGTGGGAGATGGCCCCACCCCCCACTAGCACACAGAAGGTGATTGACAGTCTCTGCTGTGCATTTTCCGTAGGAGACTGTGTAGAAGGGGGTGGGTGTCCTTTCCCTCCACTCAGGCTTCAAATTACACTCAGCTCCCTGCATTAAGCTGTACAGTGTGTGATGTCAGATCCCCCACCCACTGCCTGCTGGAGCTGAAAAAACTATTGATCTGTGTGTTTTAAAAAGCTATAGAGATGAGAGAGCTGCAGATAAAGAGGTACAATTTATACAGGAGGATTTGTTTTATCTCTGTATCACTTGAGGCTTGTCATATCACTGGGTATATGTAAGTGTTTTCAACCACTTGAAAAGGAACATGGGTTCATCTTATTCCACTAAACTAAAACATGCGTTACTCCTTTAGCAAATCTTAAAGACTCAAAAGAAGCCAGAACAACAGCAAAGCAGCCAGGCACATAATATTTTCAGACCAGCTTATTTCTGTCATCATGATGAGTATGGTAACTGCAGAGCCATCAGTTTTTAACATTAGCACGCACATATTGCTTCCATTAGTTTAATGTGCACAAGGCTTATAAAGTTAAATGATGAGGAGGAATAACTTTTCTTGATATTGATGCAATGTTATTAAATGAAAACCCTCAAGACACAGATTTCCCTTTATTATAAAACATACTTTTGTAATGTAATGGACGCAGTTTTCTGTCCAAAACCATCTCCAAATTGCTACCGTTTATAGGTATTTTATTATTTTTTAACACTATTTTTGACTACCTCAAGGTAAAAAGATAATATGAAATAAAATGCTATTCATATTATTGATAAATTATATTAGCATTTTATTCAGAGATATTCTCATAGTCTGAAGAATTAGATTAATTTGTTTATTTCTAGCACTTTCTGCATATAAGTCATTGTTTATTAAAGAAAAACCATGTCCCAGTTGGTCTTCACAGAATCAGTTTTTCTGTTCTCACTTTTATTTTCTATTTTTATATATGTGGATTGATGTTTAAATTATGTCAGTGGTTTCATTTTCCTAACTGCATTTTCTGATCTCAAAAATTGTCTCTTAAAAAATAAAAAACAGTAAAATAAAGGTGAGTGAATTATTTTTTGCAAGTCCGAACCTTAGCAGCATACATTGCAGATAATGAGGTTGATTTACTAAAGGAGTAAAGACTGTTCACGTGACACAGTTTTGTAAATAGGGTGAATCCGTGTTAACTTCAGCCAACTAATAACATGTTTGCCAAAATCCTGTTTGTTTTCATTCCTCTCATATGATTGGGTATTTAATCTTATCATGCCAACTGTATGCATGTATGTCACATCTGAGTAGGTAGGCTATAATACCAAGCAGCCACAAATATGCGTCCATCGGGAATGGTTTTCTGTGCCAAGAATGTGCTCACTATGCAATCCCAG
This sequence comes from Staurois parvus, assembly GCF_062004578.1. NCBI lineage: Eukaryota > Metazoa > Chordata > Amphibia > Anura > Ranidae > Staurois > Staurois parvus. The sequence goes on from NW_028317874.1 coordinate 5,394,584, forward strand.
TACAGTAATTAAACTGTCATCGAAAGCACCCAATGCATAATTGCAATCGGGAGCATACAATCATTTGACCGCTGTGACAGCCAATCACAAAAGTCACATGATTTGAATGCCAATGGCTGAGCATTTCTCCTCTTTCTTCACCAGAAGGACAAGCAGTGAGTGCTTGAAGAGAAATGTATCTATTTAGGCATAGTAAGCTCTGTTACTTCCTTACACCTTCAAAGTACCAGAATATGATACCCAGGGATTGTGGGATGTGCAGTTTCTTCACAGGAGGTGCCAGTTCAAAGACTACAGACAGAGGCCATTAATTAACCTGATTCATTTTTCTAACATAAATTTCTGACATTGGAATGTGATGGTGTACTATACTATAAACTGTGTGTACAGGACAGCAAATGACATCATGAACCTGCATAGTCAATGTACATCTTATGCAGGTGAAAAACACACCGTGTAGGTAGGAAGGTTTGTAATGCCTTTACTATTCACTTTACTACAGCATGGAGTCCATTAGTAAACCAACTTTAGAGAGTAACCAGAGATTTGGCCATGGTGCACTATTTAGGAGACACAAATGAATTTTTGACATTGATAGGCCTCCTTACAACCTCTATTATACACTCTTGTTGCAGCTTACCTTCCTTTAACCAATCAGCACTGATGAAGCCCATGGGCACTTCCTCTCTTTATAAAACAAAACAAACAGACACAAGCAGCAATTTGTGTGGACAGGAGGAGACTAGTGTTGGGCAGGATGCATATTTCAAGTACCTCCAATCACTCACCATATTGTTGTGCCCAATAGCTGAAAGTCTCTTTCCAGAAAATGTATATTATATAGGGCGCGCCTGTTGGAGCCCAACCTCTGTAGCTGTAGGATAAAGGTGCCAGATGGATATCAGGGATGGATGGATGGGAGCAGTAACACTGAGGCAGTGTTAGAGTGGAAGCAAGGCTCTAATGCAGTAACAAGAAAAAGAGAGGAAGGCGCCTCTAAGTGCAGTATTGACAATTTATTTAGTAAACAATGGATAAATTGCACTTACAAGATAAATAGTTAAAAAGACTCATCGTGTGGTAATTAGATCAAGCGGGACATCCAGGCGTCCAGCAGCAAACTCTGTCTATAAGATCAGGAAGTAGAGTCCAGGATGTGCCTGTTCATCAAAATGAAGCTAGGAGAGAGGTCTGAAGAAGAAGCCTATTGAGCATGCTCCAAAATGCATTACCGCCCACTTCATCTCCTACATCCGACTCTGCTCTCCTAGCTTCATTTTGATGCACATCCTGGACTCCTGTTTGCTGCTGGACAGCTGGATGTTCCACCTGGATCTAATTACCACACAATGAGTCTTTTAAGCTATTTATCTTGTAAGTGCAATTTATCCATTATTTACTAAATAAATTGTCAATACTGCACTTAGAAAGTCTCTTTCCAACCTAGTGTACTAATAGTTGTACTTATTGGATGAAAATGTTTTTTTTTATTTTTATCAAACACATCAGTTTTTTCATATTTAAGAAAAAAGAGGTATGCTTGGATTTGCCTTTTCCATAGCTTCCAACTGTCCCTGATTTCGAGGGGCAAGTCTCTCATTTGTAACAAAGTCCCTCTTTCTTCCTCATTTGTCCCTCATTTTGGTCTGATCTATATAGCTGTATATAAAGTGCACTGTTTATTTTTCAAAAAGTGTTTCACAGTGCTAAACCATACTTCCAATTTCTAAATATCTGCATTGGTAAATTTCAAAAGACAGTATAATGGAGTAGTAGTGGTAAAAAAAAAAGTGTGGGTTTAACTAATAATTTTTTTGTATTATTCTCTTTTAAGGGGTATTGGCGGGGTGTCCTAGGCCTGCATACTTTTTCTAATAGGTGCCCCTCATTCCTATTGCAAAAAGTTAGGAGGTATGCGTTTCTGTAAATATCAGTTTACTTTTCTTTATCAATCTATTTTTCATATAGGTTAGCCAAATTCTTCACATGTATTTACTTAACATGAATGAATATTTTATATGTTATAGTTATCTTACATAAAATATTATTATATAAATAAGACTGAAAATGGGAGGAGCATAGGTGCTGTCCTGGCAGCTTGCATAGTTGGGCAAAGGCCTTAAAGGCCAAATGAACTTAAATTTACATAATTTAAAATGTAAGTTCACCTTTCCCAAAAGCACACTATGCTGTTCCATATGGGTTTGGCAGCATGGTGTGAAAAACCTACCTTCTAGCCAGGGCTCCCTTTCAGTTTAAAGAATATAGTCTGAGCTGCATTTAAATTAAGCCTTCTTAAAAACTCCTGTAGCCTGTGATGGGTCCATTCCAAGCTACTGTAGGGATGGAGCAGCCTTTGGGACCCCTAGTAACATAGAGGGAGTGCATCCTGTTCTTTCAGGCCACACAGGTGCACACATGTGCAGTGTACACATTTTCCCTGCCAGAGAAGGAGTCTTACCCTCTGTGTGGAACCAGTGATCTCTCTGCATAAGTATGGCATGCCTCCTGCTTGTCAGACCTTTAGCTCTTCAATTTGAAAAACATATGCTCTCCACTCTCTCTAGGCTCAGCAGGGACTCAGTTGGACCTCTGCAGAAAGACAACTGCTATCGCACAGAGAACACGGGTCCTTCTCTATAGTATTTTGGCAACTGACAAGATTTTCAAACCAGGCTGTGGCTGCGTTTTAAAGAAAACTGCAAGACTTGTTTGGATGCACCTGGAATGTATTTAGCTGATTTAAACTGAAAGGTCAGATGGGAGTTAAAGGAAAAGTTCACTTTTAAGGTGAACATGCCCATATGGATGAAAAATATATTTGAAATATATTTTAAAAATACATTTCCCAAATATATTGACATATATTTGAAATGCTACAATTTTGGCCATATTCAATATAGTTAAAATATATTTATATATATATATATATATATATATATATATACACGGTATGTTGAAATGTGTTTTCATTACAAAATATGTTAAAAATATTTTTAAAAATACATTTCAAATATACTGTATGTCTTTAAAAACACAAATCTACATTTTTGGAATACATTTACAAATATATGTAACAATGTATGTTAAAATGACTTTTTTTATATGTAAAAAAAACTGAAGCATATATTTAAAAAATATATATTTTTAAAAATATATTTTTTAAATATATTCTTCAGATTTGTTTTAACATATATTTTTACATATATTTGTAAATGCACTCCAAAAATTTTGATTTGTATTTTTAAAGATATACAGTCTAGTTGACATATATTTAAAAAAATATTTTTCATATATTTTGTAATAAAAACACATTTCAACATACAGTATATATATATTGAAATATATTAAATAGGGCCAAAATTGTAGCATTTCAAATATATGTCAATATATTTGAGAAGAATATTTTTAAAATATATTTAAAATATATTTTTTTTCCATGTGGGTGTCCTTTTGATAAATGTGCCCCCCCCCCCCCCTCGAGTGTTATGTTAAATACTGTCTTTCTGCCCCATTCTCCAATATCACACATCAGAGAAGAAAGTTAACTGAAGCTTAAATAAACATTGTTAATACAAGTTAATAATATGTTTTGAATTTACTGTGCAGGGAGCCTAAAAAAATCAATTTTGTAGGCCCAAAGCAAAGTACAGCTCTAACATTTAATTTCTTGCAACAACCTTAATCCATAACAAAAATCCAGTATCCATAGTCTGTTGTATTATCTAGCATGTATTTGTATTTATATTTATGGATATGACTATAGGCAGAAACCTGCACAGCTCTCAGAAAAAAAGGCTAATCACAGCTTTAGTTTAATGATAAGCTGTAGTTACCCAAACCACAAATAACTTCATGGCCTTGTTTTTTTAGATGCCATCCTCATAAAGAATGAGAATCTGTTCAAAGTACATCTGTCAGTAAAAGAAGCACAACACCCTGAGTTTAAATAAAAAAAATATAAATACATGAAGGTTTGCAGGGTCAATTATTTCAGTCCTGCTTCACTGCTGTGGTTGTGGACTTCAAAGCAGGGTAAGAAGGGACTCTACAATGCACCCTATTTGTCCATCTCCTTTCCTAATGAAGGCATGGGGATAGAAAAAAATGTTTCTGTAGCAAAAGGACGTTTAAGTTCATATTCATGTTCATATTCATGAAAGATTGTGGTAACACCAAGTTCATACAGTTAAACAGTTACATTTTATTATACAAAAGATAAAGACACACATGTGACCATATCCATGTATTGCAACAAGGGGTTCACATATCTAATATTTTTGGTTCCTGTTGTCAAATGGATCAGTCCACATGTAAGTTCAATGTGTTTTGAATATTCACTGTCTTCAGGAGCACATGTGAACAAAATATATTACCCACATAATCGGTCATACTTCTTCAAAACAGTCTGTATAGGCCATCATCTATACAGAATAATCTGTGGAAACAAACATCTCCACAGGACAGAGTGGAGCATCAGCAAAGACCACAGGTCACCAGGTATTGACAAAAGGGACACCCAAATAACTGACAAAAGGGACACCAAAATAACTGACAAAATAGATTCCAGAAATGGATCCCACGTGAGAACAGAGAAAGGGGAAGGAGATGTATCCAAATGTCAGGATGTGAAGCCCCAAGTCTCATCAGCAAGTATGCATGTGTCCAAAGAACTCCAGAGAGACCGCCAGAATGAGAAGGCTTGGGCTTGTGCAATGCCACTTGTGGTCTACAATTCTTTTTTGGTTCACTATTTCAGGCAGGCACCAAGTTAGAAGTGCCTTGTTCTCTGCTGTGACCCTAAGAAAAGTAACAGAGTTTTTTCACCATGTTGCATGTGAAGCCCAGGGTAAATGCAAATCCAAATATGCTTCTAATTTTCTGCAAAGTTACAACCTCCCATTGTCAGTGCCTACTGTTGCCCACAATAAAGCCTGTTGTAGTTTTCTGTTTTCATATTAAGGGTATAATAAACCTTTAAATAGGTAACTCAGGTGTAGTGGGTGTCCAAAGTATAATTACCATCAGTCACCTTACTATCATGTTTACACCCCTGAAAAGTAATTAATAGGGAGGAGACAAAATCACTAAAAAATAATCAGATGTTGAAGGAGAATAGTCCTAAAGTATTATATGTGGGCAAAAATTTGCCAGATCAAAACCACTGTCATAAAAAAACAACACAGTTAATCAGTAAAAGCATTTGAGAAGGTATTTGGAGAAATGTAAGGAAAACAATAGCATCTATCTAAAGGTGAAACATCACCTTCGTATCACCTTCATTGTAAAACGTTCTTCTGTGAGAAAAAGAACATTAATAGGTACATGAGATACAATACTGCACAGGTCCAAGGTCTGGAAAGGGCATGATCCTTTAAATTGTAAGATCTAATGAGCAGGGCCATCTTATAAACAAATAGTGGGCACGCTGGCTTAGTGCATTATCATTTACAAATTAACTTTAATGTATAATATGGTAAGTATTATACTCAAAAGTAGATAAAACTACATGTTCATCTCATGAAAGCAGCACAATGCAATCCGCAAAACATTAAGATGTAACAGAACGATGGAAACTGAACAGGCTGATTTTCAGGACTTATCCTTTTCCTCCTGGAAACGCATCAGCCTGTTGAGTTTCCATTGTTCTGTTACATCTTGAAGTTTTGCAGATTGCTTTGTGCAGCTTTCATGAGAGGAACATGTACTTTTATCCACTTGTGAGTATAATACTTACCATTTTATACATTTTATTAACATAAAAGTTAATTTTTAAAGGATAATGCAGTAGGCCAGTGCGTCCTCTGTTAGTCTATTTTTGCAGTGCCTCTAAACTACTCCAGTCTTGTGAGGGCAGCAAGGTGAGTGCATCCTGTGAGGGCCAGGATTTGACTGCAGTCCACTAACTCTTTCTGGACCTACTCTCTAAGCGCAGGAGTATTTACAACAAATAATAGGAAAAACGAGCGCTAGATCTGTCTGCGTCGAGCAGCTGTCATGAAAGGCGATAACCTCAGAACCTTCTGTGTACAGTGTATATAATAACATGCAGCACTAAGATAGATATTGCTATTAATAGATCTATACCAAAATTGTTGTGATGGAAAAGGATATATAATCATTAAGCGAAAAAAGATTGATCAATAGTTCAATACTTCATAAGTAGGTATGTGATATATGGGTGACAGTCTATATCAGACGAAGGTGGTAATAGTGACACTGGTGGTAGATATGAGTATAGATTGCACTAACCAGATAGCGCTATAGTAAGTGCATATTAATGATGAAAAATAACCTGGTCATCTGGATTGGGACATCTGGACTCAAATTCTCTGACGGGCAGCGACAGGATTTACAGCGTGTCAGCCAGGCTTCCGAATGACCGAACTCCGATCCTAGACCACCAGAGGGAGCCAGCTTCCTTTGAAAACGTGCCTTAGCACGAAACATGTCAGGAAGCTGCCCTCAGTGACCATTACCATGTGGATTCCATTCTCGGCCAAGGGCCATTTACACTCAAAGTGTAAGTTTTATTCTTCTATTGTTTTGCACCTTAATAAAGCAGTGTTGCACTAGGATACTCTTTGTGCTTAAGCTCATTTTCCTTTGAGCCTGCCTTTTCTAAGGGGATCGTCAGACGACTTCCTAAGCATTGTCTCCCTCTGGTGGTATTTGATCGTACTACACCCAACTGGATACCTGGTTAGAGAAAGTTTGATGACATCTTGGTTGCTGGCTCCCTCTGGTGGTCTAGGATCGGAGTTCAGTCATTCGGAAGTCTGGCTGACACGCTGTAAATCCTGTCGCTGCCCGTCAGATAGTTTGAGTCCAGATGTCCCAATCCAGATGACCGGGTAGTTTTTCATCATTAATATGCGCTTACTATAGCGCTATCTGGTTAGTGCAATCTATACTCATATCTACCACCAGTGTCACTATTACCGCCTTCGTCTGATATAGACTGTCACCCATATATCACATACCTACTTATGGAGTATTGAACTATTGATCAATCTTCATTTGCTTAATGATTATATATACTTTTCCATCACAACATTTTGGTATAGATCTGTTAATAGCAATATCTATCTTAGCGCTGCAGGAGTATTTACATTTTTCCAGTTCTTTTCCAGGGCCATCTGATCCTTCTTGTATTGAATTGTATTGTTACTGCCCTGTCTCCTTTATTTTGTAAAGCCTATACAATATTAACCGCTTCCCGTCCGCCCTAGAGCATAAATACTGCTACAGGGCGGCACGGGTGCACAAAATCACTTATATATACGTGATTTTGCAGTTCCAGGTAGGTGGTGCACGTCAGCACCCTACCAGCGCCGCCATTCACTGTGTCAGCTGTCAATCACCGGGTCCCGGCCTGTGATTACTCGCTGGAACCCGGTGACCACCGGGTATTACCAACAGGGGAGAGAACTGTATGTAAACAATACAGTTCTCTCTTCTGTCAGCTCCTGCACACTGCTTTGTAAGGCTCTGCATACAGTTGAAAGCACACACAAAGCATAGTGTGAAACAGCACACAGTTAACCCTTTGATTGCCCCACACATTAACCCCTTCCTGCCCAGTGCCATTATTACAGTTTCAGTGCTTTTTATTAGCACTGATCACTGTATTGGTGTCACTGGGGATGTTAGTGACAGTCAGTTCCCCTCAGTGTCAGAATGCCTGCCACTGTCCCGCTATAAGTTGCTGATTGCCGCCATTACTAGTAAAACGATTCCAGTATATATACCGTCATTTGTAAAAGCTATAACTTTTAAGTAAACCAATTAATTTACATGTATTGGCATTTTCTTTAGCAAAAACATGTATTAGAATACGTTTTGACCTAAATTTATGATGAAATTCGATTTTAAAAACTTTTTTATTGGACATGTTTAATAGCAAAAAGTCAAAAATATTGTTTTTTTCTCAGAATTGTCAGACTTTTTTGTTTATAGCACAAAAAATAAAAAGTGCACAGGCAATAAAATACCACTGAAAGAAAGCTGTATTTGTGGGAAAAAATGATGTAAATTTAATTTGGGTGCAGCGTTGCATGACCACGCAATTGTCAGTTAAAGCAACGCAGCGCCGTAGTGCAAAAAATGGCTTGGTCAGGAAGGGGGGTAAATCCTCTGGAGGGCAAGTGGCTAATACTAGATAATAACCACTTCCTGCTGGAGATACGCATATATATGGTGAGTGGGCTTTAACGATGCGAGGACACATATATGCGGCCCTATGTAAACAGCTTTCTGTGCTGAGAGCACGCACCCTGTGCACTCCCAGCACAGTTACCGGCAGGTACTGTAAAGCTCCCAATGCGATCGGGAGCTTTCCAATCTTGTGACAGCTGCAATTGACAATTACAGGGGGTCACATGATCATAATGTCTGCTTCCGCCTCCCAGCATTTAGAACCTCTTCGTGGTGGTATGAAGGGGTCAATAATAATCTGCCCACCCAAAGACCCAATATTGATGAGGTATGAAGGGCGTTTGTGGAATCCTGAACCACAAAGTGTGGAAGTCCAATGCAGACACTGAAAGTCTCATCATGCAAACAATAATGTTGGTATTTCTATTTTTAAATGCAATGATTCAATGACATGCAGGTACAGGAGTTAAATTTGCTATTTTTTTTTTACTCTGCACAAACCCAAATTCCTTATCCCCTCCTAGCCTGATCAGAAGAATAAAAAGCACATTCTTCATTTGTGCTATTTCATAATGGCATAATTATGTTACTGCTCTGGAACCCAGCAGCACACAGGACATGGTACCAGGCAAAATTAGGCATCTAAAGGACACTTCTGACTGATTAAATATTAATTACATTAGATAACAAGTACATCTGGCAAATAATTATAATGAAATGAAAATTGCAGTATGTTTGTATGCATTTGTGTACTGAATTATTTAATGTATTGAGTTAATTATCCCCCTTAGCTGAACTATAGACAAACAGCAAACTACATACATTAAATGTACATGAGAGTTGTTTCACCTGCCAAACAATTTGTATTTCTGTCCATTCAATCCTGACATTTAAACAGCTCTGTTCTGAGTAGCAGAAGGGACCTGATCTGACTCTGCTGCAGTTTCTTTGCACTTTCAGGTACCCCAGCCTGTGATTGGAGAAGCAGCACACTAATGTCTCATCTCTCTGGTACTTTGCTTTCTCCCCTCTTTTAGCATGTCTATTTGCACTGCAGCAAACTTGAGTGACTCCTCTTGCTACTTCTCCCCCACTCATCTCTGAGCTCTGCTGTGAAGAGTAGACTGCAAGTGACTAAGGCCAGCCAACAATTTTTTGTTTGAAAATCGGACATAAGAATAATCGACCAAGTTTCATTCTGGTATTGGGGCAATGGCACCGGCTAATTTTCATGGATCCTCCCCATTTCGTTTATCGGGCATGTTGAAAAATTCATGAAAAACTACCGATTTTAGAAATCAATAATGGCACATATCGGATTACAGAACGGACGTTTTTGAAAAATCGTTCGGAATTCATTCTGAATTTGACCCATGTATGGCCTACTTAATACTAAGTGAAATTCAGGAACTTACATTTCTTGCATTTAGGAAAAATACATTTAATAATGCATTAATGATTACAGAGCTACATTAACTTGTGCATTTTTAGTCATCTGGAGTTCAGCTTTAACATTAAATGGAGCAAAAAACAAAAAACTGTTATACATTACTGTATCATCTGACTGCTAGTTTTAAAGTATCATGGAGTTTGGAATAAAAATACTATACCCCTGAAAATAGCATCATATTATTGGTTAACTAATTTTAAAGAACATAGTCTGTGTGGCTTCTGCATCCTGAATGTAGGATCACAGTAAAATACTATGACTAATGATTTTCCATAATCTGTTTTAATGTATGTGAGGAACCATCTGTTAGATCAGTAAAACAATATGCCATGCTGCTCAAGCAAAGAAAGAGAACATGGAAAAAGCCTAGTTTCACTTCAGATGTGTTTAGATCTACAACAAGACATCCAATATTCTTTTGACTAAAAATCTGAAGGCAATTTTTCACCCTTTTTTTGGCAGCATGTGGTTTCCCCATCTCCCATATAAACAGCTTTGAGATCTTAATTCTGTTGTTAATTACACATTTTGAGAAAGTACAAGTAATCCAAATCTGGAATAACAGCATAGTTTACATTTATTTTGGAACCTGCAACGCCAGTTCTCACCATCAGGTGGCAATGCAGGGGAATATAAAATTACAGCTCCCAGTCTGGGAGGTGATGATGATTTGTCACTTTACAGCCTTTTGCTTACTACACAGAGGATTAAAAAAAAATACAAAACTAAGAGTCTCCATAACAGAAATGCTATACTATTATCAGCAAAATACAGACATAATAAACACTATATATATATATATATATATATATTTATTATTATTATTATTATTATTATACAGTATTTACAAAGCGCCAATAGTTCGCTCAGCACTGTACATTACAAAGGGGGACAGAACATGTGACAGTACAATAACAATACAATGCAAACATGAGGGGATTGAGGGCCCTGCTCTTTCGAGCTTACAATCTAGGAGGGAGGGGATGGTGGCACAGGAGGAGATAGCTGTGGGGGTTGGAGTGGTAGGAAGAGTGGAGGAGGTCGGCAAGTTAGCAGAGGGTGGGGTAGGCTTCCCTGAAGAGGTGGGTTTTCAGGGTGCGCCTAAAGGAGAGGAGAGTAGGTGATAATCTTATGGGTTGGGGCAGGGAGTTCCAGAGGATGGGTGACACCCTGGAGAAGTCCTGGAGGCGGGCATGGGAGGAGGAGACCAGGGAACTAGAGAGAAGGAGGTCTTGTGAGGATCGGAGTGTGCGTGCTGGGTGGTACTTGGATATTAGGTCGGTGATGTAGTTCGGGGCAGTGTGGTGGACGGCTTTGTACGTCAGTGTTAGGATTTTTAATTTGATCCGTTGCGCAATTGTAAGCCAGTGGAGGGATTGGCAGAGGGGGGTGGCGGACATGGAGCGGTTGGAAAGGTGAATGAGTCTGGCAGCCGTATTCAGGATCGACTGAAGCGGGGATAGCCAGCGGCGAGGCAGGCCAGTAAGGAGGGAGTTGCAGTAGTCGAGTCGTGTTATGATGAGGGAGTGGATGAGCTGTTTAGTGGTTTCTGGGGTTAGGAATGTGCGTATTTTGACGATGTTGTGGAGGTGGAGTCTGCATGAGTTTGTTAAAGATTGGACTGGGGGCTGGAAGGATAGGTTGGAGTCCAGAATGACACCAAGTACTCTGGCCTGTGGGGCGGGTTTGATGGTGGCATTGTTGAATGTGATGGAGAAGTCAATGGGGGGTGGTGTCCGGGCTGGGGGGAAGACAAGAAACTCGGTTTTGGAGAGGTTCAGTTTAAGGAAGTGGAGCAACATCCAGTCAGATATGTCGCTCAGTAGGTGTGTGATTCGGGCGGAGACTGAGGTGGTGAGGTGGGGGGTTGAGAGATAGATTTGTGTGTCGTCGGCATATAGGTGGTAGTTGAAGCCGTGAGAGTGTATGAGTTGGCGGAGGGAGGAGGTGTAGATGGAGAAGAGAAGGGGCCCGAGGACAGAGCCTTGAGGGACCCCAACAGAGAGTAGGAGTGAGGGGGAGGTGGTAGCATTATAGGTAACGCTGAAAGAGTGTTGTGACAGGTAGGATGAGATCCAGGAGAAAGCAGAATCTCTGAGGCCGAGGGAGTGTAGTTTTTTGAGGAGGAGGGGGTGGTCGACTGTGTCGAAAGGCCGCAGAGAGGTCAAGGAGTAGGAGCACTGAATAGTGGCCATTAGGTTTGGTGGTTAGCAGGTCGTTGGAGAGTTTGAGTAAGGAAGATTTGGTGGAGTGTAGGGGACGGAAGCCGGACTGTAGGGGATCGAGGAGGTTGTTGTCGTTGAGGTGAGAGCTTAGGCGGGTGTAGACTAGGCGCTCGAGGAGTTTGGATGTAAATGGGAGCAGGGAGATGGGTCTGAGGTTGTTCGGGTCATTGGGGTCCAGGGAGGGCTTTTTAAGTATGGGGGTGATGTGTGCATGTTTCAGAGGGGAGGGGAAAGGGCCAGAGGAGAGGGAGAGATTAAAGATGTGGGTGAGGGAGCGTAGGATGGAGGGGGAGGGAGGTCGTAGGAGTTGTGAAGGGATAGGGTCGAGGGGGTAGGTGGTGAGGCGGGCATCAGAGAGGATCTTGGAGACTTCCTCGATGGTAGTAAGGTCAAAGGTGTGAAGTGCTGGGGGGGCTTCAGTATGAGGAATGTAGGGTGGGGTGGAAGTGGAGGTCAGAGCAGTGGTGGGGCCATGGGAGAGGGGTGATGAGGGGGTAGCTGAGTGAGGGGGAACAGGGTTGGAGGGAGTTTGAGCAGCGACGAAGTCCCTGCAGGTTATGTCGAGGGAGAGGGGGGATGAGGGGGTAGCTGTGTGAGAGGGGACGGGTTGAGAGGGCGTGTGAGTTGCGGCGATGTCCTTGCGAATTGTGTCAATCTTGTTTTTGAAGTGATTGGCAATCTCAAGGGCAGTGAGTGAGGTGCTGGGTGGAGGTGGGGTGGCGAGAGTAGAGAGCTGAAGGTGGAGAAGAGTCGGCGAGGATTGGAGGAGAGGGCCTTGATGAGGGTCAGGAAGTAGGCTTGTTTGGCTGCGTGGAGGGAGGAGGTGTAGGTGTGGAAAGCAGATTTGTAGCAGGTGAAGGCTTGTTTTTGGTTTTGCGGTTTTGTTGGATTTGGTTTTGCGCCATAGTCGCTCCAGGGCACGACTGTGTCGTTTGAGGGTTTTGGTGTGATCAGTCTGCCAGGGCTGGAGCGGTCGGGGTCTGATGTTGCATGTGGTTAAAGGCACTAGTGAGTCAAGGGCTGTTGACAGCGCGTTGTTGTAGGCAGTGATAGCCAAGTCGGGGCAGGACAGGGGGAGGATGCTGTCGTGGAGTTGATCAGCTTCAGAGTGGAGGGGGGCAGGGTTAAGGTTGCGGAGGTTACGGCTGGTAGTAGTGTGACATTTGGAGGGGTAGGTGTTGGAGGACAAGGAGATAGAGAAGGTAATCAGGTTGTGGGCAGAGAGAGGGAAGGGGGTGTTAGTGAGGTTGTGGGGAGCGCAGCGGCTGGAGAAGACAAGATCAAGGATATTACCGTCGGAGTGGGTGGTGGATTGTATGCACTGTGCATATATAACTATATGCTGCAAAATGTAGTGCAGCTCTGCATAGAACCCAATCAGTTTCTAGGTTTTATTGGCAAAGCTTAATTGAACAAGTTGAAGTTAAAAGGTAAAAGCTGTAAAAGATTAACCTTAATCTCAGTACATTGGTTTTAAAATTTAAATATTCAATATTTTATGGTTATCGCTGTTTTAACCAGATCATTTTTATCCATACGTTTGTCATATTTGATGTATTTGGCTTTTGGCTGCATCTTAATAGAGTGCCAGAATCGTTTTATAGATGTAATCCCACTCATTTATATTTTTGTTCTTTACCAGGCCATTTCTACTACAATGGGGCATACAGTATGGTCCATGCATTATTATAGCTTTATTGCCTGCCCCTGTGCGTTTTTATGATTGCAGCATCTTACTCCCATTAAGATTGCTGCAGAGCCAACACTTGTATGTCCATGTATTCACATTACATGGAACAATGTGTATTGGGCTTCTTTAAAATGGCCGCCGCGGACGCTACTGCGCATGTGCGAACGGCCGATCGCTACTGCGCATGCGCGAACCGGCATTAACGGTGCCGCCGCATTGCAGTGTTTTTTGGCGCTTTTTTAGGTTTAAAACACCACACTTACCACTGGCACAGTCCCCTCTGATGATGTGTACTTACACGATACGCGTTAGGGAAGTGCCAAGCTATGTTTATCCTGTGTACATGTACCTCCGGTCTGGCCGTTTATGAGCAGCTGAACCTTTGTTAGTAAGTTCTTTTTTGATTGCTTATTGACCTTAATAAACGTTATCACACTATTTGAGGCCTTTTTCCACGGGCTCTTTATTTCTGGGGAGCCTGTAATCCAGAAAGTCCTGTGGCTGCGCCTAGCAAGAACACATCTGCAAGTGACATCCCTGGATCAGTGTTACAGCTCCTCCTGGAACCGATGACATCTAGTGGTCACTCTATAGATGACACCCGCCTGATCCATTAATACAGTGGCTGGATATGGCTTCCATCCGGACAGATGACATCTAGTGGTCACCCTATAGATGACACCTTCTTGTTCCAGTGATACAGTGGCTGAGTACCAGGGACAGGTATTAAATGTCCCATGCGCTTTAACATGCGCTATCTGGTTAGTGCATTACTTGGCTATTTTTTGTCGTTTCTGATATTCACTATTTCTGGCTCCTTACACGTTGGAGACTGTATGCATATTTAGCACATCTAAGGAACTTTACGCAGTCATTTTACTGATCCACAATTATGTGATTTAACATTGTGTAATCATTGTTTTAAGTAGCGCTGCACTTTCATGCTTTATTAAAAGCTCATTGGCTACCATGCACAGCTGCACCAGATTCTGATTGCACCAGTTTTAGTAGATAAACTCCTATATATATATATATATATATATATATATATATATATATATATATCTCAAGTTGAGTTAAAAAAGTGACAGTGACAATGTTGATATAATTGTAGCACTGTAGCACAGCTTGGAGTGCTTCCAATGGTCACCTTTCATTTTCAGTGTTTTAGGTCTCATCCACATGGGCATTCCTGCAGTTGGCTTTTCTAAATGCAGGAGAAGTGATCCAGGAGGTATAAACATCTTTATGCCTTGCAGATCACTTTTCCTGCATTTAGATGTTCCTGTTTTATAACAGGTTTATCCACTTTTATGCATGTTTAGATGCATTTACTCATGATTACATGCGTTTACCCACATTTAAAGTGTCTAATCCTTTCTTGGATGCACAGAATTCTATTTTTGCCTCGTTCACACATGGGTATACATGGCCCTCACATGGGACACAGACTTATACGCTCCATTTGAGTGAGTGCTTTCTCTAAGTACATTTGCTTGATTTCAATAAAGCATTTTCAAAAGTGCTGCCATGTGCTGAATTTATACTATTATTCAATTTTCTATAATGCAGTTTTTCAATGTTACTGACACTTTCACTTTCAATTTTACTGTTCACATTGTTCACATATGGCACATGAAATTAAAAAAGAAATTCATATACTGAATTCTGTCATGGTATGAATTAACACCATACAGTTATCGGTATGTTTTATGATAGTAGTCTCTCAAATGAAATAAAAGCCAGCAGTGAATTTCATACAAGCATGACAAAACTAATAGTAACAACCTAATGCATTCTCCTATATTTATAAAGACAAGGCTGAGTTTCATTTGTATGAAATACTTTCTTTCCATTAAGTTTGTAATATAATAGTGCTGCCCTGTCTATAGTAAGCAAATAATAAAAAGTCACTTTAACTGGGTTCATAGCATCTACGTTCCAAAGAAAAACATTGCTTCCCTTTCACCTAGAATTACTCCTCTAGCTTGCTGGCCTCTATTCTGATTCTAAGAGACACACATTTATCAGATGAAATTGGTTTTGCCGAACATGGGATGTGAGCTCCAGTTCAGTCGGAATTTCTTCTCCATGCTGGCAGTCTGCCCCGTTCAAATGGACGCACACTGTTGTATAAATGAATTGTATTTGTTCTAAATTGGCCTGCAAAATGCCCTAAGAGGGTTTTCTCATTGATTTGCGGAGACAGAGCACCATGGATGTTCTCATTCTAAGCTTTGACTTCTGTCATGGATATTTCTCTGAGAGAATACAATGCGGGTTCTATAATGTGAGGAGTCACAGATAGGCAGCCGTAAAAGTGCAAAGCAGTCTGCATTAAACTGAAATGAATTGAGGGCATAGCTTCTTCATAATTTCCTCTTTCCAAATGATTCAGCTTACACAGCAAGCACCCCAGAGCTTCTTTTCAAAAGAAATAAAAAAGTATCAATTCAATTGCCTTTTTTAAGATTCTGGCCAGTTTCATGTGCTTTCATCTATTCCTTCTAATCTGATTTGTTTTATTTTATCTCTCATTTTCCATGTAGGTTTCAAGTGCACTAACCAAGAACATAATGCATGCTGGGATTATAATACTCTAATTAATAAAAAAGAAAACCTATATCATTTTTTGCATAATCAGAACATTGGTAGAAGCTGCATTATAGAGACATTATGAGAATCTGCTGTGAAAAGCCAGATGAGCAAGAGAGACCAACCACTATGGGCTAGGCTACCCTACAGAAAATCTGTTTGTAAGATAACGATGCATGTAGAATTTACTCTTGCAATAGTTTACTAGTTGCTATTGTTGGACAGAATGCAAAGTTCAGCTAAAGTGCCTGTGATGAAGGTGTAAGAGGAACAGAACACACAGAGAGAGATGGAGTAGTTTGAGAATGCTTTATGCAAGGGTTTCTTTATTGAGGGGTTTGACAGAAGTAGAGTTGGGCAATGGTGAATTTACCAGAAAGAAATCTGTGTACAACCTCGGGACCAGGGAGCACAATTATAGGGCAACAACATGCAACTGCCCAAAGGGGTAGGTCCAGGTTCCTTGGCAAAGATTGGGGCTTACTGAATAAATATAGACAGCACCAGACAACAAAATATGATAAATAACAATATCAACCCAAATTAATCAATAACCCAGCCGCAAGGTCTACCCCAGGGGTGGGCAAACATTTTGACTTGAGGGCCGCAATGGGTTCATATATTGGACCCGGGGGCCGGACCAAGAGTAGATGAATGATGTGTATGTGTCATCCATAGTAAGTATAGTAATATTCCCCCATAGTAAGCATAGTAATTAATCCCCCATATAGTAATTCATCCCCCATAGTAATTCATCCCCCATATAGTAATTCATCCCCCATATAGTAATTCATCCCCCATAGTAATACATCCCCCATATAGTAATTCATCCCCCATAGTAATTCATCCCCCATATAGTAATTCATCCCCCATAGTAATTCATCCCCCCTATAGTAATTCATCCCTCATAGTAATTCATCCCCCCTATAGTAATTCATCCCTCATAGTAATTCATCCCCCATATAGTAATTCATCCCCCATAGTAATTCATCCCCCATATAGTAATTCATCCCCCATATAGTAATTCATCCCCCATAGTAATTCATCCCCCATATAGTAATTCATCCCCCCTATAGTAATTCATTCCCCATATTAATTCATCCCCCATATTAATTCATCCCTCACAGTACTATTCCCCCCCAAGTAGTAAACCAAGTCCCCCCTGTGTCAATTCACTTACCTTTGCTCCGCGCGTTCCTCTCGCCGTGTTCCCGCGCCGTTCCGGTCTTCAGGGCGGACTGTGAGAGGAGCCTAGCTCCCCTCCCCTCATGTTCGTCACGCTGCCCCGCCTACACACATCCTGACAGCCACATCCGCGGGCCGGATTAAAAGGTCCGCCGGGCCGTAGTTTGCCCATTGCTGGTCTACCCTTTGCAAAGGTGCACACAATATGAATAAATAAGACTGCGCTAGTAACAGGTCAAAACACAATATATACCATAACACAAACACAAGAAAAATTATAAATCATATCAATCCCAGAAGAAAAATATATATAAAGTCTCAAAAATATATATTAAAAGTCCCCAACAAAATGTGGTAGTGACAAATAAAAATGCACAAAGTAAAATCCACCAAGTGAATCCACCACCAAATGAACTGAATAAACTCACCAGAGCAATATGCTGATAATATTATAAACCAGCATGAGCGCTTTTTTGCTCTGGGAGCAACGATCTGCAGACAGCTGAGGCACAGCTTAGGCTTTGAAGAGATGATTTCCTAGAGCAATACTCTGCAGGAGACTCTGAAGATCCACTTTAATCACATCCAGGGGCGGACTGACCATTTGGAAACTCGGGCACTGCCTGGGGTCAGTAGGGGGCCCCATGAGATGC
Source organism: Staurois parvus (assembly GCF_062004578.1). Taxonomy (NCBI): domain Eukaryota; kingdom Metazoa; phylum Chordata; class Amphibia; order Anura; family Ranidae; genus Staurois; species Staurois parvus. The sequence continues at coordinate 5,412,539 of NW_028317874.1, forward strand.
CTCTGGTACCTTTTTCATAGCCTTTTTTGAGTTTGGGCAAGGGGCATCTCATGGGGCCCCCTACTGACCCCAGGCAGTGTCCGAGTTTCCAAATGGATGTGATGTCCCTGGATGTGATTAAAGTGGATCTTTAGAGTCTCCTGCAGAGTCCCATGATCCCCTATTGCCCGGGGGCCCCATGAGTAGTCAGTCCGCCCCTGATCACATCCCATCTAGTTTTAAGAGGTATTGGAATGGCCACTCGGAATAAAAAAAGAAGCTCATGGTGCAGTACTTCTTAAAAAACACTATTTTAATAATGACAAAAACACATTGACAAAAAACGGTGTCCAAAAACGTTTTTTTTTATATGATTGTGGGGAGGACAACTTCCGCTTCCGATCATCTTAGTTGACCGCATTGGAAATGGAAGTGGGAAACTGTCAAATTCAGGTACCCGTCCCCCCCCTGCTCCCCAAAGGTGCCAATCCTAAGGCCCCATTCACACCTGAGCATTTTGAAGTGCAAAATTGGAAGCCCAAAGCTCCAAAACGCCCGAGGAGAAAAAAAATCAATATTATTCTATGGAGATGCAGAATGTCTGAAGCTCAAAAAGTTTTGGAGCTACTTTTGTAACTCCATTTGCGCAGATTGAAGCATTTTTGGTGCATTTTTATTCCCATTGAAATACATAGGAATGCGCAAATTGTGAATTTTTTGGCGCGTATGCGCATTTTGTGTAGCCTCCCTAGCGGTATGATTATGTCAGTATTTCTGTGCTCAAAGCGGTACATTTTTTTGCATGGAAATATGTATTTTTTTTATTGTAGGCCTGTAATTTTTAGGAATAACTCACTGAAATCTGTCCGAACAAGAGTCTAGTAAACATCCCGGGTATGTTAAAATTTGAAACACGAAATCATCAATTATAATTTAATAAATAATAATAAAAAACAATAATATAATAATAATAAATTTAATTTAATAATATAATCAAACCAAAAACACTGAAATTTGAAATAAAGCGCCATGTTCGCACTTCACTGAGCAAAGTCGCAAAATCGTTTTCAGTGTCTGATTACGAATTTCCCCACGAATCATTATCACTCAGTTCTGCAAGTATTTCTGATTTACTATCGCTGTTTTCTAGCTGGTCTAAAACCGCTTTTTATCGAAAGGGATGCTTTTTGGACGCCATGGATATTTCTCAGTTTCAAGGCAGAAAAAACAGTAGAAATGTAGGCAGGGCACAGGACAAAGCACTAGGGACAAAATGTATGTGAAATGGTTTGATACAGTAATGTTATACTATGTGATTTTAGTGAATGTCACTTTTTCACATTTTTAAATTTTTCGCCGTACCATCCCCGTACGTCCTGACGTCGCAAGAAACGGAACCTAGAAGACAGATGCCACCATCGGCCGGAGGACATCGCCGGGGACACTGCAGTAGGGACATTGCGGGAGCGCAGGACAAGAAGGTAAGTGAAGAAGAGATCCCAGAGGAGCGCTGCAGGGTATTCCTGAGTGTAGCTCAGGGATACCGCTTGTGGTGCTGAAACTTTACCCCGAGCTGCACTCAGGACTACCTCCAGGGAGGTTAAGAGCGTTTTTTTGTGCCCAAAATGAAAAGTTACCTCCTAAAAGTAGATGACAACATTTTTACAGGAAATAACAAAGCAGCCATTTTAACCAGGAAATATGGATGACACAGTAAGTTTATTTGATCCTGAGGGGTTTATCCGCTTAGTCAGAGAATACCCCTGCCTATATGACTCCCAGGACACACAATATAAGGGCCGTGCAAGGAAGAGGAGGGCCTGGGAGGATGTCACCCACCACATTTTTCCTGACTGGGAAGGGTATGCAGGAGATGTTAACGATAAGAAAAGTAAGTTTGACTATCTGCTTTTGTTTATAGGGCTGAATGCTATGTATCTGCTGTGTTTACTTTGTTTATTCATTAGCATACAGGGCTGCTTGTAGGAGTGTTTGGTGTACCCCATACATGCTATGTATTAACCTATTTCAACCTGTTTATTCAGAGTAGCATACCAAACTTCTTGTAGGAATGTTTGTACCCCATGCATGCTATGTATCCACCAGCTTCACTGTTTCAACCTGTTTATTTTATAAAATACAGGGCTGCTTGTGGACGTGCAAAGTTATCTAGATATACAATTATTTTTTTATTAATAAGAAAAATTTGATTATCAAAAAAAGATCACAAATAAATAATATTGCCAGTTTATTATTTAACTCCATATACAGAGCAGATACATGTCTTAACAATAATTCAGGGTTACAACTGAAAACAAATTTTACAATGAAAATTTAATCAATTGCCTCAAGCTGCCATGGGACCTGTCCTGCTGGAGTCAGTGGTGTATTTTGGTTTTGTGCTGCCCTAAGCAAGACTAAAATCGGGCACCCCCACATCTAAATTTGTCCCACCCCTTCCTGTTTAAGACCCACCCTTCATCTGTAAACTCCACCCTTTCCTATTTAGGCTCCACATCTTCCTATTACAGCTCCGCCCACTGACACAGATGGGACGCTATTCCTCCCACTGACACCAATGATGGGGCACTATTCCTCCCACTGACATCAACAATGGGGCACTATTCCTTCCACTGACACCAAAGATGGGTACTATTACTTCCACACTGACACCAATGATGGGGCACTATTCCTCCCACACTGGCACTAATGATGGGGCACTATTCCTCCCACTGACACCAATGATGGGGCACTATTCCTCCCACACTGGCACCAATGATGTTGCACTATTCCTCCCACACTGGCACTAATGATGGGGCACTATTCCTACCACTGACACCAATGATGGGGCACTATTCCTCCCACACTGGCACTAATGATGGGACACTATTCCTCCCACTGACACCAATGATGGTGCCCCATCATTAGTGTCAGTGTGGGAGGAATAATGTCCATCATTGGATTGGTGTTAGTGGGAGGAATAGTGTCCCATCGTGGTGTCAGTGGGAAGAGTAGTGCCACATCATTGGTGTCAGTGGGAGGAATAGTGCCCCATCATTGGTATCAGTGGGAGGAATAGTGCCACATCACTGATGTCAGTGGGAGGAATAGTGTCCCATCATTGGTATCAGTGGGAGGAACAGTGCCACATTGTTGGTGTCAGTGGGAGGAATAGTGCCTCATCATTGGTATCACTGGGAGGAATAGTGCCCCATCATTGGTGTCAGTGTGGGAGGAATAGTGCCCTACCATTGGTGTCAGTGGGGGGGGGGGAATAGTGCCCCATCATTGATGTCAGTGTGGGGGGGGGGATAGTGCCCCATCATTGGTGTCAGTGGGGGGGAGGGGAATAGTGCCCCATCATTGGTGTCAGTGGGGGGGAATAGTGCCCCATCATTGGTGTCAGTGGGGGGGGAATAGTGCCCCATCATTGGTGTCAGTGGGGGGGAATAGTGCCTCATCATTGGTGTCAGTGTGGGGGGAATAGTGCCCCATCATTGGTGTCAGTGGGGGGGAATAGTGGGGGAGAATAGTTCCCCATCATTGGTGTCAGTGGGGGGGATAGTGCCCCATCATTGGTGTCAGTGGGGGGAGGAATAGTGCCCCATCGATGGTGTCAGTGGGGGGAGAAATAGTGCCCCATCGTTGATGTCAGTGGGGGGAGGAATAGTGCCCCATCATTGGTGTCAGTAAGGGGAGGAATAGTGCCCCATCGTTGGTGTCAGTGGGGGGCAGGAAATAGTGCCCCATCATTGGTGTCAGTAGGAGGAATAGTGCCCCATCATTGGTATTAGTGACACCAATGATGGGGCACTATTCCTCCTACTGACACCAATGATACTTACCTTGCTGATCCCTGCTCCTGCCTGGGCTTGCTCCCTCCCTCTCCCATCTATAGCCAGCAAACCTATATTTAAGACCCACCCTTCATCTGTAAACTCCACCCTTTCCTATTTAGGCTCCACATCTTCCTATTACAGCTCCGCCCACTGACACAGATGGGACGCTATTCCTCCCACTGACACCAATGATGGGGCACTATTCCTCCCACTGACATCAACAATGGGGCACTATTCCTTCCACTGACACCAAAGATGGGTACTATTACTTCCACACTGACACCAATGATGGGGCACTATTCCTTCCACACTGGCACTAATGATGGGGCACTATTCCTCCCACACCGACACCAATGATGTTGCACTATTCCTCCCACACTGGCACTAATGATGGGGCACTATTCCTCCCACTGACACCAATGATGGGGCACTATTCCTCCCACACTGGCACCAATGATGTTGCACTATTCCTCCCACACTGGCACTAATGATGGGGCACTATTCCTACCACTGACACCAATGATGGGGCACTATTCCTCCCACACTGGCACTAATGATGGGACACTATTCCTCCCACTGACACCAATGATGGTGCCCCATCATTAGTGTCAGTGTGGGAGGAATAATGTCCATCATTGGATTGGTGTTAGTGGGAGGAATAGTGTCCCATCGTGGTGTCAGTGGGAAGAGTAGTGCCACATCATTGGTGTCAGTGGGAGGAATAGTGCCCCATCATTGGTATCAGTGGGAGGAATAGTGCCACATCACTGATGTCAGTGGGAGGAATAGTGTCCCATCATTGGTATCAGTGGGAGGAACAGTGCCACATTGTTGGTGTCAGTGGGAGGAATAGTGCCTCATCATTGGTATCACTGGGAGGAATAGTGCCCCATCATTGGTGTCAGTGTGGGAGGAATAGTGCCCTACCATTGGTGTCAGTGGGGGGGGGGAATAGTGCCCCATCATTGATGTCAGTGTGGGGGGGGGGGGATAGTGCCCCATCATTGGTGTCAGTGGGGGGGAGGGGAATAGTGCCCCATCATTGGTGTCAGTGGGGGGGAATAGTGCCCCATCATTGGTGTCAGTGGGGGGGGAATAGTGCCCCATCATTGGTGTCAGTGGGGGGGAATAGTGCCTCATCATTGGTGTCAGTGTGGGGGGAATAGTGCCCCATCATTGGTGTCAGTGGGGGGGAATAGTGGGGGAGAATAGTTCCCCATCATTGGTGTCAGTGGGGGGGATAGTGCCCCATCATTGGTGTCAGTGGGGGGAGGAATAGTGCCCCATCGATGGTGTCAGTGGGGGGAGAAATAGTGCCCCATCGTTGATGTCAGTGGGGGGAGGAATAGTGCCCCATCATTGGTGTCAGTAAGGGGAGGAATAGTGCCCCATCGTTGGTGTCAGTGGGGGGCAGGAAATAGTGCCCCATCATTGGTGTCAGTAGGAGGAATAGTGCCCCATCATTGGTATTAGTGACACCAATGATGGGGCACTATTCCTCCTACTGACACCAATGATACTTACCTTGCTGACCCCTGCTCCTGCCTGGGCTTGCTCCCTCCCTCTCCCATCTATAGCCAGCAAACCTGGCTGCAGCAGCACCATTTGTACGGTACAGACACTTACCGGTCTGCTGTCTTCCTTTTCCGGCCGCTCTCCTCCTCTTCACTTGCTCCGGCAGCTCCCTCACTTGATCTTCTTTGACCTTTGCGCTGCCTCTCGGCTCCTGTTCTCCAAGCTCCACCTACTCACCGGTGATTGGCCGCCTGTGTGCCTCTCCTGAGCTACAGTTCTGTCGGCCAATCACCGGCGAGGAGGCGGAGCTGTTGAGTGTTCCCGGGGTGTGGCCAGATGACAGGGGCAGCATGTCATCCCGCCCACACATCGCGGTCCAGGGAATCGAAGACACCGGACCCGGTGACCGGACAACCTCTCTACCCCTCCTCCAGCAGCGCCTCATGGACCGGATCAACGTGGGACTGGGACACGGAGTCGCGGGCCCAGGTAAGACACAGCAGCCCACCCCTGTACTAAGTGTCCCTTCCGTGGGAAAGGGCGGGGGAGACAGCACTCCCTAAAAAGTGCCGCTCTAGGCAAATGCCTTGTTTGCCTCGCAGCAAATATGCCTCTGGCTGGAGTCATAAAGTAGGATGCAAAATTATCCCTGACATGTGCTCCTTGCCTGTTTGCCCGACTCCCAGACCACTGGGTTCTTTTCCATGTTGTGCATAATAGAGTTTTCAAAAAGAAAATCATCACACTGACAAATAAAGTTGTGCAGGGCACATGCGGCTTTAACAGCAGTGATAGCATTTTGCATGTTTAACACAATGGGAGTGTGCAAAAAATGCCACTTATTTGAAAGTATGCCAAAAGCACACTCTACAACCCTGGGTGCTCTGGTGAGGTGATAGTTAAAAACCCTCTTCTGTACAGTTAAGTTGTGACTAGAATAGGGCCTTAGCAGATGTTCACCCATGGCAAATGTCTCATCTCCCACAAAAACACTTGGTAGATTTGGGCCATTTTTCCTGTGGAATGTTTTTAGGAAGGTCAAGCTTGTCTGTATGCAGCATCTGTCCAAATAAAGAGTGGCTAAAAATAGATGAATCAGAGCTGCTGCCATATGACGCGATATCAATGTAGCGAAAGCAGAAATTTGCATCAGCCACCGCAAGTAGAACAAATGAAAAATATTTTTTCATAATTAAAGTATTTACTTTCACTGCCAACTGGATTGATGGTCCGGATATGTTTGCATCAATAGCTCCCATACAATTTGGAAAATTGCATCATGTCCAGAAAACATCAGATATCTGTGACCATTCATCTGTTGTTAGTTTTTTCATAACAACATCTTTCAATACATCCCATATGACTGAGCATGTGTCATGTACTATGTAGCTTACCGTTGATTTTCCAATCAAAATTGAGTAGTGAAGACTAACCAATGATTGTCTTGCTACCAGATACCTGAAAAACAAAAACTTTTTTTTTCCTTTACAATTAAAGTACTAAAGACAAAGTGGAAAAGTTTAAGAGACATTTCCAAAATCCGTCCCTTCCTGACCCATGACACCACAAAACAACTTATCCACGCCTTGGTTATATCCCGTCTCTATTGCTGCAACTACCTCCCCACTGGGCTACCGTTGCACAGGATATCCCCCCTTCAGTCTATTATGAATGCTGCTGCTAGACTCATACACCTTACCAACCGATCAGCGACTGCTGCCCTTCTCTGCCAATCCCTTCACTGCCTTCCACTAACCCAACGTATAAAATTCAAAATACTAACCACCGCTTCCAAAGCCATCCACAACACTGCCCCCAGCTACATCACCAAACTCATCCACAGATACCGCCCAAATCGCCCACTCCGCTCCTCCCATGATATCCTCCTCTCTAGCTCCCTCATCACCTCCTCCCACGCTCGCCTCCAGGACTTCTCCAGAGCCTCTCCCATCCTCTGGAACTCCCTACCACAGCATGTCCAGTCAGCCCCCACCCTGTCTGCCTTTAGGCGATCTTTGAAAACTCACTTCTTCAGGGAAGCCTACCCCACCTCCACCTAAGAACTGTACTTGAATCACCTCCGCCAGATCATCCCCCACAGCTATCACCTTTTGTATCACCTCCCCCTTCCTTTAGATTGTAAGCTCCATGAGCAGGGCCCTCCTATTCCTTCTGTACTAAAATGTACTGTAATTGTACTGTCTCCCTTATATTGTAAAGCTCTGCGCAAACTGTTGGCGCTATATAAATCCTGTATAATAATAATAATAAGGGATGCCTATGCTTATCACCTAAGAGTTCATCGCAAATTCAGAAGTGGCTCTGCTGCATGCCAACCTGCTGACTACCTGCATGCAAAGGAGCTGGAATTCCTCAGGCCAATTTTGGCTATAACAAAGTAAGCTAGCATCTGCAATCATGCATCCTTACAGAAATATTTGTTTGGGATGACTTAACATGAAATTTTTATTTACAGCACATAAACAAGCTGGGAGGATTCTGCTCCACAGAAAACAGAAAACACTTAAAACATTTTGGATGACAGCACCCTGGCAGAAGCCATTGAACCATCCACATCATCATCAGTGACACCTATTCCTGATGTGGACTCTAATCAAAACATTCTGACCCCAACTCCAAGACCACATGCACCTTCACATTCAACGACATGTGCAACGAGGGGGAGAACAACTGTGCTGGATTTTAACCGGATGTTGGACATTTTGGCCAATATGGCTGACTGGATGATGGGAAACCAGCCGGAAGAGCAGTATTTTCCCCAATGTCTAGAGGGGATTATAGGACGAGTTCCTCTTGAACTCAAAGTTGCGATGTGCACAGGTGTCATTAGATACATAAGTACATTCATGCCCCCATTTAGCCAAAACACTTCATTCATGCATTCTGAAGGTCCATCACCATATGGTCCATATGCCTAAACACATTCATCACCACCAACCTCTCAGCCAATACCATACACCCAGACATATTCAAAGATACAACCACCTACACCATACCGATCCATGCTTTAATTTCCACCCACTATGCACACAGACATGACACAGACAAGACATACCACCAGTTCCACCACACCCTTGCCACATCACCACTATACACAGGCCATGAATGTGCTTGCATTTAATAACCCTGCCAACAACCTACCATCACTTCTAGACACCGGTGATTAGAGATGAGCGAATCGAAGCATCCGAAGTGGAATTCGAGTCGAATATCGGAAAAATTTCGATTCGTGCCGAATCCGAAAAACAGCCTAATTCGGACGCGCGAATCGAAATTTTTCCGAAAATGGCGGCTGACATGTGCGGCGACGGAGCGGGGATGTCGGGGAAGGCGCGCAGACAAGGCGCGCTGCCCCATAATGCATTCCTCAACGACATGTGATCGCATCAGCCAATCAGCAGCCAGCCAGCCAGCACTGTGTAATGGTCGAGGTATATATAGCGGCCATTTTGGAAATCTTCATTTGCCTGCAGTCATTGAACAGAGGCAGACCGCTCTGTACTAGGGACAGGGACAGAGTTAGGGCCACAGAAACGAGAATTGGGGACAGAGAGAAGTTACTTAGGGACAGAGAACCATTACTCAGGGACACAGACTTGTTAATGAGGGCCACAGAATCGTTATTTAGGGACAAAGAAACGCTAGTTAGGGCCACAGAATTCATACTCAGGGACAGACAGAATTGTTACTCAGTGCCAGAGAATTGTTACTTAGGGCCACAGAAACGTTATTAGGGCCACAGAATTTTTACTCAGGGACAGACAGAATTGTTACTGAGTGCCAGAGAATTGTTACTCAGGGACAGACAGAATTGTTACTGAGTGCCAGAGAATTCTTAGGGCCACAGAATTCATTCTCAGGGACAGACAGAATTGTTACTCAGGGACAGACAGAATTGTTACTGAGTGCCAGAGAATTGTTACTCAGGGACAGACAGAATTGTTACTGAGTGCCAGAGAATTGTTACTCAGGGACAGACAGAATTGTTACTGAGTGCCAGAGAATTGTTACTCAGGGACAGACAGAATTGTTACTGAGTGCCAGAGAATTGTTACTCAGGGACAGACAGAATTGTTACTGAGTGCCAGAGAATTGTTACTCGCACAGACACAAAATTGTTACTTGCACAGACACAGAATTGTTACTCGCACAGACACAGAATTGTTACTCAGGGCCACAGAATTCATACTCAGGGATAGACAGAATTGTTACTGAGTGCCAGAGAATTGTTACTCAGGGACAGACAGAATTGTTACTGAGTGCCAGAGAATTGTTACTCAGGGACAGACAGAATTGTTACTGAGTGCCAGAGAATTGTTACTCGCACAGACACAAAATTGTTACTTGCACAGACACAGAATTGTTACTCGCACAGACACAGAATTGTTACTCAGGGCCACAGAATTCATACTCAGGGACAGACAGAATTGTTACTGAGTGCCAGAGAATTGTTACTCAGGGACAGACAGAATTGTTACTGAGTGCCAGAGAATTGTTACTCAGGGACAGACAGAATTGTTACTGAGTGCCAGAGAATTGTTACTCGCACAGACACAAAATTGTTACTTGCACAGACACAGAATTGTTACTCGCACAGACACAGAATTGTTACTCAGGGCCACAGAATTCATACTCAGGGATAGACAGAATTGTTACTGAGTGCCAGAGAATTGTTACTCAGGGACAGACAGAATTGTTACTGAGTGCCAGAGAATTGTTACTCAGGGACAGACAGAATTGTTACTGAGTGCCAGAGAATTGTTACTCGCACAGACACAAAATTGTTACTTGCACAGACACAGAATTGTTACTCGCACAGACACAGAATTGTTACTCAGGGCCACAGAATTCATACTCAGGGACAGACAGAATTGTTACTGAGTGCCAGAGAATTGTTACTCAGGGACAGACAGAATTGTTACTGAGTGCCAGAGAATTGTTACTCAGGGACAGACAGAATTGTTACTGAGTGCCAGAGAATTGTTACTCGCACAGACACAAAATTGTTACTTGCACAGACACAGAATTGTTACTCGCACAGACACAGAATTGTTACTCAGGGCCACAGAATTCATACTCAGGGACAGACAGAATTGTTACTGAGTGCCAGAGAATTGTTACTCAGGGACAGACAGAATTGTTACTGAGTGCCAGAGAATTGTTACTCAGGGACAGACAGAATTGTTAGAGTGCCAGAGAATTGTTACTCAGGGACAGACAGAATTGTTACTGAGTGCCAGAGAATTGTTACTCGCACAGACACAAAATTGTTACTTGCACAGACACAGAATTGTTACTCGCACAGACACAGAATTGTTACTCAGGGCCACAGAATTCATACTCAGGGACAGACAGAATTGTTACTGAGTGCCAGAGAATTGTTACTCAGGGACAGACAGAATTGTTACTGAGTGCCAGAGAATTGTTACTCAGGGACAGACAGAATTGTTACTGAGTGCCAGAGATTTGTTACTCGCACAGACACAAAATTGTTACTTGCACAGACACAGAATTGTTACTCGCACAGACACAGAATTGTTACTCAGGGCCACAGAATTCATACTCAGGGACAGACAGAATTGTTACTGAGTGCCAGAGAATTGTTACTCAGGGACAGACAGAATTGTTACTGAGTGCCAGAGAATTGTTACTCAGGGACAGACAGAATTGTTACTGAGTGCCAGAGATTTGTTACTCGCACAGACACAAAATTGTTACTTGCACAGACACAGAATTGTTACTCGCACAGACACAGAATTGTTACTCAGGGCCACAGAATTCATACTCAGGGACAGACAGAATTGTTACTGAGTGCCAGAGAATTGTTACTCAGGGACAGACAGAATTGTTACTGAGTGCCAGAGAATTGTTACTCAGGGACAGACAGAATTGTTACTGAGTGCCAGAGAATTGTTACTCAGGGACAGACAGAATTGTTACTGAGTGCCAGAGAATTGTTACTCAGGGACAGACAGAATTGTTACTGAGTGCCAGAGAATTGTTACTCGCACAGACACAAAATTGTTACTTGCACAGACACAGAATTGTTACTCGCACAGACACAGAATTGTTACTCAGGGCCACAGAATTCATACTCAGGGACAGACAGAATTGTTACTGAGTGCCAGAGAATTGTTACTCAGGGACAGACAGAATTGTTACTGAGTGCCAGAGAATTGTTACTCAGGGACAGACAGAATTGTTACTGAGTGCCAGAGAATTGTTACTCGCACAGACACAAAATTGTTACTTGCACAGACACAGAATTGTTACTCGCACAGACACAGAATTGTTACTCAGGGCCACAGAATTCATACTCAGGGACAGACAGAATTGTTACTGAGTGCCAGAGAATTGTTACTCAGGGACAGACAGAATTGTTACTGAGTGCCAGAGAATTGTTACTCAGGGACAGACAGAATTGTTACTGAGTGCCAGAGAATTGTTACTCAGGGACAGACAGAATTGTTACTGAGTGCCAGAGAATTGTTACTCAGGGACAGACAGAATTGTTACTGAGTGCCAGAGAATTGTTACTCAGGGACAGACAGAATTGTTAGAGTGCCAGAGAATTGTTACTCAGGGACAGACAGAATTGTTACTGAGTGCCAGAGAATTGTTACTCGCACAGACACAAAATTGTTACTTGCACAGACACAGAATTGTTACTCGCACAGACACAGAATTGTTACTCAGGGCCACAGAATTCATACTCAGGGACAGACAGAATTGTTACTGAGTGCCAGAGAATTGTTACTCAGGGACAGACAGAATTGTTACTGAGTGCCAGAGAATTGTTACTCAGGGACAGACAGAATTGTTACTGAGTGCCAGAGATTTGTTACTCGCACAGACACAAAATTGTTACTTGCACAGACACAGAATTGTTACTCGCACAGACACAGAATTGTTACTCAGGGCCACAGAATTCATACTCAGGGACAGACAGAATTGTTACTGAGTGCCAGAGAATTGTTACTCAGGGACAGACAGAATTGTTACTGAGTGCCAGAGAATTGTTACTCAGGGACAGACAGAATTGTTACTGAGTGCCAGAGAATTGTTACTCAGGGACAGACAGAATTGTTACTGAGTGCCAGAGAATTGTTACTCAGGGACAGACAGAATTGTTACTGAGTGCCAGAGATTTGTTACTCGCACAGACACAAAATTGTTACTTGCACAGACACAGAATTGTTACTCGCACAGACACAGAATTGTTACTCAGGGCCACAGAATTCATACTCAGGGACAGACAGAATTGTTACTGAGTGCCAGAGAATTGTTACTCAGGGACACCTAATCGTTGAATTAAATAGTATGTCAGACAACATGCAGAGGAGTGGCAGAGGAGGCAATGTTTTAGGAGCGAGCAGACGTGGCAGCAGAGGAAGGGGTCGAGGCAGCAGTATTCGCAGCCAGAGGCCAGTGCTCCCGGTGTCATCCAGCGGTCGTGTCTCCACCGACAACCCTGCCGTCATTGATTGGTTGGCTCGGTCGTCTTCCTCTTCCCAGGTCACCTCTGACACCTACAGCCAACGGTCGGTGGGTACGTCAGACACAACCGTTAGTTGGCATGGCCCGGGACCAAGCCCACTGAAATCACGTGTCCTCTACCTGCCCCTGTCCTTTGCTGTTCCCTCACCAAGCGAAGTATCGCATGCTGTGGGCTCAGCCCCACTGTACAGTGAGGAAGAGCTAACAGAGGGCGGTCAGGAACGGGGGGAGACATCGGCCTTTTCAGCAGCCAAGCGAACAAGTACTGGCGAGGAGAGTGGCTCGGTAGCCGGTCTAGAGACAGGTCTGTCTCCTGACCCAGACGCAGCCGAGGGGGCTAGTAGTGAGGCGGAGACCCTACTTGATGATGAGGAGGTTGATCGCACTTGGCAGCCTCGTCGTCATCAGGCAATTTCTTCCGCATCATCAGGAGAAGAGGGTGGCAGCTTGGCAGCGAGCAAAACAGTCGGTGGGTTGCCCAGGAGACAGCAGCAGGGTCGCATCAGTGTCAGTGGAGCCAAACGTCCACGGAGTAGAGCACCAGCTCCACTGCAGCCTACCACCACGGCCAGTAGTGGTGCCGTTGCGCACGGAGGAAGTAGCAGTCAGCCAGTGAAGAGTAGCGGGGGCAAAGTTTCCTACTCGGTGGTGTGGCAATTTTTCCTCAAGCCGCCCGAGGAAGTAAACGTAGCCGTATGTCGACTATGTGGCCAGAAATGCAAGCGTGGCCAGGGGGCCCATGTTGGGACTACAGCGTTGCGTCAGCATATGCAGCGTCACCATTCGGTGGCCTGGGAAAACCGTGATAAACATACGGCGGTTCTGCCTGCCCCAGCCCCCGCTCCATCACCCGCTCCGTTACTTGCTCCGTCACCCGACGTCGTCAATCGCCCTCTATCAGCCAGTCAAGGCTCCAACACCTCTGCTGAGGGGAGTTGTCGCTCATTGGCATCTTCCGCTCGTTCAGATGCTCCTTCTCCTGCTACTCCTCTTCTCGGATTCCGTCAACAGTCTTTCTTGGAATCCGTATCCAAGAGACAACAGTTTGCGAGCACGCACCCGACGGTGCAAAAGCTGAACGTCCTCCTGTCCAAGTTGCTGGTGCTGCAGTCCCTCCCTTTCCAACTGGTGGACTCAGCACCTTTCCGAGAAATGATGGCTTGTGCCGCGCCGCGGTGGAGAGTGCCAAGCCGTCATTTCTTTGCCCAAAAGGCAGTGCCAGCCCTGCATTCACATGTAGAAGAGATGGTGGGCCAGTCTTTGAGCATGTCGGTCTCTGCCAAAGTGCACGGCAGCGCCGACGTGTGGAGCTGTAACTACGGTCAGGGACAGTACATGTCATTTACGGCCCACTGGGTGAACGTGGTGCCGGCACAGCCGCACCAGCAACTTGGACAGGTCACGACGCTTTTGCCTCCACGTTTGCACGTCCTTGGTCCAGCAAGCATGTCCGCCTCTACCACCTCTTTTTCCGCCGTGTCCTCAGCCGCCACCCCCGTGCCAAGTCCCATTACCCGACCGGCATATCACATGTGCAGGGCGCAACGGTGTCACGCTGTGCTGCACCTGGTATGCCTTGGCGAACGTAGTCACACAGGGGAGGAACTGCTGAGTGTAATGAACAGAGAAATCGACAGATGGCTGTCTCCGCGCAAACTAAAAATCGGAACCATGTTGACTGACAACGGAAAGAACATGGTGTCTGCTCTGCGTCAAGGAAGGTTGTGCCATGCGCCATGCATGGCTCACGTGTTCAATCTGGTTGTCAAGCGGTTCCTAAAATCCACCATCCCACTGCAAGACATCCTTAAAATGTCACGTAAACTGTGCATGCATTTCAGCCATTCCTACACCGCAAAGAACACCCTCATTGAGCTGCAGCGTCAGAACGGAATTCCACAGCATCGCCTGATCTGCGACGTTGCAACAAGGTGGAATTCAACCCTACACATGTTAGACCGCCTTTACGAGCAGCGAAAGGCCATCACCGATTTCCTGATGTTACAAGCGGATAAAGGTACTCCCCTGTGTAACTTAGATGTCAGCCATTGGCAGCTCATGCGTGACACCTGCCGCTTGCTCAGGCCCTTTGAGGAGGCCACGCTATTCGTGAGTCGGCAGGACTATGGGATGAACGACGTCATTCCTCTGTTGCACGTCCTGGAACAAATGCTGTTAACAATGGCTGGTCAGGGTGCGGTAGACGTGGCGCACAGATCTCAACGCCACATGACCCCTGTGGGGGCAGGACAGGAAGAAGAGGAGGAGGTAGAGGAGGACATTTGTGCTCAGGAATTATTGAGTGAAATGGGTGGTTTTTCCACTCAGCGGACAGGAGTGGAGGAGCAGGAGCATCTGGTAGAGGAGGAGGAGGAGGAGACAGAGGACCCAGACGCACCGTGGCAGTATGCTGTGGAGATGGAGGCAGGGAGTCCCTCGCATTCCTTGGCACAAATGGCCCATAGCATGCTCGGTTGCTTGCGTAGCGACAGCCGAATAATAACCATCAGACAGAGGGATGACTTTTGGCTGTCCACCTTGTTGGACCCTCGCTACCGGTCCAAAATGGTGGCCTTTTTCACACCTGCTGAGAGGGAGGCCAAAATTACGTACTATAAAAACCACCTATGTAGTCAGTTGGTCTCTGCCTTTGTGCGCCAACGTCCATCCTCAGACACTGTGGGCCCTGTGCGCTCGCGTTCCGCTGCCATGGCAGCAGGGGAGGGGTGGGGTGGTAGGAGCAGTGGCAGCTCCACCAGCAGCGGCTGCCTCAGTCTGCAGTCGATGATGAGTAGCTTTCTTCACCAGCGCAGTGAGGAAACTACTAACCAGCCGCAGCAGCAGCAGCAGCATCAGGTGGACCTGGAGCAGGAGCTCAAACAACAGGCTTGGGCCTACTTGGACAGCACCCTGCCAACCGAGGTAGACAATCCCCTTGACTACTGGGCAACGAAACTTGACCTTTGGCCCCAACTAGCTGAATTTGCCCTTGAAAGGCTGTCATGCCCGGCCAGTAGCGTGGCATCGGAGCGCGTGTTTAGTGCGGCAGGAGGTATTGTAACTCCGCGGAGGACACGACTGTCCACCCAAAGTGTGGAGAGACTCACGTTTGTGAAAATGAATCAGGCGTGGATTAGTCTGGATTTCAAACCACCAGTTCCTGACACAACTGACTAAATCCGCCATGAATCATGCCTCAAACATGTGCCACTTTCAGGTCTCCTCACACACTGCTGGTGTGTTACATTTTTTGACATAGGGTGCAGGCAGATTACGGGCCTCACATAGCTGCTGCCAGGCCCCTAATCTGCCATGGGCCCCTATATACCGCCTCCTCATGCTGCTGCCAAGTCCAGAGTCTCTCATGGGTCCCTGTACGGCCTCCCATTGCTGCTGTCTCCATCGCCACACTCTGCTGCCATGTGCCACTTTCAGGTCTCTTCACACTGCTGGTGTGTTAAATTTTTTGACATAGGGTGCAGGCAGATTACGGGCCTCACATAGCTGCTGCCAGGCCCCTAATCTGCCATGGGCCCCTATATACCGCCTCCTCATGCTGCTGCCAAGTCCAGAGTCTGTCATGGGTCCCTGTATGGCCTCCCATTGCTGCTGTCTCCATCGCCACACTCTGCTGCCATGTGCCACTTTCAGGTCTCTTCACACTGCTGGTGTGTTAAATTTTTTGACATAGGGTGCAGGCAGATTACGGGCCTCACATAGCTGCTGCCAGGCCCCTAATCTGCCATGGGCCCCTATATACCGCCTCCTCATGCTGCTGCCAAGTCTAGAGTCTGTCATGGGTCCCTGTACGGCCTCCCATTGCTGCTGTCTCCATCGCCACACTCTGCTGCCATGTGCCACTTTCAGGTCTCTTCACACTGCTGGTGTGTTAAATTTTTTGACATAGGGTGCAGGCAGATTACGGGCCTCACATAGCTGCTGCCAGGCCCCTAATCTGCCATGGGCCCCTATATACCGCCTCCTCATGCTGCTGCCAAGTCCAGAGTCTCTCATGGGTCCCTGTACGGCCTCCCATTGCTGCTGTCTCCATCGCCACACTCTGCTGCCATGTGCCACTTTCAGGTCTCTTCACACTGCTGGTGTGTTAAATTTTTTGACATAGGGTGCAGGCAGATTACGGGCCTCACATAGCTGCTGCCAGGCCCCTAATCTGCCATGGGCCCCTATATACCGCCTCCTCATGCTGCTGCCAAGTCCAGAGTCTGTCATGGGTCCCTGTATGGCCTCCCATTGCTGCTGTCTCCATCGCCACACTCTGCTGCCATGTGCCACTTTCAGGTCTCTTCACACTGCTGGTGTGTTAAATTTTTTGACATAGGGTGCAGGCAGATTACGGGCCTCACATAGCTGCTGCCAGGCCCCTAATCTGCCATGGGCCCCTATATACCGCCTCCTCATGCTGCTGCCAAGTCTAGAGTCTGTCATGGGTCCCTGTACGGCCTCCCATTGCTGCTGTCTCCATCGCCACACTCTGCTGCCATGTGCCACTTTCAGGTCTCTTCACACTGCTGGTGTGTTAAATTTTTTGACATAGGGTGCAGGCAGATTACGGGCCTCACATAGCTGCTGCCAGGCCCCTAATCTGCCATGGGCCCCTATATACCGCCTCCTCATGCTGCTGCCAAGTCCAGAGTCTCTCATGGGTCCCTGTACGGCCTCCCATTGCTGCTGTCTCCATCGCCACACTCTGCTGCCATGTGCCACTTTCAGGTCTCTTCACACTGCTGGTGTGTTAAATTTTTTGACATAGGGTGCAGGCAGATTACGGGCCTCACATAGCTGCTGCCAGGCCCCTAATCTGCCATGGGCCCCTATATACCGCCTCCTCATGCTGCTGCCAAGTCCAGAGTCTCTCATGGGTCCCTGTACGGCCTCCCATTGCTGCTGTCTCCATCGCCACACTCTGCTGCCATGTGCCACTTTCAGGTCTCTTCACACTGCTGGTGTGTTAAATTTTTTGACATAGGGTGCAGGCAGATTACGGGCCTCACATAGCTGCTGCCAGGCCCCTAATCTGCCATGGGCCCCTATATACCGCCTCCTCATGCTGCTGCCAAGTCCAGAGTCTCTCATGGGTCCCTGTACGGCCTCCCATTGCTGCTGTCTCCATCGCCACACTCTGCTGCCATGTGCCACTTTCAGGTCTCCTCACACTGCTGGTGTGTAGAATTTTTTGACATAGGGTGCTGGCAGATTATGGGCCTCCTATAGCTGCTGCCAGGCCCCTAATCTGCCATAGGCCCCTATATACCGCCTCCTCATGCTGCTGCCAAGTCCAGAGTCTCTCATGGGTCCCTGTACGGCCTCCCATTGCTGCTGTCTCCATCGCCACACTCTGCTGCCATGTGCCACTTTCAGGTCTCCTCACACTGCTGGTGTGTAGAATTTTTTGACATAGGGTGCTGGCAGATTATGGGCCTCCTATAGCTGCTGCCAGGCCCCTAATCTGCCATAGGCCCCTATATACCGCCTCCTCATGCTGCTGCCAGGTCCAGAGTCTCTCATGGGTCCCTGTACGGCCTCCCATTGCTGCTGTCTCCATCGCCACACTCTGCCATGTGCCACTTTCAGGTCTCCTCACACACTGCTGGTGTGTAGAATTTTTTGACATAGGGTGCTGGCAGATTATGGGCCTCCTATAGCTGCTGCCAGGCCCCTAATCTGCCATAGGCCCCTATATACCGCTTCCTCATGCTGCTGCCAGGTCCAGAGTCTCTCATGGGTCCCTGTACGGCCTCCCATTGCTGCTGTCTCCATCGCCACACTCTGCCATGTGCCACTTTCAGGTCTCCTCACACACTGCTGGTGTGTTACATTTTTTGACATAGGGTGCAGGCAGATTACGGGCCTCACATAGCTGCTGCCAGGCCCCTAATCTGCCATGGGCCCCTATATACCGCCTCCTCATGCTGCTGCCAAGTCCAGAGTCTGTCATGGGTCCCTGTATGGCCTCCCATTGCTGCTGTCTCCATCGCCACACTCTGCTGCCATGTGCCACTTTCAGGTCTCTTCACACTGCTGGTGTGTTAAATTTTTTGACATAGGGTGCAGGCAGATTACGGGCCTCACATAGCTGCTGCCAGGCCCCTAATCTGCCATGGGCCCCTATATACCGCCTCCTCATGCTGCTGCCAAGTCTAGAGTCTGTCATGGGTCCCTGTACGGCCTCCCATTGCTGCTGTCTCCATCGCCACACTCTGCTGCCATGTGCCACTTTCAGGTCTCCTCACACTGCTGGTGTGTAGAATTTTTTGACATAGGGTGCTGGCAGATTATGGGCCTCCTATAGCTGCTGCCAGGCCCCTAATCTGCCATAGGCCCCTATATACCGCCTCCTCATGCTGCTGCCAGGTCCAGAGTCTCTCATGGGTCCCTGTACGGCCTCCCATTGCTGCTGTCTCCATCGCCACACTCTGCCATGTGCCACTTTCAGGTCTCCTCACACACTGCTGGTGTGTTACATTTTTTGACATAGGGTGCAGGCAGATTACGGGCCTCACATAGCTGCTGCCAGGCCCCTAATCTGCCATGGGCCCCTATATACCGCCTCCTCATGCTGCTGCCAAGTCCAGAGTCTCTCATGGGTCCCTGTACGGCCTCCCATTGCTGCTGTCTCCATCGCCACACTCTGCTGCCATGTGCCACTTTCAGGTCTCTTCACACTGCTGGTGTGTTAAATTTTTTGACATAGGGTGCAGGCAGATTACGGGCCTCACATAGCTGCTGCCAGACATGTAATCTGCCATGGGCCCCCGTACCGACTCCTCATGCTGTGACGTTGCAACAAGGTGGAATTCAACCCTACATATGTTAGACCGCCTTTACGAACAGCTAAAGGCCATCACAGATTTCCTGATGTTAAAAGCGGATAAAGGTACTCCCTGTGTAACTTAGATGTCAGCCATTGGCAGCTCATGTGTGACACCTGCGCTTGCTCAGGCCCTTTGAGGAGGCCACGCTATTCGTGAGTCGGCAGGACTATGGGATGAATGAGGTCAAATCGGCCATGGGCCCCCGTACCGCCTGTTCACGCTGATGCTGGTCCCACAGTGTGACCTGGGTCCCTGTACGGCCTTCCATTGCTTCCACTCTGCCATGTGCCACTTTGAAATCTCCTCACACTCCTGCGGTTGTCCATTTTGTCATAGGTTGCTGGCAGATTACAGGCCTTCCATAGGTGCCACCAAGCCCCATATCGGCCATGGGCCCCCGTACCGCCTGGTCACGCTGCTGCTGGGCCCATAGTGTGACCTGGGTCCCTGTACCGCCTCCCATTGCTCCCACTCTGCCATGTGCCACTTTCAGGTCTCCTCACACACTGCTGGTGTGTTACATTTTTTGACATAGGGTGCAGGCAGATTACGGGCCTCACATAGCTGCTGCCAGGCCCCTAATCTGCCATGGGCCCCTATATACCGCCTCCTCATGCTGCTGCCAAGTCCAGAGTCTGTCATGGGTCCCTGTATGGCCTCCCATTGCTGCTGTCTCCATCGCCACACTCTGCTGCCATGTGCCACTTTCAGGTCTCTTCACACTGCTGGTGTGTTAAATTTTTTGACATAGGGTGCAGGCAGATTACGGGCCTCACATAGCTCCTGCCAGGCCCCTAATCTGCCATGGGCCCCTATATACCGCCTCCTCATGCTGCTGCCAAGTCTAGAGTCTGTCATGGGTCCCTGTACGGCCTCCCATTGCTGCTGTCTCCATCGCCACACTCTGCTGCCATGTGCCACTTTCAGGTCTCCTCACACTGCTGGTGTGTAGAATTTTTTGACATAGGGTGCTGGCAGATTATGGGCCTCCTATAGCTGCTGCCAGGCCCCTAATCTGCCATAGGCCCCTATATACCGCCTCCTCATGCTGCTGCCAGGTCCAGAGTCTCTCATGGGTCCCTGTACGGCCTCCCATTGCTGCTGTCTCCATCGCCACACTCTGCCATGTGCCACTTTCAGGTCTCCTCACACACTGCTGGTGTGTTACATTTTTTGACATAGGGTGCAGGCAGATTACGGGCCTCACATAGCTGCTGCCAGGCCCCTAATCTGCCATGGGCCCCTATATACCGCCTCCTCATGCTGCTGCCAAGTCCAGAGTCTCTCATGGGTCCCTGTACGGCCTCCCATTGCTGCTGTCTCCATCGCCACACTCTGCTGCCATGTGCCACTTTCAGGTCTCTTCACACTGCTGGTGTGTTAAATTTTTTGACATAGGGTGCAGGCAGATTACGGGCCTCACATAGCTGCTGCCAGGCCCCTAATCTGCCATGGGCCCCTATATACCGCCTCCTCATGCTGCTGCCAAGTCCAGAGTCTGTCATGGGTCCCTGTATGGCCTCCCATTGCTGCTGTCTCCATCGCCACACTCTGCTGCCATGTGCCACTTTCAGGTCTCTTCACACTGCTGGTGTGTTAAATTTTTTGACATAGGGTGCAGGCAGATTACGGGCCTCACATAGCTGCTGCCAGGCCCCTAATCTGCCATGGGCCCCTATATACCGCCTCCTCATGCTGCTGCCAAGTCCAGAGTCTCTCATGGGTCCCTGTACGGCCTCCCATTGCTGCTGTCTCCATCGCCACACTCTGCTGCCATGTGCCACTTTCAGGTCTCTTCACACTGCTGGTGTGTTAAATTTTTTGACATAGGGTGCAGGCAGATTACGGGCCTCACATAGCTGCTGCCAGGCCCCTAATCTGCCATGGGCCCCTATATACCGCCTCCTCATGCTGCTGCCAAGTCCAGAGTCTGTCATGGGTCCCTGTATGGCCTCCCATTGCTGCTGTCTCCATCGCCACACTCTGCTGCCATGTGCCACTTTCAGGTCTCTTCACACTGCTGGTGTGTTAAATTTTTTGACATAGGGTGCAGGCAGATTACGGGCCTCACATAGCTCCTGCCAGGCCCCTAATCTGCCATGGGCCCCTATATACCGCCTCCTCATGCTGCTGCCAAGTCTAGAGTCTGTCATGGGTCCCTGTACGGCCTCCCATTGCTGCTGTCTCCATCGCCACACTCTGCTGCCATGTGCCACTTTCAGGTCTCCTCACACTGCTGGTGTGTAGAATTTTTTGACATAGGGTGCTGGCAGATTATGGGCCTCCTATAGCTGCTGCCAGGCCCCTAATCTGCCATAGGCCCCTATATACCGCCTCCTCATGCTGCTGCCAGGTCCAGAGTCTCTCATGGGTCCCTGTACGGCCTCCCATTGCTGCTGTCTCCATCGCCACACTCTGCCATGTGCCACTTTCAGGTCTCCTCACACACTGCTGGTGTGTAGAATTTTTTGACATAGGGTGCTGGCAGATTATGGGCCTCCTATAGCTGCTGCCAGGCCCCTAATCTGCCATAGGCCCCTATATACCGCTTCCTCATGCTGCTGCCAGGTCCAGAGTCTCTCATGGGTCCCTGTACGGCCTCCCATTGCTGCTGTCTCCATCGCCACACTCTGCCATGTGCCACTTTCAGGTCTCCTCACACACTGCTGGTGTGTTACATTTTTTGACATAGGGTGCAGGCAGATTACGGGCCTCACATAGCTGCTGCCAGGCCCCTAATCTGCCATGGGCCCCTATATACCGCCTCCTCATGCTGCTGCCAAGTCCAGAGTCTGTCATGGGTCCCTGTATGGCCTCCCATTGCTGCTGTCTCCATCGCCACACTCTGCTGCCATGTGCCACTTTCAGGTCTCTTCACACTGCTGGTGTGTTAAATTTTTTGACATAGGGTGCAGGCAGATTACGGGCCTCACATAGCTGCTGCCAGGCCCCTAATCTGCCATGGGCCCCTATATACCGCCTCCTCATGCTGCTGCCAAGTCTAGAGTCTGTCATGGGTCCCTGTACGGCCTCCCATTGCTGCTGTCTCCATCGCCACACTCTGCTGCCATGTGCCACTTTCAGGTCTCCTCACACTGCTGGTGTGTAGAATTTTTTGACATAGGGTGCTGGCAGATTATGGGCCTCCTATAGCTGCTGCCAGGCCCCTAATCTGCCATAGGCCCCTATATACCGCCTCCTCATGCTGCTGCCAGGTCCAGAGTCTCTCATGGGTCCCTGTACGGCCTCCCATTGCTGCTGTCTCCATCGCCACACTCTGCCATGTGCCACTTTCAGGTCTCCTCACACACTGCTGGTGTGTTACATTTTTTGACATAGGGTGCAGGCAGATTACGGGCCTCACATAGCTGCTGCCAGGCCCCTAATCTGCCATGGGCCCCTATATACCGCCTCCTCATGCTGCTGCCAAGTCCAGAGTCTCTCATGGGTCCCTGTACGGCCTCCCATTGCTGCTGTCTCCATCGCCACACTCTGCTGCCATGTGCCACTTTCAGGTCTCTTCACACTGCTGGTGTGTTAAATTTTTTGACATAGGGTGCAGGCAGATTACGGGCCTCACATAGCTGCTGCCAGACATGTAATCTGCCATGGGCCCCCGTACCGACTCCTCATGCTGTGACGTTGCAACAAGGTGGAATTCAACCCTACATATGTTAGACCGCCTTTACGAACAGCTAAAGGCCATCACAGATTTCCTGATGTTAAAAGCGGATAAAGGTACTCCCTGTGTAACTTAGATGTCAGCCATTGGCAGCTCATGTGTGACACCTGCGCTTGCTCAGGCCCTTTGAGGAGGCCACGCTATTCGTGAGTCGGCAGGACTATGGGATGAATGAGGTCAAATCGGCCATGGGCCCCCGTACCGCCTGTTCACGCTGATGCTGGTCCCACAGTGTGACCTGGGTCCCTGTACGGCCTTCCATTGCTTCCACTCTGCCATGTGCCACTTTGAAATCTCCTCACACTCCTGCGGTTGTCCATTTTGTCATAGGTTGCTGGCAGATTACAGGCCTTCCATAGGTGCCACCAAGCCCCATATCGGCCATGGGCCCCCGTACCGCCTGGTCACGCTGCTGCTGGGCCCATAGTGTGACCTGGGTCCCTGTACCGCCTCCCATTGCTCCCACTCTGCCATGTGCCACTTTCAGGTCTCCTCACGCTCCTGCTGGTTTCCATTTTGTCATAGGTTGCTGTATGGCCTCCCATTGCTGCTGCCTCCACCGCCACACTGTGGCTCCAAACACTGGTTTTGGCCCCGTGACTGGCCAAAGGAGTGAAGTGTGCAGTGATTCTAAGATCGACGGCACTCATCTGCATGTCATACTGACAGACAGTATTATTTCTCTTCCCCAGCAGACTCCAAGGGCATTTAAATTAAAGGTACAGTGTTCTGCACTAATATTAAGTCTCTCTGAAGCCTAGAAACACCCTTTTTTAAGTTAAATTCACAGCGAATTTATTCGACTCGAATCGAATATTGTCCACGAATTCGCCGAATCAGTCGAATCGAATTTTTCATTTCTTCGCTCATCTCTACCGGTGATGTATGTGTATCTAAAATGTTCCACATTAGGTTAAAATCATTGTGTACATTGTCATCCCTCAAGTTGCATGTGTGCTTGCCACTAGGGGGTGCAGCCACAATTGTAAAAAAAAAAGTAGTTTTTGCTACTTTAAAAAAGTTGTTTTTATAGAAAACTTTATTTATACTTAAAAATATTTGTTGTGACCACAACTCTGTTGCATAAAATTGAGCTTTTGCAGCTCATTTACTAAAAAAAATAAAATAAAAAGGAAAAAAATGTAATTACCTGACACGTTTTTGTGTTTGATTTTTACATATACAAAAATCTTACTATTAGATAGTGGGAGCTGTTATGACTAAACAACATTTACATAGAGAGAGATTTAGCTGGTGCGCTCAGAATCTTGCAGACATGGGCATAGTAGCCAAAAAGCTTCAAAACTCAGCTTGCGCAAATTACCTTACCTTTTAGTTGACATCTGTATATACACAAAAAATGTTTCCTCATGTGAACGTAAGTCATTGTACAGGAATCAAAACTGACCCCTCTGTTCTCACTCAGAAATGACAGGATGGACCAAGTATCTGCGTCTCCTCCTCTTTCTCTTTTATTCATGAAAAAAATATGAAGTTACAGCAGCTGTTGCCATGAAGCACATCATTTCGTTATCCATGCTTACAGAGAACAAAGCAAGGCTGGAATGCTGACTTAAACAGGAAAGAAATGAAATTGACTTCGGAAGAGGAAAAACAGGTACACATGGCAACACATGATGTCACAAATGACAATTTTCTCCATTGGCTAATATAAAAAGCCAAACGTAAAAAAACCCCAGAAAACACTTGAACAAAACGCACACAAACGCACACAAACGCGCATAAAATGCACAAGAAAAAAATGCAAAATTGCTACACTCAGATGTGAATGGAGCCTTAACGGGGTGCGGGGGACAAAGCCTTAAAGCAGAACTTCTCCAGTAGAGATTAGCAGAGTGAGTTAAGCAAACTTAATTTTGATGTTTGCTGAAATTTCACCACTAATGGTCACTAATTTTATTGCATACTAAAATAGCATTAAAAAAGTTCACTTTTAAAGCTTTAAAACTACAATGATATGTAACATTATTTTGTCATTAACTGCCTCTGTGCCACCCTATAGCAGAAATACTGCTACAGGACAGCATGGGTGCACAAAATGACATATTTATATATATGTGATTTTGCAGATCTGGGTAGGGGGCGCACTTGCGCCCTACCTGTGCTGCCATTTGCGGCCTCGGCGGTCAATCACCGGGTCCTGGCCAGTGATTTCCTGCTGGCACCCGGTGATCTCTGAGGATTTCCGACAGGGGAGAGACCTGTATGTAAACAATAAAGATCTCTCCCATCAGCTCCTGCACACACATAGCAGAGCCATACAAAGCAGTGTGCTTACAATTAAACACACACATAGCCCCCATAGTAAAACATACACAGCACACAGCAAAACATCACACAGCACACAGTTAACCCTTTGATTGCCCCACAAGTTAACCCCTTCCTGCCCAGTGCCATTAGTACAGTGTCAGTGCTTTTTATTAGCACTGATCACTGTATTGGTGTCACTGGGGATGTCAGAATGCCCTCCACAGTCCCACTATAAGTCACTGATCGCTGCCATTGCTAGAATTAAAAAAAAAAAATTCCAGTATAAATATTGCCATTTATGAACACTATAACTTTTTTTTAGCAAAGACATGTAGCAGAATACATTTTGGCCTACATTTATGACAAAATTTGATTTTTTTTAATTTTGTTACCGGACATGTTTAATAAAAACCACACAGGCGATAAAATAGCAAGAAAGAAAGCTCTATTTGTGGGAAAAAAAGGACATAAATTTCATTTGGGTGCAGCGTTGCATGACCACGCAATTGTCAGTTAATGTAATTCAGCGCTGTATCGCAAAAAATGGCCTGGTTAATCTTTCTGATGCTTGAGTGAAGGGCAGATGGATATCAGGAAGCAAATGCTACATGCATCATCTGCCTTTCCACAATTAGAAATGCTTGGGGGGTGGGGGGGGGGGGGGTTAAAGTGATTTCCCAACAACATCCTCTGGAGGACAAGTGGTTAAATTAACAAAGATTTTGAAAATCTCTATACTCTTGCTTGACCTGGTGATCATTAACCACTAATTGCCCGCCTACAGTTCTTTTCCTGCAAGGGTAGTAGAAGTATCTGCATAAGAAAAAGAATAAAAAGATATACAACCAATATATATATAATTTTTACATACAAATAACTGCATGTAGCGCTTCCCCTTATTTTGCACAGTGTATTTCTTCAAGCAAATACACACACACACTTCCGCTTGTTGTATTCAATGACTAGTCTAGGGGATGTTTGTTCATTGGAGTTTATTGTAGAACTTGGGATAGGGATAGGGAATTGTAGTAGGATACTCAAAAATTAGAACTATTCACACTGAGGACATAGTTTAATAGTGTGGCTGAAAAAAGACAAAAGACCATCCAGTTCAATCATTAAAAAAAAAAATTATAATCCTACACCCACAGTTGATCCAGAGGATGGCAAAAAAACCCAACAAAGCATGATCCAATTTGTTCCTGCACAAATTCCTTCCTGATCACCTGAGAGGCAATCGGATATTCCCTGGATCAACTTTACCTGTAAATGTTAGTATCCAGTTATATTCTGTGTATCCAAGAAAGAATCCAGGCCTTTTTTAAAGCAATCCACTGAGTTGGTCAGAACCAACTCTTGAGGGAGTCTATTCCACATTTTCACAGCTCTTGCTGTGAAGAAACCTTTCCGTATTTGGAGATTAAATTTCTTTTCCTCTAGACCAGGGGTAGGTAACCTGCGGCTCTCCAGCTGTTGCAGGACTACAAGTTCCATCATGCCTCTGCAAGTCATAGCTGTAACTGTCAGTTTTGTAATGTTGCAATGCCTCATGGGAAATGTAGTTCCACAACAGCTAGAGAGCCGCAGGTTGCCTACCCCTGCTCTAGACATAAAGAATGCCCCCTTGTCCTCTGCGATAACCTCAAGGCGAATAACTCTACATCGAGTATACTATATGAACCACTTATGTATTTATACATGTTGATCATATCCCCCCTTAATCTCCTCTTCTCAAGAGACAATAAATTAAGTTCCTCTAATCTTTCCTCATAGCTGATCTCCTCCATGCCTCTTATCAGTTTGGTTGCCCTTCTCTGTACTTTCTCCAGTTCCACAGTGTTCTTTTTGTGAATTGGTGCCCAAAACTGAACTGCATATTCCAGGTGAGGTATTCTTAATGATTTGTACAGGGGTAAAATGATATCTCTCTTTCTCAGGAGTCTATACCTCTTTTAATACAAGAGAGGATTTTGCTTGCTTTAGAAACTGCAGCTTGGCATTGCATGCCATTATTATGCTTGTGATCTACCAGAACTCCAAGATCCTTCTCCACCATTGATTCCCCCAGTTATACCCCCCTAGTATGTATGATGCATGCATATTCTTAGCCCCCAAATGCATCACATTTATCAACATTAAACCTCATTTGCCACATAGTGGCTCAATTAAACAGTGCATTGAGGTTGTAAATTGGAGACATCCTGTAAGGACGTTATTCCACTGCACAGCTTGGTGTTATCTGCAAACACTGAAATGGTATTTTTAATCCCAGACCCTATATAGTTTATAAATATATTAAAAAGTAAGGGTCCCAACACTGAACCTTGGGGTACACCACTAAAAACTCTAGACCAGGGGTAGGAAACCTGTGGCTCTCTAACTGTTGTGGAACTACATTTAGTTCCACAACAGTTTATGAGGCATTGCAACATTACAAAACTGACAGTTACAGCTATGACTTGCAGAGGCATGATGGAACTTGTAGTCCTGCAACAGCTGGAGAGCCGCAGGTTGCCTACCCCTGCCCTAGACCATTCAGAGTATGAATAATTAACCACTACTCTCTGAATATGATCTTTTAGCCAGTTTTCTATCCATTTACATACAGATTTTTCCAAGCCTGTAGACTTTACCTTACACATTAGCCATGTGTGGGGAACTGTGTCAAATGCTTTTGCAAAATCCAAGTATACCACGTCCACCGCTACCCCTCTGTCCAAGGTTTTGCTCACCTCCTCATAAAAAGAAATCAGATTTGTGTGACAACTTCTGTCTTTTATGAATTCATGCTATCTGTTGTTTAAAATATTTTTCTGCAGCAAGAGCTCATCTATGTGGTCTTTTAATAAACTCTCCAATATCTTCCTAACTATAGAAGTTAAACTAACAGGTCTATAATTACTTGGTAAAGATTTTAACCCTTTTTTAAATATAGGCACCACATTGGCCTTACGCTAATCCAGTCCCTAAAAATCTAGCTGATCTCTTAGTTGAGCACTGTTGAAGTCTTGACTGAAAGCAAATAGCAGACTGCTCACTCCTAGGATACTTGTTACAATCCAAAGAGAAATGTCCCTTTATCAATATTAGTAGTTGCAGGGCTGAGCTCCTCAAGTAGGTTTGTTACGGTAGACTGTGGTAGGCCAGAAATGATAGAACTGAGCAAAGTCCTTTGCAGTAGCAACAGTTGGACAAGCTCTTCAGAACAGTGTTCCCTCTTTCTCAGACCCATGCCGACTATCAAGCACTAGAGGGGTAGCAAAGCATACAGAGTCCCCAAGATCTTTTAGTGTCTGTACTCAGAAGTCTAAGGAACATTTTGGTTGCCTTCTTCCAATATTCCAAGAGGCTCTCTCCAGTGATACCAGACAGATCTTTGGCAGATAGCTCCCCTCAGTCAGCATACTGTAGGATCAGGTTTATTCTCTCTAACTTCAGGTCCTCAGGTCGACCTACCTGAGGCCGCATGGCAGCAGGTGCCAGGTGAGGTAAAATGAACCAGCAAACACAAATGCTCCTGCACTTGGGGATGGACTCGATGCAGGCTACAACCACATTAAGAATGTCCTGGAACATGCACACCTTGCTGCCCTCAAATAGATTGGGGGAATCCAAATATACTGAATGAGGAAAGAAAAAACAGAGGGCACACAGGCCTAGTGCATTACCATAAAAAATGTTTAATAACAGGTGAGGTAGCCTGCCTCCAGCCTGTCTTGGTGCAATCCACTTAGGATAGTTAACTATTATTTTAAGCAACAACAGTGTAAAAAAATCCTGATCTCCTCCCCAGAGTAGTACAGTGTCACTACTTTGATGACAGTATGCAAAAAAAGAGGGCATTTGTACTGTCCTGACATTTTAGAGTCAAACAAGGATGTTGTGCATGTGCCTGATGTCCTCTTTACCAACCAATGACATCAGCTAGATATGTGCAGAACGAAAAAATGTGTTTTGTTATGATTCAATATTTAAATAAATGTGGTTAATTCGTTTAATTTATTTTCAGAATCCATTTTGTTTTCAATTTTGGTTTGATTGTATCCAAATGCAATGTGACTGAATTCGGAAAATTTGAATCGGCATTCAAATTCGAATCGGCATTCAAATTAAAATTTCAGAAGATAGTTATTTTCTTTCTATTTTATGCTATTCTATTTTATTATTTTTTTTATATTCTATTTTATTATATTATAATCTCTTATTTTCTATTTTTTTCTGTTCTATTATTTTTTACTCTATTCTAATCTATTCGAATGCCTTGTATTCGAAATGTGTGCACAGCCATCCAAAGCAGTGTGCACGAGCTGACTCAGAGGAGAACTGTTTTGTTTATGAACAGTTCTCCTCCCTGTCAGAGATGCTCGGCAATCACTGGGCCAGGCAAGTAATCACTGGCCGAGACCCAGTGATTGACACCTACGGCAGTGAATGACTACCCAGAAATGCAAAATCGTGTATATATACGTGATTTTGCACACCTGTGCTGCCCTGTAGAAATATATCTGCTATAGGACAGTTGTGAAGCGGTTAAACATGCATACTGTATACTTCAGCAGTGTAATATCTTTTTCAATGGAATTCAACTTTATTACCCCAGACTTCATTAACCACTTGAAGAGCTGGTAACATACTGTACATGTACGTCACCAGGTCTAAATGGATATAGCAGCTAAAGGCATCATCCCGGTATTGTTTTTTTCAGCCAGGGACCAGATTTCATGTCACAGCAATTCTAGCAGTTATTTAGCCTCTGGATTGCTTTTACAGGTGGTGGATGGGAGTCGCTCCTCCCACTGCCCTCTGGTGCTTGTCTGGGCTTAACACAGAGATGATCAAGGACTGGAACGTCCCCAATCTTCTCTATGGTATACCAAACCGGAAACAATGGCTATTTTGTCATTTTCCAGTTTTAGTCATTTGTTTACTGGCTTGGGAAAGTTTCATATTGAACTGATGCAGGTTTGAACCGAAGCAGTCAAGGACAGAGGACAGATCTAATAGACACCAGATGTCTCAGTAAAGAAGACCTGTAACTGATTATTGCTATCACAAGGGATGTTTACTTTCCTTGTGATAGCCATAAAAGTGCTGAAAACAAATGTAAGAAACAGTGTAAAAATAAATAAATAAATAAATAAATAAAATAAAAAACGTTTTTAAAGTGCCTCTATCCCCCTGTGCTTGCATGCAAAGGTGAACCCATATATGGGTCATGCAACCATATGCAATCAGTGTTTGCACTACACATTTGAGGTATCACTGCAGATAGTGAGAGCAATAATTCTGGCACTATACCTCCTTTGTAGCTCTAAACTGGTAACCTGTAGAGGCTTTTAAAGCATTGCCTATGGAGATTTGTAAGTACCGTGTGGCACCATTCCACAAGTGTGCACAATTTTAAAGAATTACATGTTAGGTCCCTATATGCTCAGCATAACATCATATTTTATATCTTACAAAATAATTGGGTATTAAATTGTGATTTTGTACATTAAAATTCATTAAAGAGGGCGCATGCGTGACCAGGGATGATGGTGGACGCTGCTTGCTGAGCTCCGCTCATCCCCGGCCAAATAGTGACTCACCCGCTCCGCTCCACGGCGATCCCGCCGCTTCGGGTGAGTCACATAGTCAAAGCACCCGGCACGGCATTAAGGTGAGGTGTCCATGGGGAAAATAGGGCGCTGGAAGCCCCCCTCCCCGCGCCCACAGGACCCGCGGCCCTCGCCGCTTCGGCGGTTTCTCTCTAGGCCGCAATCCCCGGCCTCAAGTTGTGACAGGAGTCCGAGGAGCGATCCCGGACCCCCAGTGGCCGCAGAAGGTACTGCACCTTGCTCCAAATCAGAGCAACTGACAGCCTCTGCTCTGATTCCTCCTCATATGGAGGATTCTGACTCACAAGCCACAGAAGGAGGGGACATGAACCACCCTACACCAGGGTATCTTCCAGCCCCCAGCCAAAATTCTCAGCAGGCTACATCATCTGCACTCACAGTCTCCGCATTGGACGATAAGCTGCAGGTCTTTTTGCGCAACATTACCGCCTCTATTGCCGCTGAAGTTGGTAAATTGGCTATAGATCTCAGAGGGGAAATAACCCAAATTGGAGACCGCACGGATAAATTGGAAAACAAATTTGATGAATTGGTGCAATACGTTCATGTCCTTGAGGAAGATAACGCATATCTGAAACACTCCATGTCCCAGATGCAGCTCCAACAAGAGGACCTGGAAAACAGGGAACGGCGCCAAAATATCCGTATTCGCGGTATGTCCGAATCTATCAATGACGCACAACTACACCGCCACCTACTGTCCTTCTTCACCGCAACTGCACCAAAGGTTCCAGAGACAGATTGGCGAATGGATAGGGCTCATCGCTCTCTGGGCCCTAAACCTGTTGAGGGCACCAGACCACGAGACGTTATAGTACGCTTACACTACTTTCAAAGTAAAGAAGCCTTACTATTAGCGGCTCGACAAACATCTTCTTTGGAATTCAAAGGTGACAGACTCCAGCTCTTCTGCGACCTTTCTCCGCTTACTCTTGCCAAACGGCGTGCTCTGAAGCCGATCACCACACACCTCCAGCAACACCGAGTCCTGTATCGTTGGGGGTTTCCCTTCAAGCTGGTTGTCTCTAAGGATAATACCCAAGTTGTTCTCCGGGATCTTCATGAGGCGGACTTTTTTCTGAAACAGCTGGGTCTTCCTCCTCTGTCGGATGATGTGTCCTCATTGCCTCCTACTCCTTCTCGTCCCTCCATCACTCCCAACAAGATCTGGACACCGGTCCGCAGAGATCGGAAGAGACTCTTGCGCACCCCGCAACGTCCACGTTCCTCTCGACCAGGAGATCCGCCTGCCTGATGATTCTCTGGGGTGATCATCTGTGGTGAATATGGTGTTGATCCCTCTCCCCTGCTCTATACATGGGTTCTATACCGGTTTTGTTCTCCTGACTGGCCAAACCCTTGCTGGGTGCTCTTTTTGCTTTTGTTTCTTCTGGCCGGGTTGGGTGACCCCCCTGTTGAGTCGGATGTCGTGCTGCCCCCGATTTTGTCTAGCCACTGGCCTAGACGACTTGGGCTTAGTTGATGTTCCCAAGTTTATATCCTTGTGGATATCTGTTTTTTATTATGTTTTTCTTTTTTTTGTGTTATCTGATTGTTTTATGATTTTTGTGTTTTATTCTTCTACATCAATGGTATTTCAATCATTTTTCATTCTACTACAAGTACTTCAATCGTTGTTATTTTATAATGGCTTTGAGGTTTTTGTCATACAATGTCAAGGGCCTTAACTCCATTCAAAAACGGTGGATGGCTTTGAGGGAATTTCGATCCTCAGGAGCAGACATTATTTTTGTACAAGAGACCCATTTCAAATCAACTGGCTCTTTTCGTTTTGCCTCGAGATTTTTTTCCCAAGCTTATTCAGCCTTTGATCCCTCCGGGAAGGCCGGGGTGGCAATTTTGATTGGGTCACACTGCTCCCTTCGGGTTGTTTCCTCCAAGGTTGACCACCAGGGTCGCTTCATTATTTTGAACTGTATGCTTGGTGACACTCCCCTTGTTTTGTTGAATTTATACGCCCCAAATACGGGTCAATTGCAATTCCTTTCCCAAACACTCGCTAACCTAGATTCCATCTCCACTTCGCAGGTGATTGTTGGAGGGGATTTCAATTTGATTTTTTCCCCCCATAAAGACAGGAAGTCCCTTTTTGAGTCCACCCCCTCGAAGCGGCAATGCTCCTCTTCAAAATCTTTTCGTAGATTGATAAGGGAACATCGTCTCTTTGACGCTTGGCGGATTAAACATCCCCTCCATAAACAATTCACTTTCTACTCCACCCCTCACCGTAGTTTCTCCCGCCTAGATCACTTTTTTATCTCTGCCCCACTGCTTCCGCTCCTGGTTTCTTCCGAAATCAATCCCATCACTCGGTCTGACCATGCCTCTCTGACTTTAAACCTTTTATTTCCTCCGGTCATTCTCAAACCATGTCATTGGCGCCTTAATGAGACTTTTCTTTCCACAGATCATCTTAGAGATGAGTTGTCCCAGGGACTTGACACCTATTTTGCCCACAATGTTGGCTCCGTAAGCTCTTCCTCAACTCTGTGGGAGGCCCACAAGGCAGTCTTTCGAGGACTCTGTATTTCTATGGGTTCTCGTTTAAAAAAGTCTTTGGCGAGTGCTAGAGCCTCTCTCATACATCAACTGGTTTTGGCGGAGCGACGGTTGTTGGCCAAGCCGTCCATTTCTGGACTCCGGAGGGTAACATCTCTACGGGACCGAATTAAAGTTCTCGACTCCAATAAGACTGCACAATCCCTCTTGTGGATTAAGCAGAAATTTTACGAATTTTCTAACAAGCCCCATCATATGTTGGTCAATCGACTCAAAGCTCAGTCGTGTTCTGCGTTACCTGATCTTTTAATGCAACCAAATGGAAACCCTACCTATGACCCCCGGGTCATGGCAACCCTTTTTGGCTCATTTTATGAGAAACTGTATAATTTTCTGTCCCCAGATCTTCATCCACCCCTCACACAGTCATCGTTTGATCGTTTTTTTGACCCCCTGTCACTTCCGAGACTATCATCCTCAGACATTGCTACCCTTAATGCTGATATTACGCTAGAGGAATTATTGGACACAATTAAACATCTCCCCTCTCGTAAAGCCCCGGGTCCGGACGGACTGCCTTACTCCTACTATAAATCCTTTATTGGTATCCTGGCCCCTCATCTCCTCTCTTTTTATCGAGATCTTTTCAAGGGGATCACACCCCAGACTGATTTCTCCCGGGCATATATCTCGGTTATCCCTAAACCCGATAAAGATCATTCTATTGTGGACAACTACCGCCCCATTGCCCTACTCAATTCCGACTACAAGATTTTCACTAAAATTTTGGCCAATCGATTGTCCAGAATTATTTCCAAACTCATACATAGGGACCAAGTGGGCTTTGTACCTGCCAGACATGCTGCAGATAACACCAGGAGATCCATTGATCTGATTGACTTGGTTAATCGATCCTCCACCCCTACTGTGTTATTGAGCTTAGATGCTCAAAAAGCTTTCGACCGTTTAAGTTGGCCTTACATGTTCAGGGTCTTGGAGAAATTTGGTTTTAGGGGCCCATTTGTAGCAGCCTTGAAGGCCCTTTATTCGTCCCCCTTTTCGCAGGTCAGATTAGCTTCTTTTCTTTCACTCCCCTTTCGGATGTCAAATGGCACACGTCAGGGTTGCCCACTCTCTCCTTTGCTGTTCATTCTTTGTCTGGAACCACTAGCTATCGCCATCAGGTCGAATCCAGATATTCGCGGGATACAATCCCATTCCCATGAGTACAAATTATCGTTGTTTGCTGATGACATCCTCCTTACACTTACGTGTCCCCATACCTCCTTACCAATTTTGCATAAGACCCTGAAACAATTTGGGGCTATATCAGGCTACAAAGTCAACACGTCCAAAACTGAGGCACTCCCAATACATGTCCCACCTGCCGTTTTATCTTCACTTCAGGAAGCCTTTCCCTACCGGTGGTGCACCCATTCTTTAAAATATTTAGGTACTAATCTTACTTCCTCTTACCAATCCATATATGAAGCCAATTTCCCTCCACTATTTATAGAAATTTCTCGCTCTCTGAAACACTGGGATGCCCTGCCCATCTCTTTTCTCGGACGCATTAACGTATTAAAAATGACCGTGTTACCAAAACTCTTATATTTGTTTGCAACCCTCCCCATCCCCGTTCCTATGTCCAAACTGCACTCCCTTCAAAAATCTTTCTTGCATTTCATTTGGCATAACAAGCGGCACAGGATTGCACGTTCTGTTTTGCTCTCTCCGCGCACTAGGGGGGGATTGGGGGCGCCGGATATAATAACATACTATTATGCAACTCACCTTCGTTTTCTCTTGTCATGGTCTACCCATCATCCTCCCAACACTTGGACTGAGATCGAATCCTTGCAACTGTCCCCAACTCATCCATGCTCCCTCCTTTGGTCGACCTCAGCAGTGGATGTCTCATCCTTCCGCCACCTATTCCTTGGTCCCATGCACTTTTCTATGACTGTTTGGCAGAAATGTAAGGCTAAATTTTCACTGGCCTCTGACTGCTCCCCACTGACAAATATTCTCTATAATCCTAACCTTCCAGACAATATGGCCATATCCCGGATGTCCCTCTGGGCAGTAGCTGACCTTTTTCAACTGCGTCACTTGATTCACCCGGTGACTCGTAAGTTATGCTCATTCCCGGATCTTCAGAAAAAAGCTCTTTTACCTCCCCAACATTTTTATATTTACCTTCAAATACGCCATTTTTTTTCTACCTTATCACCCTTATTGATTCTGGGGAAGCCTACTCCCTTCGAACGTTTATGTATTCAGGGTCCCCATCAAAGGGGTATTATCTCTAATATTCATAAGCTTCTTATGGATGCCCCCCCTTTAGCCAATGACACTCACCTCTACATGCGTAGGTGGTCTCAATTTGTACAATGTGATATTGATTTATTAACGTGGAAGAAAATTTGGGAAAATGCATCTAGATCTTCTGTCTGTGTGTTTTTTAAGGAAAATATATACAAGATCATGATGTTATGGTACAAAACACCTGAAGTTCTCCATGCTTATAATCCGAGTGCTTCTCCTGTCTGCTGGCGCTGTAGTAGAGACCTGGGTTCTCTCTATCATATTTTTTGGACATGCAGCTCCATTATTCCTTTTTGGGAAGAGGTCCGCTCCTTGTTGCAATCGTTGTTACATATCTCTCTCCCACTTGACCCATTACATTTTTTGCTGGGTTTACCATTCCCGGGTCTACCTAAACCATCCAGAAAACTTGCTGTACATGTTCTGACCGCAGCCAGGAGAAGCATTCCTATGTGTTGGTTATCTTCTACTCCCCCTTCATTGCAGACTTTGTACAAAATTATTGCTGATGTAAGACAGATGGAATATTTGACTGCATTACATGGTTGTTCGTTTGCTGTGTTTGAGATGATTTGGTGCCCGTGGGATTCCTTCACTTCCTCTATGCCGACCTAAAATAAAAGGCCCTGATAATTTCCACACTGTTATTATATGATTCAACTGATCCTGACCCTTTGTAGTTTTGCCATCGATGTATATCTCTGTTATGTTTATTTTCTTTCCCATATACTCTTTTTCTGTACTGTTTGTACTTGCATGAAAACCAATAAAATTGTTATTACAAAAAAAAAATTCATTAAAGTGTATTTTATCCCAAAAACACTGTGTTTGACAAACAGCTGCGCAAATGCTGTGTAACATAAAAATGGCAAAACCCACCATTTTATTTTCTAGGGCCGCTGCTTAAAACAAATATAATGTTTGGAGGTTTTAAGTAATTTTCTAGCAAAAAAATACAGAATTTTTTTAATATTAAGATTTAGAATTAATTATATGGAACACACTATTTTAACCAATTAGGGTGGAGGTAAGGGTGGGATGTAAATAACAATTAACTCTGGGTACCCCTCTATTTTTTTTAGCCCCACTATCCTGTCCAGTGTCATGTACTTTATCCGACATCTGGAACTAAAGGAGCATCCAATCATAAAAGTGATAACCAATACACACTGAAAAGCGGAGACTGAGAGACAGGGGGTGCAGATCACCTGCACATTATGGTAAACCTTTTTGGAGTTTGTCCTCTTTTAGTCCTTCTTCAGGTCGTGCTATCTGTTGCCACTCTCCACAGTTGCTATCTTCTCCAACACCACTCCCACAAATCTCCCACGTTCAAAATCTTCCTTTTTGACCACTAGGCAGCCAGTGCAATTCCTGCTCAGGTTCCATAGAGTTGCATTATCATAGGCAAGACTCAACTCCTTGGCATTATACAAATGGCACTTAGTTCTTCAGCATTTTAAAGATGGCAAAATTAGCTTTTTTTTTTTAACCAAAACTATGTCTACTAGCAATTTTTCAACTCCAAATATACTTCAACAAATAGTTGCATTTTAAACATTATGTTGATGAAAGTCTCAAATATAAGCACTTAAAAAAAGGACTAATCCACTCATTATTATCTAGATTTTGTCAACATCTAAATATTTCTTTGCATTTGAAAGAGTTAATCTTAATTCCCTTTTTTCTTTTGACCTCTGAGGCCCGAAACACGAGTTAGAGACATGTTATCTATAATAGGGACAGCAATAATCCAATTATCATGACTCATGCTGCATCAACTATAAAATTCAGCGGTGCACACAATCATATTAAAGCTATAAATCTCAGGGATGATAGGAGGCTGCCCGACTGTGATACTTATAGAAGAGTAATGTTTAAAAATGATATGAGATGCAAAACATATTGTCAAGCAGTGATGTGTATATAAAATTATAATGCTGAAATATAGAGTGTGCTGCCTGGTGCTCTATGTTTATACATTTTAAGATTAGAGTTCATTTCATTCTTTTGCCTATTTTTTATTTTCTGATATTAAAGTAATATTGTAAATGCCAGCAGGGCAAGCCAGTTGCTTGTTCACCGCTGTGCTTCTTTGCCATTTGTATCGATTTGTATCTGTATATGAGCAAGGATAAAGCTACCCTTGACTATGTAGTGAATCTTTGTTCCCAGCAAGTTCAGAACCTGTATTCACAGGAAACCCCAGAGAGAATACACTGTACAGCATTCAGTAATTGTTTGCTTAGACACAATGACCAAAACCCACAGTGACCAAATATCGCATTTCCATTTGTCGTGTTTAAAGAAGACATACACTTAGCAGTATATAAGATACAGTTTACAAACATATTCACATTTTTGTTGAGCATTGATTTAATTACTTACAGGTGCTGTTGCAACAAGATAGTTGTTTCAATGAAATCATTAGTTTATAACAATATGATATAAAATTACATTGTTTAGAGCTTGTTTAGAGCTTGCTCAGATGTAAATATCCACCAATATCGACTATTCAGCCTTTAAAAGTAGGCAAACGTTTAACATTGAGAAACGTTCCTCTGTGCTGAGTCATATATGTGATTCAGGAATTGGTTTCCCTTACAAGATGCCTGGAGCATGGGTCTATAGCCAAGGCATGCAACTGCAGTATGTAATCTGCCTTTTCAGCTGCGTAGAATACATGCCTAGTTCATGAAGCTGAGGAAGACACAGGGTACACACAACCTCTAACAAACACAATAACTAGATGTTACTTTTTATCAAATCACAGAAATCTTTAAAGCACAGCCAGCATTAAAAGAAGTGAAAACAAACTAAAGAAAAGTTTATACAAACATAATTCCTTACAATTTCTTTAGTATGCAGTAATTTATTGACAAAAAGTTATTGCAGTACTTTTACCCCAAACATTTCCCAGGCTGTGCAAAGAGTATCTGCAGAGGTTGCAAATACCTCATAGACACTCTAATAATTATCCAGTTCAGCCAAAATCTCTAGAATTGGATGAAAATGTTCTAATGTCTCTTTTTACAATAAGGAATTTAGATATTTTCACAACAGCTGATAGAACACACTCATTTATACACATTTATATGTATTAGCAACTTTATTAGCAAGTAGTGAAAATGTACTTCTCTTTCCCTTAAAGCAAAATTAAAATTACCCACATACAGAAATAGATTTCATAGGGTCAAATTCTATATCTTCCATATCTGTATCCAGAGCAAAACATTTGGTGTAAAGTAGAATCCAGTATATTTTGTCTGCCTAGTAATTGACCCAAACAGCAGCAGCATTTAACAAATAATTTTAGATGAAATGAACATACATACTCTTCAACCACTCCTGTCAGAATGTGGTATAGGGATTTAATTTAAAATGACAGTAGGGCGATGGATTATTAAATAGAGGTTGATGAACAAAGGGGGCCTTTAATGATTTTGCTATGCAGCCCTGTCAAATATAGTTACACCACTGCTAAATAGAGAAAGGCGCTTGCTTTCCATCTTGTAGCTTACTACCAGCTATTTCAGGTTGCCACGCTGGTATTTTTAAAAGAATAAGTTCACTTTTTGGGAAAAATAATATAATCCACATATTTCTGCAGGAAAAAATGTGCATTTATTATTTTTTCTTGCAGCCCTGAGCCTGAAAAGCATTGCACTCATGATCAGTAGATCAATGCCAGGCTCCTGCAGACTCTCAGTATGGTTGTTTGCCTGTACTGCCGGTATGGGCAGACAGTTACCGAAGAGCAGGAAGATCAATTAACTGCAAGAGTGTTCACCAACACCCTTGCAGTTTTTTTAGAGCTACAGGCCTATGAAGTCCTGCAAAGCTGTTATTTTTAAATTGTAACAGTGGGTGTGGGGAGAACCCCCCCTCGCTGTCTCAGGGGGAAGATTGGAGGGAGGACTGCTGGAGCATGTTGCACGTTATAACCCAAGCAGGGGCGGACTGACCATTTGGAAACTCGGGCACTGCCCGAGGGCCCGGGGTCAGTAGGGGGCCCCATGAGATGCCCCTGGTACCTTTTTCATAGGCTTTTTTGAGTTTGGGCAAGGACACAGGGGCCCCATGATCCCCTATTAACCGGGGTCCCCATGAGTTGTCAGTCCGCCCCTGACCCCAAGTATAAGTATAACCTGTAATATACCCCCAAAGGTGAACGTATCATTTAAGTGATGTCCCTATTGCTTTATCAGAAGTGTATTATGAAGGACTGGGCTTTACATTTCTTGTATTACTGAGTCACATTAACTGCAACAGCTATAACACATATGATCAATTATACATATGTTGGCATTAAAGAGCACAAATCAAAAAAAGAAAAGATGGAGTAGCCTTGGCAAGTATATATGTTTGCAGATATAT
The DNA here is from genome assembly GCF_062004578.1 of Staurois parvus. Classification (NCBI taxonomy): domain Eukaryota; kingdom Metazoa; phylum Chordata; class Amphibia; order Anura; family Ranidae; genus Staurois; species Staurois parvus. The sequence goes on from NW_028317874.1 coordinate 5,453,019, forward strand.
TAGCTAGTGTACCTTTATACATGCTAGCTAGATTTATCAAGTAAACCCAATCAGTGTTTTTTTTTAACTTGGATCTTAATTGCAAAATATTGATTTCACATTTACATGTGTTAAGAATGGACACATTTAGCCCGATGTTCTTTGAACTTGAGATGCTCATTTACAATCTGATAGCTTGTCTGATAATGGCTGCAATGTACACTTTCTTTGTCTCGCAGGGAAAATAAATATGTTATGTTAAATACAGTAATTGCCTTTTGATAAAAGCCGAGGCTGTAAACTCTTAAGCCTTGTTGAATATTTTGAGGCATTCAATATTGTGTTCTTCTGAGGTAAGCAAGACCTAAAAAGGTCCTGTGTACTCTCAGTTACTGTAATGCATTCTTGGATGATCTCAGCATACATGTTTATAAGACTGCCGAAAAAAAAAACCCCTTGTTCTCACTGACTCATGCCCAAACATAAACCCTGCTTTAAAATCTATAGCAATCTTTAAATTAGAAGTACATTTTCAATCAAACTCAAAAGCTACTACATCCTGCATGCTCACTTCCAGATTGTCAGGAATCTAGGAATGACCAGAAAGGTGTGGACTGACACAGGGAAACGCAGGTTTCAGGTATAGTATAATAATACAGTTTATTATTAGCCACCCAGATATATATATATAAACGCACAGTGAACAAACCAACCTTCCACTAATCTTAGTAGGTGCAGGAACACAGGCGTAGTCAGGGCTGGAGAGGTGGAACGGTCAGGCCGGCCGTAGGGTTCTGTAATGACCGTTTGGTGGTACCTCTAGTGGTCCCCAGGACAGGATTCCCCAGGGCGCGGAGTCTAAGTCCCAGTCTGCTTATTCACCAGGGCCCCTGATGGTGAGGATGGACATGGAGCAGACAGGAACCAGGTCGCGGCCCCTGAGTACACCTGCTAGTGGTAGAGGGATCCGCCAGAGGTATGTGCAGGTACGGCTGGATCCATGCAGGATGGATGGATGGCAGAGTAGTTAGCGTGGTCAGACGGGCCAAGTCAGCAATGTGCAGGCAGCAAGGTACCAAAGGAGCAGGCAGAGAATGGTCAAGGTCACAAACCGGGTTCAGTAACTCACGGGCAGTGCGGTACAGGGGATCAGGCAGAAGGATGGTCAGGCAAGCCAGGGGTTCAACAGGAGACGGTCAGCAGAGGTCAGGATCAAGCCGGGTCAGCAACGAAGCAGGAACACAAGATACCAGGTACAGAGGCTCATGGGAAAACATACACCAAGGCCCAGAGCACAGGCCTGGTCATGCCTTAAATACACGTTTCTGCAATCAGCCCCAGGTTTGGCTGATTGCACGTGTGAGCTTCTGGCTGCTGAGAGCACCCGCTGGTCAGCTCTGGTACTGCAGCCCACACGGCAGGTGAGTCCCACCACCAGTGCTGAGTCCATTCCTGACACAGATATTGCATTAATGTTTACAAAAAGCCTAAATTTACAGTATAATGCTAACCCTTATGGTTTTGAATATTTTGTTTTTAGGTGTCCTTTTATCATGCAGCGGAAAATGACTGCTGCTCAGTTCTCTGGCATTCTCAGACAGTTCTCCTCTGAATGCCTGTTCATGAAGCGATGTACATTGTTTCTCCTAATGAGGAGAGAAGGGATCTATAAACGCTTTGAACTCTAGCAAATGTCTGCTGTTACTGTAATCTCGCGAGATTACAGTAAGAGATCAGTCAAACACACAGTTTACTAAGCAGCGGTAAATTACCGCTGCCTCATTTGCAGATCCCCCGATTCTCCACCTCTGGGCTGGAGAATCTGGAGAGAGAATTTTCACATAGATCGCCAGTGAAAAGCTGACATCGCTCCTTCATACACTGGCCATTTCTGACAGATTCTCTGTGTGCTGAAATGATCAGCGGAGAACATGTTCTTTGCTGATCATCTGTTTCCTAAACCACTAATGATCTGAGATCAGCAAAGATCCTTAGGATTGCCGCTGATCTCAGTTTCATAAAAGGACACCTTAATCAGGTACAACTTGACTCACGTACTTGCAAAGACAGAAGAAAAGGATACAAAGTGTATTGCATTAATAATAAGCAAATATATCTTCAATCACAGTCATAAATATCTAAGAAAATACTATGACTAAAAGTAAATTTCATAAACATCAAAGCAAATCAGGACTTTTCTATTTGTCCCAGTACTATTTGAAAAATGCTGATATTATGGGTTACTTTTCAAAAGAAAAGTCCTATTTGTGAGTACTTCCCACTGTGCTCCTCCCGAAGGATTGAGTGCTCATTCATCTCAGTACATAGAAGGTCTTTAAAGTTCAATCAGTGCCATCTATCGGTGGCCAGGAGCAGATAGCTTACAGCAACGTTTGGTGTAAGCAAAAAGCAGGATGCTTCACCAGCAATATTCATAGGTTTCCAGAAAAAGTACAAATGCATACTGTTTTTAAGTAGTGAAAATGCAGTTGTGCTTTAAAACTAATTATTAGGATTATATACACACACGACCCTGATCTTACTTACATACTGTACATATCTGAATGTAAAGAATACAATTTTCCTTTTAAGATGCACATTGCTTCAGAATTGCAAAACCAAAACATGTTAATTGCCTGAGGTATTCCATTGCCAATGTTACTGTTTTGTGCACAGCAAGATATATGTTTTAGAAATACTCTGTATATGTATGCAGTATTTGAATTAAACAGCAACTTGTTTTATAAGCCTGACCATAGCTGACAATTCTAGAATCATTTACCATACAGTGCTTATACAAGCTAGAAACTATAGAACCCAATAATATATGAAGTAATGAACCTTTCCTTTATTAATAATAGGAATATTGGAACTTGTTGAAGAGTTCAGTGACTCTGTAAATAAATGAGGAGCTAAGGTCAAAAATAAAAGTTACAGCGTCACTTACAGTGAACGTTTCCAGCAGAGTACGTTGCTACGAGAGAAAAATAAGGATCATGTATCACATTTATAAACTTAACCAGGGCTTCCATTGTTACATGAATCTAGAAACCTTGTTGTTTCTTATAGCCAAGAGACGTTCATATTCAAAGTTTAATTTTAGAATCTGTATAGTCTCAGAAGGGTTAAGTGTTTGTGAGTTTTTCCAATTTCTAGTTATGTTGGATCTAGCTGCTAGTAAAAGTAACATATTTTGATAGATATCTTTTTTTTACGCTTAAGGTTCAGTTCACTAAACAATTGTGTGTTCTGATTTTACCACTGGAGAGTATTTGTGATTTAAAAAAAAAAATAAATCAACTCATGAAGGTTTTCACGTGGCATTTTTATCACACTTGCATTTATATGTATTATATCATTCTTTTCTTTTATACTGTTGATGTTTCTGGTATAAATTATTATATAGATTCCCATGCTTTAAGCAATTTTGCTGCTGTAATAATTACACTTACAAAAAAACAAGTCTTTTTATCCATGGGAAGAGACCTTAACCAGACAACTATAAGGCTCTTATGAGGAAGGAGGGAGCAGAGCTGATTGAGAGGTCTTCTATCAACTGTGTGTTAATGGTTCATCTGTTCTTCTTTTAAAAGGTACCTAGAGCTGCATGTCAAGACCATTGATGGACAACATAGACAACAACTGCTATTCAAAATAAAAAAAAGGGGGGGGGAGGAGAAAGCAGAAACAGATGCAATGCAGAAGCATTGAACATGCTTCTGCTTCCATTCCATTTCATGGGGTTATAGCCGAAAAAACAAATATGCAATAAATAAACAGCAAAAACAAAACTGAACTTTAGTTGCCCATGGTCTTTATAAATGGTTTAATAGTCATAATAAATCATTAAACTAATAAGATTCTGTATTACTTTACAAGTGTAGTAAAACATCAAGCATAGGAAAAGACACACTGATACTGAGTCACCAGGATTCAAGACAAAATAATCCAAACCAACCAAAATAATATAATAATATAATCCAAACTGGCATGTATAAAATATAATACTGGATATATAAAATATATTTATCATTATATATAAATATACCTGTATATAAATATATATATAATACAGTATAAATAAATAAATTAAATAAATAAATAAATTACATTCATTAGTTCAGACATCTCACCACATGCCTGACAACCTGTCCACATCAATTGCTCAACAGAAACCCACTACACCTCCTCATTTAGTCTCTGCTAATTCAGTGAATCTTTCCACCACCCTTCTCCCTACTATAGAGATAGAAACCAACATACCCTCCTCCTAGCCCCTTGACATACCTTTTACTACTCAGAACAACACAGATCCATCAGGTAATCTTTTTTCCAAACCTACTCATAATCGACATAGCCCGCTCTCCAAAGACTTAGATGTTTTTTTAGAGACTCTCCCAATAGGGACCCCAAAAGAAAAACGAAAACTAGACGAGGCAGACGAAGCGGAAAAAGACATCAGGCTAAAAAAGAAAGAGAGAATAGAACAACCAAATTTCACAGCACAATAAAATATCCTTACTTCAAAAGGGCTTAAGCTTTTCACCAGCTATAGGCCCGAATAAATTTAAATTATTTCAGGATCTAAATCGGTTTATTCGATCTCTTACTATAAAACACCATTTTTCGAATGATCCCCAACCATCCACTGTACTACACACTCCACCCATAAATTCTTCCATTCAAGATGATGATACAGAACTTATTAAAATTTTAGAGGAACTATGGTCTGAGAGCCATTTTCAACATTTCAAGATCCCCCCAATTCTCTTGGCCCTGACATTACACATACTCATTTTAGACCAAAATCCACATTTTTTGCAGTACAATCAAAAGGGCCCTACATTGAAACTTTCTACCAAGTGGTCTATAGAGATCTATTGACTCTATGAGATGTTACGGCAAACAGCCAAAACCTGACAAACTCAGAACTAAAAGCCCTGAAAAATTTGGAACTCAACAAAAATCTTACTATCAGATAAGCGAACAAGGGTGGTAGCCTAGTAATACAATACACCTCAGACTACATAAAAGAATCCATCCGTCTCCTGTTTGACTCTAGCATGTATCAGAAACTGAAAGAAGACCCTTTACCTGAGTACCAGAAAGCACTTAAAATATTGATTGACACTGCTTTCAACAACGGAGTAATCAATAAAAGAGAAACATCATTTTTATTTCCTACAGTGTGTAGTACACCTTATTTTTATCACCTTCCCAAGATCCATAAGTCCATTACCAATCCACCTGGGCGTCCCATAGTAGCCAGCACAAATAGTTTTATTAATGGCCTGTCTAAATACATTGACTTTTTCCTTCAACCAATAGTCATGGAATTGCCATCTTTCATCAGGGACTCTAGTCACATTATAAATGTTTTAAGTAAATATAGAGCAATCAGGATTCCATTCGGCTTCACTGGATGTGTCGTCACTCTACACGTCCATCCCCCACAGAGTAGGTTTGTATGCCCTTCAGAACTTTTTATCATCAGATGCCCACATGAACTCCATTCAGGCTGGTTTTATTATTGATTGCACAGAATTCTGTTTACAACATATTTTACCTTTTTAAATCAGTTTTACTTGCAAATAAACGGCACGGCCATGGGGGAAAATTTTGCTCCTTGTTACACTAATCCAGTGTTTCTCAATTCCAGTCCTCATGGACCCCCAACAGGTCATGTTTTCAGGATTTCCATTATTTTGCACAGGTGATTTGGTCAGTGATTTGGTCAGTTTCACTGCCTTAGTAATTACCACAGCTGTTTCATCTGAGGGAAATCCTGAAAACATGACCTGTTGGGGGTCCATGAGGACTGGAGTTGAGAAACACTGCACTAATCTAACTATGAGCCTCTGGGAGAAAGAATTTATATGGTCAAACAACCCCTTTGCCCGACATATTGTCTTCTTTGGAAGGTATATTGATGACATTATTTTATTCTGGGATGGTGCTCTTGACACATTTTTACCTTTCGTAGTGCATTGTAATTCTAACATGTTTGGTTTATCATTCACTCACATGTTTGATCCTATTAGTATTATTGTTTTAGACTTAGTTTTATCATTTGAAGGTGACACTATTCATACCACAAATCACACCAAACCCACCATTGGTAACTCATATCTTCACTATTCAAGCTGTCACCACCCTGCGTGGAAAAATAACATTCCGAGTGGCCAATTCCAACGACTGAAAAGAAATTGTACTAAATCCAATGATTATAAGGAATTGGGCACCGAATTGTCTGCCAAATTCTGTGAAAAAGGATACCCCTCTACACTCATTAATGAGGCTTTCACCAAACATGGCAAAAACATCGCCACTACAAAAATACGTGCCCATGACAAGTCAAACTCTATTAGGTTTGTAACTTGTTATAATATGGCATATCGCAAGATTACCAAGATTATACAAAAACATTAGCACATTTTGCGAGCTGATCCCTGTTTGGCACCTAGTCTTCCATCTGCTCCCTAGGTCACATTCAGAAAAGCCCGTACACTCAAAAACATTCTAGCTCCCAGTAAACTCTCCACGTCCTCTCAGAATAAACAGGACATTTGTTCTTTTTTTGATAACAGAGTTGGTATTTACAAATGTAAAAAGAAAGATTGCTAGACATACCAATTTATCACCCATGGTAAATCACAAATTATTGATTCTAAAGGGATCTCTTATGACATTCGCCATTGTATTACTTGTGCCACAGATCATGTGGTTTATGTGCTCACATGTCCCTGTAAACTGATATATGTGGGCCGCACAATATGTCCTCTACGTAAACGCCTTGGAGAACATAGAAGGCTCATAAAAGATGGATGAGACAAACACAGTGTCCCAAGGCATTTTCTTTGCCATCACAACAAGAATTTTAGTGTCCTAGAAGTAATGGCCATAGAACACATTTCTAAAGGAACCCTTACTGATAATGAGAGGTTAGCCCTCCTATGTAAAAGGGAAACCTTTTGGATCTATAAATTTGGGTCTATGGTACTAAATGGCCTTAATGAGGACCTTGAAGTACATAGCATCATCTAAGTGGTAACTTAGGGTTCTCAATATATTCTATTATAAAACCCCCATCACTATCATTACATGATTATTATTTTTAATATTTTATATATTTAATACCACTCTGTTTATTCAGTCCATAAAAGTAATTACAGTAATTAAGTAAAAACCATTATTTACCAAACACCCTATCTTACTGTCTGGGTAGGTTGACAGCAAAGACACTATGCTTCAAAGTTTCACTAGCACAGAAGATTTTAAGAAAAAGCTCTTTCCAAGTTTTTTAACTATTCACCTTTTTTAAAACATTTGGAGATTGTACATTCATGTTTATACTTACAGAATGAATTCCACTTACATCCCATCATTAAAGGCAACATAAACCTTTCTTATAAACAGAAGAAACAGATACTGATGACACACTAACAGTTTGTAGAGTCAAAGAAAACTGCACAACTTCAACCCTCCAAGCAGTCCCTTCATATGCTGGAAATACGTGCTGGTTTGGAGTTCACTTTTCCTCCACACATATCTTATTATAATTAAAAGGAAAAGCTGAATAGCAGTGATGTCGTCATGAGCATAATTTTAATCTACCAACAAGCTTCAGCACATGATCCCCTAGCACCATCCCTCTAACATGTTTCCTTTAAAGGGCTTGGTGATAGAGGTCCAAGAGAGACAAGAACAATTCTGCCTTTAAAATGTTATAAATATGTTGGAAAAGGCCATTGTTCCTCTCTTGAAATGTTTTAACTAAGATACTGGAATTATTAAAAAAGAATTAAAATTGGTTGTGAAAAGATCTACATACAGGCA